>NC_064922.1:728388325-729013325 GCF_023897955.1 Schistocerca gregaria | reverse complement strand
AGATTCTTCCAATGAATCTCAGCCTGGCATCTGCTTTACAGACGATCAACTTTATATGATCATTCCATTTTAAATCACTCCTAATGCGTACTCCCAGATAATTTATGGAATTAACTTCTTCCAGTTGCTGACCTGCTATTTTGTAGCTAAATGATAAGGCATCTATATTTCTATGTATTCGCAGCACATTACACTTGTCTACATTGAGATTCAATTGCCATTCCGTGGACCATTCGTCAATTCGCTGCAGATCCTCCTGCATTTCAGTACAATTTTCCATTGTTGCAACCTCTCGATACACCACAGCATCATCTGCAAAATCCTCAGTGAACTTCCGATGTCATCCACCAGGTCATTTATGTATATAGTGAATAGCAACGGTGCTATGATACTCCCCTGCGGCACACCTGAAATCACTCTTACTTCGGAAGAATTCTCTCCATTGAGAATGACATGCTGAGTTCTGTTATCTAGGAAGTCCTGAATCCAATCACACAATTGATCTGATAGTCCGTATGCTCTTACTTTGTTCATTAAACGACTGTGGGGAACTGTGTCAAACGCCTTGCGGAAGTCAAGAAACACGGCATCTACCTGTGAACCCGTGTCTATGGCCATCTGAGTTTCGTGGACGAATAGCGCAAGCTGGGTTTCACACAGAGAAGATTTCTAGTCTCCAGAAAAGGCATTATACTCGAACATAATACGTGTTGCAAAATTCTACAACTGATCGACGTCAGAGATGTAGGTCTATAGTTCTGCACATCTGTTCGACGTCCCTTCTTGAAAGCGGGGATGACATGTGCCCTTTTCCAATCCTCTGGAACGCTTCGCTCTTCTAGAGACCTACGGTACACCGCTGCAAGAAGGGGGGCAAGTTCCTTCGCGTACTCTGTGTAAAATCGAACTGGTATCCCATCACGACCAGCGGCCTTTCCTCTTTTGAGCGATTTTAATTGTTTCTCTATCCCTCTGTCGTCTATTTTGATATCTACCATTTTGTCAACTGTGCGACAATCTAGAAAAGGAAGTACAGTGCAGTCTTCCATTGTGAAACAGCTTTGGAAGAAGACATTTAGTATTTCGGCATTTAGTCTGTCATCCTCTGTTTCAGTACCATTTTGGTCACAGAGTGTCTTGACATTTTGTTTTGATCCACCTACCGCTTTGACATAGGACCAAATTTTCTTAGGATTTTCTGCCAAGTCAGTACATAGAACTTTACTTTCGAATTAATTGAACGCCTCTCGCATAGCCCTCCTCACACTACATTTCGCTTCGCGTAATTTTTGTTTGTCTGCAAGGCTTTGGCTATGTTTATGTTTTCTGTGAAGTTCCCTTTGCTTCCGCAGCAGTTTTCTAACTCGATTGTTGTACCACGGTGGCTCTTTTCCATCTCTTACAATGTTGCTTGGCACATACTCATCTAATGCATATTGTACGATGGTTTTGAACTTTGTCCACTGATCCTCAATACTATCTGTACTTGAGACAAAACTTTTAAGTTGAGCCATCAGGTACTTTGTAATCTGCTTTTTGTCACTTTTGCTAAACAGAAAAATCTCCCTACCTTTTTTAATATTTCTATTTACGGCTGAAATCATCGATGCAGTAACCGCTTTATGATCGCTGATTTCCTGTTCTGCATTAACTGATTCAAATATTTCGGGTCTGTTTGTAACCAGAAGGTCTAATATGTTATCGCCACGAGTCGGTTCTCTGTTTAACTGCTCAAGGTATTTTTCAGATAAAGCACTTAAAGCACTTAAAATAATTTCACTGGATTCTTTGTCCCTGCCACCCGTTATGAACATTTGACTCTCCCAGTCTATATCCGGAAAATTAAAATCTTCATCCAGAACTATAACATGGTGGGGAAATCTACACGAAATATTTTCCAAATTATTCTTCATGTGGTGAGCCACAACAGCTGCTGAGCCCGGGGGCCTATAGAGATATCCAATTACCATGTCTGAGCCTGCTTTAACCGTGACCTTCACCCAAATCATTTCACAATTCGGATCTCCGTCAATTTCTTTCGATATTATTGCCCTTCTTATCGCTATAAACACTCCTCCCCCTTCACTGTCCAGCCTGTCTCTGCGGTATACATTCCAATCTGAGTTTAGAATTTCATTACCGTTTACGTCTGGTTTCAGCCAACCTTCTGTCCCTAGTACTATATGGCCGTTTTGATCGTTTATTAATGAGAGCAGTTCTGGGACCTTTCTATAGACGCTCTTGCAGGTCTTTCAGAAGGAGTTATGTTTTTGGTAAGAAATGTGGGGGAGAAGAATGAAAATTGAGGGAGAAGCAGGATGATACGCCTGTGGACTTTGCCTCTTACTCGCCTTTTAATTTTTAGCCGTATTCCGCCGATTGGAGTGTCCTGGATAAAAGCAGGTCACTGCTAATGATTAGGTGCAGTGGTTGGTAAGGGTGCCAGAGTCGTGTCTCCTGCTTTATAACAAGACCCAGTGTAACCCGAGCGACACCAGACCTCGTGGCTAATCTCACTAGCAGAACGTGCTCTATCTGGCAGTTTCGGCGTACAGCCGGTGGTCGCTCTGCTGTGTTCCGACTTTAGCCTGTGCGGAACCCAACGGAGGCAGGTGCCCCTATGAATATGCAACACGTGATGCGCTGTTGTTGGAACCAGCACGGCCTGCCCACTGTCACTGTCCGGACACAGAGTCATTTACATCGATAATCATGATCTGATAAAGGGCTAGTGGCGCACAATGGGCACTGTAGTTACGTAAACACACATAGAAGTTAACCGAATCATTTAGAAGATGTTTGGTCAGAGTTAAGCCTTGTCAGTGCTGCATAGGCATTGATGCAATTCTATCGATAATTTTTTGTGGTTGATTACGTTTCGCGCATTACGAATTCTTTATGTCACTGCTTGGAATAATTGTGAAGTAAATCTGACAGTTTCAGTCTCGAATCTCGCTCTTCACTCAAGATTCATAATGTATTAATATTTAAAGTTTTTGCGTTTAAATCTGAAGACAGTAACTATTCGACTGTGGTTGACAGTAAGAGCACAGCTGAATTTCTGTGGTGCAACTGACTACTGTAGAAATTTTGAGACATGAGCTCCTTTAGCATTTACTACAACGAAATTCGAGATCCATTTGACTGCAGTCGGAGAGGTGTTGTATCTAGTGTATTGGGAAACACCGATATTTATTTGTTGGCCCTTTAGTCTAGTGACTGAGTTTAGAATCAAGTGAAGGAAAGTGTACCAAAGATCGCTAAAACAGTCTTCCTCCACTTTCTACATTTTTGTTGTTCCTAATCATGAGTTTCTGTTTTGTGCACATTTTTGCAAATAATTCTCTTTCTACTCACTTACGTAGTGTATAATAAAAGCTATTTAGAAAACACAATTAATACTTCAGGTAAAGAATTTTATGTTGAGTAATGATATAATGTATAATCAATATAACGTAAGTAATTTATATAACATGTGGACAGTTAAGCCATACATCATCGATGGTGTACCACTTCGTACTTTGAAACAAAATGTTTTTCGGCGTAGAATATGTGATACGTGAAGTGAATTTCTTTCATCTCTTCACAACTTTACCTGTGTTGAAAAGGGATTTTTGCGTTAATTCCCAATAGCTTCCACTATACAGTATTGACAACATTTTCTCTCTTGCTTAACTTAGAGTTTCAGACGAATATTTGTCCCTAGGTACATGTCTAAGTTGAAGGTAGGGACATGTATTCACATTTGGATAAACCTTTATTTTTGTTTTTTCCGCATGCAACCCATAGAGGTGACAGCATCACTTAACTCGCTACAGAAATATAACAGAAGTAGTTGAGGTTAATTTTAAAAGTAAGCTTACAGAGCCATTAACACTCCATATCCTTGAGTACGAGTCGCGCGGGGTAGCCGCGTGGTCTCTGGCGTCTATTCACGGTCCTAGCTGCTTCCCCCGTCGTAGGTTCGACTCCTCCCTCCGGTATGGGTGCGTGTGTCGTCCTTAGCAGAAGATAGTTTTAAGTTAGATTAAGTAGCGCGTAAGCTTAGGGACCGATGAGCTCAGCAGTTTGGTCCCGTAAGTCCTTACCACCAATTGCCAGTTTCCTTGATTACGGTGATCCTATTCTCCAAGAGCTTTCCTATGGTAGCTCACGTCAGCTGTACTGGCGATGAATCCCTTTGCACGACACATTCGTGGTTTACGCTGTTTTGATTATTTCTCGCTGCTACGTGGGTTGGGCCCCAATAAGCGTAGGGATTATCATAACTTATGTTTACCGCATCGTCCTCTCAACAATGCCTCTCCTTCCTATTTATTTTCAATCTGTACACTACTATCTGCACAACACTGCATAAATACTCGTTCTCAACAAAGAAAATCCTCTCGGTCTCACTACACAACATTGACATATTCTCTAAATAATTCTTTGTGGCAGGAACCCTGCTTTGGTACAGTCGTCCTCAAATTACTGCAGAAATTAGAATCCTTTCAAACTGCAAGAGCTAGCTAACGGCCCACTTTATATTAAAATAGCTGGCTCTTCTTGCAGCTCACTGTTGTCAACCCTACCTCGACCTTTACTTTTCCCCTCCAGTGCTCTACATAGTTCTCTGTTGAAATTCTCTTCTTTCCTTGCAGCCATTGTCATTTTAATCTCAATCCTGTCGTCTTTCATTATCCTATCCACTTCTAATAACACACAAGGTTTCAAAAGTGCTAAAGCAATCAATATTATTTTCAGTGCCTCCATTATTTTCTTATCATTACTAGTGTTACTGATCACAAATTTAGTTGTGGAGGGTAAAAATCGTAGAGGGAGACGGAGAGATGAGTACACTAAGCAGATTCAGAAGGATGTAGGTTGCAGTAGGTACTGGGAGATGAAGCAGCTTGCACAGGATAGAGTAGCATGGAGAGCTGCATCAAACCAGTCTCAGAACTGAAGACAACAACAACAACAACAACTAGTGTTACCATTATCATTATTATATAATATTGTATCCATAATTTGTATTATTTAGCATGTTGGATAGTGGGTTCAGAGCAAGGCAGAACCAGAAAGGACTTAATGAGTCTCCTTGGTATATTCCACGCTTAATCTGTATTGGCTGTGATGTGATATTATTTGAATTTGTTTGGATATTAAGTGTGGTTTTCCAATTTTTCATTACTATGTTTAGGAACTGTATAAGTTAGGATCTACTTTGTATATTTCCAATAATTGTAGTAACCATGAGTCAGGTACGCTATCAAAAGTTTTTCGGTAATCAATGTATGCGTAGTATAGCGACCTTTGTTTAGTTTTAGCTTGATATGTCACTATCAGTTGGTCTTTACATCCTCGTGCTCCTTTGCAACTGCCTTTTTGTTCTTCATTTATAATTTTGTTCTCTGTTTATGTGTCATTAATTTCTGTGTAATGACTGAAGTTAATATTTTGTATATTGTTGGTAGGCACGTTATGGGGCGGTATTTAGCTGGGTTTGCTGTGTCTGCTTGATCTTTAGATTTCATATACGTTATTCCATGTGTAAGTGTTTCAGGGAATGTGTATGGTTCTGCAATGTAAGTTCTGCAATGTAACTGTTAAATAATTTAGTTACATGTCAATGTGTTGAGGTGAACCTCTTTAGCCAGAAATTTGCTATTTTATCTTTCCCAGGGGCTTTACAATTGTGAGAAGAATTAATTACTTTGGTGACTTCATGTTGCAAAATTACCACTTCAGGCATTTGTGGCATCATCTTGTGTGTGCCTGTTTCTGCTTTTGTACACCGTGCATGCCTGTTATGTTGTACTGGGTTTGACCATATGTTGCTCCAGAAGTGTTCCATGTCTATTTTAATGTGTGTGTTATCTTCTTCTTCTTATTATTATTATTATTATGGTATGTAATAACTACTTCATGTAATTCTCAATTCCTCCATTATTTTATTATCACTAATAGTGTTTTATTATTATTGCTGATTACTATTTTATTATGTTATTAATATTACAAATTATTACTACTGTGAGTGTTGTGTAATGTTATTTACATTTGTTTTCCTGGTCAGAGGTAAGAAAAGGACTTAGGACTCTAATCTGGTCACGCTAAAGAAGCCATGTACTAAAAAATGAATGCCATTAATTACAAATAGAATACGAAAGTGTATACACCTAATAAAACATGACTGATTAAAGTACACCCTACCTCCTGCAACTCACGCACGCTTCCTGACGGTATCATTTGCTCTAAACCAATGGTATCTCAGTTGGCATTGCATGGCTTTGTCGTCAGCAGAGTGTGAACACAGACTTAAACGTAATTTGCTTTATACCCAGTGCATAGTGATTCGATGTAAAGTTCACGAATTTGTTTCTTTCCAGGTAGATATTAGCACTTCTGGTGGAATTTATTATACTGTATTATTTATTGTAAATCCAACAGTTTACTATTCAATGTACAACCAGTTATATCTGTCAGTTCGGCATGTTGGCTCAGTGGCATGAGACAGTTGTTGTAATAAACAGCAGCAACTACGCTTATTATCTGAATAGCTACTTCTTAAAATCTTAGCAATGGTCGAAACCCAGTTACAATAAGAACACGGAGAAACTGCGAGCGTGCTGCCGGTCTTCGATAAGCAGTGCATAACGAGAGGAACATCCGACAGACAATTGACGCATGTAGCAGTCAAAGGATTAAACATTTCGTTTATTCTTTCCTTGAATACAGCACCATAAATACTTGAAGATGGTATTCATCTGGTGTTTTGGTCTTTCCGTGTCCTCACGTTCCAGAGAACTCTTTTAATACTGTAATCCTAATACATCAAGAAAAAGCCACATTCAGAAGACCATTACATTCATGTGACATTCGCATCAAGTATCTTATAAATATAGATAACGATTCTTCTTAATATATATTACATTCAGACAGACGACAGGAAATCACCTGTAACCGCGGTTGTCACAAGTCGAAGTATGTGGTGCTGCTATCAACGATCACTCGCAGGTGACGAAATGACTTTCGTCACGAATCTGATTTCATGGTACCGTGTTGCATCTGTCTTCTCATTATCATAACAGTCGTCATCGTCACTCTAGGTTGCTGGACCTCTGAGGAACATTGAGATATGATTGTCACGCAACATTTACATCTATAAAATATTTATAGTCCAGTGTAAAATGGTTTTGAACAAGTGATTCATCGTGACACCTCTGTGCATATGTGAGGGAACCCTGCAAACAATTTCAGTTACTTCTGGTCCTGTGCTAAACTCTGGGAAGATAAAATTCTGGTTTAATTGCAACACAGAGATATCATGGAAGTGGTATTCTTTTTACATTGCTGCTTATTCTATGTTCGACCTTGGAAGTTGAACACGACTCCAAGCGTGCACTTATTATTCAGTGCTAGATAAGTTTCACGTTAACAATTTTTCATCAAATGATGTGTGACAGCTTATGTCGCTTGCAATGGTGGTTCATTGTAAATGGCGAAGTTCGTTACGAAAGCTTCTGTTCCAGCAAGCCGACGAACGTAAACCATTTTCTTAGGTTTCGTCTCCGACTTTGTAAACACAACTGCAGACACACATTAGAGAACAATACTGTCGCAGAAAAAGTTTAGTAGCTCCGTGGTGTAGTGATTACGATACTAAACTGTGGTAAGGAGGGTCTTGAGTTCAAAACCCACCTGGACTATATAATTCTATATTCGGTTCGAGTATATTCTAGAAGTATCCACAAATGTCAAGAATCATTGTACTGGAATGTTCTGTAGCTGTATATATACTGTATGTGTTCTGGACGGAGGCAGTTCGCTTCGCACTCTTGTATGTGCAAGTTAATGACCGCCATTCATCTAATTACACCTTCTTCTACGTGAGATTATTCTGGTGGAGTCGCTGGTTATTGGAACTTGTGATAGCGCACATTATCGACGACACAGTGGCTCCCATCAGGCCACGACAGAGCCGCCGTTTATGTGGTGAGAAACCCGAGTTCGAGCCACATTCAACAGATCGCAATCTGTCGGAGACAGAAGAGGAAGACGTTACGATGACAGCAACTGTGTGCCACCGTATGAGACATCCTTCTGTGTTCTCAGGTGACAATGGCTAAGATCCAAGCAAGTGGCTGAAGATATATGAGCATATAGCCAAATTTAACAAATAGGATGACACCGTGTATTTGGCTAACGTATTTTTCTACTTGGAGGGCACTACCACACGATGATATGAGAACAACGAGGAGATGTCACAAACAGGGAATTATTCCAGGTGGAACTGCGCAAGTATTTCGGCGACACACTACGACAGAAGTGCAAGGCTGAAGATAATTTAAAGTGCAGGGCACAGCGTCCAGGACAATCTAAAGCATCGTACAGTCAAGAAGTCTTGGAGCTGTGTAAAATAGTGGATCCTAGACTGATGGAGGAAGATAAGGTTGCACATCTCATGAAGGGTGTTGCTGATGACATGTATCAAGCCCTACTCCTTATGGAGGTTTCGACAGCAAACAACTTCATAAAATGGTGCCAGTATATCGAGACAATGCATCAATAAAGAATTAAACGGAAGAAGTTTGAACGGCTTCCAAACGTCGTATCGATGTCTGTGATGGAGGAAGGAACTGATTTCACAAGTGCTCTTAGATAGTGAGAGAGGAAGCTCAGAAGGCACTTGGATTGCACAACGAGCAAAAAACAGAGACGCTTTATGATGTCATCAGGGAGAAAGTGGAACAGACATTTAATCCAATCGCTCGTCTTTCATTTCCCTTTAAACCGCTGAAAAAGTCGAGACCCAGGCGGAGTTACGTTCCTGCAATGACGCGTTAGGAATCTGTTTTGGCACCAAGGAAGACTGACGTCTGGAGGACCCAGGATAACCAATCAGTATGTGTCCACTATGGCCGACCGGGACATGTATTGCGCTATTGTCGAGAAAGGCGGCTGGTATTGATGACACCCACACCAAAAGACAGCAGGCGCCAACTCCGGGATGACGAAGATGAACAAGAAGATGTGGGTGCAGGACGACATATGTCACAATCGCCGCTGGAGAGGACGCTCCCTCACACGCCGACCAACGACTCCATTGCAGTTTAGAAACTCTAGCCGATCACCTAGCCGCCACAACCTGGAAAACGAAAGGGTACGACCTTTCTTAGAGATGAGGCCATAGAAGAAAAAAATCCTCCGTCGTCGATAGTTACAAATACACTCCTGGAAATGGAAAAAAGAACACATTGACACCGGTGTGTCAGACCCACCATACTTGCTCCGGACACTACGAGAGGGCTGTACAAGCAATGATCACACGCACGGCATAGCCGACACACCAGGAACCGCGGTGTTCGCCGTCGAATGGCGCTAGCTGCGCACCATTTGTGCACCGCCGCCGTCAGTGTCAGCCAGTTTGCCGTGGCATACGGAGCTCCATCGCAGTCTTTAACACTGGTAGCATGCCGCGACAGCGTGGACGTGAACCGTATGTGCAATTGACGGACTTTGAGCGAGGGCGTATAGTGGACATGCGGGAGGCCGGGTGGACGTACCGCCGAAATGCTCAACACGTAGGGCGTGAGGTCTCCACAGTACATCGATGTTGTCGCCAGTGGTCGGAGGAAGGTGCACGTGCCCGTCGACCTGGGACCGGACCGCAGCGACGCACGGATGCACGCCAAGACCGTAGGATCCTACGCAGTGCCGTAGGGGACCGCACCGCCACTTCCCAGCAAATTAGGGACACTGTTGCTCCTGGGGTATCGGCGAGGACCATTCGCAACCGTCTCCATGAAGCTAGGCTACGGTCCCGCACACCGTTAGGCCGTCTTCCGCTCACGCCCCAACATCGTGCAGCCCGCCTCCAGTGGTGTCGCGACAGGCGTGAATGGAGGGACGAATGGAGACGTTTCGTCTTCAGCGATGAGAGTCGCTTCTGCCTTGGTGCCAATGATGGTCGTATGCGTGTTTGGCGCCGTGCAGGTGAGCGCCACAATCAGGAATGCATATGACCGAGGCACACAGGGCCAACACCCGGCATCATGGTGTGGGGAGCGATCTCCTACACTGGCCGTACACCTCTGGTGATCGTCGAGGGGACACTGACTAGTGCACGGTACATCCAAACCGTCATCGAACCCATCGTTCTACCATTCCTAGACCGGCAAGGGAACTTGCTGTTCCAACAGGACAATGCACGTCCGCATGTATCCCCTGCCACCCAACGTGCTCTAGGAGGTGTAAGTCAACTACCCTGGCCAGCAAGATCTCCGGATCTGTCCCCCATTGAGCATGTTTGGGACTGGATGAAGCGTCGTCTCACGCGGTCTGCACGTCCAGCACGAACGCTGGTCCAACTGAGGCGCCAGGTGGAAATGGCATGGCAAGCCGTTCCACAGGACTACATCCAGCATCTCTACGATCGTCTCCATGGGAGAATAGCAGCCTGCATTGCTGCGAAAGGTGGATATACACTGTACTAGTGCCGACATTGTGCATGCTCTGTTGCCTGTGTCTATGTGCCTGTGGTTCTGTCAGTGTGATCATGTGCTGTATCTGACCCCAGGAATGTGTCAATAAAGTTTCTCCTTCCTGGGACAATGAATTCACGGTGTTCTTATTTCAATTTCCAGGAGTGTATGATAGGAAACTACTTTCATATTCTCATGGATGGCCGGCAAGCCCAATCTCTTGAGGACTCTAGAGCTTCATATTCACTCATTTCGTAGAAGTACCGTCGCCAGATATAGAAAACCGTATTCGTCGACAACAAAACTTCTGTGCTGAAAGTAACTAATATGAAATATCTAATATCTACAGGAATATTTACCATTCGTGTGAGTATAAATGGCAATACACCGCCCTTAGAATTCATTGTGTTACAAGGGTGTAGTCATGAAGTCATTCTCGGATGGGACTTTTTGAAAGCTTCTCAGGCAATTATAGATTGTTGTTGCTCGAAGATTATGCGCCGGCCGCGGTGGTCTAGCGGTTCTAGGCACTCAGTCCGGAACCGCGGGACTGCTACGGTCGCAGGTTCGAATCCTGCCTCGGGCATGGATATGTGTGATGTCCTTAGGTTAGTTAGTTTTAAGTAGTTCTGTTCTAGGGGACTGATGACTAGAGTAGTTAAGTCCCATAGTGCTCAGAGCCATTTGAACAGTTTTTTTGAAGATTATGCTAGACGAGATGAGATACTGTGGACAAGAAGATGCGCATCCGAGTGTGTGGAGACTATGTGTGCTGAATGACGTGATCATTCCTGTAGTCAGCGCTAGAAAGGTCACTGTCACCTGTCACGCCATGTATCAACCCACGGATATTCTAGTGGAATGTAAGAGAAGCATACAGCTGAAGGATGGCTTGGTCATCCCAGCCTATGTCGTCTTGTTTAAGAACGGATTCGGTGAATTGTGGATAGTTAATTGTCGCCGATAACCGCAGATCCTTCCAAGACGCATTTGCGTAGCAAACGCTGAGCCTTTAATTGAAAACCAGCTGAGCGTCATAGAAACCTCTCACGTCGAGTCTGTGGGCGAAATTACCGCAAGCACTACAAGATCTTCTAGCTCGACTATCACCAGATGTCACTAAGGAACAACAGAAGAAGCTACTTGGTGTTCATCAAGAGTTCTCTAAATGCTTCAATCAACAGGTGAAGAGCAAATTAGACAAACCGACTGTGAAGCACTGGATTAACACTGGAGACCATCAACCAATAAGCCAGAGAGCATACCGTGTGTCAGCAACGAAACGACGAACAATTCGCGGTGAGGTAGAGATAATGATGGATAATGTCATCTTTCAGCCTTATCAGAGCCCCTGGTTGCTATCAGTGGTCCTAGTCAAGAAGAAGGATGGCAGTTGGCGCTTTTGTGTTCATTACAAGCAGATCAATATGATAACTAAAAAGGACGTTTACAATCTTCCACGAATTGACGATAAACTAGATTGCCTGAAGGGGGCTTAGTTTTCCTCAACCATGGACATGTACTAGGGATACTGGCAAATCGAAGTAGATGAGGCTGATCATGAGAAAACTTTATTCTTCAACCCTGAGGGCCTGTGCGAGTTTAAGGTAATGTCGTTTGGTTTGTGTAGTGCGCCAGTAACTTTTGAACGGATGATGGTTAATCTTCTAAGGCACCTGAAGTAGACGATGTGTCTTTGTTATTTAGATGACATTACAGTGTTCTCGGAGACGTTTGATGAACATACAAAAAGACTGAGGGCCCTTCTTAAGTGTCTCCAACATGGCGGACTGGAACTTTATCCAGGAAAGTGTCTCTTTGGAGCAAAAGAAATTAAAATACTTGGGCACCTTGTGTCAAACTAAGGTGTGTGGCCAGACCCAGAAAAGGTGAGATCTGTAACGAAATTTCCTGTTCCTAAAGGTAGTAGAGATGTGAGAAGCTTCCTCGGATTATGTTCGTATTGCTTTTTTATCAAAGCCAGTCCACTCCAAGATTTGTTAAAAGCTGATGCTAAATTTATCGAGGGTGTTGCTCAACAAGATTTTTTTGATCTGCTGCGAAAAGCTCTGACGACCGACCCCGTACTTTTTCTGTGTGATAAGAGAGCACCTACGTAACTACACAAAGATGCCGGCGGGTATGGGATCGGTGCTGTTCTGGAGCAAATTTTCCTCCTGTTACGAGTATATAACGACAAAGAAGAAGGAGAGACGTATGCTGATTTAGCAAAATCGTTATTAGCTAGTTCAGAAATATGGTAAGTGCGAAACGCAATAATGTCTCTGTCCACAAAACTTTCAAGTCCTGGAACATTTGGTACTCCTGTACCTCCTCGAACAATGGCTACAGTCAACCATCCGTTGCCATGACCAAATGAATCATTTATATCTAAACTAAAATTAAGTCTGCAACTGACGAAAACAGCTGGGCCGTCCATCAAAGCTTGGGCAGCGACTGACTTAACTGGAATACGATTGTTCTTGTCTCCAGCTGTTGTTGCAAATTCGATGTTCTCGAAGATCTTGGAGACTGTCTGTTTAGAACGACGGCGATATCTTCTGTACGGCATCTTGGCAGCGTTCAATGCAGTTGCCTGTGCAGCAGCAGCAGCGCGACATAGCCGCTGCGCAGTACTCGCTCGCTTTTCGTACTGACCATATTTCCGAACTAGCTAATAAGGATTTTGGTAAATCAGCATATGTTTCTCCTTCTTCTTTGTCTTTATATACTCGAAACAGGAGGAAAATATCTCTAAATGAATCTGTGTTTATTTGGGTTAAAGGAAAAGGTGTATGTGAATATGTAAAGTGTGTTGGTGATTGTACTTTATATTTTCATAAATAAAGTTTTTATGTTCAAACTGATCTGTAGCGTAGCTGAGAACAGCCCAAGCGTACATCTAGAACCGGGGGGCTCAAGGAGGCAACAGCATGTCACGCCACAAAGGCGGCTGACGCAACTCGCCGACCAGCTTACGCAATCTTGGCAGCGCGCCTGCCTGGCACACAGCGGACGCGAGCACCTAGGACACCCAGTGCTCGCGGCCGGGATAACGCTCCGCCAGCAGGCAGAAATATTCTAAGTCCGACGCAAGGTCACGCGCGTTCGGACATGCATATAAGCGAGCGAGCTCCGCGCAGCGGCTATGTCGCGCTGCTGCTGCCGCACAGGCAACTGCATTGAACGCTGCCAAGATGCCGTACAGAAGATACCGCCGTAGTTCTAAACAGACAGTCTACAAGACCATCGAGAACATCGAATTTGCAACAACAGCTGGAGAGAAGGTTATATCCTATGCTTCTAGGACACTTACAAAAGCTGTGCGAAACTACTAAACTACAGAAAGAGAATGTCTTGCCATGTCTGGTCATGTGCAAGTTTCTACAGTATCTCAATGGAAGATCATTCACAGTTGTTACAGCCCACCATTCACTTTGTTAGTTGACAGGTCTTACGGGTCCAACAGGATGACCCGCCAGGTGGGCACTACGTCTTCAAGAGCACGACATTACCATAGTGTACAAAAGCGGAAGAAAACACCAAGATGCCGACTGTCTCTCAATAAATTCTGTGCAAGACCAATAAGACTTTGATGAAGATAGTGACTGTCTCATTGCATCCCAGGATCTTTCTGCTGAGTAGAAGGACATCAAGTATTATGCTTGCCTTAAATCGGTCAGAGGATGTGAAAGGACTATTTAAGGTAGTTAATGGAGTAGTTAATGGACTACTTTTCAAGAAAAACTTTGATCTGTTTGGAAAGAGGTGTCTACCAGTAGTTCCTAAACACATGCACCTAGATGTTCTAACGAAATTCCATGACACACCGGAGCCGGACATCTAGAATTTATTAAAACATGCGATAGAATCCGCATGAAATTTTTCTGGCCATGTTTATTTAGGATTGCTCGTCGCTATGTGTCGCACTGTCGAGAGTACCAGAGGAGAAAGGCAGTTCCTCATAAACCACATGGCCGACTCATACGAATTCCACCAACCGAAACGCCTTTCCAGCGTAATGGGATTGACCTCTGCGGACGATTTCCTACTTCTGCTAGTGGTATTAGATGGATTATTGTTTGTACTGATTATCTGACATGCTATGCCATTTCAAAAGGCGTGAAATCAGCCGAAGCATCTGAGGTAGCCAAATTCATCGTTGAAGACATTGTATTAAAATACGGTGCCCCAAGGTCGTTAATAACGGATCGAGGGAAAGTGTCTCAATCGAACCTTGTGACAGAGATATACGGCCGGTGCAACATTACTCATTATATGACGAGTGCCTACCATCCGCAAAGTAAAGGGCTTACGAACGCCTTAATAAGACCTCGGCTGACATGCTATCAATGGTCGTCAATGTTGAACAAAGCAACTGGGATGAGGTGTTAGCTTTCGTGAAGTTTGCCTACAACACCGCAAAACAAAACATCACAGGATTTACGCCATTCTTTCTGGTGCATGGGCTTGAGTTGACTACGACAATGGACACTGTGTTTCCGTTACATCCTGATGACGTAGACGACTACATCACCTCGGCTGAGGAAGCTCGGCAGTTAGCTAGACTCCACACGCTGCAGGCTCAAGAAAACGATAGCCGAAGGTAAGACGCGAGCCACCACTCTTGTGTATACCAGCCTGGTGACCGCGTCTGGATCTTCACTCCTGAAGGTTGGTCTCTCTGAGAAGCTCCTCAGGCGCTACTTTGGACCTTATAAGGTTGTAAGATAGATGTCTGATGTCATGAAGTTGAAGATTTCGTTCGATGCCGACTCAAAACGACGAAAGATCAAAGATACGGTCCACGTCCTTCGAATTACAGGGAAAATTCGAAGCTTCAGCGGCTGGTAACAAGCGGAACGGTGACGAAGAGCGTAGCGGCAGAAGAAGTTCTAAGAAGATCTGCGTCAGGACGAGAATCGGTCATCAGCAATCTGCGTATACAGGACCAATGACTCATTCCCGCACTAGGAGAGAGCAATGTGCCAGTAGAGGCAGAGTAGCTCCGTGGTTTAGTTGTTATGATTCTGAAGTGTGGCATGGTGGGTTGTGATTTCAAAACCCACCTGAGCTTAACAGTTTTAATTTCTATTTTCGGTTCGAGTACATTCTAGAAGTATTGACAAATGTCAAGAATCATTGTCCTGGAATGTTCTGTAGCTGTATACATACCGTACGCGTTCTGGCCGGAGGCCGTTCGCTCCGTGTTGTATGTGCAAGTACTGAATAAACTTCCTTTAAGTGAAGTTACTGTTCATCGCTCATCTAATTACACCTTCAACGTGGCAATATGTTTAAAATATTTCGTATGAACAAGAATGTTGTCACACTCAGGCCGAGAAATGAAACTGAGATGCAAAATTTTGTACTTAATTTTCTGTCTGGCGTTTTGTTTCCCGCATTTTCTCTGTCTTTTAGGATTCTGAAAATACGTAGTTTATAGGATGCTTTCTTTTCCTTTTTATATTAACGGCATTCTAACATGTTTGGAGATTTTTGTTTTGGTTGACTTATAAACAGTGCCTAAAGTACGTCCAGTTATTTTCATGTCCATAACATATTTAACCCTAGCCCTAGCAATATCAACGCAGTTTCGATATAACGCACATTATCCGGCGATGAGTGGGGGTGGGGGGTTGGGGTGAATAGGGGTACTCGTTCCTCATACTTAGACAATATTGAATGAAGCCGAATTCACTATTTGTTCTTGAGGTACATCAACAGAGCCTGAAAATGTCATTGAGCACAGTCTTAAAATTATCAGCGTACTTTCAGTAACGTGTACTACCAATAAATGCTAGTTTCAATACTTTTTGTTGACTTTTACGCCCAACATACCACTTCAAAAGATACTCATGTGTAAATAATGTCATGATCGGAAGTGACATCTACTTATAGTACTTAAATTTTAGGATGAAATTAAGCTGAAAAATTTAAACCATTGTCGGAATCTGGAAGAAGAATTCATCAAAAACAATTCATTCTTTTTTCATAGTTTTAAAATATAGAGCAACTAACTAAATTAAATTATTTTCGAAACGTGGACATAAAGTACAAAGAAGGTTAACCTACGTGTTTTGTGCGTTGTAGATTTCTATTGGTCACTTAGTAGTTTGTACTATGGATGCGCGGAAAAGAATGACATCGAAAACAAAGCTGGAAATATTCTGGTGAAATGGCATGAGAAAAGACTAAGAAATATAAACTCTGTGCCTATAGAGAACCAATGGGGCCGTAGGAGCCAGTGCAAAAAATTTTTGCAAATTTCTCCGGGGGAGTAGTACTATTAAAATGTGAAGAAGCAGACAGATTAGAATCGTAGTAGTAATCCCGCAATGAGCACCCATAGCAACATTTGAACGTGTTTATAAAATTATGCTGCGAAATGGGTAAGGCATCCAGGTGGTACCGATCGTTAATAATTTCAGCAGTACAGATAATAATGGCTCCTGATGACCAAATTTGGCTTATCCTTACTAGTTTTCAGAAGAATGACACAAACGCAATCTGATTTGTGGCATTGGTGGACGCAAAGGAGGTGTACGGTAATGCTCTCCTTCCCATGAGGAGATGGGGGGACGAAAAGAGATATTTCTGTGAGACATAAAATAAAATAACCGTACACCTTTGTCTCAAAAATCTGTTAAGAATGGTTTCTGTTAGTTCTATGTGCAATTTAATCTTGAGTAAATAACATAGGAGTTTAGAGAAAAGTTTAAAGAATGTATGAAAATGCAAAGTGACTAGCCAAGCACAGATATATTTTGGTGAATATGTGAGTCTTCTCGGACAATAAATTCAAGCACAGTCTTCTTATTATGAAATACATGTTAGCAATCTTGCCATTTAAAGATTCGGGTTTTATGAGCAAATTAATTTAGGCATGGTGAGAAGATACTGAGTGGTGTAGGAAATATCCGGCAAAACTTGAAATGCCCAGAGAGTGGTAAACTAATAAGTCCACTGTCAATTAAAATATCATAATTTTATTTCAGGGTGATGTCTCCGCAATATCCTTTTTTCCAGGCGTGCTAGTTCTGCAAGTTTCACTGGAGGGCTTCAATGAAATTTGTTCACAAGGCTTCTTGCCCTGTGTAATAACAAACTGAGTAAAAAGAGTCAACGATCAACTTGAACAGTGTCTTGCGTGGCCCGCCCAGACCAAACGCAATGAACCATATGGATAAAAAAGAAAAAGTTCGATTCTCACTCCGGTACAAGGTTTTAATCTTCCAGGAATGTTTATAATTTGTTTAACACAAAAATTTAGATAAGGCACATGCTGGGAGACTGGGTGGTTTTAATTATTTTCATTAAAAAATGCTGATTATTATCAGACTGCCTACCAAGAAGCAAATATTATAAAAGTAAAAAAAATTGCGAATAAGAAACTTAATAGGCTCACACCCAAATGACTAATTAACGTACCACCGTTTATAGCATCAAAATAACGTCTAAAAATTTTTAAAACTGCAAATATTTAAACACTCATTTTAACTTCGAAGTTATTTAATGGGACGCCAATAGCTGGATAGAAGTCGCTATTAACAAAATACAGACGCCGACAGGATGATAGTTTGGCATCAAAGACCTCTGATAAACCTCAAAGATCAAATTAGATAATTTTGTATCCAAAGTTTATTTTACAAGATGCCAATAGGAAGAATAGCAACAAAAGAACTCAGAAACCAAAATAACTCATTTATTACAAAAATCTATTATGCAATAGCCAAACGTTAGGACAAATAGTGCACGTTTCATGGATTTAAGTTTACTACAGAAAGACTTCCAATGGCGCAGATTAAAATGCAGTCCAGGTTTCATGCTAACGAATAAGGCCAAGGTATTGATCAGTAATTCCGCCTAGCTGGTAGTTACTTTCCACACCGGTCCCAAACGATCGTCAGACTAGTGTTGTACTGTTAAAATGAAAACAGGTGTAGAGCTCTAACACGGAATTGAAATCAAGCAACAATTTTGCATCTTTAACATCCTTTATCTACCCAAATAAACTCATGCACGAATAAACAGTTAGAGCTTGGCCCCTTTCGTCGAAAAGCGCACATTCAGGCAAATATCAAATAAAGCTAACGGCAAAATACCGCCAAGGCAGTCTAGTAGTTACGGGCCCCAAAACACAACTAGGTTGCCACTCTCACTTCAATGGAAGTCAGAATTAAAAAAAAAGAAAAAACACATCAATTGAGCACGGGAGCTCTTGTAGGAGCCAACACGTTCACACGCGTTTCGCATTACTCGGTTATGATTTGCAGCAGACAGGAGTTCACAATTAACGTACGTTATATGAAGGACGTAACTGTTACACAGCACCGTGATAGGTAAACCTAGATGAAGTAGAGTCGTGGTGGAATTAGAACCTGTCTCCACCACATCAAATGTTCCACAACAGCAGTAGAAATTGCCACGAGAAGCAACACCTAGCTACCCAGAATGTAGCCATCTCACCAACAGTCAGCTACAGCACATACTCGCTGCGTACCAAAGAGCGCCAAGTGAAAGCACTTCTCCCATCTTAACCGAAACATACCGATACGAAGGCATAAAAATGTAAGCATGAGCTTCTGAGGATGTGAGTCGCGTATGTTCGTGTCACACAAGATCGTTAAAAAGCTAAACGCACAATGAGACCGAAGAGTTTATTGTAAACTGAACTCGGCATGTCATTTTCATAGGAGAGAAATGTTCAGACGCAAAAGTATCTTCTACGGTAATCCAAGGAAGCATTACAGAGCAATTACTTTTCCTGAAATATAATTGTGTGCAAAACTGAAGAACGAAAGCAACTTTCGGATGATATGTTACAACCACTAACATAGCTCGATGAAACTTGGACCATACATAGAATGAATTATTACAGTATTCGGAAGACAACTCAACGAAATAGGCAGTGAGACAAACAGAAATGACACTTTCGTTTAAAGACAATAATTGCATTTCATACACTGCGAATTGTAATGGTCTCCTGGACATTACATAAGGTGAGAAAAGATTTTTAATCGGGTGTGTGATACTCAAGTACAGAATTACGTGGTCTGCGAAGCCCTCCCATCCTAATCAAAAGGTTGTTAAGGAGCTCCTATGGTAGGGCGTTCCATCTTGAGCCACCACGGATAACAATTGTTGGGGCATGTCGACGTGTTCCAATACATCTCTTCAACGCAGCCCGCACTTTGAGTAAATCCTTGTTTATGTTGGCCTCACAGAATATCTATTTCCGTTACCTTCTGTAAAACATTGTAACAGCTCTTTGTATGTGTGGTCCAGTTTCCACAGAGTAATATAAGATGGGAGTGACTCGACGTGATTAAGTTACTTTCATCCTTAAGTTTCACACACCAGTGAATATAAATGCCTAGTGGATGATGTTGGAATTTCCATGAGGCTATTCGTGGATTTCAGCGTTGTATACAGAGATTTCGCAATGTCGCAAAAGTGTAGCGAAATACAGGAAGACCGCTAGAAGGTCAACGTTTAGAGCAGAGACTGGCGGTTTACTAACTACATAAACAACTGTAGCGTATTTCGCACAAATAGGTTGAAAGCCCACAATTGCACGATTACAAGAGTGTTGAACAATCAGTGGAAGCAGTAACATCTACAAAATATCGGTTGCTATGCGTACGGAGGGACTTAAAGTGGTACGGCGACCTAAAATTAATAGCAGGAAAGACAGATGACAGAGTGAGATTTACTAGGAGAAGCGTCTGGAAGAGTAGCCCACGAGAAAAGAGGGAGATTAAAAACCATCATTGAAACAAATTTTGAAATGTTGTTCTTGAGTCAGGCAGCCGTTCCATGAAGGACAGATAGAGGAAACAGAGATCCAAAGACGGCAGCGCGTTTCTTTGCAAATTCGTTACGGAGATAATCAGCCAACTCCATCGGCAGACGTTTTAAGGCGATTGTTCTTGGTTATATTGTGGTTTACTGTTAAATTCTCGAGCGCATGAGGTCCTTGGTAACCCTGTCATTATAAACCTTTTCTCCCGGAAAGGCCATGAACGTAAAACAAGATAAATTCGAGCTCACAGAAGGCGACCAACAACCGTGTTTTCCGCGAACAATTCGTGACTGGAAGAGGAAAACGCGTGGGAAGGGAGGAGGAGCCGGGGCGTCGCAGTGGCACAGATACAACCTCCGCCACGCTCCTCAAGGAGGCTTGCCTAATAAAGATGCAGATGAAGAAATGAAGTATACAGATCTCACGAAAGGGCATAATCTGTAACTGTTAGTGCATGAACTACTTGTTAACTCGGAAATTAATAAATTTCCCTAATTGAATACATATAGAATGTACCAAATCTTGAGATATATTGTACTGTTTCTTGACACCCCATGGTACGGTGTGCAAGTGATGTAGAAACAAGGCACTTTCTATAAAGAATATGGAATACGTGGCGTTCAGGACTTTTCGCGGTTCGGGGTGGAGCGCTGGGCTAATTAACCGACGCGACTGAGCCGAATATAATTTATTAACAATAACATCCCTTACATGAAGCTAGTACTCTTGGCTGGCTACAGAGCTGCCGGCCTCGCGGTTGCAGCACCATCTGCTCAGAGGGACACGCTGGACAACGTGATTTCTCCCGTCAAGCACCAACCTCAACCTGCGTCTAAGGCAAGTATAAGCCAACAGCCCCACTGATGTTCCCAGAGCGTTTAATCAGAGTGAACCATAGTTAATCCAACAGCGATACAGGCAGACCATGAGGGTACTGTGGGTAGTTAAAACAAAATTCAAATAACAGAAACTACTTCATTTCCTTTAACCTTTCAATAACTTAGATAAAAATATTTGAAACATCCGTCCAGACAGACTGATTGAAATCAGTACCCAGAAAGTAAATCCATTGATAAGTGAAATGTATACTGTATAAAACCTTAATTTACAAAACAGATCAGAAATAAAATATGAGTTTCATTACATTGGGCCCACAGACAAGAATCACTCACAATACACGTTAATCAAATACAATGGACATGAACATCCATAAGGCATCAACCTGTACAAACCACACACTTTACTCCGTCCAAAAAGACTTTCAAGGTCCAACGGCACCAACCGACTACCGACTGCCGTGTCATTCTCAGCCTATAGGCGTCTCTAGATGTGGATATGAATAGACATGTAGTCAGCACACCACTCTCCCGGTCGTTGTCAGTTTTCGTGACCGGAGCTGTTAATTCCCAATCAAGTAGGTTCTCAATGGGTCTCACACGGGCTGAGTGCGCCGTTCTTACCAGCAACGCTCGGTGGACCTGACAGTCACCCATCAAAGTGCTAGCAAAGACGGACACCACTTAACTTCCGTGATCTGATGGGAGCCGGCACTGCCACTGCGGCAAGGATATTAGATTACTAATGCACAGCCTTATGATGCTGAACAATATTTTAACTCATTACTGATCAAACGAATAGCGTAGCAGCATTTGATGGCTGATCGCAGGTTAAGATAAAATTATGCTAAATAATACTTGCTTAACAGCCTTACTTTTGATTTAAATTATCTTAAACTAAAACTAAAGTAAACACAATAATTCAAATTACAATGGTGCACCACTAAGACTAAGGATGTGGCCGTTCGAAATCAAATTTTTTTCTTTTAATTAGAATACACACTGATCAGCTGTGAAACGGCATGCTGGCATACCGCCACATCCTTAATGTTTAATCTGTATAACCCTTAGGGCATATAATACATTAATTATTGTTATGATTATAGTGAAAACTTTCAGTGCATTGCTCACTTGGGGCTAGACGCATACACCAATAACTTAACAAAATCGTATAGCCCTTGGCTCACACGACACACTCTAGGGAGATACGCTTAACCGCATTCCCACGTAAAGGTGTTAGGCAATTCTGCAGGCCCTTACCCAGTGAGAAAAATAGCAAAAATGAACAAGCCGCTACTTCCCGTTACTTCTTCAAACCGGACCTACAGCCGCAATTGCCACGATAACGACGGAACAGCTAGAAGGACCACGCTTCGTCATACCACCGATCAGATTCAAACAACAGTATCCTTGTTGCGCGCAGATCGGTACTGTACAAAACCCCTAGAATCCAGCAGTACTTGTTTTGTAGTGCCGACTGTCCAGCAGTTCACGCAAACCTCAACGTTCGCTGTCAGTAATACAATCCGATCACCTTACGCTGCCGATCCCAAAAGAGAGCATTCGGGGAGCCTGTTAAACTAAAGGCTTCAGTTACGGATCGCAGTGTAGCATATGCATTTATATACATCGCCCTGTATCATCTTAGAAGTCGTACCTGGATAAATCCGACAGACTGCTACGACTAAGTTAAGAAATCTCACCGACAAATAGTATTAATCACCAGTCAACTATAAGATTCATTAAACATGTCCGCTTTCGCGTTATCAGTACCACAGTGGTAATAAAACAATCACTTCATACGGATAGTTCAAACAACTAGGTGGAATTCGTGTTTCGCTACTGCCAGCCAACACTATATTCCCAAAAGATAACCATTTAACACTCGATGCTAAGCCACCGTACTACTTTGCACCAAATTGGCGGATCATAAACAAGAGAAGCTACGGTACGTAATCCCTAGACGCAACTGCTGCTATTTACTTTCCCCAAGCACACCTCGCTTCTCAGTGAGGGCGCTCCGCCGACAGTGTAGAGGCGTCTTGCAGGCCACAGCCAACCAAGTTCGCGGTCGGGAGGAAGACGGAACGGACAGTCATCAGGGACGGAGGAAGGAGGTCGGTTGGAGGAAACGTGTGTTGTCACGCGACGGTGGTCGCTCTGAGGGAATCGTTGGGACGGAAACAACTTTTATTAAGATTCTCATTCCGGTGCTTTGAAAGGGCACCTCTTTCCTGTTGTCGAGCCGTGTTGTGTGATCAAGTTTGGTGGCGTTAGCAGGCTCCGCCTGCTCTGCCCTGCCCTGAGTGATTCGTCCCTGAATTCTGAATTTGAATAGTCCAAGAAGTTTGGATCCGTATTAGTTTGGTCAGCATCGGTTATAGAAACTGTTTGTGTCTGGCCACCATTATGTTACTTTCCTGAAAAGTAACTTAGTTGTGAGCCGGCCGGAGTAGCCGAGCGGTTCTAGGCGCTGCAGTCTGGAACCCCGGGACCGCTACTGTCGCTGGTTCGAATCCTGCCTCGGGCGTGGATGCGTGTGATGTCCTTAGGTCAGTTAGGTTTAAGTAGTTCTAAGTTCTAGGGGACTAATGACCTCAGATGTTAAGTCCCATAGTGTTCAGAGTCATTTGAACCATTTTGAACTTAGTTGTGATCACCGGATGTCACTATTGGTTTTAAGATACCTGTGGTAAAGGAGCTACTTTCGCCGGGGCTCTTCTTTCTTAATACTGTTTCTCCTTGGCAGATGGCACCTTTTTTATTACTCTCAGCGACTGTGCCAGTGCAAGTGGTGGGAATGTGACATTGGTCACAGGTGCTACTGGTGCTATCGTGAACAATTGTGGATAGTTTGCTCTTTTAGTTAAATTTTAGATACTTATCTGGCCAGATCTAATATCGGGTTTACTTCAGAGAGCTGAGAAGTTTTATGTAACGAGGGATTCCTTACTTGTTCGTGGATCTGTAATGAGGGATTCATTGCTTGTTCGTGGAGCCTCATTGGTTCAGCGGACCGTCTTGTACCTGTGTCTGACCGTTATATTACAGATAGAACAAGGCTTTCATCCGGATACATAAGTTAAAATTTGTTGTTAAAATCTATATAAATGACGCTTGTTGCTTGGTTATATTGCTGTACTTATTCATGGTTATCGCTAGTGTTTCTAAACGTTACTGTTCTTGAAATTCTTAGTTTAGTGTGTTAGCCGCCGTTTGCCGACGGTTGTTGTACCTTATTTTGGATTATTACTTCCGGTAGCTATTTTGCGAAAGTGTGTCTGAGCCGTGCGTGACTCATGTGCGTGCCTTCTATTATGTAACACCTTGTTTTACCGTACGGTCTCCTCGTCATTTTTAAATTTCACTTACTTTTGTCACTGAATTATTGCCTTGCCTGCCAATGAGTGGTATCAGCAGCTCGTATCGATATTTTCCCTGCTGTATTATCTTTGCTGCACGGCTATTACTCTCCGGTCGTCGTGTGTCTTGAGGCGAGTTCGGAACTATGGTAGTTTGAGTTGGCTAAAGTGCAGTCGGGGACGGAGCGCTACTGAGGCGTGGACAGCCAGTACTCGCCGACCGCTCGCAACACAAGATGAACTGTCCGACGGGCGGAGAGGGCAGCGGGCTCGACCGTTGGTTGGTCGTTCAGTTGGTCGCCTCGTTGGGCGACGTGTGTTTGGCCTTCTTACCGTTTCTGGGCCTCGTCACTGGGTCATCTTGCTGGACGAGGCTTGCCTCCTTCTTCGGTGGAGACGTCCACATCAATAGGTCCGAGCCAGTGTGCCCGGATCGCCGTGTCTCCCAGTTCCAGACGGACACCGGATTGAGTCGGGTTGGAGCTGCAGTGAGCTCCGGATAGTCAAGACTCGTCCAACCGTTGTTGACACACATAGTTTCAGTGGCAATGACCTTGGTTGATTGTTGGTCGGTCGTCTGGTCAGCCAACGTGTGTTTCGTCACAGAACGTCTTTTGGTTCTGTGTGTGTGTGTGTGTCCGCCAGTGATTTGTTCTAGTTTTTCATCAGTGATTCGTTTTACGAGTGTACGAGTTTCTTGTGGCAGTGTTTCGTGGAACACTGTGTACAATGTGTCAGTTCGACTGAGCAATGCTTTAAATGCTGTAATACGGTATGCGTACTGCAATTGCCAGTCAGTCGGTTGCGACAGAGCAAAAAAATGGTTCAATTGGCTCTGAGCACTATGACACTTAACATCTGAGGTCATCAATCCCCTAGAACTTAGAACTACTTAAACCTAACTAAGGTCCTCACACACATCTATGCCAGAGGCAGGATACGAACCTGCGACCGTAGCCGTCGCGCGGTTCCAGACTGAAGAGCCTAGAACCGCTCGGTCACACAGGCCGGCACGACAGAGCAGCTATTGAGTGTTTTCATACCGTGTTGATGCTGTCCGCCACGGCGTGTAGTTCCACAGCCGTTACGATGGTCATGTATGTCAGTACTTATTGTGCCTTGGCTTATTAACAAACCAACATCAGAAGACGAGTGTTACTGGTCTCTTCCCCTCGATGGCACTTTGGTTGTAGTGCCGTTGGTCTGGTGACCAAAATCAGGTAGTTGGTTGGTACGTTGGCTGTCTGTCGGTTGGGTTGCCTTCCGATTCAGAGATTGTTGGTCAGGCTGCCTGTCTCCCCTAAACGTTCGTTAGTGTTACAATTGTAACCCGACCCTTGGAAACTTCTGAGTGCCGTCCGTGTCGGTTACATAGTAACTTGCGTGTTTGAGTTTTAGTGATTTGGTTGATGTGTAGCCTTAAGCCGAGTTTTTAAATATCCTGAATTAATGTTCCTGTCTTGCCCTTTAGACATAAGCTTCATATTCCTTATATGGGGCTTTCAGCCGAATTTTACATCAAGTCTTTTAAGGCCTTAGGACTTGCGGTAGCGTTCTCGCTTCCCACGCCCGGGTTCCCGGGTTCGATACCCGACGGGGTCAGGGATTTTCTCTGCCTCCTGATGACTGGGCGTGGTGTGATGTCCTTACGGTACTTAGGTTTAAGTAGTTCTAAGTTCTAGGGGACTGATTACCATAGGTGTTAAGTCCCATTGTGCTCAGAGCCCTTTTTTAATGCCTTAAGATGTCGTTAAATTATTGTGCTCTTAAACTAATGTCCTTGTCTTGCCCTTAAGGCATGAGATTGTTATTCTTTATTTATATGAAATGTCTTAAGATAAGGACTTCTGCCTTTTGATTGAAACTCCTCTTATTGCATAATATACGACCTCCAGCCTAGATCCATTAAAATTAAGTCGCTAAGGCCCACAGCCTTTTAGATTGAAGATTTAGAAAATATTCTTCGGTGAATCTTGTATTTCAATTTCGGTTAGGCCTTGTGTCTTGGATTTTAAATGTGGCCTTCAGTCGATGTAAAGTGAATCAAAGAAGGTCGATTAAAGTTTTCTAATATTGTGTTGATAAATAAAGTTTGTATGTTGAGTGCAACTGAGAGGAATTCATTTTGGCTCCTTTCCGCAACCTAATCCGCTCTGGCCTGCTAGCCCCGGCATTTCAGTGGTATCGTAGTAATTGACCTGCTGAAGTTTCTAGGAATCTTCTTGTCTAAGGACGCTCGTTTTACGAGCGCCCTACTATCCCCTGATGGAGCAGCTACTGTTTCTTTAGTCTGCTGGTCCTGCCTGATAAGGGTGAGCGCACCAGCGGCACGATCTTACTGGCCTGCGTTTAGGGCTCGCAACTCCCATTACCTTGTGAAGCTGTTCTACGGCACAGTGACTGTTGTTTGAGTCTTTTCTTGAATGGTTCATTTCGGTCTGAATTTTCAGCATTCCCATATTCTTCACATTTTGGTTTCGATTCCTTTTTGTTCGGTGCCCTTTCTGTATCAAGTTTTCTCTAGTCAGCTTGACCATTTGCTGGCCCTTGCATTTGCCTAAATTTGTCAGCTCTCGCAAAGGGCCATGTTATATGTTGGTCCATAATTTAAAACCACTCTTTTATTTTGGAACATTTTGATCTGTTTAAAGATTTTTACTAATTTTGTGCTAGTCGTTGCTACAACTGACTTTTAATAACCTCACTTTACCTTCGTCAGTCTCTTAAACGCCAAGTTAAATTTCGGTTCGTAATTTAAAGCCATTTGGTCACCTTGGGAAATTTAAATTTGGTTACACATTTTTACTGGTGTTGTGTTATTCGTTGTTACATTTGACGTTTAAATATGTTGCTTTAAAATTTGTCATATATCTTAGGGAGAGTTTAAAATTTTAGGCTGCAATTTAAAACTATTCTCTTGACTTGGACTTTTAAATTTGCTTACAGATTTTACCTGCTGCAAAATTTGTACTGGTCGTCGTTAAATTTCACCTTGAAAATTTTTTTGTCTGTAATTTAAAATCATTCCGTTAGCTTGTTACATTTAATATTATTTAAGCGTCTTACTAGTATCTTTTAATAAATTCATGTTAATCTTTGTCACATTTGACCATCAAAAATTTTGCTGTAATTTTGTCAGTTCTTGTGTCTGTAATTAAAAATCATTATGTCAGTCTCAGAAATTTAACCTATCCTATTTACATAAACTTTTTACTATTGGTGTTAAATTGGGTAAGCCCTTTTACTTCCTTGAACTTATAGCAATCTCTCTGTTTTAAGAACAGCTGAAGTCTGATATATTATTTGATTGTGTTTTCCAGTTGCTGCCCTTTTAGAAAAACAATATTTAATAAACGTGAGTCACTTGTTGAATAATGAATGATGTCATAACCTGGGTCCCAGCCCTCCCACAAATTCCTGTTAACCTGGCTCTCTGGAGCACAGTTAAAAAAACAAAGTCACCATCTTATCAGAAAATGACCACACACTGCTACTAACTGAGCTCCAGTTCCTTTACACGGATTGCCACAAACAACTTAGGATTATTTATCAGTCCAACTCACTCGTTTGTAGCCATCCACTACCCACTGACGTCACTCTGTACATTTATGTGAAGCTTCACTTAGAACTGAGTAAGGAAATGTGTGGCTTGCGAGGAGCAACTCCTACACTGTGATCTTTTCCGACAGTTTGTGATTTCTTTAGAATAATTCCCAGCATTTTTCATGGCTCCTGTTGGTCAGTACACGAGGTCTCTCTGGTCTTTATTTACTTGTGGTTGCTGCTTCACCATTCCTGTTCACGACCACTTCATCAACAGCCTACATGGATAGCTACAGAAAGATTGAAATGTCTGTGACAGATTTGTCATTTGGGTGACGTCCTGTGACTAATCACTTTCCAGCCGATTTGTCCGTTACTGATTGTTTACTTGCAGCACCACGTTTCCTTTTATACTGGCAGGCCCAGCTGATGGCTTTTCGCGGCTGAGCTGGCCCCCAGCAGCGTCTCAGACATGCCAGATCCGGTTGATGTAAGGCTTATTTCGTGTTCAAAGTATCAACGTGAGTTCGCTATCATGGGTGTCGAATCAGTGTACCAAGATTACGGCCTTACGATGCGAACAGCTATATTGCAGGTGGACGTCATTACCATCGGGGAACAAGTCAAGCATAAGAGATGCAGATGGTTCGCAATCGTGTCACGTAGTAAACAGGTTTCATGTTGCCCTTTTTTACTAACACAAATCGGTTGGAATTCTACACTAAACGTCTGCAATAATATAAAACCGTTAACATCGTCCTGTGTCCGTGGGGCGGTGCATATTTTGAGTAGCCCTTTGCCTTGATGCTGGCGTATCTGAACAGGACCATCGGGCTGGTGTAACCAGAAATATCCCACCGAGAGGGAAATTTCCATTATTCTGCTGTCCGGAGTCAATAAATCCACTCCCACGGCAAACCTAACTGACGGTGTCTTTATGTCGAAATGGGGACTGATACGGCTCGTGTGCTTTACGAGCTCACGCTCAGCAGTTTGCACTGAACTGTGTACTCTTAAACACTCCTGTCTGCAGCAGCACACTGTCAGCAGATCATCCACAGATCGCCAACTACACTCCTCGAAATGGAAAAAAGAACACATTGACACCGGTGTGTCAGACACACCATACTTGCTCCGACCACTGCGAGAGGGCTGTACAAGCAATGATCACACGCACGGCACAACGGACACACCAGGAACCGCTGTGTTGGCCGTCGAATGGCGCTAGCTGCGCACCATTTGTGCACCGCCGCCGTCAGTGTCAGCCAGTTTGCCGTGGCATACGGAGCTCCATCGCAGTCTTTAACACTGGTAGCATGCAGCGACAGCGTGGACGTGAACCGTATTTGCAGTTGACGGACTTTGAGCGAGGGCGTATAGTGGGCATGCGGGAGGCCGGGTGGACGTACCGCCGAATTGCTCAACACGTGGGGCGTGAGGTCTCCACAGTACATCGATGTTGTGGCCAGTGGTCGGCGGAAGGTGCACGTGCCCGTCGACCTGGGCCCGGACCGCAGCGACGCACGGATGCACGCCAAGACCGTAGGATCCTACGCGGTGCCGTAGGGGACCACACCGCCACTTCACAGCAAATTAGGGACACTGTTGCTCCTGGGGTATCGGCGAGGACCATTCGCAACCGTCTCCATGAAGCTGGACTACGGTCCCGCACACCGTTAGGCCGTCTTCCGCTCACGCCCCAACATCGTGCAGCCCGCCTCCAGTGGTGTCGCGACAGGCTTGAATGGAGGAACGAATGGAGACGTGTCGTCTTCAGCGATGAGAGTCGCTTCTGCCTTGGTGCCAATGATGGTCGTATGCGTGTTTGGCGCCGTGCAGGTGAGCGCCACAATCAGGACTGCATACGACCGAGGCACACAGGGCCAACACCCGGCATCATGGTGTGGGGAGCGATCTCCTACACTGGCCGTACACCTCTGGTGATCGTCGAGGGGACACTGAATAGTGTACGGTACATCCAAACCGTCATCGAACCCATCGTCCTACCATTCCTAGACCGGCAAGGGAACTTGCTGTTCCAACAGGACAATGCAAGTCCGCATGTATCCCGTGCCACCCAACTTGCTCTATAAGGTGTAAGTCAATTACCCTGGCCAGCAAGATCTCCGGATCTGTCCCCCATTGAGCATGTTTGGGACTGGATGAAGCGTCGTCTCACGCGGTCTGCACGTCCAGCACGAACGCTGGTCCAACTGAGGCGCCAGGTCGAAATGGCATGGCAAGCCGCTCCACAGGACTACATCCAGCATCTCTACGATCCTCTCCATGAGAGAATAGCAGCCTGCATTGCTGGGAAAGGTGGATATACACTGTACTAGTGCCGACATTGTGCATGCTCTGTTGCCTGTGTCTGTGTGCCTGTGGTTCTGTCAGTGTGATCATGTGATGTATCTGACCCCAGGAATGTTTCAATAAAGTCTCCCTTCCTGGGACAATGAGTTCACGGTGTTCTTATTTTAATTTCCAGGAGTGTATTCTGCTTTGCTATAGACGCAAACTACCGTCCGTCACATTCTGCAAAACCTATTTTCTCTTAATGCTTCCACCGTCCGTGATTCACCCTCCGTGAACGCTCAGGGCAGTGGCACGTAAACTGCCGAACCGATTCATTGTTTCCGAGGTGATCGTTTCCAAGCGACAGGCTGTAACAGTCTTCTTTCTCTCAAAGTCTGTTACACTCGTATAGATCTTTGTGACCTCTGTCGTCCCCATAATGATTCTCGACTCCTATATCTACTTTCATGACCCAGTCATGAGCCTGCAACGCATGGAGACAGCATTTAATCTCCCGGCCGACAGTGGTCTAAGTTTATTGCTCATCGTTGTAAGCCGCATTTTGTCTTAAGTCTGTTACTGTCATTCCCTATTCGTATTATTAGCAACATTTTAGGTTGAAACAACCGCAACACTTGTTTCAAAAACGCAAATTTTTATAACTATATTTTCTCACTAGGCAGCGCATGTCCGCCTGCATTGCGAATGGGGTGGTGCAATGGCACAAGCGTACTAAGTCCAAGACCTAAAGTATATTTTTAGTTATCAGTATTATCGATTATGAACCACTGCACGTAACATGGACATACACGTACACCGTCGATATTGCTGAAATAAATTTGAAAGCTGTTTTTTATTTGGAAATTCAGAAGGTTACGTTTCCAACCACATAACGCTAACGGTAATTCACACAATTCTTCGATCACGTACTTACGCCTTTTTCGTAGGATATTGTGCCTGAAGAACGAGGGCTTGCTGAAATGTAAAGTCTCCCAATTTTTTATTACGTTCTTATTACTGGTTCACGTATTACCTGTCACGCACTTGGCTTGGACGACTTTCCCGCTTCGCTGATGCAAGTTGCAACCCTCAGAATTGCTGCCTGTAACGTTGTGGTGTGTAACGTTATTATGTTGATGTGTGAAAAATCCTCAGAAAACTGTTACTATGAATTCGAAGATTTCGTCCACACAGGGAGCACCACTTTCTTAAGCATGACAACGCAAGACGACACAGGAGCGCTGCAACATCGGCAACGTCGGCGCTGTCCTCCACATGGTCCCGATGTGACCCCACCCGATTTTCATCTGTTTCCTAAAATTAAAGAATACGTGCTGATAGATGTTGACTCTGACATTGCTGGTAAATCGGAGCACCACTTAAATAATTTGAAAATATACAGCCTAGATTATCTGGTTGTTTTTCAAGGGGTTCTTTGCGGAGCGGAAGAGTGGAAGTATCATGGTATGGCACTGGACAGTTATTTGAATGCTGTGCAGGAGCAGATGAATTTAGTGAAACCTAACTTCTAATTGTTGTTGTTTATAGGTCCCATATCTCTGACTTCAGAAACTTTCTGCTGAAACTAGAGAGGGTTCTTGGTTCACTTTATAGGAAGTACCAAAAAATTAGTTGTATGTGGTGATTTTAGTATTAGTTTAGTATGTGCTTATGCAAGAAAAAGGATGTTGGAAAAATCTAAATTCATTTCATCTGAAGCAGACTGTGTTTTTCCCAGCCGGGATGGAGGGGAACAGTAGCACAGCCATAGACAATTTTATTGATTCTTCACTACAAGGTGGTCTACACAAGGGCGATGTACTTGAGGTCAATATTATGGAAATGGAACACGATGTAGATGAAGATGAAATGAGAGATACGATACTGCGTGAAGAGTTTGACAGATCACTAAAAGACTTGAGTCGAAACAAGGCACCCGGAGTAGGCAACATTCCATTGGAACAAATGACGGCCTTGGGAGAGCCAGTCCTGACAAAACTGTACCATATGGTGAGCAAGATGTATGAAACAGGCGAAATACCCTAAGACTTGAAGAAGAATATAATAGTTCCAATCCCAAGGAAAGCAGATCTTGACAGATGTGAAAATTACCGAACAATCAGTTCAATAAGCCACAGATGCAAAATAATAACACGAATTCTTTACAGACGAATGGAAAAACTAGTAGAAGCCGACCTCGGGGAAGAATAGTTTGGATTCCGTAGAAATGCTGGAACACGTGAGGCAATACTGACCTTACGACGTATCTTAGAAGAAAGATTAAGGAAAGGCAAACCGACGTTTCTAGCATTTGTAGACTTAGAGAAAGCTTTTGACAATGTTGACTGGAATACTCTCTTTCAAATTCTAAAGGTGGCAGGGATAAAATACAGGGAGCAAAAGGCTATTTACAATTTGTACAGAAACCAGATGGCAGTTATAAAACTCGAGGGACATGAAAGGCAAGGAATGGTTGGGAAGGGAGTAAGACAGCGTTGTAGCCTCTCCCCGATGTTATTCAATCTGTATACTGAGCAAGCAGTAAAGGAAACAAAAGAAATATTTGGACTAGGTATTAAAATCCATGGAGAAGAAATAAAAACTTTGAGGTCGCCGATGACGTTTTAATTACAGCAAAGGACTTGGAAGAGCAGTTGAATGGAGTGGACAGTGTCTTGAGAGGAGTATATAAAACGAACATCAGCAAAAGGAAAACGAGGATAATGGAATGTATTAGAATGAAGTCGGGTAATGCTGAGGGAATTACACTCCTGGAAATGGAAAAAAGAACACATTGACACCGGTGTGTCAGACCCACCATACTTGCTCCGGACACTGCGAGAGGGCTGTACAAGCAATGATCACACGCACGGCACAGCGGACACACCAGGAACCGCGGTGTTGGCCGTCGAATGGCGGTAGCTGCGCACCATTTGTGCACCGCCGCCGTCAGTGTTAGCCAGTTTGCCGTGGCATACGGAGCTCCATCGCAGTCTTTAACACTGGTAGCATGCCGCGACAGCGTGGACGTGAACCGTATGTGCAGTTGACGGACTTTGAACGAGGGCGTATAGTGGGCATGCGGGAGGCCGGGTGGACGTACCGCCGAATTGCTCAACACGTGGGGCGTGAGGTCTCCACAGTACATCGATGTTGTCGCCAGTGGTCGGCGGAAGGTGCACGTGCCCGTCGACCTGGGACCGGACCGCAGCGACGCACGGATGCACGCCAAGACCGTAGGATCCTACGCGGTGCCGTAGGGGACCACACCGCCACTTCACAGCAAATTAGGGACACTGTTGCTCCTGGGGTATCGGCGAGGACCATTCGCAACCGTCTCCATGAAGCTGGGCTACGGTCCCGCACACCGTTAGGCCGTCTTCCGCTCACGCCCCAACATCGTGCAGCCCGCCTCCAGTGGTGTCGCGACAGTCGTGAATGGAGGGACGAATGGAGACGTGTCGTCTTCAGCGATGAGAGTCGCTTCTGCCTTGGTGCCAATGACGGTCGTATGCGTGTTTGGCGCCTTGCAGGTGAGCGCCACAATCAGGACTGCATACGACCGAGGCACACAGGGCCAACACCCGGCATCATGGTGTGGGGAGCGATCTCCTACACTGGCCGTATACCTCTGGTGATCGTCGAGGGGACACTGAATAGTGCACGGTACATCCAAACCGTCATCGAACCCATCGTTCTAACATTCCTAGACCGGCAAGGGAACTTGCTGTTCCAACAGGACAATGCACGTCCGCATGTATCCCCTGCCACCCAAGTGCTCTAGAAGGTGTAAGTCAACTACCCTGGCCAGCAAGATCTCCGAATCTGTCCCCCATTGAGCATGTTTGGGACTGGATGAAGCGTCGTCTCACGCGGTCTGCACGTCCAGCACGAACGCTGGTCCAACTGAGGCGCCAGGTCGAAATGGCATGGCAAGCCGTTCCACAGGACTAAATCCAGCATCTCTACGATCGTCTCCATGGGAGAATAGCAGCCTGCATTGCTGGGAAAGGTGGATATACACTGTACTAGTGCCGACATTGTGCATGCTCTGTTGCCTGTGTCTGTGTGCCTGTGGTTCTGTCAGTGTGATCATGTGATGTATCTGACCCCAGGAATGTGTCAATAAAGTTTCCCCTTCCTGGGACAATGAATTCACGGTGTTCTTATTTCAATTTCCAGGAGTGCAGATTTGGAAATGAGACACTTAAAGTAGTAAAGGTGTTTTGCAATTTGAGGGGCAAAAAAAGGGATGGTGGTCGAAGTAGAGAGGATATAAAATGTAGACTGGCAATGGCAAGGAAAGCGTTTCTGAAGAAGAGAAACATAACATCGAGTATAGATTTAAATGTCAGGAAGTCGTTTCTGAAAGTATTTGTATGGAGTGTAGCAATGTATGGAAGTGAAACATGGACGATAAATAGTTTGGACAAGAAGACAATAGAAGCTCTACAAATGTGGTGCTACAGAAGAATGTTGAAGATTATATGGGTAGATCACATAACTAATGAGGAAGTATTGAATTGTATTAGGGGGAAGAGAACTATGTGGCACAACTTGACCTGTAGAAGGGATCGGTTGGTAGGACATGTTCTGAGTCATCTAGGGATCACCCATTTAATATTGGAGGGCAGCGTGGAGAGTAAAAATCGTAGAGGGAGACGAAGAGATGAATACACTAAGCAGATTCAGAGGGATGTATGTTGCCGTAGGTACAGGGAGATGAATAAACTTGCAGAGGATAGAGCAGCATGGAGAGCTGCATCAAACTAGTCTCAGGACTGAAGACCACAACAGCAACAACATTACAAGGCGTGTATTCTGATAGTAAACGGGAGAATTTAATCTCACACTATGATGCACATATTTTGACATCAAAAAGTTTTGGTACAATAAATGTTAAAAAAATTTGAACTACGTAGAAAAGCCACTCCAACGGCAATAGAGAGGTTTTCAAACTCGCTAAAGAACAAGAGTAGCATGATGTTTATCGTGCTGACAACATAGATGACAAATGTAATGCTTCTCATTACCCATTCCTCTTACTCTCCGAAAATTACTTCCTATTAGAACTTACTGAATAGGGCACTGCCGCGCGGGATTAGCCGAGCGGTATTAGGTCCTGCAGTCATGGACTGTGCGGCTGGTCCCGGCGGAGGTTCGAGTCCTCCTCGGGCATCTGTGTGTGTGTTTGTCCTAAGGATAATTTAGGTTAAGTAGTGTGTAAGCTTAGAGACTGATGACCTTAGCAGTTAAGTCCTATAAGATGTCACACAAATTTGAACATTTTGAATAGGGCACCAGCAGTAAAAAGTAGCCAGGGTGGCTGACAAGTGGCATAAGGATATCGTGTAGAAAGAAGTGCTAATCATATCGAAACGTTAGAATTAGTCACAACTGAGCTACAGTAGAATATTACAAACAGTACTGTACGGTGCTTAAAATGTTATTAGGAAGGCCAAGAGTATGTGGTACGCAAATAGAATAGCTTTGTCACAGGATAAAATTAAAACTATATAGTTAGTCTTGAAGGAATTATTGTCTGATCAGCAGCACAAGGCCGAAAGTAATGAGTCAATTAGTAGTAAAAATGTTTGTGTTGCTGATAAGTCAGATACATGTACAGCATTTTCAATCACTTTCTGACTATTGTTGGTGGATTAAATAGAAACTTAGTTTCTACACGGAATTAATCAACTCTCTTGGCAAATGCCTTTTCCGGGATTCGTGTCTGAAATGCTCTTCTGTGATACTAACAAGGGGAAGACTGAGTCAATAAACTAATGAAGACTGAGTCAATAAACCAATGAAGACTGAGGACTCTCATGGATGCGATGGAGTACCTAGCAGAATATTAAAGTACTGTAATGCAAATATTAGCCCTGTACTTAGTTATATCTGTAAGTTTTTCTTTAAGAATTGATTCAAATGGTTCAAAAGGCTCTGAGCACTATGGGACGTAACATTTGAGGTCATCAGTACTCTAGAACTTAGAACTACTTAAACCTAACTAAGCTAAGGACATCACACACATCCACGCCCGAGGAAGTATTCGACCATGCTACCGTAGCGGTCACGCGGTTCCAGACTGAAGCTTTAAAAATTGTCTGACTAAAGTACGCGGTAGTAAAGCCACCTTATAAATAGGGAGAAATTGATCATGTACACATTTTAGACTTAATTCTATGCCATTACCGTTTGCTAAAGTCACTGAAAAGGCTGTGTGTGTAATAACGTATCATTTTATTTCACCTAATTTGTTATCAAATGTACAGTTCGGTTTTAAAAGTGGTTTAACAACTTAAAATGCTCTATTCTCTTTCCCTTTGAGACACTGGATGGATTAAACAAAAGATTTAGAACGCTAGAAAACTTCTTGTGATTTAACTGAGCCAATAGATTGAGTTAATCACGAAGTATTGCCAAATTAACTGGAACTTTAGGAGCATATATCTATTAGTTCACCTCTCACTTTAACAACATACAGCAAAAGGTCAGTCTACGCAGTATTCAGAATGGCTATGATGTTAGGTCTGAGTGGAGTACGGTTAAATGGGGACGTCCTAGGCATCAGAGCTTGGGCCACTCCTGTCCCTTATTTACATAAATGATATGCTTACTAGTGAAGGATCTTGTGTTGCAGTGTTGGCACTGTTTCAAATAATGCAGTTCGAGACATAAGTTCATGGACAGAAGAAAAACACTAACGATAAATTACAGTGAGACACAGTTTTTAGAAATCTACTAATCCCGACTTTTTAATTTCAAAGAATGGGACTGTAATAAGCGAAACTGAACAGTTCAAATTTCTAGGTGTTGAAGTAGACAGTAAACTGTCGTGGAAAGCATACGTTCTCCATCTTGTTCAAAGATTTTTACTATTCGAACGGTATCTGAAGTAAATGATAGTTTGACACAAAAATTAGTCTACTTTGATTACATTCATTCCCTTATGATGGAAGTTATTATGTTTCGGGGTAACTCTTCCCATTCTGAAAAGATACTTCTGGCTCAGAAACGGTTTGTTCGGGCAATAAATGGTATAAGGTCGACGTCTTCTTGTCCACCCCTGTTCATTAATTTGGGTATTCCGACATTGCGTTCTAAATATATATTTGTTACTGTTATTTCTTGTTAGTAATATCAGCTTCTTCCCAAGAATTAATGGCTTTCAATCAGTTAATATTAGGCAGAAATCCAGTCTGCATTTGGATCGTACGCCCTTGACTCTTGTGCATAAAGGACTGCAATACACTGCTGCATACATTTTCAGTAAGCTACAGCAATAGTTAAGAAATATTAGCAGTGATCGCCGTGCTTTCAAATCGACAATGAATAGTTTCCTCAGGGGTCACTCCTTCTGTTCTGTCGAGGAGTTGATTAAATATTAAGTTGATTACTGTGTTATATTGATGTTTGAGTTTAAATAGACTTATGACTTTGCTTTTTTGAGTTCATAAACATTTTATTTCATCTGTTATTCCTTTTTTGTTTTATGTTCGTGTACTGGCACATTCCATGACCTGGAAGTTTGGTTCTACGGAACTAGACGTGTGAAATAAAAAAGAAAAGAAAATAGCCTTCGATGACCCCACTTTGATAGTGGGAAGCATTGCAAGCATAGGTGTGATTGTGGCTCCGTCAACAAACACTATATAGTGACGGTATCAACAAACTGGTCTCTCATTGGGAGAAGTGTGTTCGTCACCACTGTGACTATGTTGAGAAAAGAACTCTAGACATGAAGAATAAATATTCAAATGGTTAACTATGTTTTTTGTCTTTGTAACGATTTCTGCGTTTTCAGATAAGAAGTTCGGAGGCACTACTTTTCAGCACAACCATGAATGGTTTTGGAATAAAATGATGTTACTGTGAGTGAAATTTGGGTTACCCACGTGGTCTACTCGTCTTCAGCAAGCATTAACTGTGTCCGGCAAACAGAAATTGAAAGAAGAAGGATGGATCATTATCATCGTTGTGAAGTCCCCTTTTCCAGGAAAAGGTATATTGTCCTACATCCTGGCTGTCATATATTGTGCGACCTTATCGCTCGCCATTTTCCGTGAAAATCTTGTTGATGGCTTCTCCCGTCCTCAGGGTTTTAAACATCTAGGTTCAGTGCGATATATCACAGCACCAGACGTCGTGAGTGACGTGCCTTATGGAATCAGGCAAATGGTACATTGGCTATAACGCAGTGATATTACTGTTCTCGATTACAGCTTCCATACTCGACTGCCTACAGATATATTTCTCGATATAGATACGTAACAGTTCAGTACACGAAACCGTATTGCCACCCACACTGCTGTATACAATTCGAGCTTTCACCGCACGCCATTTTATAAACAGCAGCTACTGACTATCCGGCAAATAATAGCTTTGCGGAGAGTTATCGAGAGTTCCTTTGAATAGTTTGTGTGTGTGTGTGTGTGTGTGTGTGTGTGTGTGTGTGTGTGTCTTAGTGTGTTTGTGTTTGCGTTCTTTTGTGTGTTTCTATGAACATAGATGGAAGATGATGTTCCTCACAGATCTGAGTCTGGTGCACAGTGCCGCATCAAGAGCGGATCGCGCAAACCGTCAGCGCTAATCAAGGTGAATGGCATTAAGAAGGCTACGCAAGTGCGGCCGTCTACTCAAGCCGTCATTTTATATTTACTTTGAACTAAGGCTTCCCTCACGCAGTACGTTCTTACATCATAATGACGTAAGGAATAACAATTCTAATATGAAAAGTTGTTTTAATATGATTTGAGTGTCTAATAGCGACAATGTACCTAAATAATATTGACTTTTTCGTGACTCATCATTCTTTTGACTATTTTGTTCCGTCCCGCCACGGTTTCCACTCCTGTACCAAAATCTTCAAGCCGGAATAGCAATTTCAGCCTACGTCCTCAACTGTTTGCTGTATGTATTACAATCTCTTATGTCCTCTACAATTTTAAGCCCGACAGCTGTGTCTAGCTGACTTTTTTAACAGATGTGATGATATCCTGGCCCTTATTCTTATCAATATCTTTGGTAGATTCCTTTCCTCGCCGATCCCGCGTGACCCTCTTCATTCCTTACGTTACAAGTCCACCTAATTTTCAACGTTCTTCTGTATCAGTACATTCCAAATGATTCTTTTCGGTTTCCTGCAGTCCATGTGTCACTGCCATTCAAATTCTGTGCTCCAAACGTGCATTCTCAGAAATTTCTTCCTCAAGTTAAGGTCTGTATTGGATACTATGGCAATGCCATTTTTGTTAATGCTACTTCGCTTTTTAAGTCCTCCTTGCTCTGTCCGCCATGAGTTATTTTACTACCCTGGCAGCAAAGTTCTGTAACTGCATCTACTTGGTGTTCTCATTTACACTAAATAAGCAGTTCCGATGTGAAGCTATTCGCTGTTCTTATTTCCGCTAGTTCTCCTTAATTTCGTCTTTCTTCGATTTGCTCTCATTAGACTGTTCATTCCATTGAGCAGATCTTGTAATTCTTCTTCACTGTCACTGAGGATAGAGATATCATCAGTGTATATTATCACTGATATCCTTTCACCTTTAACTTTTAACTTCACTATTGACACTTAGTTTTATTTCCGTCGTTGTAGCTTCGATGTGGAGATTGCACTGTAGGGGTAAAAGACTGCACCCCTACCTCACACCCTTTTTAATCGAGACCAATTCGCTCCTCTTCTTCCACTCTTCTTTTTCTCTCTGGGTCCTTGTACATATCGTATATTACTCGCTATTTTCCTAAAGCCGACATCTATTTTCCTCATAATTTCGAACATCTTGCATCATTTGACAATATCGAATGTTTTCTCCTGGTCGACAAATTCTATGAACATGTCTTGATTTTTCTTCAGTTGTACTTCCATTTTCAAATGATATGCTAGAACTGCCTCTCTAGTGCATTTTCCTTTCTTAAAGCGAAGCTGACAGCCATATAACACATCCTCAGTTTTGTTTTCCATTCTTCTGTGTATTATCATTGTTAGCAGCTTGGAGGCACGAGCTGTTAAGTTAAAAGTGCGAGAGTTTTCACACGTGTCAGCTCTTGCAATCTTCGAACCGTGTGGAGGATGGTTTCCCGAAAGCCATATGGTTTAGCGTGAGACTCGTACATTCTACACACCTACATGAACACCAGGTTTGCTGCCACTTCTCGCAATGATACTAGAAATTCTGATGGAATGTAGTGAAGTCTCCCGAAGCTCTTTTAAATGCTGATCGTAATACTGGATCACCTATGTCTTATATAGTTTTCTCTTGGATTCACTGAGGGTTGTTTTCACTGCAGCCGAGTCAGTCCCTCCGACCATGCTTTAAATTCAGATTTTTTCACATTTCTCATGGGACCATTACATCTTAGCTTCCTTGCACTTTCTATTTATTTCAGACCCAAACGACTTTTATGTCTGTTTCATAAATTTCCATGAACGTTTTTGTACTTCTTTCTTTCGTCAATCAACTGAAGTATTCCTTGTCTTACCCACAGTTTCTTCACAATTAACCTCTTTGTACCTACGGTTTTCTTTCCAACTTGTGTGACTGCCTTTCTTAGAATTGTCTTTTCTCGCAAACAGACCTGCCTGCTGAGCTGTCCGTTCTTACAGTGTCAACTGAACGTTAAGTACATCTCTTGATTCGTTAGTACTTCCATATATCTCTGCCTGACCATGATGTTATCTAACTGAAATCTCTGCGTAACTCCCGTAGTCTTCCAAGTATACCTCCTCCTCTTCCAATTCTTGAACAGAGTATTCGCTGTTGCTACCTGACATTTATTGCAGAACTGAATTAATATTGCTCCTCTCTCATTCATAGTACCAAGTCCATATTTTCCCGTAATCCTTTCCTCTGCTCTATCCCCTGCAATCCCTTAAAGATCACTTATAACTATGAGATTTTCATCTTCTTTTGCATACTGTATTACCCTTTCAAAATCCTGATACATTTTCTCTAAGCCTTCGTTTTCAGCCTGTGATGTCATATATACACGAATTACCATTATCGTTGTTGGTTTGCTGTCAGTTCTGATGAGAACGACCTTATCACTAAACTATTGATCACTGACCGCTGCTGTAACCAGACCAAGCCTTATTATTTCCCTTTTAGGACTTACTAGCTTCCCTACGGCGTTCAGACTTCTAAATTTTTTACGCCCCGACTCCTAGAACGTTACCTTTTAGTTGGATGTCAACTTTTGTTGATTATTTTGAGACTAAAATGTGTTTCTGTTCAATCTTATTCTCCTGATCATCTCCACTGATTAGGAACTAATGAAAATAATACTGGCTGCACTTCTACTGCTGATGCTGCTGCCACTAATAATGATAATACTAATAATAATAGTAACGTGAATACCAATTGTGATAGGGTCAGATTTTAAAATTATTCATAAGTGTAAAAAACAAATCTGTTCCGCTATAGTGGGTCTTCAGGAAAGGAAATTTAAGGAGACAGTACCAGCCAAGGATACTTTGAAGTGGGGAAACTCTGATTGGGAAGAAGGATGTTCAAGTGTAACAAGTGCGTACTGCAATAATGGTAATCTTTATTGTTGCTTTTGTAGATAAATACCACATTAACTACCTTCTGATACTGGAGATATTATTAAGTTGTATAATGTAATACGGGAGGTATATCGCGTTCCTGCCACAGAGAACGTCTTCGAGAAAGATGCTGAACGATAGTTTGGGACAGAAAAGAATTTGCTCTATCCAGACAAGAGCGTTAAGGTGGGTAAGATATACGAGGGACTGTGAACGATGACAAGGCAGTAGATTAGACACAGGGTATGGAAATCTCTGCCGGCCGAAGTGGCCTAGCGGTTCTAGCTGCTTCAGTCTGGAAACGCGCGACCGCTACGGTCGCAGGTTCCAATCCTGCTTCGGGTACCGATGTGTGTGATGTCCTTAGGTTAGTTAGGTTTAAGTAGTTCAAAGTTCTGAGGGACTGATGCCCTCAGAAGTTAAGTCCCATAGTGCTCTCTGCGCTTATCTACACGCAGCCAGTATAGCTGCGCACATGATGGCCAAATGTGATCAAAAAGTCAAATATCATAGACATACATAACCACTTCCTGACGTCATAAGCTTACCAAATAAAAACGTAAAAGTTCTTTGTATTTTTGTAGTGCGTGGAGATATGCTGATAACTTCTTGCTCATTGCAGTTACGTGCCAATCGAATGCGTTAGGAACTGTGTGGTGAAACTCTGGATGTTTCGACAGGTTCATCCCCGCAGACCCAACCCCCCTTCCCACAAATTAGCGGCAGTTTGCGTTGAATCTCGTGGAAGAACAAGTTGTCACACTGTGGAGTTTTCGGATAAGATGCTATATTAGAGGAGGTGTATCGCTGTTGCAGTTTTCATCTTTTGTCTGATAGAAATGTGAGTAGTATTTCTTTTTTGAAAGTTTACATGAAGGGTGCATTAAAGACGGTGTTTCTTTCAGTATTGAAACAATATTTTTCGCTTAATTTAGGTTAAAAATTACGAATCTGTTGTGGGACGTCGTGGAATATTACAGCTTCAGCTCATATGCCTCCATGAAGTTCCAATAGTTGGCTGCACTGTATGTTGCCTTCAAAATGACGTCTGTAATGTAAGTGCGATCTAGGCAGGGAGCTGTTATTGAATTTCTCTTTGTGGAGAACCAGACTGTTGAATATATTATCAGTTGATTGCAGAATGTCTACGGAGACCTGGCAGTGAAGAAAATCAGATCTGTTCAATCCACCTTGTACCGGCCACCCGCACACAGCTGTTTTCATGCAATGCCGGAACGTGCGGACACTCTTATTTGAGGTTATAGAAAGGATCAGAACCAAATAATTTGCTGTACAGCTGGACGTACCTGTTGGTAGTGCAGACACCCTCACCCACCAGTTGGGATACTCGGACGTCCCCTCGGGGTTCCTCGGCACTTAACAGATGATCATAAAGAATAACGAAGGACCATCTGTGCGTAATGGCTAGCGCGTTACAAGGATGTTCGTGATAATCTTTTGTCGAACGAAGTCACAGGGGAAGCAACTTGGGTTTTCATTTCGAACCGGCAACAAAAGAAGAATCTAAGGAGTGGTGGGACACTACCTCCCCTTCGAAGAGAAAGTTAAAAGATGAAACCTTAGCCAGTAAGGCCTCGGTGAAGGTATTCTGGAACTCTTGTTGCCGTTAATCTGGTTCAAGTCATTGTTGAAAGTCAAGTCAAATGTTCAATTGTGTTTGAATTCCTAAGGGACCAAACTGCTTAGGGTCGTTCCCTAGTCTTACACACTACTTAATCTAACTTATGCTAAGAACAACACACACCGATGCCCGAGGGAGGACTCGAATCTCCGGCGGGAGGGCCCTCGCAGTCCCTGACAGGACGCTGCCATACCTCAAGGTGTAACGACTATCTCTGAAGAGTACTGTACTATCCCCAGGAAGTTGAGAAAACGACTTCAGTGTGTTCGTCGCCACAGTAAAGTAAACAAGCTACTTCTTCATGACAATGCAGAGAGGAGCTCAAAAAAGTTCATTGGACTATTAATCCTCATTTTACGTGGAGCCGGATGTCGCACCTTCCGTTTTGCATCTGTTTGGTTCAATGGTACTCGGTGGGAAGAAATGCATTGATGTTGGGAAGGTTATTAATTCAGTAAAGTGTAGGCTCCGATGTCGACGAGAAAAGTGGTACGATGCAGACATACAAGCCACCCAAGTTGTCGGAAGGCCGTTGCTTTGAATGGAGATTATGTTGAAAAATAGGACTTCGCAGGCAAAAGAGTGAGGAGTAGCATGGTGTTTCGATTCCCGAATAAAACCAGTCTGCTTTCAGAGAAAAATGTGTTCGATTTCTTATTGAAGGTTACTCGTATATTTCATTGCGTTACTACGACATATTCTGAACCTTACCTCACTGAATAGGTGAGTTCTTGAAATACTATCATCCCTATTATTTATTTGTAGTAATCATGTAGGAGTACGGCGTATTTTACTGGCTTATAAAAATTTACTGATGAATGCCTAGTAATTACTTGAAGATATTATTTCCTGGAGGAAATCAAAGATGTTCTAATAACAATGTTTAAAATTTACCACCCTAATGGGTTACGTTAGAGAGGCATGTTCCAGCTTCAGAGAGTTATCTCTAACGCTTTCTCGACTGATCTATGACCCTTACCCCTTTTTAACCCTTTCTGGGTCGATCTACGTCCCTTACCCCCTTTTCTCTGTTACTGCAAATTTTTTAAACTCATTTCCAATATCTTCGTTCCTTACTCCACCTTCTCGTTTACATACTACAACTGATCTGTGGAAATTCATATTTTACCTCATTATTTGCACTGTATCTTCCTTGTTTGATATCCAAGCCTCAGATCCGGAAAACAGCACTGTAAAGCTAGTAATTTATACACTGAAGAGTCAAAGGAACTGATACACCTGCTCAAAATCGTGTAGAGGCCTGGCGAGTAAGCAGAAGTGCCGCAACACGACGTGGCATGGACTCAAGTAATGTCGGAAGTAGTGCTGGAGGGCTGTTTATAAATCCGTAAGAGCACAAATGAGTGAGGATCTCTTTTGAACAGCATATTGGAAGGCATTCAAGTTATGTTCAATTATATTCATATCCGCAGAGTTTGGTGGTCAGAAGAAGTGTTTAAACTCAAAGAGTCTTCTTGATACTAATCTGTAGCAATTCTGGACGTGTGAGGGGTCGCAGAGTCTCGCTTAAATTGCCCAAGTATGTCGGCATGCAGAAAGTATATCAGTGGATGCTGGCGTTCAAATAGGATTCTCACGTACGTTTCACATGTCGTATTTCGACGTATCAGAAGACCCATATGACTCCAACTCACACGTTCCACACCATTACAGCGCCTCCACCAACTTGAACTGTCTCCTGCTGATATGTAGGGATTCCTGAGGCTGTCTCCATACCTTCGGTGTCGAAAGCCCATATCGATCATGTTTCGTTGAATGGTTCGCACGCTGACACTTGTTGATAGCCCAGCACTGAAATCTGCAGCAATTTGCCGGAGGATTGCACTGCTATCACGTTCAACAATTCCCTTCAGCCGTCGTTGGTTCTTGTTCTTGTAGGATCTTTATGTTTTGCCGGATTCCTGATTTTGAACTGTTCACACTATACATATGAAGTGGTCGTAAGGGAAAATCCCCACTTCATCGTTACCTCGCAAATGTTGTGCCCCATCGCCCGCGCGCCGACTGCAACATACGGTCAAACTCACTTAAATTTTGATAACCTGCCACTGTAGCAGCAGTAAACGATCTAACAACAGCGCCAGACACTTGTTACCTTATACAGGCTCTCCTACAGCAGCGCCGTTTTCTGCCTGTTTATGTATCTCTGCACCTGAATAGGCATGCCTGTATCAGTTTCTTTGCTGCTTCAGTGTAGAAACACAGTTCCGTTTCTTTAGTTCTTGTCTTGTTTAGTGTTCTTTCAATTATGCAGCAGACACTGTCCATTGCCCCATCCAGGACACACCGTTATCACAACTGCATGGATTATCTCGACACACCTAATGGTCGGTCCACATTCCCACCGAGTGCCACCTATCGCCAGTCGCTGTCTATTTTACTGCCGTTCGCTCATCTGTGATTCCCACGGAAGGTCGGACGTACTAGTGCATCCGCACTGAAAAAGGTGGCTGCATTGCTTAGCTAGACGTATCAGTTGTATGAATGCGTGGTGTTGGTTTTTTGGACTTGTCAGAAAACACCACGCATTCATATAATAGCTTCATTCCGTTGCTTTATGTTTCCTACTGCATTTCTAATCGTGTCTTCTATATATAAACTCAATAAAATTTTAGAAGACTATAACTCCGTTTAAATCTTGGGGTATTGAAATGCTGTCCTTACTTATTTTTTTCTTTTTTCTGTAACTGACTTAGTTTCGTTATATAATCTCGTTATGGCTCTCAGTAATTGTAGTGTAAGTCTATTTTCTTGTAATATTGGCCTGCGTTTTGTCATTTTTAATCGGCTGAACGCCTTGACACAGTCCATAAAAGATGCTTGTACCGCATTAGTAAATACTCCTCTTTTATGTATCACTATCTGCAAAGGTCACATGTCCACATCAAAATTCACTCTGGTCATCAGCTAAAAGTATTATGATTCTAGTCTTAAGGTTTCCAGTTAAATTTTTTGCTTGTGCTTTACATCCCGCTGTTGAAACGTTCATTCCGCTGTAGTTGTTAGAGTTCTTTCAGTCTTTTTTTTAATTCTTTTTTTTTATTTTTAACATTCAGCACTCGATAGCTGCTGACCAGATTTAAGGTATTTTCGAATTCTCCCATCACAAATTTAAGAAATGGGCACATCTTAGTTTGAGGAGAAATCCAGAGCATTTTAATGACTCTCTGTGAATGACGCCCATACCCGCTGCCTTTACGCTTTTTAGTTGCTTTTAAAGCGTCTCCTAAATATACTAATGTCATTACATTCAAACCCTCCCCACCTTCTTACTTTTCTACTTGCTCCATTAACCTCTTATCATACTACAAGTTTTAAAATGTCCTCCCCATTGTTTTTCGTCGATTCTGTTAGTGTTCAATGTGCCTTTTTCTTTATACTTAAGAGTTTTATGGCTTGTTGTGCAGCACACTCTTATGAGCGCAGCAAGCGCGGTCATCCCGTAGTTGTGTGTCAACAACCACCGCACCAGCCACGTATTCATCGGCATCGTGAGGGCAGTACCGCAGTACCGCCGTAGCTGCAGGGCAGGCGGCAGCCGCAGAGACTATTTAGCCAGTCTGCGGAATTACAGGTGGACGCAGGTGCTGCCGTGTCTTTAATCAATGAGGACATGTATCGCCAGCTCGGCTCTCCCCATGGCAACGAGCCCTGCGCCGAATGCTGTCTTACTGCTGCGGGGACATTGTGGTAAGATTTTATGAGACCAAACTGCATAGGACATCGGTCCGTAAGCTTACAGACTACTTAATCTAACCAACCCTATGGACAACAGTCACATCCAAGCAAGAGGGAGGACTCGAAACTCCGACGGGGGGGAGCCACGCGGACCGTGACAAGGCGCCTCAGTCTGCACGGCTATCCCGCGCGGCCCTGCTGTGGGGACATTCCTTTCCTTGGAGAGCTGTCGTTGGCGGCGAACTACAGAAACACTGAACACATCTTGACATATTTAGTTATGAGCTCTCCGACCACCACTAACGTTTTCAGCATAGACGCCATTTCCAGTTTCTGGGATCAAATTACAGAAATCGCTGACTTAGTGTTAGACAAAGTGTCTTTCACTGACCTTGACGCCCTGTGCACTTCGTGTACGGAGATTTTTGAACCTTCAGTCGAGTATGCACGCAATGTTACGGCTCATATTTCCTTCAGTCCTCCTTCCGTGCCTAAATTTTGCTCATTTGAGCCTCTTGTGATTGTACGTCATAAGGCTGCCCAGGAGGAACTCGCATAACTTCCGGACCAACATACTGTTTCCCGGTTTCCTCTGGTCAGTCAGCAACGCCAATAGTAGTGACTAGAAACCTGAGAGAGACGTTACATGCCTGTGGTGATATCAGTTCCACTATTTTCACAAATCTTATACTGATGTATATTCACTGTGTCGTCCAGACTTGTTGTTCACTGAGCTGACTGGAGGCATCATTATTGAAAGGTAGATTTAAGAGAGGAGTATCTCAACAGTCACTTAATGATGCTTCACATTAGTGGCTAGTTTTAATTACGCCATTTACCTTTCAGAGGAGAAGACGCTTATGTTCTGCAGTTGCAAATCCACTGCGGGTTTTCAGAAGAACATAGAATAATTGATTCACAGGGCTCAAAACTGTGAGCACCATTTCGAGAGAATTATCGTTATGTGGTAGATGCATGCTGAACATCACAAGCATCATGTATTTCTTTTTAAATAGCTCTGGGTAATTTATTTCCTGTGTTAGTTGAGAAACCGCAGGTTCTTTGCCCCAAGCGGCAAATAACTAAGGTACATTCTCAGTCGCAGTCACCTCGATGCGATTATTATATTGCTGGGAAATCTTAATTAGGCAAAAACACATACTATGACACGTTTATTTCCCATGTGACGTTGATTACTCCTCACATCCATCAACTGCAGAAGAAGATAATCAGATGTATTTGGTTGGAGCCCTGTTAACAGGGCTTATCAGCATGTTAAGCACAGTCTCAAGATGGATCTGTGTCTGACGCCGTAACCGCTGGTCTTTCCGTTGACTTTGGTAATGGACGAAAGCTAGTACGGCATTGCAGCAGTTCTTTCAAATTAGTCGTCAGTTGATTCTGAACGCTTATGTTGCTTTTTCCTGCAAAACTTTCGATGTCTCACACTCCTATTACTATCGCATTGAGCGCTTGTAGGCTAAAAAAATTTCATATGTATAACTGTGTCAGAAAAATCCACCTATTGTCCGACTAGAAGCCCTGGATTTCCTGGTTTAGGTATAGTTCCAAGCTCGAAGATCAGACAGTGCAGCAACAGCAGCATTGATCATTTGAAATCTAGTTTCACCCGAATGCTCAACACGCCGCTGCATTTGCTCCATCTTTCCTTCTCACTTGCTGGGTCCCATGCCCTCTCCTCACACCTCTCTTTCACCAGTGTGTGCTGAGCGAATCCCGTTTCGAAATCTACGGAGACGGAACCAGATGCTCCAGTGGCAATGGAGCACTCTGTTGTCACAAGCGCTTTGCCATTCCCGATACCTTAGGTGTCATGTTCGGGTAGGCACCCAAGCCTAAGATCCTGGTTCCCGCGGTGGAGAGCCCTACCTCTCTACTCATCTACCAGTGCCAACACAAGCATAGGTCGGGACATTTTCAGCCCTGCTTGCCAATTACCGTGGAAAAGCATTCAATACCCCAAGAATACATCAGACTGACAGTGCCTCCAAGGCACTACACTTAGCGACAATCAGGCTCAATCAGTGGTGAAGGGCCAGATCGCGTGGGTGTGAGCCACTGCATCACGGTGCCATACTTTGTAGTTGGAGTCAATCTTGTATAGCAAGCCGCATGTGTTGTTAGAAGTTATGTTAGGAACCATATGGATACGGCCCTGTTCTGGATTATGACTCTTAGCTATCTTTACTGCTGTTTGTTAGCAAATATGGAAGCACCAAAGTGCTAGCGATGAGACTTCACTTGATGAAGGAAGCAAAACTGCTGAAGAAGCAGGAAACTTTAACAGATTGTTCTAAATGTAAAAAGCTTACGGCAGTGTAAAATGGAGCAAAATGTTCCAGATTTTTAGAAAAGTAGGAGTAAGAAATAGGGAAAAGTGGGCAGTATACAATATGTACAAGAGCAAAAAAGGAGTAATAAGAGACGAAGATCGAAAACGACATGCCAGAAGAAAAAGGGGTGTGAGTAACAAATGCACTTTTTCGCCTCCACTTTTCAATCTATACATTGAAGAAACAATGATGGGAATAGAAGAAAGTCTCACGAGTGGGATTAAAACGCAGGGTGAAACCGTATCAGTGATAAGATTCGCTGCAGACGTTGCTACCCTCAACTAACGTGAAGAAGAACTTCACGATCTGCTTAACGGGAAGTTCTGTGTAATGACTTCCGAATATCGATAGTAAACTGAAGGAACGCGTTGAGTGCAAATCAGACTCTGTTATGAAGCCAATGACATAAGAGAGGAATTCGTACTGGGACACATCAAACCAGTCAAAGGACATTCTGTGTCTGATAATGATTAACTAGTCTTTGTTGTTTGATTCGCATTCCTGTCCGCATCCGACATAAAAAAGGTACATCTTGAATTTTCTAGTCCCCAAATCTAGGAAGCAACGGAAACTATTCCTTGGCCTTATCATTCTATGGCATCAATTCCCAATTGATTGTTAAGGCTTTGTCAAAGCTGCTCAGCTGCTTTGTCACAGGCGCTCAAAAAGCAAACACAGTGGTAATGGTCCTCGCATTACCAGCAACCCTCTAAAAAAGCCGGACAATCTCTTTGCAGTGCAAAAATACTGTACCACCTATACACGAAAGATAAAATGTAAGTAGGATGTATTTTGAATTGGCAATAAAAATTTCGAGTACCCTTTACTCTTGCAAGGTGATGTGCATAAAATTTTCAAGATGAAAGGACAATATTTACGATGTTGGTCTGAAGTGACATAACCCTAGAACAGTGTTCATTGTGTGAAGAAATTTGGTCAATTGACTTCTGGATGTTTGCAAAGTTGAACAAGTCACAAATGGAGCACGTCATTCAGTTCGTAGAAATGGCTTAAAGTGGTAATCGACAAGGAAACGACGACGCAAGTTCTAAAATAGGTATATTAAAGAATGGTCCTTGGATATTTCTATTAACGTTGGGTAATGCAGTACAAGTGTAGAATTAGGTAAATTAGTGTTATCATTATTAAGTAATACATAATTTTACCATTGAGCATGTATAAAGAAAAACAACATGAAAACTTCAGCATTTACCCTATATACCAATTCGTGTTATTCAGAACCGCCGCAAATTTATATTTTTACTACAAGAGTAGTTAAGTCCCGTAGATAAATCATAGAAGTACTTAAATAGCTGAACCAAAGCGTCATCATTTCCATAAGAAAAGATGTTTAGAAAATTTCAAGAATGAATTTTAACTGCAGAGTAAAGGCATAACTATATGCTCCACAGCTTTAAGATTGCTTGTGGATACAAAAGTGAAAAAAAATATATATGGAAGCTCAAGTACTGAGCAAACGATGCAGTATTTGATATCATTTGACTTAATACCAATGGCAGAAGTAGCAGTTAGAATCTGTACCACTCTCTCCAAATAATCCAGACAACCGATAGCTGAATAACGAATTGAAAACATCCACCGAGCCATATCTTGACATCAGAGATTTAACACCGTTGTCATTATGACTCGAGATGATAATTTCAGAAACGCAGTTTCCTAATCAAAGCAAATTAGTAACAAAATTTCAATGAGGATAATTTTGCCCATCAAACTGATTCCTTTAATTGCTAAGTTACTTACATCGCATTATCAGTTTATGAGACTGCTAGTAACTTTGATAAGTTTTGGAACTAAGCAATCTTAGTCAATCTAGTCTCATAAAGTTTTTTAGGGGATGAGACTTATGTAGAGAAGTCAAATGAAAAGCGACATTAATACATTTATCCGACTGTTAGACAAGCCAGTCAGTGCCGGAAAGGAGTAAGGTTTTTGGTTTTCTATGAAACAATGAATGTACCCAGGCTTGCACATCTTTCTATGAAGGAAATCTAGGGCCACGAATGACATTGTTCAGCTACAAAAGTACGGGAATCTCATATGGATACATTGGGATTGTGTAGAGAATTTGGAAGTGTCTCCCACCGTGATTTCTACACCGCAGGCGAAAAGACATGCACGTAAGCTCAGAGAGGCTATGAGGACCTTTTTTCGACCGAAAGGACCTCACACACATTCAATTGGGTGGCATCGTCTAAAATCGGCGCAAAAATATTTGCGGACGGCACCATCATGTTGTGGAATAATATCCGCCCACCTTTAAGCAGCCCGCGACGAATTACTCTGTAGTGTCAAACTCTTCATCTCTAGCATTTGCCACCTACATCCTCCATCATTTGGTAAATTTATTCTAATCTCTGATTTCCTCTACTGTCTTCACACTCTACAGCTCCATCTGGTAACATGGAAGGTATTCCATCATGAATTATCAGACGTCCTTTCAGTCTATCCATTCTTTTCTTCAGTGTTTCCCATATTTTATTCCTTCGCAGACCCTGTGGAGAACCACTTCATTCGTCCCATTATCAATCCACCTAATTTTCAACGTTCTCCTGTGGCGCCCCATCTGAAATACTTCGATTCTCTTTTGATTTCTTTTCATTTTATACTACCTCCCAATGCTGCGCTCCAGACGTATGTTTTCCGAAATTTCTTTTACAATTTGTCACTTATGTTTCATACTAGCAGAATTTTCTTGGCCAGGAATACCAGTGCTACTGCCCTTTTTATGTTCTCCTGCTTCAACTGTCGTGCGGTATTTTGCCACCTACATTGACTGACTGTATATTTTATACATTACGATTGAAAGCGAACACAGCACAGGCGTACTATTCCACAATATTAATTATTTATTTCACAAACAGATTTTCATGTGTTACATCATCATGAGGTACAAATATTTGTACCTGATGGCGATATGACAATCGAAAACCTGTCTGTGCAAAAATCAAAAATACTCTAAAATATTTACCAGCTTTTTGTGTATTTTCATTCTTAAAAACTCCTTAACTTCGACTACTTCGTCATCCACATTTCCGATGTCGAGTTCCTCGCTGATCTCATTTCGGTTACTTCTCATTAGTTTCTTCTCTCTTATATTTGCTTTCAATCCATATCCGGCAAACATAGTGTTGATTCCATTCAACATATCCTTTAATTCTTTTTCACTTTCAATGAGGATAGCAATGTCATCGACGAATCTTAGCACTGACAACCTCTCTTCTTGAATTTGGGTCCCACTCTCAAACCTTTTATTTCCGCCATTGTTTGTTCCATGTATAGATTGAACAGTAGTGTCGGATACTACATTCATGTCTTACACCCTTTTTAATCTGAGCTTTTCTTTCTTGGTCCCTCTTGGTCTCCAACTGTTATTGTTCCGTCTTGGTTCTTGTACAGCTTGGTAGCAGGTGTGTTGTCAGCAGTTCCGGCGACGTCGGTAGGATGTATAACTGCATTTGTGTATTGTAGTTATGTAGTTGTTACATACTATTAGTCATCTCAGTACAGCAAATGCCAGCAAGTGCAGTATTGCTCATTACTCTTACATGAAACCCCCTTGCGCTACCATTAGGGCACTAAAAAAGACATTGAGAGGAAGCTCAATTTATGTACAACCTTAAGTACCCAAAAGAAAGCATGTATCATACTGCTCAGTTCTCTGCACTACAATACAGGAAGAACGTAAATGAAGGTAAGTATGGTTTTCATTCATAATAAAATTATATCGGAGTTGATTCTCTTGACCAAAAGGCAGTGACACATAAATGCAATAAGAAGTCAAGAAAATAGCCTTCTGACTAATTGACGAAGCACCCTTAAATAATTTGCTTCTATTTCCACAGCGAAATACTACCAGTAAGGCACGAAGGCAGAGATAGACCTGCTCCATGGCAGCAATTCCTACTGTCACCAAATAATGTAGGTCTGATTATGATCTCAGAGTAGATCGCAGCTGGTGACTTAATATTATAAATTAAAAACTTAAATGCGATTACGACTGTGTTTGTTACATAAGTTACACTATTAATAGATCGCTACTTTTCCTGGAGCAATTTAAAAAATAGATTTGTTACAAGGCGCAGTTTTCCTCAGGGAATTAGGGCCAAAAATGATCTAGACTTTCGTGAACAACCAATGCTTCCGAAAGAATGTACTATAACCCTTGGCACTAAGTAGAGATACACTCCTACAGCCGAAGATTGTCTGAGCTGGAAGATCACCAAACGGAAGATTTTTCATGTGTCCACAGTAATTAGACGCAAAATAGATCGAATATGGACAAACAATATTTACGAAAACATAGTGATAATTTGTAAAACATATTTTTTCGTAGCATCTAGCTTATACCAAATAAAAGTGAAAGGTTGTTGTTTAAACTCAGAAAACTGATCATCTGATTTATAATCCAGAATTCCGTGCTTTAAAATGTAGGTCATAATATCATAATAAGTACTTTCTTAATCATTCAGTGTTACCAAACCCCACATAAATTGAAAATACTGTTTTAGTATGTAGATTTTTGCACATTTTCTGGACGCTAATGCATAAAATGACGTATCCGCTTGTTACGCAATATGACGTAATTAAAAAGTACTTAGATACAAACGAAACAAACATGTAAACTTTACTTGTTAATGGGACTCCAGATAGCCAGGAGTATCTACATCCCCAACACTTGAACTGTCACATTAATGCAAGTTGCTGCACTGGTTATAAGGCAATCCGTGGGGCACCAATATCTCACACATTATGCTTACACCTCGAAGACCTTATTAGCGGGACAACTACAGGTTTTTGCATCCAATCAAAACCCTAGGTACACTTCATTCCTCTGGAATTTTGCCTTTTGTCCAAACGGAAACAGGACGACCACAAGGAAACACCAGCAACTCCCAAATACATTCAATAACGCAAAACGAGTGTATACGTATGGATCGAGCAGTATTATCTTTATAGCATTCTTCAGATCATTTATCACACTTGATGTGATTGCTGTTATTAGCGAGGTACCAGGGTGGAGAAAAGGTTGTACCCTTTTTATTCTGACGAATTTTTCATGAGAACGACACATGCACTCAACCTCCTCTCTACTTACCACCTAATTAATTGTGCACACAACGGTAACGAAAGGAAATGATGGTGGACCTACTAGATGGTAACACAAGGAATGCTCACTCACAATAATTTAATAAAAACGTAGTCTACTCAGAGAAAAAAAAATGAATAATAAACAACAGGACATGGGATTCAGCGTATATCTACGAAATGACAGGTGGATTAAATATTAGAATGATATTTATTATACATCAGAAGATAAAGGCACTTAATTATCGACACAAACAATAGGTTAAAAGAAATGGCATAACGAAGTACTGACAGAATAAGATTTGCCTCCATAACAAGTGGCTTCTACTCTCTGTGTTGCAATAGACTGACGATATTGACTGGAGGTCCTAATGAGTCAAATTTTACTCTGCCGACTATATTGCAGTATCGCGATTAGTAGTGAGAGCTTGAATGTTATCACAAGGAGAAACAAGCAAGGTGGAGTGCAAATGCTGTTGACGACTTCAGTATAAAACTGATAAGTCCTACAAGGCCGGAGCAGCAAAACACTCTACCAATCCTGAAATCTTTAGCAGGTCGTAGGTAGGCAGCGTTCGGATGATGTAGCAGCCGATTTGTGCTGTGCAGCAACTCTGTTTCAAACCCTGGCATCGAAGGTTGTCCGAGAATTCTAAGTTCTGCAGAAAAAGTGGGACTAAGTCTCAAGACCGAGTCCGACGAAGATCAGATCCCGAATGCCCTGCGCCTGCACAACGCACGAGAAAAGCCAACATCGGTCAACTGCCTACTACTCTCGAAAACCGCGAATATGTATTCAGTGCTGGTTCCCAATTTCCCCACACTCTCTCAGAACATCATTTGCGTCAATAGCTACCGTTCCCTCCAATTTTGAGCAGGGCTTTATGTTAACTAGCCACAGTTTAAGTTGACCAATCACGCCTCTGTCTACGAAACAACATGCATAGACCACAGGCCATCTGGCGCCAGACAGGACGGGACCAGAAGAGCACGGTCCAAAAGTATTCTCAGAATCATGAGTACAATGTAGCCAGTCAGTGCCAGCAGACACGCCGGAACGGTAAACACACAAACTGCGGTGCCAGTCAGACGTCTCGCAGGTCGTTTTGCCCTCCTCCGATGCTCACCTTGCATAGGCCACCCAGACAAGTAATCCAACATGCATAGGAAGGAAGTGAAAAGTATTTTGAACTCTCAGTATAACAACCTTATTTGTACTGTTACTGGCATGCAATGACATAAAACATTAATAAAAGAGATGAAAATGAGAGGCGACATGCAAAAGAAGGTATGGAACCTCTTAAAGTAACTAACGATACTAACCGTACCTGAATTATAAGTTTGCTTACATGTGGTGCACTAGAAAAATTTTTGTGTTACCATCTTCTGATAGCGGGATTTGGTGTTGGTTGTCTTTACCTTGTGACTATTTGGTTCAGTTACTCACATGGTATCTCGCTGAACTTCTATTTGAAGGCATTGTCTAGTTCGATAGACAAATATTCTATTTACATTAAAAATAGTCGGTCTCAATAAGTCAGCAAATATAAGCATTTAAACTAATTCCGTATATCAGAAAATGAGCTACATTGATAGCTATGAATTAGCACCAAGCGGAACTTTGAATTTTTATTCATTCTGGGTATACTGTGAGTGATCTGTCTTAGCTGCTTCGCGGTGTATGTAGCTAAACGCAGTCAACCAAGTTACACAACTGCCCCATGAAGTATACATCTACATTGTAATGAGCTTAAGTGTACAATACCTTACTGTTCGGGAATTTTGCGTGTTGTTACTGAAAATTTTACCTCACTTAATGTCATCACTAAATTTTTATTGGCTGAAATAGTAGTGGTACTTCAGTTATCCCGTGGATGTCTTTTATAACTAGACGGGAAATTTAAGCATTTGCCTGAAAAAGTTTAGGGATACCACGTAAAACACAGATAAGAGTGGCTGGGTGGAATTGGAGCCACCATCCTCCACATCCTACAGAATACAAAGCCATTCTGTTTAAAACAGTTGTACCTGATAAGGTTTGCACCCGGGGTACAACACTATTTTACAAATAATTTATATAATAGTGAGGAAGGATAATGCCACACTGTTGACTCATTTCTCTCTTCAAGTCCCTGCACACAACACACACAACACACTTTTTTTTTTTTCAAAATACTACGCAACTTACACCCGCTATGAGCCAATATCACGGCCATTTTGTCTACTGCAAGTACCCATCTGCTACTCTGTTCATCATCTGAGTAAATATCTTTCTACGACGAGTGAGTTATTGAGCTCCGAATCATAAAAAGTATTATACACTGCTTAGTTTTAGGGTAAGTTACTTTTCATAAATGAAAAACAAAGCCAAAAATGTACTGTGAAAATTTTTGTAAAATTTTACGTGTTTTGGTACCGTTATTAGTATTTATTTGTGTTAGATTGTTTACCAAACTACTATTTTGTACTGTGTAAGTAATTTATCAGTGTTCAGAATGTATGGATGAACAGGTAACTATTAAATAAGTTTGGTTCTACAATGCTCTTAAAATTCCTTGGCTACTTATTATATAGTTTTATTCTTTTGTAGCAAGTGCTGTTTTGCTTTTGATGTTGATTCTTCCTTGGTAAATGGAAGTTCAGCCTACTCCCCGTTCCACAGTCAGGGACAGAGATGCTTGTACAGTCAGTATGATTGTTAGTTTTGATGTGCACAGGCAATCGTGGACAACATTCACACAGTGCAGCTAAAGTCCTCGTGTTTTGAGGTGGACTACTATTTTCAGCTATTGCTCTTAAGGGCCTTTCATGCAGTTCAAATGTTGTGCATTGGTTCCCCAGAAAAGAATTCCATAGGCAAGATGTGGGTGTGCGTCTGAACTAAACAACAGTGGCTGTTACACACTGATAACAGAACTCTAATGGCGAAACAAGCTGATTCCATTCTGTTTGTAAGTATCTTTGTGTGTTCACAACACTTCAACTGAGAATCAATATTCATTCCTAGATATTCTGCATTTGTTATATAGTCTATAGATATGATATCGACATTTCATTTGTTATGGTAGTTATATATATGTCACATTTTATACAACATGTCAACTGCAAATGACAAAAAGGGTATCTCTTAATGTGTTTTCACACAATTTAGTTTCAAAAATTGGTACATGAAATCGAATCGCTTAGAATGTTTTGGTATCTGTGTATTCCTGTGTTTAAAGATTCATTTTGTTCACAGTCGCTATTTTCATTTTAACATGAGAAATACAATCCTCCTGTCGTCAGCGCCTATAGTATTGTGGCTACACGAGTTTCACGCTTTTCCTTGCCTTTTTGTTTGAGGATTACACACGGTGTACAAAGTTTAATTCACATTTTCTATGTTTATTCTGTGAGGATGGGTAGGCAGCACAGTTTTTTTTATGGAAGTACAATGAAATTTACTGCAAACTTCGTACACTCGTAGTACTCCATGAACACAACAAATTGTGTAAGCAGTAGCTCGTACTTTTCAAGCGTTATTGAGAAAATCGCAAGATAGTTTCGGTCGTCAAATATATACCTGAGCGTAGCCAGTTTTACCATGAAGCGGCGGCAACCGAGTGGTGACGGCACGGTAGCTCAGCGCGTTCGGTCAGAGGGTTAGCAACCCTTCGTAATAAAAAACGGAGCTAACGGGTCGACGAACAAACTGAAAGGGTGTCATCGGACGTCCGCCCTGAACAAATTCTACAAACAATGAAGAATAAATTGAAATAAAAAGAAAAGAGGTTAGAGTTGAAGCCCCCTAATCGCTGGATCGAGTTCCATTCGTCAGTCTTTATTTTATTTTCAACACAGTCATTTCCTTTACTATTTACATTATAATTGACATAATGGGAAAAATACGTGTAATCGGATGAACTTCTATTAAAATACAGAGTTATTTGGCAGTCTACCAATTTTTACTATCACAAATAATGTAATATTGATAACTATCGACTAGTAAACGACCAAACGCATAAAGTGGTACAGAAAATTTATGCTTGTCCGTGTCTTCAAAATTGTTCGTATTTAATCGAAAGGGAACGATAAATTGCTTCTCGTGATGACGCTATTAAATTACATTCGATACAGCATGATCAATTATCAGAGTCGACTTTTAAGCAAACATTGCGTTATGCATGGTTTTCCCCCAAAATATCCGCTGAAAGACAGATGTTTAAAAAGGTTTTCCATGGAATACCTCAAAAATGGTTTAAATGGCTGTGAGCACTATGGGACATAACTTCTGAGGTCATCAGACTCCTAGAACATGGAACTATTTAAACCAAACTAACCTAAGGCCATCACACACATCCATGCCAGAGGCAGGATTCGAACCTGCGACCGTAGCGGTCGCGCGGTTCCAGACTCTAGCGCCTAGAACCGCTCGGCCACCCTGGCCGGCCGGAAAACCTCAAAAGACCTTGCGTATGCGGAAACATAGCATTTACTCAATGCAGGTGGTGCCTGTTACCTTTATGTTTTCCATGTTTTTATGAAAAATGCCATCCTGCAACTTGTACATGTCGTAAGCGTCGATAATTGTACGTCTATCGAAAGCCGTTTATGTTGGTCAAAACTTGGAGGTAACAAGTCGTTTCGGGCTCCTTCCAGGTATAAGGGACTTCTCAAATCACGGAAAAGCATACATTTTCAGTATCACTTTATGCGTTTGGTCGTTTAGTAGTCGATAATTATAAATATGATATTATTTGTGATAATAAAAATTTGTAGACTAAAAAACAACGTGGTGAATTTAATAAAATTTCATTACACGTATTTTCCCATTATATCAATTGTAATATAAATATTAAAAAACTAAAAACTCGCCTCGATTGCGAAAAAAGCACTTAGTGTTAAGTGTTAATCCAGGTTTCGTCGTAGATAACTACACCTTCTTCAGAACAACAATAAAACGCACAAGTGCCTAAGAAGATCTTTGTCAATGATTAAAGGAACACCATAGCTATACATTTATAAACGAAAAAGAAAAGTAAAACATAAACAGTACATATGTACAGAGTCAAAACCACTACTTTACTTGAGACTATGGCGGGTCATAGGCCGGTGTGAGGTGCCGCGTACACCATTAAGCTGATCTTTTCATTCAGTTTTCTTTTATTACAGAGGCTAGCCATCTCTCTGACGCTTCATGTTAAAAATGGCCACGCACATGTACATATTTGACGACCGAAATTTTATAGGGATTTTCTCAGTAACGTTTGAGAGGTAGGCGCTACTGCTTACAGTTTATTGTCCTCACGGAGTACTACGAGTGTAGGAAGTTTGCAGTAAATCCGCGTTCCAAACGTCGTGGCCTCCCCTTGTTAGTAACAGCAGGGGCGGGAATAACGGTGGACTTTGATAAAGAGAATTTAGATTAAGGGAAGAAGAGAATGGAAGTACTAGGAAATCGAGAGAATGTGTATCGCTTGAGGTTTTGCTGGTTGGTGAATAGAAGTCTGTTAGTTTTTCAGATCTCTTACGTGGCCAGCAGGACAGTATAATATACTCAGGGTATAACTGTGTGGTCCAATTACACAGTATGGATGCAGCAGTCTCAAGGTGTATTGGAAGTCAATGACTAGAACTGAAAATTACTTGAAGTCCTTTACTACCTGCTGAGGCGTGGCGGCGCAGCTGGCGTTGCCTTTGGAATTACTGGCGCCACTAGCTTGATCAGTTGTGTGATGCCCTTAGGGTCTGAGGCCACTAAGATCTTTGCTCCAGGTTACTGACGCGGGATGGAACGTGTTCTGGCGTGGCGGGTGAAAAAGGTTTGAGGGAGTCTGCCTGGTGAATGAGATGAGCACTTGTGCAAGTGTGAAAAGAGAGTCAGCTGAGTGGTTGGTGGACATATCTCTGGACCGATTTGAATCTGTGGGTGACTGAGTGACTTCTTTGTATATGGGTTAGATATAAAGCTTTTGGACGTGGTACACCAATGAGAGAGAATTTAAACCATTTTCGCAATGGTGAGATCTGGTCCCCCTTCGGAACAGGCTTCAGTTCTGAACTTCAATTAAGTTAAGGATTTTTAGGTCTTAAACTATTGTTTTCTTATTCAGACCTATAGGAAACTGCAATTTCTTAGCTGACCTGTTTCACAACCCGTTATTTCCTTGAATTGTGGCTGTTGTTTGCTTTTCCTGAGTCGATATTGGTCTTGGTTCTTTGTGGACAGGACATCTGAAACTATATGCACTGATGGTTTCTCTCGAGGCTGAGTGATAACCAGTTTCTTCTATGCTGCAGCCGAACGCCGGCCCTCCCTCCCCCCCCCCCCCCCCCCCCCATAATCATGCAGTACCTAGATGGTTGGGTTTGCAGACCTCACTGCAAAACGCCTTTCAACAGCAGGTAAGTAATTTTCTATTGTAATATGGACAGGTGCGGTTTTGAGGCACCTTCGGGAATCACAGGCGTCATCACACTGTTAGTAATATTGGCTAAGGAGGGGCCTGCGTCTCAAAATTCGTAACTGCTGAGGCTATGTATTTACGTTTTGCCGCTTAATTTACTTTCAGACTTTTCGCCATCGTGGTACAGTCGGTATCTTGCAGTGAGACAGGTATACCTTTTGGCTGGCTATTGTTGCTTTCACATAATTAACCTTGCTATGTCAGAACTTGTTTCCAAGGAAATCTGGTCCTCTCATTCTAAAATTACGTTGCCTTTGGAGTAGACTTGTGCTCCTTGTGTATAAGCCTTCTGGGCACCCCATGTGAGGAGGCCATTCAGACACTCAGTTACTTAACTGACACGGCTATTCATAAAGGCCTAAATGTTTTCTGTTTGGTGATTTAATTTAACTGAAGCTGTTATTATAGAGAACTGTCCTGTTTTCTATTTGAGGCATACAAGTTCTCTATTTGGTAATCTTACTTAACTGAAGCAGTTATAAACGAACACCTGCGTGTTTTCCATTTGATAATTTAACGTAGCTCAAGCTGTTGTTAAAGAAGGCCCCCTTATTTTATTTGGTGATTTCATTTAACTGTAGGTGTTATTAAAGAAGGCTGGCATGTTTTCTATTTTGTTATTGCACTTAATCGAAGCTGTTATGATTCGACACCTTCCTGTTTTCTGCTTGTTAATTTTACATAAGTGAAGCTGTTATTTAAGAGGGCTTGCCTCTTTTCTATTTTGGTAATTTCTTTACGAGATGCTGTTATAATCGAAGCCCTGCCTTTTGGTGTTTACTAATTTTACTTTGCTGAAGCTATTGTCATTGAAAGCATGCCCGTTTTTACATGTTAATCTTACTAAACTGGATCTGTTTTCATTAAAGTCCTGCCATGTTTCTATTCTGTAATGTTACTTAATGAATGTTTTATGTTTAGTAAGTTAGTATTTGGTAATTTTACTTAATGAATGTTTTATGTTTAGTAAGTTAGTATTTGGTAATTTTTATTGAAGTCCTGCCTTTTGGTATCTGGTAATATTATTTAATTGAAGCTGTTATCTTCAAATGACAGCATGTTCTCTGTTTGATAATTTTACTTTGAGCTGTTATAATCGAAGTCCTTCCTTTTGGTATTTGGTAATTTTACTTAACTGAAGCTACTGTCATTGATGGCATGCCGATTTTTATTTGTAAATCTTACTTAAGTAAATCTGTTTTCACTAAAGACCTGCCATGTTTCTATTCTGTAATGTTACTTAACCACAGGATGCATGTTGCCGAAAACACACATGCATGCATATGCAGGGCCTTCAAGGCTCTGCCCATTTTTAAAATTTTCCTCTTTTCATATAATCATTCTTTCGGTCAAATTTGTTGTCAAATTGAAAGATTCGTAAGATATAGTAACATGATTTTGTAGGCCTGATTAACATTTTATTAATTTTTAAAAAACTCTAAGAATGAATTTTTATTACTTACATCCATTTACATACAGCATATACAAATAATTTTATTAATTCACTTGTAAGTTGCAGTTTGCATTTTGTAACATTTATTAAACCCATTTCTTCAATTGAAACATACTAATTATTCACAATATTATGTATAGAGGCAATATTTTGACAAAAAATTATTATTCATAGTTCACATAAAATTGCATATTTCTTAGTTTTCAACATGTGACAAACAAGAAGTACAAAGTACGCCACTATGTCCCTTACAAATGTTGGTTTTACTCTTAATGCATGTCATAGCACTTTTCCTGTGTTTATTATATGGACAATAATTGCATCTTCTTCTTTTACCTGAGACAGGTATGGACGTGTGTGATATCGTTAGGTTAGTTAGGTTTAAGTAGTTCTACGTTCTAGGGGACTGACGACCTCAGATGTGAAGTCCCATAGTGCTCAGAGCCATTAGAAATTGTTGAGCCAGTATGTGAAACAAGTGTGCGTGGCCACCTTGGCTCTTGGCATGTCGGTTTCGGAACTCAATACTGTATTGGAGGGTTCTCTGCCGCGGATAGGTCGGGCTTGGCCTTTTCATCCCGCCCCACTAGATTATGGGAACCTCAGACATCCGTTGATTTCATTCATTCTTCATTATTTGCCGATAAAGAGTGGAGGCACGACAAATAAAAGAGCTCCTCAACCGTCCAATGCATTTTGTGGGAAAGGTTGTTTTTGGTGGGGCACCGGCCATCATTTGGTTTTCGAGTGTTCCTTATCACGAGCTCCTAGAACTGGCTAATGACGCCATGGTGCATTCGTAATCAAGCTCACTCCAGATCTGTACTTCCTTCCACCTGTTCCCTTCGAGACCAGAACCCTTGGGTGTGTGTCAGGTTTCTGGTAGCTCCATGTCCACGTTGAATTATAAATGGTGTTTGGAGTTTGGGAATTTACATAAACTATCTTCTGTGAGCTCCTGCCCTCAGAGATGTCATGTGGGTAATGGACAAGTGTCGCCTCCGATTGGCGAGGTGCGAGGTATTTTGTACATTTATAATTTCTCATGGCCCATTTCGCTCTAGCCTGTTAAGGATCTAGCGTTCAATTTGTAGCTCTGGTGTGATTTTATTCAGAAAACTGAATTAGGTCTCGACATTGCGAGCCGTACCTTCTCTTTTAGGATTCCGCATTGTGACAAGTTAGTTTTGCTATTGCCGTTCGTAAGTGTTGGAGATTCGGTAAATTGTTTCTCTGGTGAATTTGATGTGGCCCACCGCGAGCTACATGGAACTTACCGAGTTCTTCTCTAATATGTTTGGGGTCACGAACGTCATACGGCACCACATACGCTTGGCTGACTATGCGACAGCTTCTCGCCACCCAGAATGAAAATCTAGGGGCATACATTACCGTGTATGTTGATAGAGAGGGGGCCATTAGGCCATCTACATCTCCCTAAGAATCCCTGATTTTTATCGTTCCCAAACATTATGGGCAGGGCTACAGGCCAGTGGTTGATAATAGACTCCTAATAGAAAGATCCTCTTAGTGTCTGCCCGTTGCTGGATCTTCACATCTGCTTTACCTGATTTTGGGGGCCAAGTGGTACACCGTACTTGATCTCAACCTTAGCTTATTATCAGATTCCTCTTACCAAGGAGTCTAAACATGTTACTGCATTTGGTCGTGACTGGAATCTTTGAGGCCAACCGGGTGTCATTCGGCTTGTCCGCTAGCGCAGCGGTTTTGTCTCGTTTGCTAAATCATATCTAGGCCACTTCAGGTTTCCTTGTGTCTTTAATTACCTTGATGATGTTGTCATCTATAGTCAGTCGCTTGAGGGTCTCATTGCCCATTTTCAGGAGGTCTTGATCAAGTTTCGGGATGCGGGGTTGACTGTTAAGCCGTCCAAGATTACACTTGCTACGATACAGGTCCTTTCTGAGCCATTTAATTTCCTGGGACGGCATTAAGATTGACCGGAAACGAATTAAGGTATTGAAACTTCCTGTTCATCGAAATAGGAAGAAAATAGCCAGATTAATTGGGATGGCTAATTATTTTCGTCGTTTCGTCCCTGATTTGGCGCAGATTGCCGGTCCCCTTATTAAACTACGTAGGAAAGGTCAGAAATTTGTCTGAGGTGAGAGCCAACAGACGGCTTTTGAAGCTATGAAGACCGCTATCATCAACCTGCCTGTGTTAACCACTCTGTATTTCTGCAAAAGATTTATCATTCAAACTGATGCCTTCATTACCGATATTGCTGCAATGTTGTTGAGAGGCTCAAGGTATGAAATGCTCATTGGCTTTCGTGTCTAGAAAGTTGTCCGGTCTGGAGATGAATTAAGCCGTTTAAGAGTGCGAGGCACTGTCTGTTTTCTCGCCTTAGAGGAGTTCCAGTTCTATCTTGAGCATTTATCTGTATGTGGACAATCAGGCCCGAAGTTGGGTGTTGACTCGATTCAGGAAAACTGGTAGCATTGCCAGGTGGGTGGTCTGCATCTCCGCATTTCTTTTCAAGGTGCGATACGTAAAAAGATCTGACCATCAAGTCATCGACGCCCTCAGACGCATGTTTCAGGAGGAGGAGGCTGTCGAGAGTGAGGGCGTTAGTTAGTCTCACCCAGCTGTAGTTCCCCGCTTGATTTTGAACCTTGAAACCACACAGGATCAAGATCCAATATGAGGTCCATTAAGAAAACAACTCTTATACGGTGATGGGGTTAGTGACTACTTCATCAGGAAGGGCATACTATTTAAACACATTCACAAAGCCAGGGACTTGAATATTTGTTGGCCTCTGGAGATGGGGAACGGATAGTGTTCTGGCGTGGCAGATTGGGGAGTGATATCGGTGCGAGAAGGAAGGTGTTAGGGGTCCTCCCAGCGACTAAGGCGTGTACTTGCATGAACGTCTCGTGCAGAGAGTCCGGTCACTGGTTGCTCGGCACATTTGCTCAAAAAATGGTTCAAATGGCTCTGAGCACTATGGGACTCAACTGCTGTGGTCATAAGGCCCCTAGAACGTAGAACTACGTAAACCTAACTAACTTAAGGACACCACACACATCCATGCCCGAGGCAGGATTCGAACCTGCGACCGTAGCAGTCGCGCGGTTCCGGACTGAGCGCCTAGAACCGCGAGACCACCGAGGCCGGCGGGGCACATTTGTGGTCCGATTTGAATCCGCGGCTGACGTCGAGTACCATATGAAAACAAGCGGGCCTTTAATAATGTCAGCTTCAGTTAAGTAAAACTACCAAATAGAAAAGAGGAGGTGACCAGGTATAATTGTTTCAGTTCAGTAAATTTACCAAATGCAAAACAGGCAGGCCTTAGATAATGACAGATTCAGTTAAGTGAAATTACCAAATAGAAAACAGACCGGCCTTCTTTAATAACAGCTTCAGTTAAGTAAAAGTACGAAACATAATACAAGTAGGCCTTGGCGAACAAGTGTTTCAGTGAAGTAACCAAGAGTTTGAATTACCTCCTCACAGTGGCTGCACCTTAAGGCTTATACACAAGGAGCACAAGACTAGACTAAATAGGAAGGCCAAGAAAGACTTTGAAAGCACTTTTAGTTGGGTACAGATTGTCAGAAGAAATACTAACACAGCAGTGTTAGTTACATGAAAGCAACAATAACTAGCCAAACGGTATACCCGTGTTACTGCGAAATACCGTCTCCACATCGACCGCGAAATGCCGGAAAGAAAACTAGGCTGCAAAACCCAATTACGTAACCTCAGCAATAGCGAATGTTGAGTCGTACGCACCTCCTAACACGATGTTATTAACAGAGCTTTGACGTCTACAAATCCCGAAGGTATCTCGAAACCGGCACCCGACCGTATTAAAAGAGAAAGGTACTTACAGGTATCTGCTCTTCAAAGATGTTTGGCAGGAAGATCGGCAAAAACCCAGCCATCTAGGAACTGCGTTGTAGGGGGTCCAACCACTGCATAGAAGAAACGTGTTATCACTCCGGCTTAGGAAACACTATTGGCTCACACTGCTTAAGATGTCCTGTTCAAACAACCGAGGCCAGTATCGACTTAGGTAAAGGGAACAGCCATGATTCGAGGAGCCAACAGGTAGATTAAGTAAGAAATTTCAATGACCGCAACGGACCTATAGGTATCAATAAGAAAATAACAGTTTTGACCTCAAAATCTAAAACTTAACTCGAGTTCACAAATTGAATCTGAAGTTTGCTGGTTCGAAAGGGGGCCCAAAGTTCAGCGCAGCGAAACTAACTTCAACTCTGTCATTAGTGTGTCACTTCGCAGAGCTGGTTAGCAGATCTGCCTGTTTTTTTTTTTTATTTGCTTAACTGAAGCTGCTATTATTGTGAAACCTTCCCGTCTAATATTGGATGTACGTTTTCTTGCTGACTGAACGCTGCGTCTCTTAAAATCTTTTAACTGCTGCTCTGTCAAGACTACCTGCTGATTATTACGACGAAACATAAAATGTGTTGTCGCCGTGGCCCTCAGTCGTTACCTGAAATTGTTAAGACTGATTTTTACCTTTAATTATTTATACTGGATCGCCATCTGACTGCTACAGCAAACTGTGGAATGAATATACTTACTTCTCTTTAACATAATTATAAGCTGCTGGTGGAGTTTCATAATACTTTGTGACTGGAATTCTTTAAGTTGAAGTTAATTTAGATTTGATAAAAGCTGAAGCTCAGTTTAGACTTTTCTTTTAAGATAACAATAAATTGCGTAAAGCATTTACGTGAATGATTTTGGGATAGAAAATTCTTAATGCATTTAATCTGGTAGAAGTTAACTATATTCTGAGAACGATCTTGACAAACAATTACAAGGGGTATAGTTCTTTACAAAAATTCTTAAAAAGTAGCGTTGCGCTACATACCTAATTTTCCATCAAAATTACATAACTATATTCTGAGAACGATCTTGACAAACAATTACAAGGGGCATAGTTCTTTACAAAAATTCTTAAAAACTAGCATTGCGCTACATATAGCGAGTGGCTGGCGAGCACACCGCTTCTTTCAAAGTGTTAATTCATACCTCGCTTACAGCGACCTCCTCTCATGTCTCGCTAGCTACGACTGCCTCGTCTCACATCTTACTCGCAACTGCTCGCTTCCAACGCTCAATGCTACAAAAGTGCGGTCTCGCCGCCAACAATGGTTTTTGGTGCAGACAATCCCTGCTACCATTACAGATGTATTACTGCGCGCTGTTTCCCGCTCTTTCTCAAAATGTATCTATGCGCGGTTTCCCGCTCTTTCTCAATAATACACAATGCAATTTAATTAACAAAACAATTTAAATAAGAAACAGTTCAGATAATTACATGCTAAAACAGTTTAAATACGCCTATTACATAATTACATATGCCGCTACTCGGCTTTCTTAAAATTTTACTACGTTGTTGAGTCATATGGACTCAACATAAGTATAAAATTTGATTATAGAAAATAGTTTGAACAAAGTGTATACACAAATGCTGTCATACGAAATGATTTGTCTATCTCTAATAAAGAGAATATGTAAACAGAAAGGGTTTTAGTAGGAATTGTACATCAAGTAAAATTTGGTTCCCTTAAATTTAACAACAAGAATAAGAGTAAATGTGAAAATCAATATACAGATCATATGAAGCAATTGAAAGTTTACATTATGAAACATTTAATTCAAATTGGCATCTCTTAGTACCACAATTAAGGAAGGTACAAAAGGAATTGGATAGCATGGTCAAAGCACTGGCAACTGTCTGTGAATGCACTCAAAAGTCTGTTCCTTTCCCTCACATAGCACAACACCAGGCTTCGCCATATGGATATCGCCAAGTGAAACCTTCCCGTCTAATATTGGATGTACGTTTGCTTGCTGACTGAACGCTGCGTCTCTTAAAATCTTTTAACTGCTGCTCTGTCAAGACTACCTGCTGATTATTACGACGAAACATAAAATGTGTTGTCGCCGTGGCCCTCAGTCGTTACCTGAAATTATTAAGACTGATTCTTACCTTTAATTATTTATACTGGATCGCCATCTGACTGCTACAGCAAACTGTGGAATGAATATACTTACTTCTCTTTAACATAATTATAAGCTGCTGGTGGAGTTTCATAATACTTTGTGACTGGAATTCTTTAAGTTGAAGTTAATTTAGATTTGATAAAAGCTGAAGCTCAGTTTAGACTTTTCTTTTAAGATAACAATAAATTGCGTAAAGCATTTACGTGAATGATTTTGGGATAGAAAATTCTTAATGCATTTAATCTGGTAGAAGTTAACTATATTCTGAGAACGATCTTGACAAACAATTACAAGGGGTATAGTTCTTTACAAAAATTCTTAAAAAGTAGCGTTGCGCTACATACCTAATTTTCCATCAAAATTACATAACTATATTCTGAGAACGATCTTGACAAACAATTACAAGGGGCATAGTTCTTTACAAAAATTCTTAAAAACTAGCATTGCGCTACATATAGCGAGTGGCTGGCGAGCACACCGCTTCTTTCAAAGTGTTAATTCATACCTCGCTTACAGCGACCTCCTCTCATGTCTCGCTAGCTACGACTGCCTCGTCTCACTTCTTACTCGCAACTGCTCGCTTCCAACGCTCAATGCTACAAAAGTGCGGTCTCGCCGCCAACAATGGTTTTTGGTGCAGACAATCCCTGCTACCATTACAGATGTATTACTGCGCGCTGTTTCCCGCTCTTTCTCAAAATGTATCTATGCGCGGTTTCCCGCTCTTTCTCAATAATACACAATGCAATTTAATTAACAAAACAATTTAAATAAGAAACAGTTCAGATAATTACATGCTAAAACAGTTTAAATACGCCTATTACATAATTACAATTGGAAGACCTGCCGGTTTTCTGTTTGCTAATTTTACTTAACTGAAGCTCTTATCTCTGAAGGCCTGTCTATTCCCTTTTAATAAAATTGAGAGATATTTTTTAATTTGGGTTAGCTGAACTATTATTAATCAAGCCTTACCTGTTTTTATTGTCCTATTATTAAGATCTGATATCTTACACAACATATGTTGTAATTAACTGATACTGTAATTGCCAAGGGCTGTTTCAGAAGTATTTATATCAATAAGGTAGTAACAGGAAATCACACATGATGGTACGTGGAACCTAACCTTTTGCCTTACAGCCCTTTATCCATGATGGCTTGCATATAGACTCCGATATACCAGCACACATATCCAAATTACCACGTCTAATTAATTCATGTAGCCTTGTATAAACTGAAAAAGTCTGTGGGAAACATTGATGTTTAGCAGTGAAAATAGCTGGTTGTGCACAAGCAGATGAATTATCTATGAGAGAAAAAACAAACTTAGTATAGTAGAGATTATTCTGGCTCTACAGTCATCTATAAATTAATTTTTTTGAAGCAAGTTGGTTGGAATTGGGATAAAGACCTGGAACTTCAACTCTCTAATGCGGAGAATACTACATTCTAGCAATTGTGACTTGGATTGTTCAGGAGACAGGCTGCCGTCAACACGTCAACACCACAATACAAACGTCTGCGTTTGAATTGGTGATTTCTCTGGGAAGCATAGACTGATGGTGAACGGTATCGCATTGTGTTCAGCGCTGAGTCACTACCAGGAATGACGAGTATAGCGGCGACCTGAGGAGAGATCGCATGTCTTGAAGATTTAAGTGAGGCCCATCGTTGTTACTCGCTGTATCATGGTAAGGGAGTCATCGAATTTTCAACATGCAACGTTCGTCTTACATGTCTCAATGAACTGTTTGCACGATGTTGAGGTACATCCATGGCCACCAAGGTCCCATGATCTGCCAGACAGAATACGTGTGGCACCAGCTCGGACGTTAAATTTGTCTCAGTGCCAGAATACAGGGTATTGAAGACCATTGATAACAATTGTTGACCAGTTTGACTCAGAGGAAAACACAAGGGCTTTAAGACATTTTCACGAACGAATTAATGCATGCTCCACGTCAGAGAATTTATGTTATACTAGTAAGTGGGCTCCAATTTTCCAGTTATTTGTAAATTTGACTCTACTATGTAACCACATCCTCCTCCAACCCACATAGTTACATTTCGTTTCCTCTCTAATTGCTGTATACTAAACAATTTTTATTGTACTTGTTGGGTTATTGGTCATTCTGTTCTAGGAGAGCCATGTGTATTTACATTATAGGAGGCGCTCAGTGTATTTACCAGTTATTTGCATCAAACCATCAGTTCTTCTACACAAAAGATCACGAAATGGTGGGCACACATTTGAAAATACCGACTTTGGTTGCGTGGATGGTATGAACGATCCTGGGATATGTGCACCATATTTATGATTATGAAATAAATTGCAGTGTGATATGCTGATGAGTTTGTGTTGCGCTAAATATAGAAAGTAAAAGATTGTAACTGTTTAATCACTTAATCTACATGAACTATATCTGATTTTTAGCCATTTATTCAACCATACACTGGCCAATTTAGCATCCCTGACCAGCGGGTAGCCTTGGTCCTGTGCCGCAGGTGCTTCTCCACTGCAGTACATGGGCCGAGCAATTCAAGTACACCTTGCGGTTAACAACATAAAGAGGACAAACATAAGCACAACTTTTGACACGCCAAATTCTTGCAGTCGCAGGCAGGGGCGCCAAGCTCGGCCAAAACAATACTTACAGCGACACTTCAATCGTGGCACTAACTTAAAACCACAGATCACGTGCTCATCAAGCACTGTGCGGATATCCCTCCACCTGGACCAAATTTGAGATACTGATCGACTGCTGTTTGTCGGTTCACACTCTCTGAGCTTACACAGCACACGCGTAGCAGCTCAGTTCAGTCAAGCACTCTGGTTCCATCCAGCCAAGCTCAGCTTCTGGATCTACTCCACGCCGCCACATCGATTCACCAGCCATCAGACTCTGAAGCTTCACCTTCTCCGATGCTGGCCTTCTTTGAACTCAGTGTCCCAGGGCAGGTATTCTCCTGTGGTAATTAGACTGCGAACTTGTGGATAGTAGCTACAGTCACAACCAATATCGCAACAGACTTTGGCTGTTCCTCGTTCATGGCTTCAACGTGAGTAGTGTAACATTACGATTTGACTCAGTTCCTGTTTGATTGGTTTTCTGTTGTCAATTCTCACATATGTTTCCCCAGCAGTCAGTTTATAACTTGACTGTTAAGTGCCTACTTTCTAATAAATATTTGATAAAAAGCACTCAATTATATGAATGACTTTAACTATTTTGACTATGAGATGTAGTACAATTTTGTACTGGTGTGATCTTGCTTTGATCAGGCAGTAATCCTTCTGTGAAATGATATGACCCAAATATTTACTCTCCTTCTCTTCAGACTTCAACGTTTTAAGACGTGCTTCTTCTCCAGCTCTTTAAAATGCATGTAATATCTCTATCATTAATTCCAGATGTTCTTCCCATGTTGAGGTAGCTGTTAACATGCCGTTATCATGCACATTCACTGCCTCCCAGCACTCTGTCGAAAACTACACCTGTTCTTATGGTACATTCAACTCAAACATTAAAACCATAAATTGCTAGTTTCTTAAAGCAAGTCTGAGTACAGTATACTAACATGACCATTTTGTTGATAATTTCTGGCAATAAGATTATTGTAATTCTATACTTAGCAAGTAGTGCAATCCATGATCTCTCTGTAAACACTCATCCAAATTTTATGAATATTTCGTTACTGGTATAGAAGTTTATTGATAGCTCTAGCATCCAGAACAAGTCGAATTCCTCCTGCTAATTCTCATACAACTAAAAGTAGACTACAACACAGATTCTTCTACCTCCAACACTGATATGCCAAACTAGTATCTGTTTAAGTTCCCTGTTTATTTCCAGTCATTTAGCCCAAGGTCTTGGACATTCGGCTTAAAAAAAAAGTCATCTGGTTTTTCTAACGGTTACGTGTACATTCTTAATTCCAAGTCGTTTACCAGAAACACCTACCTAATCACACAGTGTATACATGGCGTGTTTAAATTCTCTGCTTGTTTCCATCCGTTTAGCACAAGGTGTAGGGTATTTGGATAGAAACAATGATTGGTTTTACCTAATGACACATTCTCATTCTTGATTCCAAGTCATTTCCCAGAAACTCCTCATTAATCAGGCAGTGTTTACATGGCGTGTTTAAATTCTCTGCTTGTTTCCATCCGTTTAGCACAAGGTGTAGGGTATTTGGATAGAAACAATGATTGGTTTTACCTAATGACACATTCTCATTCTTGATTCCAAGTCATTTCCCAGAAACTCCTCATTAATCAGGCAGTGTTTACATGGCGTGTAAAAAAAATCTATTCAATTATTTTTTCCTTCGATGGATTCCATCACGTTTTTTTCAGCCATTCCGATCACATACACCTATCGTGGTGGCTTATTCTTAGAACCTACTACTTGTATCTTCATTTGTTCACAGAACTTGCCTTGTGAAGTGATGAATCTTCGCAAATCAACCTGAATAAAATCTATTAAATAGGCAGCAGAGGAATAGATTCAGGCGTCGTTCTCCCCTAAGATAAGGTTCCTAAAACACAGTCAAAAAACAAATATTTGGTTACAGCAAACGAATATTTCACTCTCCCTCTGAACGGGCTGGGAGTTTAATACGCTTGGTCCTCTGCTTGAAAGTAACTATTAGTGTTACGCCAGTGGTAACCGTAGCATTTTCTCACTTCCTGCGAGATGTAAACTCATATATGCGCCTGTATTCATTATTGATGCGACCGTTAATTTTCGTACGGTCACCATTATTTCTCAAATGTTACTTTTCGTTGTTTCATTTCTTAAGTCTTTGTCAATTTGTTCCCCGTTTTTTGTAACGTAACGATTTCATTTCTTTTGTACTGATTCTTTCCATATCTAAGGCCAGGGAGTCGGGGCTATGGCTGACGGTTTTCCTGATGATCGTGAGTCAGTCTTGTTTTCCCTGGGTAGACTGTATCATTAATCATTTGCGTGAGTGATTCTGGTTATTGTTATTCCATCATTATTGTCGTCCGTTCACCGAGTGAGGTGGCGCCGTAGTTAGCAGACTGGAGGATGATACTTTAGTTTTGTGTTCAGCCATTAAGTTTCAGGTTTCCGTGTTTTCCCCAAATCCCACAAGATAAATTCTTCTATGGTCTCTACCTAAGTGCAGGGACGATTTCCTTCACCATCGTTGAAAACAATAAAAATTTGTGCTTATTCTCCAACGGCCTTGATGTCGACTGCGCTTTAAACCACATTCTTTATTTTGTTCTTTGTCAACCGCCACTTCAGTTAGTGTCATTGCAATACGTTTGGCATCTCTCTTTCCTCCAGTCATGGACTATGCCGCTGGTCCCGGTGGAGGTTCGAGTCCTCCCTCGGCATGGGTGTGTGTTGTGTGTTTGTCCTTAGGATAATTTAGGTTAAGTAATGTGTAAGCTTAGAGACTGACGTCCTTGTCAGTTAATTCCCATAAGATTTCACACACACACACACACACACAGATATATATATATATATATATATATATATATATATATATATATATATATATATATATATATTTTCCTCATGGCTGTCACCACCTTTGCTGTTGTTCACGTCATGTAAGCAGCACTCGTATCTCTTCTCCACCATAATACCTCAAGTTGTTCACAAAAATCTTTCATTTCCATAGTTTTTGTGATATCGTCCACTGCTCTGTAGTCCTGAAATTCTATCCCCTCACAACTCTTCGATCTTCTTGCAATACTCTTACACTATCAAGTATTTTCTAATGTAAATCGGAAGTTTTCATTTTAAAATCCTTAAAATTTCTATCCGTGACATGTTCCTGGCCACAACTTTACATTGTTTAAACATTTTCTTCGTATCCCTTGTGTTACATAATATGGCTCTGAATCGAAAAGCACGTTATTAATTCCTCTTAAACTCAACATGATCAGGATTTTGACAAGAACGATCATATTGATGAAAACTTTTCCCACCTGAAATCACGTTGCTCAGTTCACCCAACAAGGAGATAAACTTGACTACTGTGTATTAGCTTGACTGAATTACAAGCTCCGGCACCTCCTCCACTCTCCACTCTCTATCCGCCTCTCTCTCCCCATCTGCTACTCCCCCTCCCCTTTTTGTATGTCTACTACTTCCCACCTTTCCTGTCCATACCTTTCCCCTCTTTTACTCTGTCCATCTCCCTCTCCCCGTTATATGACCCTTACCCTCCATCTCCTCCTCACCCTCTCTTTAGTTTCCATGCTCTCCCTATCTCTGTACATTGCTTCCTCCTACTCTCTTTCTGCCCCCTCGTCCCCTGTCCTATCCTCTCTCCATCTCTTTCTAGTCTCTCCTCTCCATCTCTCTGCCCATCTTCCCTTCCACTATCACTACTCCATCTCCTGTTCAGTCTTTGCCTATCTCTTCCTGTCTCCTTGCTCAGTCCTTCTCCTTCTACCCCCACCTCTTTCCATCTTCACCACTTCCTCTGCTCATTTGTCATGTGTGATTTATGCCAACCTCCTCTTTGCACGTATCTCAGTCCATAAGCTCCTCCCTCTTCTACCTCCTTCTGCGCCAAGTCCACCTTACTTCTCTCATACAACCCCCTCTCTCTCATGGTCTCTGTCTCCCACTTTTCCTCATCCACTTTGGCCATCCACCTTCTTCTCGCCATCTCTTAGTCTATTATCTCCACCCCTGTCAATCTTCCTCTCTCTTCGAATTTCCTTCTCTGTCCATCACTTCCTCCACCTCTCTGTGTCCTCCTCCATTGGCCAATTAATCTTCCCTTTCTCTGTCCATTTCCTCCACCTTGTCTATTCATCTCTATCTGAAGCCGCTCTCATTCCCTCTTCCCTCTCTTTTCCATCTCCTCCTCTATCTTTCCTCTGCTTATCTCACCCTACCTCCCACCCCCACCTACCCCTGTCTATGTTCTTCTCCACCATCTCCTCCTCCCAGTCAGTCTGTCCACCTCTTCCTACCCCATTCTCTATCTACGATATTGCCAAACTCAAATAGGAGGTCGCTGGTTCTAACCCTGCAGAATTTCGTAGCAGGTAGTAGGTAACTCATCTATTGAGACTCGTTGAAATCGATCCAGGTATTTAGGGAGTGTTTTTTATTCGCTAAATTTCCCACATACGCACATGTCACATATATTTCACACATACTTGCAAGGAATTTCACCTGTATCTCTAACGAAGTGTTTCTTTCTACATTTATGACGTCATTAGTCGTGATTTATGTGTCATAAAAAATACATAATTTTGTGGTTACATTCAGCGAAATATCTTCATATTGTCTGCAAAATCTATAGCAGAAGAGTTAGTAGAAAAAAAGCTGAAAGTTCAAAAGTCATGAATGTTGCGACAGTTCTACGGCATCAAAAGCGAAGGTATAGTATGCAATAATCCCTTTTTCCATTCGTAGTTTTGTGGGCGTTGTCAGATAAAAATATTCGTTGAAATTTGAAACGATGTGTTAAGTTTGTTGTAAGTCGCCAAGTGCATCCATGCTCGAATATATTTTGGATAAAATCCAGATACTGGCACGTTGTTGGCTACAGTACTTGTTCACTCCCATCCCCAATCCAATGACAGGTAAGCGATTCTTACTCCCGTGGAGATTATTTCCAGAGGTTAAGTAATATGTGTACGTAGTTTGGCGGATATCGGTTCAGTACTGTATGAAGAGGTATGGGACATACAGACGTGCGTGCAGCAACTATTATATTTGTTCTCGATATGGATTCGGTTCAAATAACCCTTGCTGTTGCTTAATATTACACTGACAACTCGGCCTTCTAAGTGACCTCTACATCCACGAGTAACTGAAATACCCCATTCAGCTGCGTGCAATGTCAGTAGGGGATGAATATTGTCCTACAATTCATTCAATACAAAGACGATACACATGTTGCTAAATTTATGTTGTTGTTTTTGTTGTCTTCAGTTCTGAGACTGGTTTGATGCAGCTCTCCATGCTACTCTATCCTGTGCAAGCTTCTTCATCTCCCCGTACTTACTGAAACCTACATCCTTCTGAATCTGCTTAGTGTATTCATCTCTTGGTCTCCCTCTACGATTTTTACCTTCCACACTGCCCTCCAATCCTAAATTTGTGATCCGTTGAGGCCTCAGAACATGTCCTACCAACCGGTCACTTCTTCTTGTCAAGTTGTGCCACAAACTTCTCTTCTCCCCAATCCGATTCAATACTTCCTCATTAGTTATGTAATCTACCCATCTAATCTTCAGCATTCTTCTGTAGCACCACATTTCGAAAGCTTCTATTCTCTTCTTGTCCAAACTATTTACCGTCCATGATTCACTTCCATACATGGCTACACTCCATACAATTACTTTCAGAAACAACTTCCTGACAAATCTATACTCGATGTTAACAAATTTCTCTTCTTCAGAAACTCTTTCCTTGCCATTGCCAGTCTACATTTTATATCCTCTCTACTTCGACCATCGTCGGTTATTTTTCTCCACAAATAGCAAAACTCATTTACTACTTTAAGTGTTTCATTTCCTAATCTAATTCCCTCAGCATCATCCAACTTAATTCGACTACATTCCATTATCCTCGCTTTGCTTTTGTTGTTGTTCATCTTATATCCTCCTTTCAAGACACTGTCCATTCCGTTTAACAGCTCTTCCAAGTCCTTTGCTGTCTCTGACAGAATTACAATGTCATCGGCGAACCGCAACGTTTCTATTTCTTCTCCGTCGACTTCAGTACCTATTCCGAACTTTCTTTTGTTTCCTTTACTGCTAGATCAATATACAGATTGAATAACATCGGGGAGAAGCTACAAACCTGTCTCACTCCCTTCCCAACCGCTGCTTCCCTTTCATGCCTTCGACTCTTATAACTGACATCTGGTTTCTGTACAAATTGTAAATAGCCTTTCGCTCCCTGTATTTTACCCCTGCCACCTTTAGAGTTTGAAAGAGAGTATTCCAGTCAACATTGTCAAAAGCCTTCTCTACGTCTACAAATACTAGAAATGTAGGTTTGCCTTTCCTTAATATATTTTCTAAGGAAAGTCGTAGGGTCAGTATTGCCTCACGTGTTCTAACATTTCTGCGGAATCCAAACTGATCTTCCCCGAGGTTGGCATCTACCAGTTTTTCCATTCGAACTATAAAGAATTCGCGTTAGTATTTTGCAGCTGTGACTTATTAAACTGATAGTTCGGTAAGTTTCACATCTGTCAACACCTGCTTTCTTTGGGATTGGAATTATTATCTTTCTCTTGAAGTCTGAGGGTTTTTCGCCTCTCTCACACATCTTGCTCACCACATGGTAGAGTTTTGCCAGGACAGGCTCTCCCAAGGCCGTTAGTAGTTCCAATGGAATGTTGTCTACTCCCGAGCCTTGTTTCGACTCAGGTCTTTCAGTGCTCTGTCACATTCTTCACGCAGTATCGTATCTCCCACTTCATCTTCATTTACATCCTCTTCCATTACCATAATACTGTCCTCAAGTACATCGCTCTTGCATAGACCGCTATATACTCCTTCCACCTTTCTGCTTTCCCCTCTTTGCTTAGAACTGAGTTCCCATCTAAGTTGTTGATATTCATACAAGTGGTTCTCTTCTCTCCAAAGGTCTCTTTAATTTCCCTGTAGGCAGTGTCTATCTTACCGCTGGTGAGATAAGCATCTACATCCTTATATTTGTCTTCTATCCATCCGTGCTTAGCCATTTTTCTCTTCCTGTCTATCTCACTTTTGAGACGTTTGTACTCCTTTTTGCCTGCTTCATTTACTGCGTTTTTATACTTTCTCCTTTCATCAATTAAATTCAGTATTTCTTCTGTTACCCAAGGATTTCTACTACCCCTCGTCATTTTACGTACTTGATCCTCTGCTGCTTTCACTAATTCATCCCTCAGAGCTACCCATTCTTCTTCTACTGTATTTATTTCCCCCATTTCGGCCCATTGTTCCCTTATGTTCACCCTGAAACTCTGTACAACCTCTGGTTCATTCAGTTTATCCAGGTCCCATTTCCTTAATTTCCCACAATTTTGCAGTCCTTCGGTTTTAATTTACAGTTCATAACCAACAGAACCAGAGTCCACATTTTCCCCTGGAAATGTCTTACAACTTAAAACCTGGTTCCTAAATCTCTGTCTTAACATTATATAATCTGATACTTTCTAGCATCTCCAGGATTCTTCAATGTATACTACCTTCTTTTATGATTGTTGAACCAAGTGATAGCTATGATTAAGTTATGCTCTGTGCAAAATTCTACCAGATCTTTTCCTCTCTCATTTCTTTCCCCCAACCCATATTCAAATGGTTCAAATGGCTCTGAGCACTATGGGACTCAACTGCTGTGGTCATCAGTCCCCTAGAACTTAGAACTACTTAAACCTAACTAACCTAAGGACATCACACACATCCACGCCCGAGGCAGGATTCGAACCTGCGACCGTAGCAGTCGCACGGTTCCGGACTGCGCGCCTAGAACCGCGAGACCGCCGCGGCCGGCAACCCATATTCACCCACTATGTTTCCTTCTCTCCCTTTTTGCCTAATGCGATTGGGAATTATCATATAGCTACATTGCTGACTTTTAGCATAGTATGGAATCTGCGGATTGAGAAGGGTAATACGGAACGCCGTGCTGGATCCCAACGGCCTCCTATCACTAGCAGTCGAGATGACAGGCATCTTATCTTCATGATTGTAACGGATCGTACAGCCACCTCTCGAACCCTGAGTCGACAGATGGGGCCGTTTGCAAGACAACAACCATCTGCACGAACAGTTCGACGACGTTTGCAGGAGCATGGACTATCAGCTCGGAGATCATGGCTGCGGTTACCCCTGACGGTGCATCACAGAGAGGAGCGCCTGCCGTGGTGTACTCAACGATGAACCTGGGCGCACGAATGGCAAAAGGTGAATTTATAGTTGAATCCAGGATCTGTTTACATCTACATGATGGTCGCATCCGTTTTTGGTGATATCGCGGTGAACGATCATTGGAAGTGTGTATTCGCCATCGAGATACTCGCGTATCACCTGGCGTGATAGTATGGGGTGCCATTGGTTACACGTCTCGGTCACCTCTTGTTCGCATTGACGGCACTTTGAACGGTGGATGTTACATTTCACATGTGTTACTGCCCATGGCTCTACCCTTAATTTAAAAAAAAAAGATTCAAATGGCTCTGAGCACTATGGGACTTAACATCTGTGGGCATCAGTCCCCTAGAACTTAGAACTACTTAAACCTAACGTGCTTAAGGACATCACACACATCCATGCCGGAGGCAGGATTCGAACCTGCGACCAGAGCGGTTACGCAGTTCCAGACTGAAGCGCCTAGAACCGCACGGCCACACCGACCGGCTTACCCTTAATTAGATCCCTGCGAATCCCCACATTTCAGCAGGATAATGCAGGACCGCATGTTGCAGGTCCTGTACGGGCCTTTCTGGATACAGAAAATGTTCGACTGATGCCCTGGCCAGCACCTTCTTCAGATCTCTCACCAATTGAAAACGTCTGGCCAATGGTGGCCGAGCAGCTGGCTCGTCACAATACGCCAGTCACTACTGTTGATGAACTGTGGTATCGTGTTGAAGCTGGACACGCCATCTAACCTGTGTTTGACACAATGCCGAGGCGTATCAAGGCCGTTATTGTGACCAGAGTTGGTTGTTCGGGGTACTGATTTCCCAGGATCTATGCACCCAAATTGCGTGAAAATGTAATCACATGTAAGTTCTAGTACAATATATTTGTCCAATGAATACCCGTTTATCATCTGCATTTCTGCTTGGTGTAGCAATTTTAATTGCCGGTAGTGTACGAACTATCCAAGTTTGTGTTGGAACCGTGTACACGGGAACAAAATATGCTCAGACTGGCGTTCACATTAATAAAGATATAATTACCGGTAATTTAATGTAACTAAAGAAGACAAAGTTTTGCACTTATGCTGTCCTGGAGTACGTCACCTGCCTCTAATATTATTTTTATGCTTCGTCCTTGCTGCTTTTGCTGTTGCAGATGCTACAGTTTCTTTGCCGTTCTAGATTTCATATCTATGAAACACTGCTATGCAGAATAGTTTAGTTTTATTAAGACAGTGTAGGGCAATTTCTAAGCGCGCCTCTTATTGCGTCTGCTCAGTTCCAGCGTACCAGGAGCCGACAACATACGGTAGGCTCTTCGTCTCCCCATTTAATTCGCGACAAATGAGAAATGATCCGGCAGCAGAGAGAAAAATATCTCGATTAAGTGCCTTTTCAAAACTAAAGAAAGTTTACGATTAAAATGCACTGACGAAATCAGTACATAAAACCATAAAACGAACACAATTACGCTACTGTCAGAGAAGGAGCGATATATTTTGATATAAAGAAAAGGATGGTGTCTTGCGTTTATAACATTGTGTTGTACAGTTAAATGTCCGTATAGTTTATGTTTTTTTAATAATTATTGATATTGTTGTGTATTTTAAGTGTGTAATAACAGATGGAACAAAAATTCAATACCGTCTGAAGAAAATTTCTGATATGAGTTTTTTATTGCCCTCATAGCGTGTATGTACAGTGGATTACTAGTTTCGACAGACCTCATCTGCCATCTTCATGTCCACAGAGTATGTAAATCATACATTGTTGATCTGAAGAGGGTAGCTGTATCTTGACGAAACTAGTAATTTAGCGTATATACACGCGATCAGGACAATAAAAGAATGTTAGAAGCACTTTTTACACTGAATTAGTAGATAGTCCTCCAGCCGACAATTTCAGGTATATATGATTATTGAACAAATGAAAAAAAGTAGGGACTGACTTGGACCTTGGCACCATTATAATGGAATCTCGTTGTCACCGTCGGCACGAACGCGTTCCCTTTGTAAGTCAGTGGCGTGCCTTGCAGCCCCAGTGGAGCAGGTAAGCGGCTTAGGACTCAGGTTGCTGGCTGTGTTTCCTAAACAGCCTGTCCCACAGAGCAAACTTATTGGAGGTCAGAGCGCAGCGCCGCGCGGCCCTGCACAGCCCAGCGCCTGCAGCACATCCCGGGGGCCGGGAGCGGCGGGCGTGGGGCGGCGCCGCCCCGCCGGTCCCAGCCTCATCTGAATGCGGCGAGGCTGCCGCTGCGACGACGGCCCCGGGACGATTCCCGACTTCTCTCCGGAGACGGCGTTTCGCGCCGCACTCGTCACATTCCCCGTGTGTCGGGCGATTTCCTCAGGCACGCGGAAGGGAACTGAACTTCTTCGAGATGACGCGGAAAAGACGGGAACGAGTTCGAACGAAAAGTTCTTTTGTTTGCTTCGACGTCCCTTTTGAATTCATATTCTAGCTAGAGGACACTGCGGAATAGATCGTTCTAAGTAACTTCAGACCAATCAGGACAATCCAAATTTACAGGAAGTTCCGATGTGCTCTGCTAGGATGCCATTTTCATCCGAGATAGTTATCAGCTAGAAAGAATGAAATAAGTAAGAGGTTTTATTGTCTTACATTCAATCGACGATGTCACAATCAGAGACAGCGCTAAAAATCAAATAGAGCGAGGATGCTGATCAAATAGATTGTATCCCTTTCTGAGAAATCTTACAAACATTCTCTCCAGACTACTTGCGACAACCACAAAAAATCTAACCCTGGGAGACTGGATGGATATTAAAGCTCGCTGCTCCCAACTGGAAATTCATTCCCTTGGTCTATTACTAGAACAACATATGCACAGGAGAACCGACAAGAAAATTATAGAACATAAGTCCCGTTTCAGTAAAGAAAACTCACCCGAACGGGAATTCTCTGTAATAAGTGAGAAAGCAGACTCGCTATGGCAAAAAAGGCATTTCTGGCCAAGAGACGTCTACTAATATCAAATACCGGCCTTAATTTGAGAAAGAAATTTCTGAGGATGTACGTCTGGAGTACAGCATTGTATGGTAGTGCAACGTGGACTGGGGGGAAACGGGAACAGAAGAGAATCGAAGCATATGAGATGTGGTGCTATAGACGAATGTTGAAAATTAGGTGAAAAAAAATGGTTCAAATGGCTCTGAGCACTATGGGACTTAACATCTGTGGTCGTCAGTCTCCTAGAAGTTAGAACTACTTAAACCTAACTAATCTAAGGACATCACACACATCCATGCCCGAGGAAGGATTCGAACCTGCGACCGTAGCAGTCGCGCAGTTACGGACTGAGTGCCTGAACCGCTAGACCACCGCGGCCGGCAAAATTAGGTGGACTAATAAGGTAAGAAATGAGGAGGTTCTACGCAGAATCGGAGAGGAAAGGAATATGTGGTAAACACTGATAAGGAGAAGGGACAGGATGATAGGACATCTGCTAAGACATGAGGGAATGACTTCCATGGTACTAGAGGGAGCTGTAGATGACAAAAACTGTAGAGGAAGGCAGAGATTGGAATACGTCAAGCAAATAATTCAGGACGTAGGTTGCAAGTGCTACTCTGAGATGAAGAGGTTGGCACAGGAAAGGATTTCAAACCAGTCATAGACTGACGAACAAAAAAAAAAAAAAAAAAAGTGAGAAAACGAGTTATATAAGAAAAGAAAGGGGAAACAGAATACCCCGCGATGGATTTGTGTTCCAAGAAAACACCTGCACAACGTAAGAATGAAATTTGAATAGGATCAGTGGAAGTAGAAAATACAAGGAAGTTCAAAAATCAGTCACAAACTGATGCAGGAAGTTAAAATGTATTGTTAATAAATGGCAGTTTTATCACTTCTCAAGAAAGTAATACCCACCAACATTAATATATATGTCCCAGAAATACACTAGTTCTTCTATGATATTGTCCTGAGACTGGTTTGATGCAGCTCTCCATGCTACTCTCTTCTGTGCACGCTTCTTCATCTCCCAGTACTTACTGCAACCTACATCCTTGTGAATCTGCTTAGCGTATCAATCTCTTGGTCTCCCTCTACGATTTTTACCCTTCACGGTGCCCTCCAATGCTAAATTTGTGATCCCTTGATGCCTCAGAACATGCCCTACCAACCGGTCCCCTCTTCTTGTCAAGTTGTGCCACAACCTCCTCTTCTTCCCCAATTCTATTCAATACCTCCTCATTAGTTACGTGATCTACGCATCTAAGCTTCAGCATTCTTCTGTAGCACCACATTTCGAGAGCTTCTATTCTCTTCTTGACCTAATTATTAATCGTTCATGTTGCACTTCCATACATGGCTACACTCCATACAAATACTTGCAAAAACGACTTCCTGACACTTAAATCAAAACTCGATGTTAACAAATTTCTCTTTTTCAGAAACGCTTTCCTTGCCATTGCCAGTGTACATTTTATATCCTCTGTACTTCGACCATCATCAGATATTTTGCTCCCCAAATAGCAAAACTCCTTTACTCTTTTATGTGTCTAATTTCCTAATCTAATTCCCTCAGCATCACCCGATTTAATTCGACTACAGTCCATTATCCTCGTTTTGCTTTTGTTGATGTTCATCTTATATCCTCGTTGAAGACACTGTCCATTCCGTTCAATTGGTCTTCCAAGTCCTTTGCTGTCTATGACAGAATTACAATGTCATCAGCGAACCTCGACGTTTTTATTTCTTCTCCATTGATTTTAATACCTACTCCGAACTTTTCTTTTGTTTCCTGTACTGCTTGCTCAATATACAGGTTGAATAGCATCGGGGAGAGGCTGTCTCACTCCCTTCCCAACCACTGCTTCCCTTTCATTTCCCTCGGCTCTTATAACTGCCATCTGGTTTCTGTACTAATTGTAAACAGACTTTCGCTCCCTGTATTTTACCCTTTCCGCCTTCAGAATTTCAAAGAGAGTGTTCTTTTATAGCTGACACAAAAAAGTCTTCGTCTTGTTGTCTGAGACACTTTTGCTCTTTCCCCCTCCACGTAGTTTAAGAACTTTTTTCCACGAAATGCATTATTTAGTGGACCAAATAAATGGAGATCGAAGTCAGATGAATCTGGACAGTAGGGTGGATGAGGTAGTATCTTCCAAGACATTTTTCCAATGATTTCTTTGACAGCTGGGCAGTGTGTGTTAACAGTGCCGAGTACCAATGTCGAACCATTCCTTTGATACTCGCGACGTTTTTATCTCATTCCAGGCTATATTTTGCTCAGCAGCATACCCGAGTAGTGGTCAATGTTGACTGTACGCCCATCTCCAAGTAATCACGAAAGATGACACCTTAGGCATACCAAAAGACGATGAACATTAACTTGTCGCCTGATACTGCGGTCTGAATTTCTTTCGGACGGCTGAGCTGGTATACTTCAATTCCATGATTTGTCTTTTGAACTCTGGTAGAAAACTGGAAGCAAAATTTCGTTCCTCGTTAAAATCTTGTTGAGAATAGGGCCACCTTTCATTTTACAACGTTCTTCCAAGTCTGTATACTTTGTGTCTTTGTGGGTTGTTGCGTTAACTCCTTCGGACCTTACGTTTCACTTGTATTCCCATACTTAAGCATGTTACTGATAACATTATGAACTGTTCCAACACTTCCTGCTACTGTTTGCACTAAATGTTCAACTGTAGCACATCGCTCTTAATAAATAATGTCAATTCTGGTTTTAACGGAAGGAATCAACATTCCAACTAGCCGGCCATGACATAGCTAGTAAGTCATTCGAGTTTGACACTTTCGGATTTTCTCCTTCCACAACTAACAATTTCCGCGCTTCGTACAACGCTCATAGTACTGTAAAACCATTTGGGAAAAGATATAGCTTGCTTATTACCTCCACAATGTAAAAACTGATCGCTGGTAGTTGTTCAACTAATGTAGAAACTTGAGGAGGACACGCCATCGTTAAATTCAATTATGACGTTATCAGAAAACAATTAATATCCATGGGCTTTGTCATGTCACACCAGCGCTGTCAACCTAAGGTCATGAAGGTACAAATCTCCACGTACAAACTGCTTCATTTCTTCATCAAATTCTCTCTTTAACTGTCGGAGGTCTCTCATTGTTACGATCCTTTTGAAATGTGTACAGTGAATCGTTGTAGGGTGTTAATATAAATTAGAATTTAACATTAATTCCGTAAGTTATTTTATCTGTAGTAACTATGTCATGGGCGACGGGAATGCAGTTGTAGGGGAAGGAGTAGAAGAAAAGGTTACAGGAGAAAGACTAATTGAGTTCTGTAACAAGTTTCAGCTAGCAATAGCGAATACCCTGTTCAAGAATCACAAGAAAAGGAGGTATACTTGGAAAAGGCCGGGAGATACGTGAGCATTTCAATTAGATTACATCATGGACACACAGAGATTCCGAAATCAGATACTGGATTGTAAGGCGTACCCAGGAACAGATATAGACTCTGATCACAATATAGTAGTGATGAAGAGTAGGCTGAAGTTCAAGACTCTAGTCAGGAAAAATCAATACGCAATGAAGTGGGATACGGAACTTCTAAGGAATGACGAGATACGTTTGAAGTTCTTTAACGCTGTAGATACAGCAATAAGGAATAGCGCAGTAGGCAGTACAGTTGAAGAGGTATGGACATCTCTAAAAAGGGCCATACCAGAAGTTGGGAAGGAAAACTTAGGTACAAAGAAGGTAGTTGCGAAGAAACAATGGGTAATAGAGGAAATACTTCAGTCGATTGATGAAAGGAGGAAGTACAAACATGTTCCGGGAAAATCAGGAATACAGAAGTACAAGTCGCTGAGGAATGAAATAAATAAGAAGTGCGGGGAAGCTAAGACGAAATGGCTGCAGGAAAAATGTGAAGACATCGAAAAAGATATGATTGTCGGAAGGACAGACTCAGAATACAGGAAAGTCAAAACAACCTTTGGTGACATTAAAAGCAACGGTGGTATCATTAAGAGTGCAACGGGAATTCCACTGTTAAATGCAGAGGAGAGAGCAGATAGGTGGAACGAATACATTGAAAGGCTCTATGAGGGTGAAGATTTGTCTGATATGATAGAAGAAGAACCACGAGTAGATTTAGAAGAGATAGGGGTTCCAGTATTAGAATCGGAATTTAAAAGAGCTTTGGAGCACTTACATTCAAATAAGGCAGAAGGGATAGATAACATTCCATCAGAATTTCTAAAATCATTAGGGGAAGTGGCAAGAAAACGACTATTCACGTGGGTGTGTAGAATATAGGAGTCTGGCGACATACCATCTGACTTTCGGAAAAGCATCATCCACACAATTCCGAAGACGGCAAGAGCTGACAAGTGCAAGAATTATCGCACAATCAGCTTAACAGCTCATGCATAGAAGCTGCTTACAAGAATAGTATACAGAAGAATGGAAAAGAAAATTGAGAATGCGCTAGGTGACGATCAGTTTGGCTTTAGGAAAAGTAAAGGCACGAGACAGGCAATTCTGACGTTACGGCTAATAATGGAAGCAAGGCTAAAGAAAAATCAAGACACGTTCATAGGATTTGTCGACCTGGAAAAAGCGTTCAACAATATAAAATGGTGCAATGTGTTCGAGATACTGAAAAAGTAGGGGTAAGCTATAGGGAGAGACGGGTCATATACAATATGTACAACAACCAAGAGGGAATAATAAGAGTGGACGATCAAGAACGAAGTGCTCGTGTTAAGAAGGGAGTAAGACAAGGACTGTAGCCTTTCGCCCCTACTGTTCAATCTGTACATCGAGGAAGCAATGATGGAAGTAAAATACAAGGTGAAAGGATATCAATGATACGATTCGCTGATGACATTGCTATCCTGAGTAAAAGTGAAGAAGGATTAAATGATCTGCTGAACGGAATGAACAGTCTAATGAGTGCACAGTATGGTTTGAGAGTAAATCGGAGAAAGACGAAGGTAATGAGAAGTAGTAGAAATGAGAACAGCGAGAAACTTAACATCAGGATTGATAGCTACGAAGTCGATGAAGTTAAGGAATTGTGCTACCTAGACAGTAAAATAACCAATGACGGACGGAGCAAGGAAGACATCAAAAGCAGACTCGCTATGGCAAAAAAAGCATTTCTAGCCAAGAGAAGTCTACTAATATCAAATACCGGCCTTAATTTGAGGAAGAAATTTCTGAGGATGTACATTTGGAGTACAACACTGTGTGTTAGTGAAACATGGACTGTGGGAAAACGAGAACAGAAGAGAATCGAAGCATTTGAGATGTGGTGCTTTAGACGAATGTTGAAAATTAGGTGGACTGATAAGGCAAGGAATGTGGAGGTTCTACGCAGAATCGGAGAGGAAAGGAATATGTGGAAAACACTGATATGGTGACGTGACAATATGATAGGACATCTGCTAAGACATGAGGGAATGACTTCCATGGTACTAGAGGAAACTGTAGAGGGCAAAAACTGTAGAGGAAGACCGAAATTGGAATACGTCAAGCAAATAATTGAGGACGTAGGTTGCAAGTGCTACTCTGAGATGAAGAGGTTAGCACAGGAAAGGAATTCGTGGTGGGCCGCATCAAACCAGTCAGTAGACTGATGACCAAAAAAAGTAAAAGAAATAAAACAAAATAAAATAATATATGTTAGCTTCCAACAGCCTTTAGTCCGTACCTCGGAGTCAAGCTCCTTGTTCCGTCTTAATCTTCGCTGTCTTGGCGATGTATGGCGCTCGAGACAAATTTTACCAACGACTGCCTGCTGATTTAATGGGATACGTTTAAGGTGAATCTGGGTTGATATTCTGTTCTGATACACTACTAAATCAGTCAATATATAGGGAGTCAGCTTCGGGTTGACGTTTAGTACAAGGTCGAACTCCTCACTGCTCCATTGTCAATAGCCAATACCCTGTAATAACCCAGCTATACTCAGTAAGTATCCGTCATCTTGACTGGAATACATAATATACTGAGTACAGTTCCCACATGGCCTCAAAAATTACTCTAGTCATTATATGAACAAATCAAGAATACAGTGTGGCAAAATGTGACACAAAACACCAGTCAGATCTCCGCGGAAACGTATATGAAATTCGATACATCCGTCTCGTGCACTGAAATACCACCATGCAGCCAGCAGTCTGCTCCGCGATCTGACGTAAAAGCCCCGCTTACTGGGGCTGTTCACGTCCACTCAGGTAGCACTTTCCTAGGAAACTGGAAAGTGCCCGTACGTAATTCCATACTGGATCGTGCTGCGGCACTCTTGGTTATTGAGGAGTTCCTAATCAACAAAACAGACTGACCTTTCAGGATCAGGAGTGACTTCAGAAGCATATTACGATACACACCATCTACGTCTCGGTAGGCACACGATTTTATGCCCTGTTCGAGCCCCATTACGCGAATGTCATTTGAAAATTATTCTAACTTGCAATCAGCGTCATCGCCTCCGACCACCAGTCATATAGGAGGGCTATGAAAAGTGTAGCCCGTTGTACTGAAGTCGAGAACATCCCACTTCCATCCGCAACTGGAAATTGCTCTGGCGGCCACATTAATGTACGCCACTAGCACACAGGCCCGACCAGAAAACTACACTCCTGGAAATGGAAAAAAGAACACACTGACACCGGTGTGTCAGACCCACCATACTTGCTCCGGACACTGCGAGAGAGCTGTACAAGCAATGATCACACGCACGGCACAACGGACACACCAAGAACCGCGGTGTTGGCCGTCGAATGGAGCTAGCTGCGCAGCATTTGTGCACCGCCGCCGTCAGTGTCAGCCAGTTTGCCATGGCATACGGAGCTCCATCGCAGTCTTTAACACTGGTAGCATGCCACGACAGCGTGGACGTGAACCGTATGTGCAGTTGACGGACTTTGAGCGAGGGCGTATAGTGGGCATGCGGGAGGCCGGGTGGATGTACCGCCGAATTGCTCAACACGTGGGGCGTGAGGTCTCCACAGTACATCGATGTTGTCGCCAGTGCTCGGCGGAAGGTGCACGTGCCCGTCGACCTGGGACCGGACAGCAGCGACGCACGGATGCACGCCAAGACCGTAGGATCCTACGCAGTACCGTAGGGGACCGCGCCGCCACTTCCCAGCAAATTAGGGACACTGTTGCTCCTGGGGTATCGGCGAGGAACATTCGCAACCGTCTCCATGAAGCTGGGCTACGGTCCCGCACACCATTAGGCCGTCTTCCGCTCACGCCCCAACATCGTGCAGCCCGCCTCCAGTGGTGTCGCGACAGGCGTGAATGGAGGGACGAATGGAGACGTGTCGTCTACAGCGATGAGAGTCGCTTCTGCCTTGGTGCCAATGATGGTCGTACTCGTGTTTGGCGCCGTGCAGGTGAGCGCCACAATCAGGACTGAATACGACCGAGGCACACAGGGCCAACACCTGGCATCATGGTGTGGGGAGCGATCTCCTACACTGGCCGTACACCTCTGGTGATCGTCGAGGTGACACTGAATAGTGTACGGTGCATCCAAACCGTCATCGAACCCATCGTTCTACCATTCCTAGACCGGCAAGGGAACTTGCTGTTCCAACAGGACAATGCACGTCCGCATGTATCCCGTGCCACCCAACGTGCTTTAGAAGGTGTAAGTCAACTACCCTGGCCAGCAAGATCTCCGGATCTGTCCCTCATTGAGCATGTTTGGGACTGGATGAAGCGTCGTCTCACGCGGTGTGCACGTCTAGCACGAACGCTGGTCCAACTGAGGCGCCAGGTGGAAATGGCATGGCAAGCCGTTCCACAGGACTACATCCAGCATCTCTACGATCGACTCCATGGGAGAATAGCAGCCTGCATTGCTGCGAAAGGTGGATATACACTGTACTAGTGCCGACATTGTGCATGCTCTGTTGCCTGTGTCTATGTGCCTGTGGTTCTGTCAGTGTGATCATGTGATGTATGTGACCCCAGGTATGTGTCAATAAAGTTTCCCCTTCCTGGGACAATGAATTCACGGTGTTCTTATTTCAATTTCCAGGAGCGTATATGTTGAATAACTTTATTTTTTGTGTACTTTATCTTTTCATTAGGCAGACATGTGTTATAACATTGTTTAATTGTATATGAATGAAAAGTAAACAGGCCATCCAAAAATAAATTGGTAAACAATTTGTATCGTCAATAACGCATTAATAAATCTTGGTAGATTGCTGAGATAAAGAACAGTAGGGGTCAATATTTCATGCCGGTGAAGAAATACGTATGGTCTATTGATGACGGTATGTTGAAACTCGTATATACTGAAAATTGATGTACTCCGTGACGCTCTCAGCCGACAGCATGACAGAAATGCTCTATAACCGGCAGGGCAATGACAACGAGTCGGCCGAGGAAAGAAAGTATACTGTTTACTACAAAGTAACTATACTGCTTAATACTTCAAAATTAATCGCAACAACTGTTCACTGTAACACAAGAAGGGCAATGCCTCCGTGGAAAAGTGGCTGCGGTTCTCTACGGAACCGTAATTTAACCGTGGCGTTCACCTCACCGCTCGAAGTACATCGACGGCCACGAACGTCTTTTTTCAGAGCTCCAGAAACATCGAAATGGCATGTGGAGAGATCTGGGTTATATAGAGGGCGAGCCCACATTTGCCACAGTTGATTAGACTTCGCTGTACTCATCTTCAATACAGTCTCGATCTCTTCCGATGAGATTTCCGTATTTTAGAAGCCCTGAAGAGAGAGGTTCACGCCGATTCGCTTCGTACGAAGAGATGCACGTCTGGGTAGAATTAAAGATGAGCCATCGGAGTCACCTCTGCCTAAGTCCGGGTAGTTGTTGAGAACCTGTGAATCTTCAACGACGCTAGTAGTTAAACTCTAATAGAGTTCGGACTATTGTTATTAATGTTTACAAGTTGTCATTATTCTGCACCTGCATCGGGTATTGCTCATTCAGATGCGTGAGGGATTGTGGCTGACTTCTGTCAAGTCAGCTCTTCCGTTGCACGCCCAGGGGAAGATGCCAGTGATCCTGGCGCCGCAGCGAACTCGTTGGCGAACAGCCGTGGCCGTTGTCCAGCGCGAAATGGTTCTCGCTCTGATATCTGGAGTGTACTCAGTCCGACACCGAGTGCTATGGTGACCATCAGCGATGTACCTTGTGCCGGTCGTCGTGTGGTCGGGTGATGTGCTTCCTACCCCTCGCAGGTGCCTACACCCGGAGGCGCCTGACTGTCAAAGTGTAACATGTACGCAAAGAGATCATGTTGTCTTCCGCATCGCTGGCTGCTGTCTGCGATGTGATGTCTGAAGACCGTCAGTTCCTCCATCTGCAGATGGTAGGTGGCGAGCAGCACGAAGTTCATCAGATGAAGGCCATCATCTTGACTACATCTTCAACTAGTTCATAGACTATGCTGTAACATCCAGTACATAGATTCAGTATCAGAATCACGGAATCCAGTACTTCTACTGTAAATGTCATCGATTCCTACGCTCATATCATGACGAGAGCTCGAGTATTGGAGCTAGAGTGAGGCTATGACACAGGGCTCGATTCATATTAACAGCATGTATCTTTCTTATTTTGTTACATTCACTTAACAGGCTGTTAAAGTTTTGCCAGTTGTCGCTACATGCTCTTGTGAACGAGCTCTTTGCAACGTTTGTTACGGGGTAACGAATATGCTTACCTCACTTTAATTGGTTGTCTGTCACTGCTGAATAGGTTTCTTAATTCGACAGACAAGGTCGAAATGTGTCGACCACGTTCCCCATTTGCCTCATACTGACTTGCTTCTTGCTTCCGCTTCTGTCCCTGGTATAACCTGAACTCAACTGTGGCAAGGTGAATGACTTTTAACAAAATTTTCTTATTTCTATCGCATTACTATTCTGTGGCATAACAGCATCATGATTTGTAGGCAACTACAAACACTTTTCCCTGAAACCGGCTGGTCAGTCTGGAACTGCGCAACCGCTACGGTCGCAGGTTCGAATCCAGCCTCGGGCGTGGACGTGTTGATGTCGTTGGGTTACTTAGGTTTAAGTAGTTCTACGTTCTAAGGGACTAATGATCTCAGATGTTAAGTCCCATAGTGCACAGAGCTATTTGAACCATTTTTCCATGAAGGCCTTGAACGTCTTGTCTCACAGTAGGATAAATATCTTAACAATTATGGCTATTACTTTCGAAATAATAAGCTGTTTACTTACTGGTCTCGTTCCCATTTGTTGCCCCTTATAATAAACAAGGGCACGGAGAAACGTTAAGGCCCACCTGCCCGTGTAGACTCGCCTGTTAACGCGTACTCTTCCGGAACGGTGATATGTGCCAACCTGGAAGATTAACAACGAGGGACCAGTGTGCTGGTCAGCCAGGATGTGGTATTTAAGCGGTTACCCACATCCCATTTGGTGAATATGGGGCTGGTTGCCATATTCCATCTCAGACACACTCCATCCAAGTATTTAGAACTCTTTCTCATACTTGCACACTGGATTTACTTCATATGCATACGGTTTGAGTGCAGTGCTTCCATCCTTGGGTTTGAAGAGGAGACTGATGACATTCACTGGTGACGTAGTACGTCAACTGACGTTAGTTTTCCGCACACATTCCATCAGTATATGATTCACTTCCCCATCTCGCTAACAGTCGTACTGCCGTTAAACTGTCAGACTAGATGCAAGTCAACAATAAGTACTGACGTGTGTCCCGTTATTCAGCCACTGGTATTAGATTGCACAGTGACGCAGCCTTCCATCTACAAACGATATGCATAAATATTTTTTTTATAGAATCAATGAACGGGCAATGTATGAAGTATTGTTTCAGTGAGAATCCAGAACATTGACGTCATGCTCCAATAATTATCTGACTTTCTCAGTCTATTCGAGTAATGTTCTACTATCGATTATACCTTGACATGGAAGCATCGTATGTGTTTGGGTGGCTTTTATAGAAAATCAAAGCAAAGTGAAACATATTTCGTGTCCAGGTTTCACGGAAATATGTACAAATTCACGTCCAAAACTTATCTGAGTCACCAGTTTTAAAGCTGGTGTCAAGTATCGTCTGTTGATGCCAGTTTTGAAAATTTTTATGGGTGAGATATTTCTCAACCCAAAATTACATCCATTGAACCTCTGTAAATACTTGTAGTCTCTAATACAGGGCGTTTTGTTCTCATCATTAAGTAAATCTGACTTGTAAATAATAGATTTGATCTATCAGTCGACCTTACTTAATTTTATTGGCAGATCTAGATTTCAACCAGAAACTAGCCATTCTCAATGCACCATCATTTTTTATCAAAACATCTAAAACCTGTTGGTCGGGCTTCATCCACAGTTCACTGAATACTACTGAAAAAAAAAAATTAAAATAAAGTGTAAATTAGGACGACTGATAACTGGAATCTATTATCTACAAGTCAATATAACAGTCGCTGTGTGCAACGGGGAAGGTAACCAGATTAACTAAATTCATTTGAACATACTGTGGTGGGCAGTAGTTTCAGTATCTTGTGTATCATATTGAAGTTGTAGTGAAGTGTGTAGTAATGTAAAAGGGGATTAAGTAATTAATTAAGTTGCTGACACTCGATGACTCAGTTACACTCCACGTGTTTGGCTTTTCCTGGGTCTCTGGGGGCGATCTGAAGTTTACAGTGCTGTAGTCACTATGTAGTGAACATCACAGTGAATAGCTGGTTAAATAATGGTAATATGGTAAACTATTGAGAAGAGAGTGACGCACTATCACAATAGCAAACAATTATAGTTTTACATGCAGCTGCTTAGCGAATATTTTGGAGAGCAATATGGCTCATATTTTATTCTTAAAGAATCAAGTTTGTCATGATCGACAGTAATTCTTTTATAAGTATTGTCGGTTTTGACATTTCTACGCTGTCATCAACAGACCCTGTAACATCATTAGACGTACATGCTTTTTAGAACACAGCAAGTCAAATATGAACATCAGCACAACGTGTTGTATGTTTCAATCGCGTGTTATTTTATTTGTGACAGTCTGGTGTTCTCTGCCACTTTTAATACAGTTTGTCACACAGTACGTGTCTTACAGTGTTGCAAAAAGAATGTACATTAAATAACGTTGTGAGATCCAACTATGATAGAGATAGAGAAGATCCAACGGAGAGCAGCGCGCTTTGTTACAGGATCATTTAGTAACCGCGAAAGCGTTACGGAGATGATAGATAAACTCCAGTGGAAGACTCTGCAGGAGAGACGCTCAGTAGCTCGGTACGGGCTTTTTTCAAAGTTTCGAGAACATACCTTCACCGAAGAGTCAAGCAGTATATTGCTCCCTGCTATGTATATCTCGCGAAGAGACCATGAGGATAAAATCTGAGAGACTAGAGCCCACACAGAAGAGTACCGACAATCCTTCTTTCCACGAACAATACGAGACTGGATTAGAAGGGAGAACCGATAGAGGTACTCAGGGTACCCTCCGCCACACACCATCAGGTGGCTTGCGGAGTATGATGTAGATGTAGATGTGTCGAAACCTGCAACAGCAATGAAAGATCTACTAGCGGTCTTGGTAAACTTGATTCTTCAAGAATAATATATCAGTTGTATTGCTTGGTAGCGTACTAGCTAATAAATTGCGTGTAAAGCTGTGACTGTTTGCTGCTGTGATAGTGCATCACGGCATCACGCTGTACACTACTGCTTACCATATTAACGTTCTTCCACAGGCTATTCAACGTGATACTGAGTATATAGTGACACACTGTCCCAGTATCAAGCACTAACGAAGCTAAAAATGGTAACTTCTTACCAGGACGGATAACAAACAGACCACAACAAAGCCGAGAAGAATGTATATATCGTAGGAAATGAGAAGGATAACAGATGCTGCTCTGAACGTAACCACAATTTTGCATCAGGCAATTTAGGGGCATTTCCTTTGATAGGATAAGGTCGATTTTCTTTGCTATTTTTACCATATTCGGTATTTGCTCTGTCTTGAATTACTCTATTAATCATTAACTTCCTTTCCTTTCTGAAGTAATCATTCTTTGCTAATATATTCAGTTTTCACACTATTTCTTCCTTGCACCGAATTTGCCTTAGTATGGGGTATGTCATACTATGGTTGTGTTCGACTCATAAGCTATGCGGGTAGGGTCTCAGAATTCACTGACAACTGGAGCAGAGGAACAACTTGGACAGTGTGACTCTTAACGCCAACAGTGTGTCCACAAGAATTTTCCTGCAGGAAGAGTAGACTTCACTGATGCTGTATCGAAGTTATTACTTTGTGTTAGGTGGCGTAGTGAATATTTCTCAAGTTCTGCATGTTATCTAAATAAATATAAAATGGCTTAGGTCGATGTTAGGTATGACTCATCACATCATGATATCTGAAGATTGAAATGTGTGCAGCTGCTTTAAAAACAACTGTAGTGGATGGGGAGCCAGGAGGTGCAGTACTAAAACTCGTCCAAGCTTTTCAGATGATTTATTCATTTTCATTACAGAGCTTCATTGACCCCGGTGTGCATCACATGCCCCACATGGCTGAGGTAGCACCCCAGTGGCCTGTGCAACGCACTGTGTCGAGTCGGCCTTGTGCGCCAGCAGCAGAGTTCCAATTACGTAAAGATGCCTGCACCAGAAGCCAACTCAGCGGCCACCATCCCCGTTGACTGTGCACAGTTCCGCCGCGAGCTGTAGGCTGGCCACGCTGCTGCTTCTTCCTCAGCTGGCACAGCTGGGAATGCAGCGGCAATGACCACTCCCGTTCCAGCGTCTGAACCTGGCGCCCTCGCCTTGTAAGTCTCCAGCGTCTGTCAGTAGCTGGGACGACTGTCCAAGGTAGTGAGTCGAAGAGTGGCCCGCCTTGGCTGGCTGAGGACCCATTTCGGCCTCAGAGGGTTAAGCCAACGACCTGCCATGGACTGGGACGCTATCGCCCCATCTGTTGCTGCGTGTACCCGGTGGTGAGACAGGTGCCGCCGTCTGGGAGAGCTGCCGCATTTCATCAATCTCGTTAGAAAATGACCCCTATTTATACTCTGCTGACACATCGCTCCGAGTCACGTATACCACACACCCCGGTTGCGCCAGTGGGCCCCTTCTGCCTATAGCTTGTGCCAAGCGAACTCTCTGTCTACTCTTTTTAGCGGTTCGATGGCCCCTGTAGCCTCCATTCCACTTTGCAACCGCTGGTCAGCGCAACTTACTGCAATCCCGCCCACACCTTGCTGTAACATGTGCCGAGAATATAGCACGAAACTAACTTTCCCTGTCCTAAACGGTGGTGCCGCTACACTACGTACTCAAACACTTGACATATGTCATTTTCGGAAACAAGAAACGATTCACTATGAAGGAACTATCCGAAAGGGACGACTTACGGTTTATTTGATGTACATGGACAAACAAACAAGTATTACAGTTTCAGAAAAAACTTGACTGTTTCATACCCGGGAAAGTGCTTCAAAAGTGGAGCAAGCCTAAAATTCGTTGGTCCACCTCTAATCATTATGCAAGCAGTTAACGGCATTGATAAGTGTAGTTATTGGGCAGAATTTGCTAAGATACCCGGAGGATAATCGTGCTAAGTTCTGTACAAATGTCGTATTAGATCAACGAAATTCCGACCTAGTTGGAGGGTCCTGCCCACAATGTGCATAAACTTTCCCAGCCAGGGAGTTGGCTGGTGACCTTGTTGGCCAGCACCAAGACAAGCAGGAGAAATTCTCACAGTGGGCAGGTGAGCATTATGTTGCTGAAAGGTATATCCCAGTGCTGTTTGCCGTGAAGGTCAACAAAACGGTGCTTATAATGTCGTAGACATACCGCTATTCTGAAAGGCTGCCGCGAATGGCAATCAAAGGAGTCCTGTTTATGAGAAAAATAGAATGCAATACCATCATTCCTTGTACTCGCGTGGTGTGGCGGGCGGTATCTGACTGCTGTCTAGTGGTATCTCACTGCTATCCAGGGCGTCTACAAACGCTTTGGAGTGTCATTGATTAGAGTACAATTGTCTTCAGGGACGAGTCCCGCTTGTTAGACGACACCCGACCACCGTAACATACTTGTCTGGAGACCCTATACAGTAGAGGGATTCCAACCTGGCTGTCACCCATCATATAGCACGACAACTGGCAACGATACTCTGCGGTTTCATTTCTTATCATAGCACGATGTCTTTGGTTGTCAGGTACGGTAGCCTTACAGCATAGCGGTAAGTAGACGACATTGCCCTTCATGGCAACCCTTCCTGGGTTTACATTTCGGCAAATTAATGAACCCCTGCTCACGACGAGACTTTCTGCAGCTTATCTTCGTGTTTGCAAACCGTGCTTTGGCCAGCAAGGTCACCGGATCCCTCCCCAGTTGTGAACGTTTGGGGCGTTGTGGGCATGGGGGAATTTTGACGATCTAACTCGCCAGTTGGACAGAATTGGTCATGTTATTTCTCAATAGGACATCTAGCTATCAGTCAATATCAAGCTGAACAACGGCTGTAATAAAGGCCAAAGGGTGACTGACCTACGCACTAGAGACTTGTTCAATTTCTGAAACTCTGGGTTTTGAAATATCACCCAGCTTTTCTGAAACTGTAATCATTGGTTTGTCTCGACTTTTATATCACATCTACAGATATCCACCACATTCAGATAATCCCTTCGTTGCGCGTCGATTTTCTTTCCTTTGTTTCGCTTAACTTACAGTAAAATGCTTCCGGATTTGAATTGTGCTAACAGTGCGATCAGTAATCATTGAACATTCTTTGTGGCAGTCGAGGCTTGAAACAGTATGGTGCTAACATGGAAAAGAAACCTGCATGTGCTTAAACCTGTATTAGATTACCGAACCAGCTTTGGCAAACACCAGATTCGACCCGCGTAAGAAACTAGGCAATTATTTGGTAGCATCACCTAGTCTCCACAGTTTCATAATATTTTCTAACTGAAATTGAGTTTAACACTAGAATTGCCACTGACAATGCCATGGTATCGTGCAGACACTTTGTAGAACCTTAGTAAAATACCGGAAACCACAGATCCTGTTTCTATAGTCTTAGTGTTTTCATCCTCAATATTGTTTTCGTTCTTCTCAGAGGACGACACATGTGATATTATCTACCCATGTTCCATGCGTGCTTAGTCTTTGTAGAACAGCGAGGTAGATCTCTTACCAAATTTCCAATTTAGATTTTGATGGTATCTCAGAATCCCTAAAATGCCGCACCGGATATTTGGGAAACGATAAACCCGTTATCATTACATATAATCCCCCAGTCCGAGTTTTCAGTCTCTCTAGTCTGTCTTTGTCGTCGACAAGACGTTTGTAGCTAACCTTTACTCTAGAAACTGAACTGCCCATCTGTAATGTAAAAAGCAGGAGCACATCTTACAGCCGACGAGAAAAGAAAAATGTTTTGGTGCTAAATTCGACGATATGGCACAAGTCTATCTTCAGTGCCATTATACATCCTTCCTAATCAGAACGTTGAAATCATCATCTCCAGAACTCCTAAATAGGAAGTGTTAAACTTGGTCATGTAGCACCGTGTACTTGTTACGAATTTTGCAGAAATTCAGCTTCGTATAAGTATAACTACAATATTCGTAATTCGTTAAAATTAAAAACTACAGTCTCCAATGATGTACATTTTAATTTCGAAACTTTTTTCTACTAATAAGATGGGATTTCAGTAAGTAGTACTGCATTTCTTTTATTTCTGTTACATATATATACTTTAATTTCTTTTTTTTGTCAGTCAGTTTCATCCTAAAAAATTCAGAATTTTTAACGGAACTTCGTGAAATATTTCCACTTAAACCCCTATACTGTCACGTTGTTTAGATAGCTGGCTGTGCTATACGTAGTCTTCAAAATGGCGTCTGTTAGTTCCAGGAAGAGGGCTGTCGTTCAGTTTCGTTTGGCGGAAAAGCAGAGCATCGCAGACAAACACAGGCGCTTTGCAGAATATCTATGGAGACTTGGGAATGAGACCTGGCAATGTGGAAAAGCATGGTGAGTCACTGGACGACGCGTCTGTCACCATCGCGGCAAGGTCTCCCAAGCCTGTTCCATCTTTCACGTACCGGCGGGCCGCTCCCAGCTACAGGTGTGACACCTGCAATGTTGTAACATGCGGAGATTGTCATTCGGAGTGATAGGCGTATCACAGTTAAATACCTCGCTGCTCAACTGGACTCCTCTGTTGGTAGTGAATCACTTTCAATTCGTTTCATACTTGGTCCTATGGTGATAGACTTTGTGATATACTACTTGACATATTGGGACAAAATATCATAAATTTTTACTGACTATATGACTTCTGCTCTAGATGAGGTTACAGGTCCCGCTGTATCAAGAGAAACGTTCTGTAGTTGTTTTATTGGTAGTATATGGTAAACTTCAGTATGACAACTTTTGCTTGCTGGTTTTGATTTCCGACATATAACATATGACTTTAGTAGTTGGTGTGTATGCCGTGATGTATTCAGAAACTAGCAGTCCCCTTTGCATAGTTTGTCTACTGGATCAAAATATATTGACATGCAGTGCCAATAAAAATGCACCATGTGCCACATTGTATATTTTGCCTGTAGAACCTCTATGGATTTTTTATTACGGTTTTAATTTTTCAGTAGGATTTTGTGAATCTCGTAATCTGCCATAGTTTTATAATTATTTAAATAATATTGTCTGTAATTAGTTTAATTCATTAGCTATATCCAATAAAATGCAGGCTAATTTATAAATTCTAAATATTCACGTAATCCTTGTCATAAGTGAGAGTCCACATGCTACAACATAATCTTTTCCCAGAAATGTATCATTTCAGTATTCTACTGCTGTAGAAATAGTGACCAAAGTGCAGGACATATATGCAGTAGTTCACATCTCATCAGTAAAGTTAGTACTTGATGATATCAGTACACCTTGATATTTCTGCAATAGATATAGTAATTGAAAGTCTTAAAGACAAAAACTAACTATGATGTTTCCATCTCTGAAGGAGAATAAGCTGATTCACAGTCGGAAATTGGGCAATAACTAAATTTACAATATGAACGGTACATTTTTATTTTCTTCATTAACTTGAGATATACAGTCTTCAAAACTAGTGATTGATGCTTCAGTAACAACATAGAAGTCGTTGGACATATATAGATGATGAAACACTTTAGAGGTACGTAAAGCTAGCTTTATTGAATCAAAATGTTCCTTGCAGACTTTGACCAGACCCAGGGTACATTTTTCTTTAAACGTTTTATTAGATTTGTGGTATTCAAAAGTGGAGTATGTCTGAATCGTTTCAAATACAAGCATAATGTAAAAAATGTGTTAATGTAGGTTTTAGGTCTTGGATAAGGACTAATGATTTGGATGCAAGCCCTTGTGTCAAAATATCAGGCAAAAGTAGTGGGGCAAAGTGGTTACGACCCCACTTTCTACAGTTGCCAGATGTATCAAAGATGGTGACAACGACGTCATCCAAGATGTCGTTGTATAGACCTGGCAACACCGCATGATGTCATTCAAGATGGCGGATTTTGGTGGGAAGATAGGTCAATTGGGCTACCTCCAGTAACATAACACTCCAGAAAAAATGGCGGGAAGTTCAAATTCCTACAGGATAATGGGTCACTCCTAAGAAAATCGCTGGAAGATAAGTCACTTAAGGTTTCGCTGCTAAACTAAGAAAATCACAGGAAGAAGGTCAATTGTGCTACATCACTAACATAAGTCACACGACCAACACCTCTTCCAAGGAACTGGCGTCGAGTTTGAATTCTGGCACTAAAGAAAGGTCACTAGGGCTTTAACTACCAACCTAAGAAAAATGATGCAAACAAAGCTCATCACCACTAACCTAACCCTCCAGTGCGCAAATTCTTCCTAAGGGTTGCTGGTAAAAGGACTCAGCCCGCACTAGGCTGACAGAGAGAGGAAGGTGTGTACTTTTTATATTTGAGAGCAATTTATCCCTCATAGCATACAGATCTACAAACTACTCCTACATAACTCATGTATAAGGCTCTATACACACCCTTGCTAGTTGTTAACTGTCAATAGTAACACATTGTAACAGCATACAGACATGCGAACCACTCCTAAATAATGTAATGCATTTACCTACAGATAGCCAAACAACTCCTAGATTGTCAAAATAATAATCCATAGAAACAGCTTTCTTGCTAATCTTCCGCTGTTGAAAGACTTTATTTAAAGAATGAGGCAGCACCACCACGCAGTGTATTCGACAATGAGTCCAGAGCCCAACTGACATAGATGATATTGATGCCATTAGAGGACGCCATAGTGACATCAAGTAGTGATCCGTCTGCCATAAACTAAGATGGTGCCACCTAGTAGGTCCACCACAAGCTCTAAACCCCAACTGTCTTAGAACATTTCGTCACCGCCAGAGGACGCCTCCGTGACACCAGCTGATTACGCAAGTACAGTTATCGATGATGGCGGCAAACAGTGTATTCGCCACAAGGTCTGGTACTCAGAACCACCAGCAGAGGACACAGTCCTCCGTTTCGTGACATAAACCAAGATGGTGAGGGAAAATGGTGGGAAAAGGACTCAAGGTGCTCTGGACTGCTAGGGAGAGTAAGGATAGAGTGCACTCCATTTATTTTCAAACAACGTATTAACGATATAGTATATTTATCACACATACAAAACATCCACCCTGATGTGCCTGGGGTGATGTTGCACAGCCCAAAGACACAACCAACTCTCAGTTTCAGTACACAATAGCAAACGTCTAGGAAATAGTTCTTCACACTGATGTGTAGACACGCTCAGTACTCGTAAACTTTCCAAATAGAGCATAGCAGGGCCTAGAAAGCCATCGCAAAATAATGCAATCAACGTGTGCAAGCACAGCTCACCACTCCCTGTCCAATAGAATACACAGGACATAGCGATAAGTTACGCATCCATCAGATTTCAAATTGTGCCCAGCCCCTGCTATGCTTCCGCAAGCATGAGGTGACGGCACCCACAGTCATACGTAACACATGAGAAATTTCTATCCGCTAGACACCGATGATGACGCTATCCCACATGCAGTCTACGCGGCCGCCAGCTGTCAAAGCACTCACAGACATACATTTACGGCGGCGCACGCTACAACCTGCCACAGAGTGAGGCAGTTGCACCTCGGACCGGTGCGCTCTTTCACAGTCCCTGAGCCTGCGACGTCGAACACCGGTGAATGTTGCATTCATCTATACAGTCACCTTTATACTGTCATAGTATTAAAAAGCATGTTCACGCTACTCTAATATTCCAGACCTCCAGGTGCCAGTTGCTTTTACCATTGAAGGCAAAATAGCACAGGACATGCTAACATCGCCATCTCAAACATTCTCAATGTTATTCTTACGTCATATCGCTTTGTGAAAAAAAGAAAATATCCGTAATTTTACAATGCCCTAGAAATAGTTAATCCTCGCTTTCTTCTTGTCTCAGCTTGTATTCGCCTAAATTCCTGCTCTAACAGAAGCTGCTTATGAAAATATCACCCAATCCAGTCTTCCTCCTGGACAAAACGTGATAGCCTTCCTGCTCTCAACAAACGCAAATGTTCTAACTGCTCCTATATCCCACCACAATCAATTGAACATTTTCTTTCTGCGACTTTCTGTCGTTATTTTGCAAAGGTTGCTAAACTGCACCGACAGTTCCCTCATTCTATACGGCCCTAACCTCTTCTTTCTTTCTACAGACGCTAAACTCAATGCTAATAAACTATATTACAATGATCACCATTTTTCACTGACAACTAAACATGGCAAATTTGTCTACAGGTCATCAAATACATACTATATTCCCTAGAATGCTGGAGCGGTAAACCGATCTCCATCCAGGGTATATATCACCGAATACTGTCTCGATTTAGTAAACATGCAATTAATATCCTCCACCTTACCAAATCATCCAGTTTAGACCTGGGAACCAAAGTCACTCTCTCAGAACTGATGTGAAAGACGGGTTCGTTCCCCCCCCCCCCCCCCCCCCCCGCACAAACGCCTTACTGTTTCCACTTTCTTGCCCGCATTTCTACAGACGTCTCCAGACTCGTCGATTAAAAGAACAACCATATTTTCGGTACAATATTACACAATTTTCGCCGTACTTCTCGATATCAAGCACACTGTAGTATCCTCCGAATCGATAACGCAACATAATGCACAACACAGTGACTGTAATTTATTTCCCCAGAAACACCAAATTTTAGCGAGGTGTGGCATGCTGTAAATCATTGACTAACTAGAAGCAAATAGAGTAAAACGATATTTGCACACTCGAATGCCGAAGACGGTGATGTAACAGATTCCATAACGTTCAATATTGTTTACAAACCAACCTAGGGTCTTTCGACGTCTGTAGAACAGGCAAACGTGTGTCCAACACAACACAATCAATATTCCCTCAACTAAACCAAGGCACCAGCTGCGCAGAACCAATCGACCGAACAATTTATATAGAAGGTAATAACGCTCCACAGCAAACGCTCCATCTTCTCAAAAGTTTCACTTGATCACAAAAGCCACCCATCTTATTCTTAGGTCGCTATTCGATTGTCTAGAAGATGGTAAAGATAAGTATGGTACATTCCTACACACCAACAGGGCTCTTCGTTTGGAAGACTGCTGCCATTAACATGGGAACACGAATCAATACCACCACAGACTTTGTGTACACAAACACGATCCAGAAAACGCCTCACTAATTTCTTCTACCATTATACTTATGATATTGCAATCGAGGTCTCTACTGAAAGGTATTCGAGAATGAGCGAAGTATCGTAAATACACTCTGTTGACCGTTGTTGCTCTGGAAATGCCTGTACCTTCCTTACCACTAGACATACTCTTCCCTTCACTATCACAGTGCTACAAGTCCAATCCGTACCCGACCTACAACAGCACAGAGACAATTCCTTTACACAAACCGATATATTTTATAAACTTGATGCTCAAATGCGAGCATATCACACACCCAGCACTAATACATAGTATAATATTACCTCCTCAATAACAAAGAATACTGACAGAAATTCAACAATGGTTTGTGAATGTCTCATACGTTCTTCCTGCGTGCCATACCACAGTGTCACAGACGTTATCGAGCACATGTTAAAGAAAAATCCCGATCCCAACAACTACTGTATGTTACCCCCGCAAGCGGTCTTCGTTATACAGGTGCACTCAAGTATCGATGTTAAAACCTATAACTGGTTTACTAATCGAGGTATGACATTACCTCTGAAAGAGGTGCTCTTTTCTGGACAGATACCGTCACCGTGATCGTAGAAATGTCTGTACTAAGGGCCATCAATGCAACCTCTGGATAAACTCAATGAACTTTGAAAGTCATTGAGCTAAGAAACGTCGTGTGCAACCCTTAATTGTGACTCCATCACACCGCACACAACTACATAATTGATTAGTTTTTTCATTACAGTCTGTCTTTAGACTATAGCAGACGTTCTGAGATGTATCTGCTGAGATATAGGCGGTTCCAGACAGTAGTACTATATGACGTGTTAATTGAGGTCCTAAGAAGAAAAATATCCACTAACTTCTCAGATCTCTGGCCTTACGCTATATATTAGAAATTACGTCAATTCAAACGCATATTTGCATAGGCTCACACCCACAAGTCAATCATATTTCACGGACTCTCATATCTCTAAACGAGTCCACTTCCTCGAATCTGTTTGCTAAATTAAATTACAGTCTCCTTCTGATCACACCTACTCATAATCCAGTCGCACCCATTTTTACAGCTTTCCACAAGTGCTAGTTGCAATCACAGTCGGAGAAAGACATATCCAAAACATTCCGCAACCCGCGTAGAAACAGATCGAGCTGAGTCACTGCCACAGGACCGTGTTTTGAGCATTCGGTGGAAATGCATGTAATATGGTGCGTGCCCAAGCTAGATACAAGCACTACAGATCGCCAACATGCTATCTCCGTTATTCTATACTCACCCCAAACATGGAAAAACTATTAACTGCAACCAAAAAAAGGGCTCTGAGCACTATGGGACTTAACATCTCAGGTCATTATTCCCCTAGAGCTGAGAACTACTTAAACCTAGCTAACCTAAGGACATCACACACATCCATGACCGAGGCAGGATTCAAACCTGCGACCGTAGAGGTCACTGAACTGTATCAGCTCATCTAATTTGCAAGTCACCAAGGCGTCGATGCGGTTGATATCTTTTGATCGCATTAACATACAAGTTTCAATTATTGACACTACAAGGGACTATAGACCTTAATATGTGACAGTAATTTCAGGTTGACTTTTGCCCGTTTCTGAGAAAAAGGCTTTTTAATAGCCGAATAGATGGACAGACAGACAGACAACCAAGTGGTTCTATAAGGGTTCCATCTTTGCCGACTGACGCACAGTAGGCTATAAGGTAAAGCAGCTGTTCATTATATGAAACGTAATCGCCGTAACTGTTAACACATTTTCCCCATTGTCACACAAGACTACATGGCTACATGGACAAATGTTTGCGGTTGCATGTCCGAACATGATTGTACCCAGATGTGCACCTCGGCATACCAAGCAAACAGCGTCCCCCACTCCGATTCTTCAGGGCTTCAAAGTCATGGAAATCGCAAGGGGAGAGGTCGGTACAGTGTGGAGCATGTCTAAGGGCGTCCAAGCTAAAATTCTGGAGCATAGTCGAAACTGGCAACATGTTGGACCCACCTATATTGTGGCTTTTATATATTCGATGATGATGACCGTAAAGAGCAGACTGTTGAAGAAGGCTGATCTAGACTATGGAAATATTGGGGTGATACTTACAATGTGGCTGTCGTTATGAATTATCATCAGGAAGAAGAAGCAAACATTACAAAACGACCCGAGACAAGGATGTGCTATGTGTCCTCTTACTTTCGATGCTTACATCCACGATGTTGTACTCGAAGTCTGAGGACTACTTTCGTGGGGATGAATACTAATGCGCTAAGAATGGATAAGCTGAAATATGCAGAGTCTGTTGTTGTGGACACGGAGAAGAAAGATTGTCTAGAGAAGGTCCCCACCACAATGGAGAGGATTTACTGTAATCAGTGTGGTAGGTCAATGAACAAACGAAAGGCTACAGTGGCGATAGGCAGTACTAGACAATAATATGAATCGTGAAGGATAACAATTAAATGAGTGTAGAGAGAAGTGATGGAATAATTTACCTATTTGGGAATTGTGACGTCTCCGGGCAAGATTTTTATAAAATCATTATAGTATTTTAAAATATTAATAAAAATATTTATCTGTATTGTTATTATTATTTCATTACTGTATGAATAGTTGTAAATTATGTATAAAAGGAAATAACAATTTTTCATTTTTATGTTTGTGCGATATTTATGTAGCTATATTTCACAAATAACGCCTTTGGTCGGCGAATGTATGTATCAAAGCAGACAATGATAATTAGAAATAATTGCAAAGATGCCTATTAAATTGCCTATAAATAGTGGAGTTTAATACATTACTATGTTCTCATACAGCCGTTATAAGCTGCAAGAGCCTCTGACATTCCCATGTATGCTTAGGTAGTCTTCCATTGTCCTTTTATCGAGAAAGACACCATTGGAGGCTGATATTTGTAAGAGGTGTGTGCTTTCAATTTATGTTGAATTTTTGAGTACAGATATTGTCAAAATTATTACCTATAATTATTTAGTGCTAGCTTGCCCAAGATTTCATTCCCCATTCTTAGCCGTTCACAGCATATTTGGCATTTTTCATGACGCAGGGCCATGCAGCGATCGGGGGAACGGCTGTGGCGGCAAATTGAAATTAAATTGAGTGAAAGCAGTTTTCCCGCAACATAGCGAGCGGGTAACGGTACGTTAAAATTATCTCTTTCAGCTTCCTGGAAACTTCAGAGTGAAATTTGTGAATTTTATTGTATCATTTTCAGGTGTACATGAGCAGCTGCTATTACGTTATCAGCTACGTAAATAATTCGTGAGTGACAAAATTTTAGTTATGTGTGATCAAAGGCTGCTGTGCAAAACCTGTTCTGGCTAATAACATAAAAATTAAATTTCATTGCTTTTAGTTTCGTTCTCTCGTGTCAGTTGTGGCAGTTAATAGTGTTCATACATTTTTAAAAAATCCACTGCGGCTTCTACGTTTAATGAACATAACATACTGTACCTTCCGTACGGGTAATAAGAGTAATTTTCTGTGCATTCAAAAGATGAAAGTAGCGAAGGGCATCTTTTTTAATTCCATAATTAGTTACAGTAATGATACCATGTTCCATATCTAACAAACGAGGTCAGTGTTATGTAACAATAGTTTGCAAATTAAAGATCGTACGTCCACAGCAGGAAATCTTTCAGTAAAGTGCGTATCCCGCACGTAATAGGTCAAAGTGCATAAAGTTAAAAAAATTTTAACTGCAGAAACTAATAGAGAGAATCGTATTTTATCTGTCATCATCGCAACAACAAGCAACATAAAATTCCTTCAAATATTTTGCTACATGAACTGCATGTAAACTGAAAAGGGTGTGCGGTGGGGGTTACGCGACAATTTGGCGCCTAGAAACGGGGGACCCGAATGAGCAACGGCCACGAAAGAAAAAAGAGAAAAAAATCTATTAACAATTTCATGTTTTTTTCTTTCAGAATAGTTAGTGGATAAATATATTTAATGATACATGTACATATGTATTTTGTAACAAATGCTATGTATTAATGAATGTATGGTTCTTTCATGAAAACTACACCATCACGAGCAAACTGGACAATTAAAGACTTATTCTACAGAGGAATTGCAAAAACTTGGCCTGGAGCTGCTGAAATCAGAACCATGCAAATTAACGGTAAGACTACAGTGTAATTGTCCTATCAGTACAAATGAATTTCATTGAAGTCATCTCATGTCACACGTGGTGTGTGTGTAGTTTAAAGATAGTTGTTTGTGACAGGACCGAGTTTGAAAAAAATGGTTCAAATGGCTCTGAGCACTATGGGACTTAACATCTGAAGGCATCAGTACCCTAGAACTTAGAACTACTTAAACCTAACCAACATAACGACAGCACACAAATCCATGTCCGAGTCGGAATTTGAACCTGCGACCGTAGCGGGCGCGCGTTTCCAATCTGAAGCGCCTAGAACCGCTCGGCCACACCAGCAGGCCGAGTTTGAATGCAGACAGACTTCATCATTGCTTAGCGTATTGTGTACCAGTTCATATATTTTGTGTGCAAACAGTAACATGATGGATACTTTATCCAGCATCGAAGCCATAAATCTGGTCAAACTGCGTAGGCAACGCACAAGCAACATGGATACTGCGGAACTGCAATTAACCAGTGCAGTAAATGTAGAAGCGAGTGCTTTACAGCACTAGCACTCTGAGTACATACCCTGTCAAAATGTGGATGCGGGGGCACAGGAAGTGTTGCCACCGTCCAAGCAGACTTAGAAAAAGAAGTAGTACAGCCACCAGCAGAGTAGGAACCATATATTGGTAATCTGCCTGGTGAATATTCGATTCAGGCTATCTTAGAGCACATGCTAAATTATCAGGCGAAGTTAGCGCAACAGCAAGCGGAAAAGGATAAGCAATTCGAAATCCCTTTCTGCCAACAAGCTCAGCGGGACCAACAAGTAGTACAGTCCTTAGAATCCATGAAACAAACCTATCAGTGATTACCTAAAGCTGTACAGCAGTAAAATGAACAGGTAAATAGTCTGCAGTTAGTGAATACTACAATTGCAGATGAATTGGACGTTTTAGGTAAGCGAATCGAAAAATTAGAAATAAATTCTACATGGTTCATCGAACAACCAAGCTACTAAAATTGAGGCTGAGTTCAATTCCTGGTTAGAATCGAAAGACACTGAAATCGAGAAAAAGATTGAGTCAGAGGTAAAAGCAGCTTTTGAAGACAAGGACACCGAACCTTTTAGAGCTGTAATAAAGAGACAGGTACAGAGTTATATTCAGACTATCAAACAAATACTAAGTGATGATAATCCACATTGGCAGATGAATATAGCCAAGCGGATATCAGACTGGGAAAACGGTTTAGCCGATAGTAGCAAACGTTTCGAAAATGAAAGTGTGTCGCCAGTAACCAATGTTTTTGGTAACGCATAGACGTATGCTCGACGCAATAATTTGTAGTCTTCATGCGATAATGCGAAAAGCTGCAGCTCCTGCTCAGAGCAGGTAGCGTATGTACCCGGCACGAATGCGTGCAGTTCAAAAATATTAGTCGAGGAAAGTCTAATTAAAAATAGCCTACTCCAGACTTTCACTACCGAACGAAAGTCGGGATATCCGGTAATCTTTATTAAAAGTTTCAGAAACATCTTGCCAGGTGCATGGAATGAAGAGCAGAAAAGACAATAGGTGGCATTATGGGCTACTGAAGTAGCGGACAGCTGCATGACGTATGAGCAATTTGAAAAGGCATTTTTAACAAAATATCGGTCGCCTTGCATACAAGACCGGCTTAAGAAAGACGTCTATAATCCTGAACCTTAATGCAAGTCGTCTTGGAAACCTGAGACAATATTTTGAAAAATACATTAACAAGACGTGCTACTGGGACGAGCCTATATCGTCGAGAGACATTATTAGGCTACTTAAATCTCATTTACCTACCCACATTAAGGTAAAGCTAATTGTCGTTCCCGAAAACGACATGCAAAATTTCCCGCCAGTACTAGATTCTATTGACCTAATTCAGGAAGACGTGGAGGCAGCGTTCCGGCAGGCAAGAAATAATGGCTCAGGATGCACAAACGGTAGAAATGGTAATGCACTGAACCACAACCATTGAAATGGTGGGAGCGGTGGTAAAAGGCAAGAATATCAGCCGAGTAGTAGCAACAACCGAAATCGAAATGGTTATGGTCACCCGTGAAATAATTAAAAAAATACGTGGATTTGTCGATCGATATGATACCGGACAAGCCGGAGGCAACCACTGGAAAAACGCGTGAGGTCAATGGCACGACAATTACAATGAAAACAATCGTAACTGGAATCATAATCACAGACCGAACCAAGACCGACAAAAATACGAGAGTTATAATAACTACAGACTACCGCAGCAGAGCGCTCATATCGGGCAGGCGTGGCGACCTGCAAATCAAAATATTCATATTATAGAGGTCACGGACAACAACCGTCTAAGAACGTAGCACGAAAATAGTTCAACACACTAGAATTGGCTACGATATGGTCTTCGTCGCTGGCCGTTGGGGTGGAGTAAGAGCATCACATGTGGTAATATACCTGGAATCAAAATGCTGAGTTATAATGACGGAATTAGTACGGAGTACGACCTCGTAACAGAACAGTAAGAATGTACAAAGAATAATAATGAAAACATGCAAGCAATCCTACAAGAAAAAATCTACGATATTGCTGTAAACATAAGCATTGACACAGAAGTCTCGGTCAGTGTGATGAGTGCAGAACTGTATAAAGCACTTGGGAAGGGACGAAATATACCGACTTTCCCAGTGAATAACAGCAAGGTGCCTGGAGCCATAAGCGCACAGAGACAGTTAATTAAGCGCCAGGTGCAGGTAGAAATTTGTAAAGAGGGCGTAGCCATAGTGAGCTCGTTCCTCGTTGTTAAGGTGTAAAGGGTGGCCAGCATTCTGGGAGTAGATTTTCTCCGTGAGAGGGACGCAGTGATCGGCCTCTCCGCAGGAAAACTAAATATATTTAATGAAGGCAGAAGGATTGAATTGTCAATGATACGATCGAATGAGGTACTTGTGCAATGTTGTAACAGAATAAATATAAAGGATAGGAACCCGTTTGTACTGCACTTGGAAAATAATTCAACAACGACAGATCTATACTATCCCAATAATGAAAGTAATGATTCTGAAGTGAATGTAGATCCATTCCAGAATAAGGTCGAAGAATTTGAAAGTTATAATAATATGCAAAAACCACAGCTAACGCAACTGTTGTCAGAATATGCATTGGTGTTTTCTGAACGACCAGGAGTAATTAAGAGTTACAACTATCGTTTAGAGGTGACGACCCACAAAACTTATTGTCGAGCGTCTAACCCCACCCCATGATCGAGAATGGAAGCAGTGGCGAAAGACTGTAAATAGTAGTCGTAAGGAAATTTTATATTTCCGACTTAGAATGTAAGTGTGTTCAGTTTTAAGCATGAATTTGTGTATGTTCAGTTCTGAATACCAAGACAGTAAAGAATATTTATGGTGTGAGCAAGGCTTACGAGAAAGTGTAATAATGCGCTCGACAAAGACTTGTCTACGGAGAGATGAGTGTTAAAAAAAATATTTAATGCTCACCATGTAGTGAACAATTTCTTGTGTAAAAAACATTAAAGAGTTTCTGGAGTCAACTTTTACTACTGTTTGTATAGAGAATTGATGATTAATTTGCATGTAGTAATATAATAGATTTAACTGTATTAGGTTAATGTAATGCCTTGAGAGGATATTTATTTAAATGAAACTTACTTTGAGTCGTAGGATGGTTAGGTGTACAGTATTACCACCAATAGTTATACGAGAGTGACACTTTAGTATATTCAGTCTAAACCGAACCCATTTTATATGACGTACAGTTTGTACGTACCAGTGTTTCAGTTGAAGCCAATATATTACATACACGTCTTTGAAAATTGACTGCGCATTATGTGAATTGACTCATTCTATGGGGAAACTATGCTGTAGTCCCGTAGGACAGATTATTCATGCAAATTTTTTCACCAAAAAATAAAGTCTTTATTGAACAATATGCCCAAGTCCAGCTGATATGCACATGATGAGATGTGTCTACTAGAGGAGTGATAACATGGCAAGCTACATAAAAAGCTAATATACAAACTTACACACTTTCATGTAATTGAAAAGTCATTTATGCATTGTAATAGTGTTAGGAAAATTGCAATGGACAATGTAAATCTAACGGACTCACCATGAATGAAAATAATTGTGTAAAGAAGGGGCAACAGGCCTTTCAAATAGACTGTGTGTACACACATAACCTTGCAGACAGACGCAATATCGTGTGTAGAAGGGATAGAGAGTTACTGTTGGAACTGTATCATTATAAACTTAGAAGTGAATCGAATGCTGAGTTGGCTCTGAGCACTATGGGACTTAACCTCTAAGGTCATCTGTCCCCTAGAACTTACGACTACTTAAATCTAACTAACCTAAGGACATCACACACATCCATGCCCGAGGCAGGATTCGAACCTGCGACAGTGGCGGCCGCGCAGTTCCAAACTGTAGCCCAGAACCGCTCGGCCACCACGGCCGGCAATGTTGAGTTGTAAACTATTATAACGCAGTGCCAAAACAACAACAAACATACCGTGTGTAAGGAAAGAGGTAGTTATCCGTTCAGACACGATAACACTAAACATTGCTCGATGGAAACAATTAGTGTACGTGAAAGGAAATGATTTCGCGTGTTGAGATACGCTCTCACAGCGCATCGCCCGTGAAAACCAAGTGTGTAGTGCAACTTGGGCGTGATAAACTCTTAATTACAGTGTCACGGTGCAATTCGGTTGCCAGGCCACCACACCGTTATCACACCAAAACATTCTCTTCAAACCAGCGACACGACGGCTTACTAGACAAGAAACGCTGATTAATCCAATTGCATTCTATTCCCACAGCTTATAATGTGTACCCTTAAAGGTAGTCTAATGTGGTGGAATGTTTGTTACATGTATTTCGACGGAGGTCCGTGCGGAGGAGCTACAAGGGAGTGCAGTGCCGCCTCCAGTCAGCTGATCGCGGGTGAAACATCTGCCGCAGGCCATGACAGCGGAACAGGCCGGCTCAGCTCGCGACTGCGCAGGCGCCACCTGCCGCCGCATCGTCGCTGCTTCTGCGAGAACGCGGCGTCGATCCTGATGGTCACTGAGACATCGTGTTCCAGCCGGAGCTCCAGGACACAACATTGACCTCACTCCACCTCAAACACCGTCCAAAGTCATCGTGAACATTTCGTTGAACATGAACTCCTGTATTGATGAACCAAACATCAGAATAATTTCTGTAGTATGAACTTACATCAATGACGAAGACTTTAATTTGTTCCAGTAATGAATACAAACTATGAACGTATTAGGCACTATATGTTAGATGTTTTCTTCATATTAGCAATATAAATTGACATGCGTAAATTATCCGGTAGGAAGTCTAAAATGAACAATTAAGTGTCAAAGTCATAACACTACTTTGAATTAATTAATGTAGAATATTGTACTTTCACCAAAACATAAACTTGAGCATTACCACGGATGTGTAATTTCATGAACGTACAGTGTCGAAAAGGACCGAGTTGGAACATTTCTTGACGAATAATTTTTGTGTTTTGTGCTTCACTTGTGATCACTACACATGTGTTGCACTTCATTCATGAAATTGTAACCTTCCCCTCAGTTATCGACCTTAATGACAGTGAAAAATTAAACCGAGTGTATCTAATGGAAATTTGGGAAAAGCAATCGTCACCGAAGTTAATCTGTCGGTGAAGAGGGAGGGAAGGGATTTATCTAAATGAAAGGAGAAATGAAAATGAAATTGGTGGAAATTAATTTTGAAAAAGAGTAAAGTTAATGAAGAACGTAAATGTGCTGTCGTTACGTTAACAATTAACTGTCGTTAATTAGATATTTGAGATTTGGGGAAAATTACGGTCGCCAGTCCTATGGACAACTACTATAATAAGGAAAATAAAGGTTAATGCACATATAATTAGCACTAAAAGCGTGGCAACTGGAGGTTGACACGAGTTGTGTGGAAACTGAAGGTTTGTGAGAAATAATAAATTTCGCTACGCTCTGGCTTAAATTAGCAAAAGTATTAATAAAACCAGAAAATTTAAAGTTAATTTAGTGACTGAAATTAATAGTGAATTTTGCTTCTGAAGCACTACGAAATTAAATTAAATAAGGTTAGTCTTGGGATACCTCAACAATCATCTCAAAAGCTACTTGAATCTACGAAATTTAGAAATAAGAGATTTAACTTTGAACTTGAATTAAAGGATTTTGAACAATGAACAATAGTAAAATTTAGTACGTACCAAGCAAAGCTGCAGTCATAGGTAAGCTAAAATATGGTAACAAAACTCGCACTCTTAATTTGTGCTTCTGTGTTCTAAATATTGTAGCCACCTATAAATGCTTTAACTGAACTTTGAAATTAAAGCAGTTAAATGGAATGATATGACTCTAATGCTGTCGTTTGATTTTCAACGACACTCGGGTTCATTTCGGAAAAGGAAGGGACCCTGCTTGGTAATGCAAAAGGGACAATGAGCAACAAAGGTTCATGCTAAGTTGCTGTATTTTAGTGATGCAAACAGAACAGCTTGAAAAGCTGAGGTCTGCCATATAGCTCTAAAACTTTACGTGCTTACAGTTTTCCTTGTTGGTTGACTGAAGGTTTGAAGTCGTCGATCGAGGAGGTGGCGACAATCACTCATTGTCTGCAGTAGCTATTGCAGAAGCTGGATGTAGGCGCCCCTCCTTCTCGAACCGGGCACCAGGCGAAACGGGCTCTTGATGCGTGCCAGCTAATGTTTCCCGTCCGCGACACCGGCCTGAAAGTATCATAGCAAGTCGAGCGCAATTAGATGCCGCCAAACCCCGAAAGCGCGGCAACTCGCAGGAGCGTCACTAAGCACGCCTGCCTCACCGCCCTACTCCAACCAGACTCTTCTCTGCCCGCGCTCCACGCACCAGAGTTAGCGCTACCCAAGATCCTAAACGCTTTCGTTGTCCACACGACCTATCGATGTAACCTTTCTGTAGCATAGTTTACCCCAGGCAAGACCCAGCCTAAAAATACAAATAATATTTACAAAACAAAGCATTATACATCGACATAAATCCACACACACACACACACACACACACACACACACACACACACACACATATATATATATATATATATATATATATATATATATATATATATATATATATATATACTAATTGTAAAACAATTACAATATATAAAGACACAGAAGTGTCATAACTTCAGGTAACAAAATAAGGAAAAAAATTATAGTACAATAGATGTAAATAGGAGGATATGCATGTCCGGCGTTACAAACTGAGAGAACTGCGTTAAACTGCGAAGCTAGCGAGATGACCATATCTCCAGTGCAGTTTTCCCATGTTTCCTGAACCCACATAGCCCAGATAATGGAGAAAAACCTGTAATGACACTGGGTCTAGGTATACAGTCAGCTCGCAAAGTGGAGTAGTGGCATACATTCCTCGAAAAAGTATTGGACAGTGTAAAAAAACTAATATGTGGACATAGTGAAGAAAATGAGCTTGTAGTTCAAAACACCAAGTGATATAAACTGACTGTGTAGACGTCAATGGCAACATATCGACAAAGATTCGCCAATGTTAGTCATATGCTGCCAGGGGGCATTGTGACGTGTCCTGGCAAGTCATTTACAAAATCGTTATAATGTACAAAACAATATTAAAAATAAACATATATATGTATTATTATTATTTCATTACTGTACGAATGGTTGTAGATTATGTATAAAAGGAAATAAGAAATTTTCATTTTTATGTTTGTGCGATATTTATGTTTCAAAAATAACGTCTGTGGTCGGCGAATGTATGTATCGAAGAAGACAATTCTAAACATTCATGGTGGTGTCTGTTTGTTCTATATCGTGTCTCCTTACCACTTTCGCGAAACGACGCTCTGAGCGTGTTTTTAGGGAATTGACTAGTTTGAACCTGGGCCCTGTTGCTGGTAAGGAGACGCCAGACCACACATGACATGTAGAATTCAGAAGGGTTCAGTGAGACTAGCGATGATATAACCAAATACTTAATAATCTCAGCGTCAGCTCCACTGCACTCCCTGTAAAAGAATCTTAATACTAACTAAATTTAGTGGAAGGGGTTCAAGGCTTTCCTACTTTTAGTTAGCTGGTAAAATAACGTCGAAAAAGCAGTTACGTTTACCATTGGAAATTTTATTCTACTCACAAAACATCGTTTATAAATTGCACTATTGATAAAAGGAAATGTTTTAATACAGGATGGTAAAAACCAACTGCGTTCAACAAAAATGTGAACGAATATTCCCTGAATGGGTTTCCAAGTTCTACAATGGATCGAAGGATGACCTATGCCATATCACATCTATAATCTAGGTTTAAATTAAGTTTCACAAAAGAGAAAAACTATCAAATGGTCTACAGTGACCCTCAATTATCTTTAATAACCTATCAAACTTGTCGTAGATTACAGTGGCTGATGTGGCTTCTCAATAACTATATAACAGAAAAATCATCGCGCTTCAGGTTTTTAGTTCAAGTGGCAAATGTGAACACCATGAGCTTAAATTGACGATCGACACTAGTGTTACGCAAAAAGGGGGTTTAACAGATGAGACTTCTGCAGTTCTGAGTGAAGCTTTATGCGCTGTTATTCGACATCGCGTGCGTTCATTACCTTGTCGGTGTTTGTCAGAGGCTGCGGCCGGCGCAGCTCCGCTCACATCGCCGTCTCGGAAGCAACTCTCTCCTCTAACTTCTCCTTACTACAATTTACCGAAGTTGGTTTAAAAAAAACTACCTGGCAGTGTTTTCATCTTACCAATCACGGTCTCAGTGTTAACGTTAAGCTCCGCCTACAAAATTTCTGTCGATCCAATGAGAAACGTTATACTTTTCGTGGTGGGGCAATGTTTTTAAAGTTTGCAGCGTAACAGAGACGCGAAAAAGTTTCACGCTAAGACATGCTGGTGGTAGTTTTAGAGTTAGGCTGGTGACGTGGGTGTCCAGTCCATCCCTTATCGTAGGGCCTTCTAACTTAACACGGTTCTGCTGTCGGCTTCTGTTCTCGTTTCTCCCCTCGGAACTGCGTCGGTCTCACGGTGGGAAGGTACGACATGCATTTAGGCATTCTTGTGTTAGTCTGTGGTATTCCATTTGCTTACTCGTTACTCGTATTACTTTGGTTAATTTAATGTCACGATTTATTCGGAGCTATATGACATACTACTGGATTTGCTTATCATGTCAGGGCTTTCATGGAAGGTGTTGGATTTGCCTGACACCTTACACAATGATAATCAGAAATAATTACAAAGACGAATATTAAATTACCTTTAGTAACTGGAGGTTGAAGCATTAAGGTCTCTGTCTTGTTGTAGCCGTTAAAGTTGTAGGAGCCTGTGACTCTCGCTTGTATGTTTAAGTAGCCTTCGTTTCTCCTTTGATCGAGAAAGACTCTATTGGAGGCTGATATTTGTAAAAGGTGTGTACTTTCAATTTATGTTAATTTTTAGAATACAAGAATTGTTAAAATTATTACCTGTAATAATTTATTGCTAGCTTGCCCAAGATTTCATTCCACATTCTTAGCCATTTACAGCATATGAGGTATTTTTCATGAAACTGAGCCGTGCAACGATCGCGGGAACCGCTGCAGCGACAAATTCAAATTAGACTGAATGAAAGACGTTTTCCCGCAATATAGGGGGCAGGTAACGGTACATTATTATTACCTCTTTCAGCTTCCTGGAGACTTTAGAGCGAGATCGTGGATTTTATTCTGTCATTTTAAGGTGGACATGGGCAGCTGCTGAGTGATAAAATGTTATTTGTGTGTCATCAAAGAATGCTGTGGAAAACCAGTTCTAGCTAATAACATAAAAATTAAATTTCATTTCTTTTAGTTTCACGGTCTCATGTTAGTCGTGGCAGTTAATAGTGATCACACATTTAAAAAAAATCCACTACAGAGTTTACGTTTAGTGAACATAATATACTGTATCTTCCGTACAGGTAATAAGGGAAATTTTCTGTGCATTCAAGAGATGAAAGTAGCGGAAAGTATTTTTTAAATTCTATAATTAGTTACAGTAATGTCCAATGTTCCATCTCTAACAAGCCAAATCAGTGTTATACAAAAATAGTCTGCAAAGTAAAGATAGTACGTCCACAGCAGGAAATCTTTCAGTGTTGTGCGTATCCCCACATAATAGATCAAAGAGCACAAAGTTAAAAAAATTTCAGCTGCAGAAACTAATAGTGACAATCTGATTTTATCTGTCGTTATCGCAACAATAAGCAATATAAAATTAGTTAAAATATTTTGCCATATGAACTACATGTAAAATAAAAAGAGTGTGCGGTGGGTATTACGCGACAGAAGGAAGATCACAAGGGATGGCAGAAGGTTTAAAAACATTTCAGTAGAATACGGCAAGCCAATTTGCAGTTAATCTGTGATAGAAGTTGCTCAGCAGCAACATCATTAGTCTCGAAATGAGGGAACTGGTCATGAAAGCATTCGCCTAGAGTGTAGCATTTGTTGCGCCGGCCGCGGTGGTCTCGCGGTTCTAGGCGCGCAGTCCGGAACCGTGCGACTGCTACGGCCGCAGGTTCGAATCCTGCCTCGGGCATGGATGTGTGTGATGTCCTTAGGTTAGTTAGGTTTAAGTAGTTCTAAGTTCTAGGGGACTAATGACCACAGCAGTTGAGTCCCATAGTGCTCAGAGCCATTTTGTAGCATTTGTTGGAAACGTAAATGTCTACTAGCACCGGAGATTTAGTGCTATAGAAGGATGATGATTACCTGGAGAGACGGAGTTACTAACGAAGAATTGCTGGGAAGAATAAAGGTAGCAGATCTCAGTGCAGGCACGTGCAAACAAGAGGCAATCTCGTACTACGCGTTTTAGGGCTCAATATCATTGGAGTAACAACAAAAGGAGCTGTTGAGGGAAGGGGATGTCATACATGCAAAAAATTGTTAATATGTAAATTGCACTTCATACGCAGTCATGAACAGGGTGGCAAACAGAAGAGGGTAATGACGTACTGCTGCAAAAGAACGTCACGGTTGAATACTAAAGAGAGCCAGAAACATTCATTGTACTTTATAGATGGGAACGTTACGTAAATATTTACAATATACCACAAATTTTATGAATATTTCTCCCTGGGTCCTTAGCTCAAATGAGTCATCAAATGAGTAAAACACATACCATCGTGAGAACGTAAGTAAATCCCAGTAACTCATCAACTGCAACTGAATTCGCTCAGCGCTAACGTTGCCTTTAGACGACCCAGTTTAGATGATGTTGGCATCACTACTTTTCTTGTTATTGAGACAGCCTGTAAGATGATAATCAAGCCAACCTAATAATTATCTCATGCAAGGTTACAGAATCCTTACAGCGCCAAGCCTAGAAACACGCTCCACCATTTTACACGAACCCAACAACATGTGTCCCTGGGTAACTATTCAAAATATCGTCCAGTTATGCTAACGCGGGGAAAGAAAGGTCAGTACGAATCAATCTTTGGAGATTTTGTTTAACAACGTACCGGGATCAATAGATTTTGACCGCACATGGTGTGCACGTAATTGCAGTGGTAGTCCCCCCTCTGTCTTGTGGCCAGTTAAGTACTTTATTGCGACAGCATCGTGCAATGAATTGAATCCAACAGAACTGGGAACAAGGGAGCCATGATATTTGTATGTCTCGTCGATGTCACAGGTGGTAATACCGCTTTACAAACATCACTTTATGAGAACCGTAAACGCACACTGTGAGATGATGCTTTATACTTTACTTGGTGCTAAGAAAGTAATGTGTGTGTGCAGTTGCTGGTTGCAAAAGGGCCGTCCGAAGAGACGAACCGGAGCTGGGACACACAATATAACTATAGTACATGAAGATCGTCATCTTGTCGGCATCACCGTAGATATGTGTATTTTTTCATAGTGTCGGCATTAAACGGAAACGCTGTGGTGGACTCCCTGCAGCAGACGTGCCCGTCGGTATCGATTCCTCAGCACCTTCCTCTGTGGTCTAGCCAGGGGGCATACATACCATTGCGAGGGATTCGATTCTGGTCGAACAAGAAACAACACATTCAGTAAAGGGCACTTGAAGGCCCTTACTTCTGCAGAAGCTTCTTCAAACTATTCTAGCGTTTAAGGACTTATCTTTGCTCCACGTTACTTGGTCAGGTGAAAATAGATGGTGGTTTGGTGCATCATATACAACATGTTTCTTTGCGGCTAGTCCCGGCGGAGATTCGAGTTCTTCCTCGGGCATGGGTGCGTGTGTTTGTCCTTAGGATAATTTAGGTTTAGTAGTGTACGCTTAGGGACTGATGACCTTAGCAGTTAAGTCCCATAAGATTTCACACACATTTGAATATTTTTCACATCTTTTCTCAACTGTGACGTAAGGAGGGCAGTCCGAGCACCAACCGTTATACGGGAAATCTTGCTGCCCGTCTATTAGGAAATTGCAAATGACAATTCTAGCTGGGCAACGCCCGACCGTACTGGGTGACGGATGCGTGACATATCAAAGAATAGCAATTATAACAAAAACAGCCAGTTCAGGTCGCAATTAATATTTATTTGAGAATCTGGTATCCTTTGAGAACACATTTTTGTCGGGATCACAAGTTTCATTATATAGATAATCAGTTTCAGCACATTCAATGGCTATCTTCGGTTAAGTAAATATTTACAACAAAATATAATTCACTGCATCCTTATACAAACCAAATAATGAAATAGAGTATGTAACCTTTACGGTAAGATCAATTCTGTTAAGTAACTTTTGCCATCTCTGTGTACAACACTGTGGTGAGCTCGAGAAATTATTTTGTGACATCAGATATCACGAAAACTCCGAATGATGTCACCCCACCTATTGAATCACCCTTTAGCTACCGTGGCCCATGTATGAAAATTTCCTCGTTCTCCCTACATTTTACTATATTAACTGTGCACATCGTACCTCTGCACCCCATGCTATCGGATCTTCCAACAAACTGACTACCGTTTTAGTGGTCCAATTCATTACCACCACTCTACTCGATAGCATATCATTTCCGATTATATAGTGAAATCCCACCAATGACAATTGTATTCACCTGGAAGCTACTTCTTCCGACCTGACCTGTTTCCCTGCCTTCTTCCTTTACATCCCAAAAACAGGAATTAGTGAGATTCTTTTTACAGGTATCTCAGCTAATGTACTACCAGTTTCTATTAGTACAGCGTAAATAGATGTCGAAAGTGCTGTCACTTCTGACCCAAAATCCAGACATGCTCTCGTCTTAATCCCTTCCACAGATATTTCAGTGAGGGGACACCGGTTGTCCACTTTCTCCGACAACTCTGGGTAATGACAATACTGGTCAATGTTGTCTTGTGCTTTTGATAGCCAGTGCCGTACATTGCATATGTGATGGCCCTTCTCTACTGTGGCGTGCCCTGCGATATTTTCTCTGATCATTCATAAGTGTGATCTCTGGCTCCCCTGCCTGAGGTAGGGTCACAAGTGGTGAACCTGCATTATTTTCACGGTCTCTCCTATAATGCGACGCTTGCACGCAGTTCATGCGGCGTCTTTGGTTTGGCTCTTTGTTCCTGCCTTGTCCTCCATGATGTGGACCATGAGATCTATTTAGCTCTCGCCTATCCCCTCTTCTCTCTTTCGTCCGTTATCGTGCCAATTCTGTCTCTCATTGAGGTGCAAAAACATTTGCGGCGCCCTATTTTCTGTCCGAATTGCGTGTCCATTAGCTGTCCTTTGCTTCTCTTGCTTTTCGATTTCGTCCAAGGACCTTAAAATATTGGGGAACTGTTTTCTCGACGGTGCCCCGACTAGTGCACTTTGTACATGAGCAGGAAAATGTGAGCACATCGCGCTGCACCATTCCTTATCTGACATTTTGTCATCTAACTATCCGTCCAGAACGACAAAATGAACAGCGTAGGTTGCCGTGGATTGGAGTGACTGTGGCATATACTGTGCGCGTTATATACTCATCTTTGCACCCACCTGTGCGGCCAGGATCCAGTAAGTTGCCATAAACTTAGTGCAGAAATCAATGTAACCACTGTTCTCGCAAATTGTAGCATCAAACAAGGCAGCGTCTAAATTCTTTAGGTATGTCTACAGGTGAGTGCTGCGTGTTCGGCCGAACTTTGCAGTGGTATATCAACCACAGGCATCGGTAGTGCGACCTGCAAATTCGTTGGCGTGACCTGCGTTACACGGACATTACCTTCTCACGTTGCAGACACTTCTCGCTCGAGGACCGACATTCGTGTTTGTGTTTCCCTGGATGATTTACTTTCCTCGTCTAAGTCCGCAGAGATATCAGTGATCTTTACATTTAACTTCGTTTCTAAGTTGTCAACCTGCGTTTCACTCTCTTCTCAACTCATTTAGGTTTCTGATGACCGCCGTCCGTATCTCTTTGGTTACCATCTCCAATTCGTGCCTAACTTCAGCCATCTGCCTTTCAGTTTCGAGTCTTTGAAATCGCTTTTTATTCTCCTACCTTATGGCTGTCAACTGTGACGTGTGGTTTTCTAATGTGGCGAGAATTCGATATAATGGAACTTGACTTTGCGTATCCCCCATAAAAGTGTTTTGTGTCTCCTCTCTTTCCTCAATTGGCTTGGCTTTCCATATTTAGCAGTCTCCCAGACTTTAAAGCACACTACAGAACAAACAGAGACAGTACAGCGCTGATGACATCGCTGGTAACAGTGAAGAGAACAATCGAAAACGTGTAACAGAATATTCACAACAAGAAGCTACTCAATCTAAAAATACATCAAAAAATACGAGGAGGCTGTGAGAACCAAACTGACTACGGTAGATACCGATATATCTACTTTATATGCTGATTTGCAACGCACTTAGCACACAAACACACCATCGATGCGCTTGACATTTCACACCATGAAGTTCACATATACTATTAATGGAATGGGGATTCTTCCGGAGTCATGTGTCTAAACTTAGATGTTCTCACAGTAACAACAACGTGAGAATGAAGTCAAATCGAAGCCCCACGTTGGGCGACAAAAATGTGGCGAACTCCAGAAATTATTTTGACAACAGTTACCATGAAATTCCAAATGAGGTCGCCCCATGCTGGGCACCAAAATGTACTGACCTTGAAAAACTACTCTCTCTCCTCGCTCGAACATGAAATGACGAACAGATGACTAATCATATTGCCCCACGTAAGCAGCCAACAGTTAATTGATTTCAATATTTAAAAGAAATCAAACACAAAATATACAAAATTAAGGGGTTCATGTGTGATTGTACAAGATTGCTTATATGATCAAAACGTGAAAGAAACGTATTTATTTTCGTGCAGTTTACACAAACCGAAATAAAATTACAAATCTCAGGCCCAGTTTGACTGGGTGCGGACATGACTCAGTGACTAACGGGCAAGAGGAGGGAACGAATAGTCTCATCATTCTGCATCATCCTTCGTAGTATACCGCTGTCGGCGGCGGGCGCTGCGTCGGTACCGTTCGTCACCTCGGCGCAAGTCGGCTGCCATCGTCAGCAATTGCGGCTTTGCGGCAGGGCCCAGGTGCGAACTCCTCGTTGTCCTCCACCTCTCAGCTCAACTTCTCTTCGAAATATTCTTCGTTTCGGCGTTGTCATTGGCGGACGAAATTTTGAATGCAGCCCAATGACAGATCACCTTTTCATCGCCACGCCTTTCCGTGCGGGGTGGAAATTTTCTATCTGGCGTGGGCTGGTGTGAGGCTCGTGAATCGGCATGTTTCTCTCTATTTCACACCATTAACAAGTTTTTGGAAGGACGTCATCTTCAAGCCATGCTATAAGTGGTCATTACACTACTGCAATCTCGGCCTTAGCCCTAAGGTACAAGTGCAATAAAAACTTATAACAGCCACTGGTGTGAAGATTATGTCTTTCAAGAAGTTTTTTATGACTGTGAATCCCAGCTACAACACCTTTATCCATTTCTCAGATGATTTCCTGCGTTCCGAGACTGTTGAGAGGGCAGCTACACAATACTTCTATACAGCCTCTCTTGTGCATGAGCCCTGGACAAACTCATCTTTGGGCTCCGTCTCAAAATCTGCTGGCGTCTGTAATTTACAAGGAATGTCCTCACTACAGAGAAAAGCATCTTCTTAAGAACGCTGGCTTCTTTCATACGCCTCCCTGCGCCGTTCCCCGTTTTTTTTTTTTTTTTTTCATGTGCCAGTGGGGTGCTTGAAGTTTCAGCACAACCCTGCTTTCTAAGGCAGGTAAAGTTACTGCCACTAAGGCAGAAAGCTCAGATGCTTTTGCGCGTACATTCTTGACGTTTCGTCCTAATGGCTGGAGGTGTCCATCAGATCTCGGCACCCTTCTCGTTATCAGACGGGCCCTTCGCAACGTCTTCCTCCTTGAGTGAGGCGAGGGCGTCAGCCCAGCCTCTCGCTGTGTCCTTGCAGAATGACAGCACCCGGGGGCTCGCCCCAGGGTGTCCGGCTCGGCCACTCGCGACGTGTTTGGTCGTCTCACATCTCGTGAAGCGGGAAGCTTAAATCCAAGACCTCGACATAGTTCTACAACACGCACAGATGAACGTGCTGAAGTTGCTGTGCTCGCTACCAAATCAACACACGTCAAATGGAACGTGAAGTTGGTGTGTCGAAATCAAGTGCACAGTGTATTCTTAAACGTCATAAATTTCATTATAACAATTTTCATTTACACCAGGATCTTCATGGAAATGACTTCCCCAATAGGGTAACATTTTGTCGGTGGGCTCAGCGAAAACTTCTGACTAATCGAAATTTTTTTGCATATGTTCTCGTTACCGACGAGTCATCATTCTCCAACAAAAGAATTGTCAATATGAGGAATATGCATTATTGGTCCGCAGACAATCCAAAATGGCTCCGTCAGGTAGAGCATCAACGTCCGTGGAAAGTTAATGTTTGATGTGGGATTATTGGAGATACCATTATCGGACCGTTCTTTATAAATGGCATCCAAAATGGCAGACAATACTCCAAATTTATACGACACAATCTTCCTGTTCTCTTGGACACCGTACCTCTGAACCGGAGAATTGTCATGTGGTATCAGCATGTCGGATGCCCTGCACATAACGCCTTACGAGCACGACAACTTCTGAACCGTAAGTTCCCTGGTAGGTGGATTGGACGAGGTGGCCCAGTTAGGTCGCCTGCCCTATCTCCGGACCTTACACCGCTGGATTCTTATCTTTGGGGAGCAGTGAAGGATGCTGTTTACCAATATGAACCAACAACACCAGAGGACATGAAGCAACGCACTATTGATGCTTGTACAGCCATCAAAGAGGAAACTGTAGCACGAAGTAGGGCATCCTTCATCCGCAGAGTGACCCTATGTACGCAAGCCTATGGGCATTACTTTGAGCATGAGATGTGAACTCTATGTTTAGTATGTAGTGCTGGCATCACAGTGTAAGTTTCTACAAAGGGCCATTTTACCCAGTGATGTTAAGAAACGTTTGTTTGCAACAATTTGTAATTTAATGCATTAGATAAACATAACATTGATAATTATGTGATAATAAAACCAATGTTTACATTCATCTTCTATATCCTACCTGAACTTCCCAAATCAAAACATTCTTACCTAAACAACGGTAAAACCTTTAGTCCACTTGCTCGTTTGACTGAAACCATCAACATGAATTTTACTATTACGAGTGAATGATTAACTGTCACTTGCGCTAGATCTACAGTAAAGTAAAGTTTTAACGTTGAATGGCATTAACATTTTAGTAACGGATTAACGATAAGCGAAGTTAACTTTGTGACTAACATTGCGGTTCACAGATATGTTACAGAACCGCATCAGCCCTAGCCTATGGGGTAAATAACTGCTGGAATGTACGACGTTAATGCAGGATGGCATCAGACCGTATTATTCGTTTCGGACCTCTTGATAAGTGTGGAAGTGTGATTACGCATGTCAATCACATCGCGATTATGTGCAGCATGGGGTTCACGCCTGAGCCTCAGGACGTGCGCTAGCAGTGCATGTCGCGTGTTTCAAGCGTCAACTTTACGTCTTAATATCTCGGGGTGTAATGGGAATATTGCGATGCAATCAACGCCATTGGGTATGTTCTTTGTCATGCTATGGATTGCTGAAGAAAAAATATAGGATGTCCATTAAAAAAACGTAAGTTTGTGTTAAAAAAACACATATGCTTTCGTTTTAGAATGTTTCCAAATATGTACATTCATGGGCCCCAGCCCTACATTGATACCGGTGAAAGTCGTTTTCCAATAGCTGTTATTGTTCCAGAGATATTTCGCTTATCGTTATTTGTCCTTTCCCTTTTGAAACGAGAGAACAACACACTCTCCTTCCTCAGCATCTTCCGAATTTTGTTATTAAACAATGACGGTTGTTTTCCATTGCTTATCTACTGACTTGGCACATGACTCACCAAACCACGGTTTACAACCTGCTTAAACTTCGTACATAATTCCACTACATCCTTCTTACTGGAACAAAGTGATGCCAGTTCACTAAGTAAATACTAATAATTGCTTATCTGCTCGGTCTAACAGTAACACTCCCCTAGACTTCTTGACTGATTTATTAACTTTCGTAATATTCTTATTTATAACGACATCATGAGCGCTAATCCCCGTCACCACAGTGCCGTTGTATGCCGACAGACAAGCGGATACAAAAATAGTATCTCTACTTTAGTGGCCTGAGACGTTTAGTTTTGGCTCCATTAACGGCGTGCCAGGATACAACCTGTAGACATGTATGTGAAAAGATACAGAGATCTCACTGTGAAATTATATATTTTAAAGGTGATTATTAAAATTTAAGTACACTCACACAACTGTCACCTACGTTAGTGTGCTTCAGGACTAAATCAAAATGATTTCTTCTGGTTATATATCGACATTTGTACTGAATTATATCATCGTTAATACATGATTGTTTTAAGTTAGAAAATAAGTGTTCTTATAGTAAGTAGACAGACAGTGACAAAAGATTTATGAAGGTAATTAAGTTTGTAAGGGTTTGTTGTTGCTTCTGTTAGCAACTACAAGGCATGTGCAGAAAGTAAGTGTAGTTAAAGAAACACAGGACATTGCTGATACATTTTTGACTATTTTTGCACATAACTGCCATTCTGTTCAAATCATGTGTAGAGCCGTGCACTCCTTAGTCGAAGAACACTTTTGCCAGGATTTTCACGACCTACAGAACCTATCATTCCTCTCCTATTGTTATTAACGCCCCTGTTGTGTTTCCTTAGGGTCTCACAAAATCGTTGTGCATTGATGGTCTCCCCATGAGGCAGACATTCGAACACCATGATGCCCTTTTTGTTCCAAATCACTAAGGTAATGTCTTTTTTTCCGAAACTGTGGTTTCGAATATTTTGGCAGAGTGAATAAAGTTCGGATAATCCTCACCATCCATTTCAATTAGCTCAAGAAACTCGATGGCGCTGTCGACACGATTTTTGTTGTGCTGCTCAGTTATCTGTTATGGAACCAATTTTGCGTACGGTTTCCGGTAGCCAAGCGTTTCTATGAGGTCTCGTATTAGAGATGTCTGTAGAGTTGTGCAAACCTCGCAGTACTTTCATCCACTATCATTCGAAGGTCTTCACAGTTCCCTCGTTTATCTGCACCAACTTATCAGTCGAAATCGAAGGTCTTCCATTCACGAACGTTTCTTCTGCCTCGAGTATACTCCTACACCACAAAAACACACTCGTTCTGTTTATAACACCTTCGCCATAAACAGTTTTGACTCGGGGAAAAAATTCGGTTTGTGTTATTCCTTCCTCGAAAAGGAAGCGGATCACGGCACGTGGCTCGCACGCTTGTTAGGATTAATTACCAACGCAACTGTGTAAATTATGGAATTCTTTTAGATAAGCTAAATCATTATGGTTTGAGGGGAGCAGTGCACAAATGGTTTAATTCATACTTAACTGGAAGAATGCAGAAAGTTAAAATAAGTGGTTTATGTAATGTTAATACAACAGCTGATTCCTCAAACTTGGGGGCTATCAAGTATGGGGTCCCACAGGGTTCGGTCTTAGGTCCTTTACTGTTCTTGATATACATTAATGACTTACCATTCCATATTGATGAAGATGTAAAGTTAGTTCTTTTTGCTGATGATACAAGTATACCAAGAACTAAGTGATGTAATTGTAAATGACGTTTTTCATAAAATTATTAAGTGGTTCTCAGCAAACGGACTCTCTTTAAATTTTGATAAAACACAGTATATACAGTTCCGTATAGTAAATGGCACAACTCCAGTAATACATATATACTTTGAACAAAAATCTGTAGCTAAGGTAGAATTTTCAAAATTTTTAGGCGTGTCCATTGACGAGAGGTTAAACTGGAAGCAATACATTGATGTTCTGCTGAAACGTCTGAGTTAGGCTACGTATGCTATTAGGGTTATTGCAAATTTTGGTGATAAGAATCTCAGTAAATTAGCTTACTATGCCTACTCTCATTCACAGCTTCCATACGGTATCATATTCCGAGGTAATTCATCGTTGAGTAGAAAATTATTCATTGCTCAAAAACGTGTAATTAGAATAATTGTGGGAGCCCACCCACGGCCATCCTGCACACATCTATTTAAGGATCTAGGGATCCTCACAGTAACCTCATAGTATATATATTCACTTATGAAATTTGTTGTTAATAATCCAGCCCAGTTCAAAAGTAGCAGCAGTATGCACAGCTATAACACCAGGAGAAAGGATGATCTTCACTATGCAGGGTTAAATCTGACTTTGGCAAAGAAGGGGGTAGATTATGCTTCCACAAAAGTCTTTGGTCACTTACCCAACAGCATCAAAAGCCTGGCAGATAGTCAACCAACATTTGAAAATAAATTAAAAGAATTTCTAAATGACAACCCCTTATACTCATTGGCTGCATTTTTAGATATAACTTAAGGAAGGGAAAAAAAACTAACTTAAGCATTAGTGTTATGCAATTTTTTGTGTAATGTAATATCTTGTACAGACATCTTTCATTAACCTGACACGATCCATATCATTACGAAGTGTCGTACTCATGATCTATGGAACAAGCATTAATCTAATCTAATCTCTAATCTAACAGCACTCTACAGCCAAGTACAACCGCGGTGCCACGATGCTCGCTGTGTTCAAGGGATCCCCTTTACCGTTCAGTGTTGCCAATCTATAAAAAACAAAAAGCCACCGCCCTTTCGGTCACAGTACACTTACCGTTTGAATGTGCCTCATACACTGTTGTTAATGATGACGATGGGGTCCCATACTCCGAAGTGGGTAGGGAACGATGCAGGATACCGGCACCGCCTACTACGCAAGGTCGTAGAGGAGGTGGTTTGCTTTTGCCTTCCTCCGACTGTTAGGAATACATTTAATTTAGCAGCATCTGTTTTTACGTGAAACTTTCACGATTAGATGACTTTCAGCTCGACACAGGAAATAAAGCAAAACCGGGATTTGTCGTCATTCAACAAGAAAAACAAATTCCGCCAGGAGGCCAAATACTGTGGACAAAGCAGCCGTGAGCACAAAGGCTTGTCTCAGCAGACAGACCCCGCGCCACGTGATTACAGCCGAGTCCTCAGATCTCGGCGGTCCTCTTTGGCGACCTGCGCGAGTCCTCTGGGGAGGGAGGCGCTCTCCTTTGTGTACAGACTTACTGCCACGTGGACGGTGGCTCGGACGTCCGCCATTGTGTGCAGATAAAGTCAGCTTCCCACCGCTGCCGCGGCATCAAGGAATTGTAAAGCTCCCGTCCAGGAGCTGCGACGTCTCAGGTCATGGAGAAGACAGCCAGTAGAAGCCCTTTGCAAATGGAACAGCAGGTGACTCTGGGTAATCTATCACGGTGGTAGAAGTAGTATGTCATCAAAGAATACGAAGAACAGATGTGAGGCTGACAGCAGTTCAGTAAGAATCAGTGTGCCTGCAAAGAATCTGAAAGACAGTGACCAAAATCTCTATATGAATTTCAGATTGAGCTATAGGATTATAAATTTTCTTGCCATAACCTGACGAAAACGAGGGAAGTAAATTAAGCAAGTAGTCTAGTCGACAGCTTTGGTTTAATGGAATAAGGTCATACGTGGAATTTACATATTTGTCCGATTTCTGAGTTTGTATGAACCCGAAACCAGTATTATCTTAAGGGGTAACACCACTGTACAATTTTCCAGTAATCATTTTTATTGGCTTAAAAGGCACTTTTAATTTTATGAAACATGGAGCTAAATGTCTAATACCTGAAAAATGGAAGTGTTCTGTGGAATTACGAACTACTCCTTTAGAGCATCCGGTGATTAGAAAAAATCTATCTACGTCACCTCAATATCCCTGTACTGCCTGGATATAGTTATTAGCAGTTTTAAATAATTATACAGAAGTTTGGCTCCAGAAAGCATCACAAAGTGTACGAAAACGACAATTCTTTCGCTTCGAATATTGATTTTTGTGCGCAGTATTCACTTTTGAAGGTTTGTTTGTGATCTATAGTATACAGTTCTATCTTTGAGATAAGAATAAATATTAAGAAAGCGTACACGGGCACAAAGGTATGAAAACATCCTATCGAACTCGGTGTCGAAGTAGTATGTCATCAAAGAGTCCAAAGAATAGATGTGGGGCTTAGAGCAATTCGGTAAGAGTCAGTGAGCCTGCTAAGAAACTGAAAGACAATAACCAAAATTTTGAAATTTTCATGATTCAAACTGGCGCTAATTGTAGTACCTGATCGCTTCAAATTCAACATCTCTCGGCATAATTGCCCCTGTGTCACCATTTTGCAATGTTTTCCGTTAAACATTTCTGCTCAAAAGCTCCTCCAGTTACTATTTCTCTATCACCTTTCCTATCACCCAAAATAACTGTCAAGAGAACATTTTTTTAGGCCGTTGCAGTTGTGTTACTCCATAAGCAACCGGAGGGGGGACTTTTGTTCTGAAATGTGGTAGATAGAATACAGAACTTTTGAAAATAATTAAATGAGTTCGTGCGAGGTTGGTTCAAATTACTCACACAACCTACTTGTAATTTCAGTCAGTTCTCAGTGTAATTTCCGCAAATCTGTACACACTTTTTACTATGTCGCGTCATGGTTTAATGGCCGTTGAGCTTCGCACTTTCGTCCGTCAAACGTGGATACGTCACATACACGACACACATCACACTCAACTGATAATGAATTTCAGGCGGTGTCACACTCGATCTGGCAGAAAACGACTGACGATCAATTGTACACGCGCGCTGAGTGGCCATGAGGTTTGAGTCGCCTTGTCACGGATTGCGCGGCCCCTCCCATAAGATGTTGGACTCCTTCATCCGGCATCGGTGTATGTGTTGTTCTTAGAATAAGTTAGTTTGTAAGTCTAGGGGCCGATGACCACATTAGTTTGGTCCCTTAGCAATTCAAACACATACAAACAAAATCGACGTACTCTATGCAAAATCACATTTGACTATCTGCCCCCGACCTGAGAATGTCGGCGAAATCGTACCAATACCAATGGATATTAAGATGCCAGTTCATTTATAATGTAAATTAGAACAAGGTATAGTTGAACTTTATGGCTTATGGCGTACCGCATGAGTAAGATAGGGATCTTCAAATCGAAAATCGGTCACTTAAGGGTAACGCACGTTACGAAATTATTGTAATGATTGTTTCTGAGAGCTGGTTTCTCATGATGGGGCAGGATAAGGGTAAGATTGTGGACGGGGCCGCAAACAGTTACTCCCGGTTTCTCAACAAGTACATAAACTTTATTTAAGGAAATTAAAATTTAAAAACAATATCTTGAAAAAAATGACTATACGGCGGCTGAAAGACTTTTCACAGGAAAAAGAATTCCACGATTTTGAGGCCGAAGGCCACCAACAATAACCTCAAGCAACAAACGGCTGAAGGCCTGAAGTAGGCGTTCACATAGTTTAAATGGCTCTGAGCACTATGGAACTTAACATCTAAGGTCATCAGTCAGCTAGACTTAGATCTACATAAACCTAACTAATCTAAGGACATCACATACATCCATGCCTGAGGCAGGATTCGAACCTGCGACCGCTGCTGCAGCACGATTCCGGAAGGAAGCGCCTAGAAATGCTCGGAAACAGAGGCCGGCTAAATTAGACGTCAAAAGAACAATTCCAAATAGCACATACTGAGATAAATACTTTGTTTGAAAACAAATGTGACACAGCAGAAAGCCTTATTATGAAATAAGCGAAATTATTACTCTGCTGCAGGCCACAAATAATTTCAAATCACAAACGGCTGAGGGCCTCAATTAAAAGTCAGATGAACAATTACAAATAGCACACATTTCAACAAATACCTTACTTTGCATTAAAGAAAACTTGTTGCAACACGATGAAGGCGTTATTATGAAAGAAGTGAAGTTATTGTTTGGCTGAAGGCCACACACAACTTCAAATTACAAAGGGCTAAAGGCCTGAATTAGAAGTCATAAGATCAATTCCAAATAGCACACATTTCAACAAATACTTAGCTTTGCTTTTTAATAAAAACTTATTGTAACATGGCTGAAGACCTTATTATGAAAGAAATAAGATTATTGCTCAGTTCAAGATTCTTGCTCATTTCAAGGCCACACAAATCTTTAACTAACAAACTGCTGAAGGCCTGAATAAAAAGTCAGAATAAAAGTTCCAACTAGCACAATTTCAACAATTACCTTGTTTTGCTTTGAAGAAACTTATTGTAACATGTGTAATGTAGATGAATTAAGTTATTCTGGTTGCGGTGCTGATATTCAAGACAATAAAAGCAGGTTCAAAGCTGTGAGCTATCTGGGGTTGTTAACCTTGCATTACTGAGCAACTGTTAAATAAGAAGAAATAAATCAGTTTATATTTGACATTTATTTTAACATTTATCATTGTTCCATTAAAATTGCAACATGTTCAACTTGATTCATATCTAAAGTGATGCCTTATTTAGAACTGTGAAAATGGAGTTTGTAATCTTGCCGAACACATCAGATATGGAGCCAAGACTGGGGGACTGCATACAACACTGAATTCATACAATAACACACGAAGTACGTTGAAAAATATGCAAGAGGAAATTAACCACAACCAATCGATTCAATTTTCAATCAAAGAACTTACGTTCGCAACACAATCTTGTCTGTCATGAAATTACCACACACTGGTATACTACATTCATTCTAACTCGCAGTGAAATCTTCCCAAAAAGAATAGCTGAGAGCTACACCACATGCTTCACGTGGTCAACTTCGTTTTGTAAGTAGGCTGTTTAGGTTTTTTTTATTGGTAACGCCGCCGCCACGTAGCGCTCTGTATAAAAATCACTGGCTGTGCTGTGTGCAGTCTGTGGCTGGTTTGCATTGTTGTCTGCCATTGTAGTGTTGGGCAGCGGCAGCTGGATGCTAACAGCGCGTAGCGTTGCTCAGTTGGAGGTGAGCCGCCAGCAGTGGTGGACGTGGGGAGAGAGATGGCGGAGTTTAGGTAAATACATTGTTTGTACTCTATTAAAATCTTTCATTTTCTAACTATGCCTATCAGTAGTTAGTGCCTTCAGTAGTTTGAATCTTTTATTTAGATGGTGATAGTGGTGCTCGCTGTATTGCAGTAGTTCGAGTAACGAAGATTTTTTTGTGAAGTAAGTGATTTGTGAAAGGTATAGGTTGATGTTAGTCAGGGCCATTCTTTTGTAGGGATTTTTGAAAGTCAGATTGCGTTGCGCTAAAACTATTGTGTGTCAGTTTAAGCACAGTCGTGTACAATTTTTCTAAGGGGACGTTTCAGTTTAAACAAAGAGTGTACTCCACAATGACTTTGATAATTTAAAGAAATTACACCGAAACGCAAGTTACAAAAGAAAAACCTCAAACGGGTTACTATCGTCTTACTGTTAACGTGTAGGGTCAAACAACTGTATAAGCACGTGGTACTGGTCTCACAAAGTACACCCCATGTGGGTTGAACATAAAGAAGAGTTGCTATAATGAAAAATATTGTCAACACAAGACGTTACAATCTCATGCATATTCGCATTTAGGATTGATTATCTTAGAGTTATGGAGTATCAACACATGGTTCCACTTTACTCATAAAGTGGTGACATACAAACTACTGGAAGATATTCTGAACTTCACATTCGAATTACACTGCATTGCAGTTTAAGATAACAAGATATAAAGGTGATCAAATTTTCAGTTAGGCTGAGCTTAAGAAATCCATTGTTCTATGGAGTTGGCAGAGACGTGCTTAGCTGGAGACCTTACCACTTCAGTCACTCACCATGGACAGACTGGTGTGGGCCCCTACTGAGGGTGCTTCACAGATACAAACAGAAGTGACCAGACAGGCAGCCTCCTATACCAACATGTCTGTTGCGTGCAATCCCGCAGTCCCTGCCCTCTCATGAAGTTTCTCTCAGTGGCCCGTGTCACATACATCTCGATTTTATTCCATGTTTGTGTTGTCAAATTCTTGCGGTATCGTCGTTTGACACGCCAGGTTGACATTCCTGGGCAAGGATGACACTTAATGGATCTTCTTTGCGCCATCCTTAGCAACCAGAGAACACCGAACCATGATTGACTGTCGCTTGACATTTGGCTTCCACCAGTAAATGTTGACAGTCGTAGTTGATGTCTGCAAGTTTCTCTGAACAGTACCTGTCAAAAGGCTCCACGTCGCTTTATCCCCTGTCTTCTGTCGTTTCACTGTGGCCATCTCGTCATCGTCGCGTGTTTGTGTGGTGCATAGTCAGCAGATGGATTTTCGCTTGGCCATCTCAGGTTATCATCTCCATGACGGGTCGCACTGGTGCGGCCGGCCATTAGCTCCGAGTGCAAGGGAAAGTGTTTGCCCCACACCCTTCTTTTGTGGTCGACCGCGCTCCAGAAGTGGCCTGACTGACAGTGTGTCCTGCTGGGAAACCCGCCTGTTTACAACTAGTCCTCCTCGTAACTGATCCCTCTGTCTCGTAAGAGTTTAGTCGGTTCGCTTTCACGTTCTCAACTACATTCACAGATATTGTTCATCATAGTTAAGTGATTACAAGATGTCATACTTATTACCACTTAGTATTGTCTTTCACAATATTTTAGGACAAGAGTGAGACTTATTTTTTTTTTTTTCAAATAAAAATGATACATGAATCGACAACATAAAAATAAAAGTTAATGACTTGACAATATAAAAGAAGTGAAATGACTTGACAGTATAAAAATAAAATTAAATGAACTGACAATATAATATCTAAGTCCACATCACTAATGTGGTATGCTTGAAATTTAAGCAATTCAGTTCCATTTTAATAAATCAAACGCTACTTATTAATTCACTAAAATGAATAGGATTATGCCTTGTGCAAGTATAGGTCAGGACAGCATAGGGTTCACATGTCGTTTACACACACACATGCACAACTGTTGTCTATTCTACAAACTAACTACCCATAAACATGAATTACTCAATATTTTACTTCAATCCACTACTAGTTAATCCAACAAGTTACTTCAACACAGTGTTTATACCACTACAACATTGTGCTAATTCGTCCTCTTCTTGACGCTCGTGGCACATGACAAATATGGAGAAACTTTCCTTAAACATTCATATGAGCAAGCAGTAAAGGAAACAAAAGAAAATTTCGGAGCATTGAAATCCATGGAGAAGAAATAAAAACTTTTAGGGTTGCCGATGACTTTGTAATTCTGTCAGACACAGCAAGGGACTTGGAAGAGCAGCTGAACGGAATGGACAATGTCTTGAAAGGAGGATATAAGACGAACATCAACAAAAGCAAAATGAGGATAATGGAATGTAGTTGAATTAAGTCTGGCGATGTTGAGGGAATTAGATTAGGAAATGAAACACTTAAAGTAGTAAATGAGTTTTGCTATTTGGGTAGCAAAATAACTGATGATGGTCGAAGTAGAGAGGATATAAAATGTAGACTGGCAATGGCAAGGAAAGCATTTATGAAGAAGAGAAATTTGTTAACACTGAGTTTTGATTTAAGTGTCAGGAAGTCATTTCTGAAAGTATTGGTATGGAGTGTAGCCATGTATGGAAGTGAAACATGAACGATATATAGTTTCGACAAGAACAGAATAGAAGCTTTCAAAATGTGGTGCTACAGAAGAATGTTGAAGATTAGATCGGTAGTTCATGTAACTAATGAGGAGGTATTGAATAGAATTTGGGAGAAGAGGAGTTTGTGGCACAACTTGACTAGAAGAGAGTATCGGTTGGTAGGACATGTTCTGAGGCATCAGAGGACCACAAATTTAGCATTTGAGGGCAGAGTGTAGGGTAAAAATCGTAGTGGGAGACCATGAGATGAATACACTAAGCAGATTCAGAAGGATGTAGGTTGCAGTAAGTACTGGGAGATGAAGAAGGTTGCACAGGATAGAGTAGCATGGAGAGCTGCATCAAACCAGTCTCAAGACTGAAGACCACAGCAACAAGAACACAGTAAAAAGAGCAATGGTTATTTACACGCCAAAACATGTATACCAGTTGACACACCTGATAGGAGACTCGCAGTGATACATTTATCATACTCATATTTTTATCCACAAAACAGTAAGACAATGTCATCTAAAATTATGCTATCACAAGAATTAATCATATAGGTGACTCTGAGAACGGAAAAATATTTTCTTCATGTAGGTTATACTACATTCCCTTATCCATTTCACTACAATTTCGTTCCTTCTTTAAGTTACCTTTCGCTTCCAAATCAGTTATTTCGCCTGTGGTATTTATTCTGTATTCATTTCTCATGAATGGAAAATTTGTGCTCTCCTCTATTCTGTGAAACAGATTCATATTAACATCCTGTTGAACTTATAACTCACACAAGAGATCCGAATCCTCCTGTGGATTAAATTACAAATGATTTATTTCATCCTCATTAGATTAAACCAAGCTTTCTTTCGGTCCCATAATCTAAATTATTTAATCTTCCTCTACCGTCAAGAGTGAAATTTCTTCAGTTCAACTCATATAGGCTGCATTGCATCCCACAACAGCGAAAACAATAAGCTGTAATGCTCACAGCATCAGTAAAACACACAAATGTCACTTTTCTAAGACAAGTATTAATGCAGAACAATGTTTCAGGCTCTGGCTCAACATCAATCAAGAGTACAAAAAGCATCGATATTTCTGTTCCCTTCTCCATTTGCTGGAAAACTGATGGTCATTTGACTACAGCAATATTATTTCAGGGCCACGTAAATTACACAAATTAAAAGTCTTCTTTCACCTTGAAGGCAATCAATCCACTTACGAAATCCAAGGATAGCACTTTACGTACTCAGCTGTAAAGAACAAAAAAGACATATATCATCAATATTAACATACCATCGCATATTGGGAAGCCATTGGTGAAACAATCGTGTTATTGCATCCTGTTTTCAAAATTCTAAACTTACTGATTCCTTTCTAAGAGTTCTCTTATCTCAAAATATTCATACAGCACGCATACTATAGTAAGAGATCCTCATTTATACAGAAAGATTTAGAGTAGTAATAGATAGATAGTAGCACTGAAAGCAGAAAACCAGGAACATGGCTAATAACAGCTGGGGACCTGGGTTTGCCAGACCCATAACACCCACAGATCGGATATTCCCCTGAGTTTTGCATTAATTCAACACAGATCTTGCTTCTCTCAGGAGCGACTCTTTTTGGTTTACACAAAAATACCATAACCAGCATTTCACTCGTTCACAAAGTAACATTTTATCATCACATTTGAACCAACCTAAATCCTAATTCTACATCTACATCCGTACTCCGCAAGCCACCTGACGGTGTGTGGCGGAGGGTACCCTGAGTACCTCTATCGGTTCTCCCTTCTATTCCAGTCTCGTATTGTACGTGGAAAGAAGGACTGTCGGTATGCTTCTGTGTGGGCTCTAATCTCTCTGATTTTATCCTCATGGTCTCTTCGCGAGATATACGTAGGAGGGAGCAATATACTGCTTGACTCTTCGGTGAAGGTATGTTCTCGAAACTTCAACAAAAGCCCGTACCGAGCTACTGAGCGTCTCTCCTGCAGAGTCTTCCACTGGAGTTTATCCATCATCTCCGTAACGCTTTCGCAATTACTAAATGATCCTGTAACGAAGCGCGCTGCTCTCCGTTGGATCTTCTCTATCTCTTCTATCAACCCTACCTGGTGCGGATCCCACACTGCTGAGCAGTATTCAAGCATTGGGCGAACAAGCGTACTGTAACCTACTTCCTTTGTTGTCGGATTGCATTTCCTTAGGATTCTTCCAATGAATCTCAGTCTGGCATCTGCTTTACCGACGATCAACTTTATATGATCATTCCATGCTTGACCCTATCTTGTGGCGCTTCCGACCATGGCTGTACAGAAAGTCTTGTCGAAACTCCTGAGTGGAGTTGCAGTGTCGCGCTGCCGACTTCATGCGAATCGCCGGTTCGCCTTCAAAATAGCCATACATATTTTCTATCTTATGTGAACTTGCCCAGTTGGGGGGGAAGACAGAATTCAAATTGCTCGAGCCATGCTCATGGATGTATTCCTTTTTGCGAATTTCGAAATATCTCAAACTCTCTCACTTTAAGGAAATGTTTGAAAGCAAATCCCCGCATTTCCTCCCAGCAAGGCCCTTGAATGATTCTATTTTTCTCACGTCTGCCCTTTAAAATGCATTCTCCCCTGTCGTAAAAATCCCTCTCTGCACTGTTCGTACAGCTCTTTTAGTGCTACTGGCGAGTTCGGAATCACACCCCAAGCGACTTTCCAGATGCGCCATGCATTATTGTAATTCGCCTGTTACAGTTTTGTGTTGCCTGTTCACTTTGAACTGTCCCTTCTGAAATATAATAAACGAACGCACTTCTTCGGTCTCTGCAACCTCTACCGGTGTAATAGTGTTATTGCTCTCCGTCACCTTCATCGTGTCTACGATGTCCGCTAAAGCCACAATCTTACCAGGTATTTGTTGTCCTCCACCCCAGTCTGCTTCCATTGTTGTACTTGCTGTTGAAGTGCGTGAATCGCTTGACTGTTGTCAGCTACTGTGCTGCTAACAGATGCGGGACAATGCGTTTCTGCCTCCAGGACCCTGGAGAGTACCTGCTTGTGTTCCCTTTGGCATTCTTCTCTCAGCGCTTGGATATTCGTAAGTAGCTGTTCCTCGCTCTCTTTCGATTCCACATCGCGACTCCGCTTGCCCTGTTCTAAGGATTGCCGACGATTATCGATTTGTTGAAATGTATGGCCTAATTCTTCCATAATATCACTTGTATTTCACTTGCCAAATTATTTATTCTTTGTGAGACATCATCAGACACTTTCTGCATCGACTTGTCGACTTTATTTGTTTGCTGGATTAGTTATACGTCTATCTGTTCACCTAGCTCGCGGATCGATTTTTCAGATTTCTGCGTCATTTGTTCGATTAGCTCTCGGATCCATTTCTCAGATTTCTGCGTCATTTGTTCGCCTAGCTCTCTGATCGATTTTCCAGATGATTCGTTTTGTTCTCGGGACGATTTTTCTGATTTCTCTGCGTTTTATTTATTTTATTGCAACAAGGCTTTCCCGAGTTCTGTCAAATCAATTTGGTTAGTAGGAGGCGAATTAATTCCTGGCTCTGCTGTGAGCCCATTCGTCCTGTTTTGCATTTCGTCTCAAGCATACCCCACTGCATTTTCGGAACCGTCTGACGCGTTAATATTCGAAATCAAATTATCCCCTTGCTTAAGTTGTAGGACCGCCTACTTTTAGCTTAGTTACATCTCTGCATTAGTCCAATTTACACCCAGTACGCAACATACTAATCAGAATAAATATATCCCCCAAAAATTACGACAGTCACACGAAAGGTACCCAACTTTGTACTCACTTTTTCAAAAGCAAAACAAATTTATATCTTTGATCGAAGTCAGTGCAATTTACAAGCGAGAAAAAAAAAACACACACACATATAAAACACACAAATATAGAAAACAAAACAACCAGAGAAACAACACAACGCCGCTCAACAACGCCATGAATCGTTTGAAAGTCTGTTCAGAAACAACGCACAAGTTTTTTGAGCGCTGCAGGAAAAAACAAATTAGATTATACAATGCTCGCAATCTTACGAGATTCCAGAGTCTAGCGAAATCTCAGAACGGGGTCGCCATGAGTAACGTTGATGGATTAAGTTGTTCTGATCGTAGTGGTGGTATTCAAATGGTTCAAATGGCTCTGAGCATTATGGGACTCAACTGTTGTGGTCATCAGTCCCCTAGAACTTAGAACTACTCAAACCTAACTAACCTAAGGACATCACACAGATCCATGCCCGAGGCAGGATTCGAACCTGAGACCGTAGCAGTCGCACGGTTCCCGACTGCGCGCCTAGAACCGCGAGACCACCGCGGCCGGCGCTGGTATTCAAGACAATAAAAGCGGGTTCAGAGCTGTGAGCTATCTGGGAATGTCAACCTTGCATTACTGAGCAACTGTTTCACCAGGGATCCAGTCTAGTCCCAATCAGACTAACATTAATTATAATGTTTTAATAGTCATCTTATGGCAACTGAAGAATTTAAATAAAAAGAAATAAATCAGTTTATATTTGACATTTATTTTAACATTTATCATTGTTCCGTTAAAATTTCAGCATGTTCAAATTGATTCATAACTACAGTGGTGCCTTATTTAGGATTGTGAAAATGCGAGTTTTTAACCTTACGGAACACATCAAATACGAAGCCGAGATTAGGAGACTGCATACAACACTGTATTCATAAAATAACACACGAAGAATGTTGAAACATATGCAAGAGGAAATTAACTACAACCAATCGATTCAATTTGCACCCAAAGAAGTTACGTTCATAGTGCTATCCTGTCCATCATGAAATTACCACAGACTGGTATACTAAGTTCATACTAGCTCTCAGTGAAATCTTCCCAAAAACAATAGCTGAGGGCTACTTTGATGATTACACCACATGCTTCACGTGGTCAACTTCGTTTACACACAGACTGTAACTCCACAGTAATTTTGAAAATTTAAATAAATTACATCAAAACGGAAAGAAAAACCTCGAACAGGTTACTATCGTCTTACTATTAACCTGATGGGTCAAACGATTGTATAAGAACGTTGTAGTGGTCTCACAAAGTACACCCCACATGGCTTGAACATAAAGAAAAGTTGCTATATTGAAAAATATTGTCAAGACGAAACGTTATAATCTCAAGCACATACGCATTTAAGACTGATGATCTTAGAGTTACGGATCATCAACACGTGGTTCCACTTTACTCACAAAGTAGTGACAAAGCAACTACTGAAAATATTCTGAACTTCACACTGGAATTACACTGCGTTGCAATTTAAGATAATATAAGGTATTTTAGATCAAAACCTGAAATAAAGGTGATTAAATTTTCAGTTAGGCTGAACTTAAGAAATCCATTGTCCTATGGACTTAGCAGAGACGCACTGAGCCAGAGGTCTTACCATTTCAGACGCTCGCCGCGGACAGACTGGCGTGGCCCCTACCGAGGCTGCTTCACAGATACAAACGGAAGTGACCAGAGAGGCAGCCTCCTATACCAACATGACAAGGGACGGACAGGACCATACTAAGAATAGAAACCTCTTTGCTTTTAGAAAGCGTAGCTACCTGTTCCGACATTGGTCCTACTGTTCTCTAGCACAGAGGCTTGTCTGCTACCATCAATCATGCAACTAGAAATACATTTGCTCCATCATCCTTTCACACAGAAAGGAGGGGGAATGACAGTGTCTTATCATATACACTATATAGAAAAAGCGCATGTAGCTTCCATATGAGACTGTGTGACATGAATTACATATAAACTGTGTTTTAAAGTGTAGTGGTGTGACAGATCGTTCTTGTTTATTTGTAAAAGTAAAAAGTTTCACTGCTCAGTCTCTTTCCAGATGAAGTCAGAAACACCACAGTAAATTCAGATGTTGAAGGTATGCCATAAATGACAACAGATTTAAGAAATTAACATGAAAGGAATCCAAGGAATCCAACAGAGACCTTTCACATGGCTAAACATCTTATTATGAAAGAAGGAAAATTATTGCTCTGATGAAGGCCACACACAACTTCAAATCACAAATGGCTGAAGGGCTGAATTAGAAGTCACAAGAACAAGTGCCAATAGCACACATTTACACACGTACTTTGCTTTTAAGAAAAGATTGCTTAAAAAAGACTGAAGGCCTTATTATGAAAGAAGTAAAGTTATTGCTCACTTGAAGGCCACACAAAACTTCAGTAGTTAAGAAATTACAGATACGCTTAAAGCAAACATCACAATTTAAGGAATCAGGACAAGCAGCTCTCAGCGAGTGTTCCAAGGGTCGGCCTGGGAAGGTAACTCAAACATAAGGTAAGGTGAGACAGGCAACCAAGAGTTTTTTTCACGTAACAGGATTGCAACTCAAACCTGGGGTATCTTAAGCCCGACCGACCGACTAACCAATCCACGTAACGTCCGATCAACGGTACAGCGATGTAATATTTTTGACAAGGTCGGAGAGACAGACAGTGCTACGTCTTTAGAAAACACCTAAGGCCGAAGGAAACACTAGAACCAAAGTACACCTCCCAAATAAATATACACAGTACAATACATGAGACTGTCGAACCGCACGCCGTGCCGGACAGCATCAACACGACGGGGAAGGGTAAACCTCCAGTGCAAGTAACTGGGGCATTAGCGGCCAGAGGGCGGAAAATCCCGCTGGTTGCACTTCACTAATAAGAATAATACTAATTGTAATGTTAAATAACAAATACAGAAAGACGGCTCCAATATTTCACGCCTTGAAACACTTCACTCATAGCCGCCAGGCTCAGCTGCCCTGGGAGCAACAAACTGCTGACCAAAGGCAAGATTTCTTAATTGCCGAGGTTGCATAAGCAGTTAACTCTTCACTCAACTTAAGCGTCCAGGGTTCGGTGTGCAACGCTGTCGTAGCTCTCGCAGCTAACCCTCCTCGTTCTGGCAGTGGCAGCACCCCGCTGCTTCGCCCCCAACCGACCTGATGTCCATTCGCAACTTTCCACCAATTCCAGTACGCAGACAGCATTAAAACAACTACTATTTCATGGCTGTTCTTAACAACTCACAATAGTAAAACCAGTCACTGTGAAACAACACGGACTAATTATAAGTCGGCACAAATAAAGAGAATCCAGAAGCGGTCCGAAGAACAAATGCACGTCGTCATCTGCGACGACGGACCGCACAACCAACCAACGGTCGTCGCCACTCAAGTCAGGCACGGGAAAGATCCCAATATAGCTCCCAGACTGACAACTGATTGCCACAAGGTCACTTCAGCGGGCGGACAGACACAGACACTTGGAAGTTGCACTACTCGAAAATCACGGTCCATTCAACTAAAACTCTCTGAATTCCGTCCTTGACGAGGTTGTACAGTCTTGCGACCACATCCTTCCGTCGGACAGTGCATGTGTGCCGCTAGCGGTCGGGCGAGTACTGGCTGTCCGCACCCCGCACCTCACTGCTGCTCCGTCCCAACTCAACTAGCTCGACACACGACGATCCCAGCAATACTAGATGCCGCTCCAGAGATGGTACCACAGTATGCGCTATCAATAAGCTCTGCTGGTGCCACTCGAGGACAGACAAGGAGAAAAAAAATTAGCGGCGCCAGTGGGCACACTAAGACAACGAGACGCCACTATCTCTGTTGCAAGATGCCAAACTATAAACGGCATCAACCAGCGGCGCACACGGCTCAATTTCATATACTGCAACTACAAACACGTATTGAACGTTGTTGCGCATAAGACTGTCATAAATGTATTTGACTCTGCTGATGTTTTCATGTGTGTGTGTGTGTGTGTGTGTGTGTGTGTGTGTGTGTGTGTGTGTGTGTGTGTGTGCTTTTCCTCATTAATACTACTGGGAAGATTTTCCAAAATCAAGGGAGAAACCATTTGCTAAGACCAGCCTAACAATTGTTCGAAAATACAGTGACGAAGCAAAGAAACTGGTACACCTGCCCAGTATCGTTCAGGAAATCCTGAGGACGCATAAATTTGGAAGAACAACGTGGCATAGACTCAGTAATGTCTAAAGTAGTGCTGGAGAGAGCTGGCCCCTTGAATCCTGCAGGGCTGTCCTTAAATCGGTAAGAGTACTAGGTGGTGGAGATGTATTCTGAAGAGCACGTTTTGAGGGATCCCAGATATGCTCCATAATGTTCATGTTTTGTGGCCGACAGAAGTGTTTAAACTCAGAAGAGTGTTCCTGGAGCCACTCTGTGGTAGTTCTGGACTTGTGAGGAGTCACATTGTTATGCTGCAATTGCTCAAGTCCGTCGGAATGCACAATGGACATAAATGGATGCAGGTGATCAGACAGAATGCTTACGTACGTGTCACCTGTAAGGGTCGTATGCAGAGGCATAAGGGGTCCCATATCACTTTTACTGCACACAACCCACACCACTAGAGACCCTCCACTACCTTGAACAGTCCCCTGCATGAAGTGTCCATGGATTCATAAGTTTGTCTCCATACCCTTACACGTCTATCCGTTCGTTACAACTTGTAACAAGACTCGTCCAATAAGGCGACAGTCCAATGTCGGTGTTGACGGGCCCTCGCGAGACGTAAAGCATTCTGTCGGGCAATCATCAAGGGTACAGGAGTGGGCTTTCCGCTCCAAAAGCCCATACCGATGAGGTTTCGTTGAATGACTAATGACTCGCGTGCTGACACTTGTTGATGACCAAGCACTGAAATCTGCAACAGTTTGGGAAAGGGTAGCACTTACGTAACATTGAACAATTGTCTTCAGTCGTCGTTGGTCCTGTTCTTGCAGGGAATTTTCCTAGCCTCAGCGATGTCGGATATTTGATGTCTTTCCGGATTTCTAATATTCACGGTACACTTATGAAACGGCGCTACGGGAAAATCCCTACTTCATCGCTTCCTTGCAGATGCCGTGTCCCATCGCTTATGCGCAGGCAATAACACCACGTTCAAACTGACTTAAATGCCATTGTAGCAGTAGTAACCTGCCTAACAACTGTGCCAGAAACTTGTTGTCGTATATAGGCCCTGCAGATCACAGTGCCATATTCTGCCTGTTTGCAGATCTCTGTATTTGATTACGCATGCCTATACCAGTTTCTTTGGCACTTCGTTGTATTTATTTTTATTTTACTGCAAACTTTTTAGAGGATTAAGAGTAGTTTTTCGTACCATCAATATCACATACGGTACAGTGAGATTGAGTATCCCTTGAAAGAAGAATTATTTTATTTATTTGTATTACTTTATGAAGAAACCGTCATCTTTTTATAAATTTTGTTACTAATTTTTGATTATGTGAAAAAAGTAATAGAGACAGTATTCATAAGGCGTAATAAGCAAGCTCTTTATTACAATCACGTTTTTGTAAACTAAACGACCCTTTAAGAAGCTAGGACTTCCTCTTCTGGATAATTACCCGTGTTTCTAACTCGGAGGCATTAGGAGGTATGTGTCGTCATCTCTGTAAATATTATCTCCTCTATTAGACAATAGTCGTTTTATCTATAACTAGCCGGCCGGGGTGGCCGAGCGGTTCGAGGCGCTTCAGTCAGTTCTAAGTTCTAGGGGACTGATAACCTCAGACGTTAAGTCCCATACTGCTCAGATCCATTTAAACCATTTTTGAACGGTACCTCAGCAGGACATAAAATTTGGTTGTACTTGATGTTTGTCCTATTATTAATCACATTGTGCGGCTTCATACGTGGCGTACCTTCCCCCCTGGCAAACCTATATTAATGTGTTGTAAGTTTCAGCAAGATTTTGATATTTCTCCTACTTTTTTCTGCCAAAAACGAAAATTACGATACGAGGATTGTTGGTTTTATAGTCAGCAAAACTTATGGAGTAATTTGGGAACCGGAGTTATATCTTGTGACGTTTCATTTGCGATTTGTCTTATGCATGGCTTACAACTGACTGTTTTTCGGCAGATTAAAAAACAATTAATTAATAGACTTAGCAGCCATAACTCAGTCGAATAAACGATGGTATGAATAGGAGGGGCATGTTACTTGATTTGTACCTTCATGAGGGCTCACAGGCGTCCTCGGCTTGTCCGGCGGAGCTTCGGCGACAGTCGGCTGTCAGAGTCATCCCGCTGAAGCCCCTCAGGCGCCGCTGTCACAGCCCCTGCTTCCCCGCAACCCGCATAACCCCCGCCCCCCGACCCCCGGAGTCCTTTTCGCACCGTTGGCTGCGCAGCGCCACGCCACTTGCCGACAGCGCTTAATGGCCGACAGAGTTGCTGCATCCGGGTCTGCTGCTGCCGCGCCTCATCGCGTTCCACCGCTGCCGCTGCCGCCATTTGCACCCGCTGCAGCATAATTGCAGCGCGTTCCACGGCAATAGCAGTTCCCTCCTCGGCTGCGTTCTCTTCTGTTGCCCCTTGGCCTATCATAATTCAGTCTTTCCGTCAACGCACTATTCCGCCCCGTGCAATCATCTCCATAATGCGCCACAATCTTGTTTAGAGAGTGCAGCTGATGTACGGTAATCTCTCCCTACGTGCAAGTTGTCCTCTTTATTAGTTTCCCCGTGAAAGACTTAAATGCAGTATTTCTTACTGTAGATCATTTTAAATAACACCCACTCTTTAGTAACTACTGGAGGCCTGTCAATACGGGTAATCGGCTCTCTGGTGATATGCACTGTTGCTATGTTCTGCGAACCTTTTCGTAACCACAAACTTTCTTCAGAACAAAACAGTACTCATCAATTTCTAATTCCCCCTGAATGCCTAGTCGCCTGAATTTCCAGAAAAAATTATTTCATTTAGTCCTAAGATTTATCACAAAGATGTCGCGCAACTGGAATCTAATTACCGAACTCCACAGCAGCCGATTACGGGTTGAACTTGGCTAAATGGTTCCCAGCATCTTTCTCTTACAGGGTGCGTTAGGTTAATGACCAAAGTAGCCGGCCGAGCGGTTCAAGGCGCGTCAGTCTGGAACCGCGCGACCGCTACGGTGGCAGGTTCGAATCCTGCCTCGGGCATGGGTGTGTGTAATGTCATTAGGTTAGATAGGTTTAAGTAGTTCTAAGTTCCAGGGGACTGATGACCTCAGATGTTAAGTCCCATAGTGCTCAGAACCATTTGAACCATTTGACCAAAGTAGGTAAGATGACCTGATAGTACGCACATTGGGGGAAAGTTTAATGATCAAAGTTGATTCTGAAGTGACACCTTATTCTCTAACTGGAGCAGACTCCTGAATGTCAGTAAATATTTGTCTCGTATAATATTGTATAATTATGGTTTTGTCAGGATAAGCTGTTTGTCATCATATGAACCATTTTTAGATAGCAAGAGTTACTTTGACTAAGGAATGCGATATTGCCATCCATGTAATCACACAAAGAAGATCACACGATAACTGGAAGGCGAAATCCACCTTTTCCCAGAATAATTTAAATTGTGAAAAGTGGTTTATGCTTCACAGTGCAAAGAAATAGCTTATTTTAAGTAACTAAAGGCAACAAGCACCGTGATGCGTAAATTACAAGTTTGGACCCATCTGACATTTATCCGCGTGAGAACGCCGTAATTCCTCTAACAAATGACTTTAAAATTGAATTATATTGGTAGGCACATCGTACTCATCTCACCCCTGAACTGTGACTGGCCATTCTTATTTCCCATCAGTTTTCTGATTACTTTGATACGGCTCTTCGCGAGCTCCGCTCCTGTGCCTGGAGCGTACTTCTTCATCCCAGATTAGCACTTGCAGCCTTCCTCCTCAGTTATTTGTTGGATGCACACAAATTTCTTTCCGGTAACCTCCACGGCTCCCTATAATATCACGGCAGTTATTCTTTGATGTCTTAAGTAATGTTCTACCATCTTGCCCCTTCTTCTTGCTTTCCATATAATCCCTGTCCTATCTGATTCCCTGGAGAACCTCCTCATTCCTTATCACTTGACATTCTTCTGTAACACCGTATCTCAAATGCCTCGACTATTTTTTTCCACTTTAGCAACTGGTCATATTTCACTATCATACAGTGCTGTGCTCCAAATGTACTTTCTCAGAAATTTCTTTTCAAATTAAGGCTTACCTTTGACACCAGTAGACTTTTCCTCCAGAGTAACGCCCTTTTAGCCAATGTTAGTGTGCTTCTTGTGCACTCTTTACTTCGTCCGTCATGGGTTATTATGTATCTTACCTATCAGAGTTCCTTACAACATCTGCTTCGTAATCAACATCTCTGATTTTAGGTTCGTTATTAGCAATGCTGCTTCATCTTATTACTTTCGTCTTTCTTCGATCTACTCTCATCCATTGCCGGTACTCATTAGACTGTTCATTCCATTTCAGAGATCCTGTAATGTCTCTTCGCGTTCATTGTGGATTGCAATGTCGTCATCGGATCGTGATATCCACTGATATTTTAATCCAACTCTGAACCACTGTTTTACTGTCGTCACCGCTTTTCCGATTTATAGATTGAACAGTAGAGGAGAAATGCTACATCTCTGCCTTACACAATTTTTAATCCGATCACTACGTGTTTTGTCTGGCAGTCTTGTTGTTCCCTCTTGATCCTTGGGTGTTTACCTATGGCTGCCTCTTTCTTCTTCAATTTCGAACATCTGGCACCATTGCACATCGTCGAATGGTTTTCCAGGTCGACAAGTGCGGTGAATGTATTTTTTCTTCAGTCATGCTTCCGTTACCAACCGCAATGTCGGAACTGTCTCTCTGGTGGCTTCGCCCTTCCTCAAACAAAAATTAACTTTATGTAACAGATCTTAAACCCGTGGATATTTCAACTTTGTGTTCCACTCTTCTGTATGTTATTATTGTCAGCAAACTTTGACGCGTGAGCTGTTAAGCTGATTGCGCCAGAGTTCTCGCTCTTTTCATCTTTTTCTATCTTCGGAATTATGTGCATGATGGTTTTTCGAAAGTGTAATGGTATATCGCCTCATACATTATGCACACCAACGTAAGTAGTAGTTTTGTTGTCACGTTCTCCTGTGCTTTTAAAAATTCTGATAAATGTCATCTATCTCTTTTGCCATACTTGATTTTATAAAAGCTCTTGTAAATGCAAAATCTAATACTTCAGGCCCTATCTCTTCTCTACAGGCCTCAGCGTCTTCTTCTATGATGTCGTCAAACAGGTTCTTCCTCTCACAGAGGCTTTCAGTATAGGTGCAGTTTCCAAATATCCGTTCCCTCTTCTGATTTAACAGTGGAATTTCCCCTTCACTGTTGGTATTACTATTTTCACCGAAGGTTATTTTGAATTTTCTGTGTGCTGAGTCACCCCCTTCCGTCAATCATTTCTTTTTCAATCTCTTCACATTTTCGTGCAGATATTTCTCCTGAGCTTTCCTTCATTTTTTAAATACATATTTCATTTCAGAGTGACTTGTATTTCTATATTCCTGAACTTCCCTATAAGTATTCATACTTCCATCTTTTTTCTATCAACCAAACTATTTCATTGTTTCCCATGGTTTCTTAGCAAGTTACCCTCGTAGCACCTATGTTCTCATTTGTGACTTCCGTGACTGCGCTTTTAAGAGAGGTCCACTCCTCTTCAACTGCACTTCTTACTGAGCCATTCAGGCGTTATGTGCTGCCTCAGGAAACTTCAAGCGTATTTCTTCATTTCTTGGTATTTCCGTATCCCACTGGCTAAACACGTACAAAATCAAACTTGCTTCTCCTCCGAGCATAAAGACCAACGAGACTTGAAGGGGGCCAACTGACCAATCGATAAGACTGCTCTTTCAGTAGAAACAGACATGTCTTCCCACCAGATGATGGGAGAGACAGCACCCAGCTCAGATTTCACCATCGTTTCGAAGTCTAAACTTTGGATGAGCGGGTGGCTTGTGTGTGGGCCTGAAGGAACAGATCAAGAAGCACGTCAGGAAAGATCAGAGATATAAGGTACCACCAGAATGGTGCTTCAGGGCACCTAAGAAAATTAAACTCAACGACCGTTCCCAGACCTTTACTAACAAGTTACACCAAGGAGGTCCAACTGAGTTAACCAATGTGCGTGTGCTTGCAACTGCACCCACATTTACACATTCTAATATTGAACTATGTTTTGGAGAGACGGTTAAGTGTACATGGTTTGACGAATATCAAACATAATAAAAATAAAAGGCAATGCGTTTGCTAGTGTGATCTTTGTCCCTGCATGGCACTGAATACACTGCTCAACAAAAGTTATGAATACTATCACAAAACGTAGTGCACGATACTCGAGGTCTCTTGACCTGGGAACTTGATGCACTATCTAGTTAGAGACCATAAAGTCGATTGTGTTTACTACTGGCATGGTTTGTGGCCGTTCCCGAGTCAAGTAAACATACAGCTGCCCCAGTGACACACTGCGAACCGTCAAGTATCAACGACAACTTCATCCAGTTTGTGTTCAGCACAGCGGTAACAAGCCATGTAGAGGCATACAACACTTTGATAGACTCAGGGTAGAGGCTTAGCTTTCAGTAGGTCATACACAGCAATATGTTACCGATCGTGGTGTGTCCAAGGTGTGGAGAAAAACAGAGACGGGAAACGTGAACGATAGACCTCGCAGTGGTCGTTCTCGTATCACAACACCAACTCAGGATCGTTTTCTCCAGTTGTCGGCTCGCAGGCGCCAACATAAGCTGCCAGAAATGCTGGAAATGACATCTTTCGGGCTACAGGGATTCGTATCTGAGACCAAGCGGTGCGTAAAAGAGTGTATCACGGATGTTATCATACCAGAACACCAATGAGAAGTTTTGCACTGAACCAACGAAACCGACGTAGTCGAAGGACCTGGACTCTTCAACAATGGACCGTGGAGGAATGGACTAATGTCATGTTAGCTGACGAGACCAGGATTGGTTTGTGACTGGACAATAGATGTGTTAGGGTTTTGAGAAGCGCAAGGCGACACCAGGAACGCCGGTACGTTCTAGAAGTTCACCCGATTGCAGGTGGAAGTGTAAATATGTCAGCGGCAATAATTCTAGGACGACAGGGTCCTCTAATACTTCACTATTCGCATTTCCCGTGTTTTCTTTTACAGATGGAGCAGCCGTGGAAAAATGGTGTGTGTCGAATGACTCGTACGCGTTTTGTCCTTCATGCCTTTGGAGCATAATCATGTTTCCTAACTCCACAACAGGATGTAACTGGAGCTCATCGATTGCACATTTCAACGAGTAAAATTAGAGCGCTGTAACATCACACCACCTATACTTGAGACTCTTGTTGCCATTCCTTATGACAATCTGGTGTCCCAACAGTAAAATGTTAACAAATAGTTACATGATAAAAATTTTAGTTCTGCTGTACAGAAAACGAATCATAGGTTCTCGTCTTCTATTGGCTGAAATGTCACACAAAATACTGGGCTTCGTATGTTTGTAGTCCATGCTTCCCACAAATTGCTCCTTACTGTCACTCTATTACATTTTCCCCTATCTTCATTACTGATGGGTTTGATCATATCCACAAGAGAGACCCTGCATAACAAAGGTAAAAGGTATGTAAAATTTTATATCAGTTATTATCTTTTGAAACAAGAGAAATACTTTCAAGAAAGGAAAGAAGGCACGATACAAAATAAATGGAATTGTACATCCTAATTTCTTAGTATTCAAGAGTGCAGTATATTTACCACAACGGCCTCACTGTAAACACTGAATTAGATTTAATGATACCCTATATCGTTTGTGCAACAGCTCAAAATACTACATTAACCGACGTTCTACATCATTATAAAACACATATTCGTCATTATCCGTACACGATACAGTACCTAGTAAGTGCAGAAGGATAATAATTAACGATAATAATCGGTTCACACTAAGGCGTCGAGTTCTTGCGATTAGCATCCAGTCTATTACTCATCTTCTTTGGTCACTGCACACCTCGCCCTAATTTGTCAGGCCGCTTTTCTGACCGTTTTCCTGTAACTGTTGTTTCCAGGAATAGGGTTTCAATTATAGCTGATCTCTCAAACGTTTACTAACACTAAGATGTGCTGTTCCAGACTTCCTTGATCTGATAGTTGTCCTGCGACTCTCATGTTTCTTCTGTGCTCACTAATAGCCGCATCATAGATATTACAGCCTGTTTAAGTTATAGAGACATAAATAACATAAAAGGAAGCAAATTAGTAAGATAAGTAAATAAGAATGTCACCATGCACGGATCCTTAACTTCTTTTCTCGTATTGTCTGGCATCTAAGTCTGCCTTCATAGATGTCAGAGGCGCCCTCTCTTCTTCCACGTGAAATATGCAGAAGATGCTTTTTAACTGATTAAATTTGATTACATTGTCTTTTTTTTTCTTTTTAATCATATGTATGTGTTCTGGTTGCAATTATGTTTGTCTATTTGTTCTAATGCATACTAATCTATGCATAGAAACAGAGAATGTTTTTTTTATTATTAAGTGTGTTTTGGCAGGAGTGAATAGGCGTTTATATATGCGAGTGTTTAAGATTCGTGAGTGGAAATTGGCAGCGAAGTGTGAATGACGTAGGTTGGGTTCACTGGCTGCAGGAGAGACACTGTTTACATATCGAGTTGGAGATCCAGGGGGGATAGAGATCTGAGCTATTCAGGAATCCATTTCTGCAGTGTATGTCGTTAGACAATAGCTGGAGAGCAGGTAGAGAACTGGGCATTCGGCATGCTTGTCCTGGGGATGAGTGGACGGCTGTTTAGATGGACAGATATATGGATTTCACATGGCGGCGGCGGCACTCGCATTTCTGACAAATGGTCAAAACAAGGTCCCATTGCCGTAACTGAGGTCGTTCTGTATCTCGACAGGCTGCAGAAGGTAATGGATATCTATTTCTCCGACTTAAATTGTAGATATCACATGCGCAAAGATCTGGAAATGGGATGAGCTGACCGATGTGTAACATGTGACTAAAGCCAAGTTGGAATCTTACTGTAGCTTGCAAGTTCGGGAAATGTGACACATTTCGCACTGGTTGCAGCCATTTTGAATAATGATAATTGCATAACCAACTTACGTCATGACAGAGCGCTCTGGTAGTTGTGATAGGAGCTAAATACAGTTGAACTTGTAGCAATTTTTATTAGGTAAACGAAATGTACGATCTTCCACCAAACTTCAAACTCCCTACACAAATCGGATATCTTGAATTAGGCCCTCTGCTGGTGGCAATGTGTACTAACCCAGTTGGAGTCTGAACTCCGTGGCGATCACACGCAAATGATATAAATAATAATAAATGATCATAATTGATAATAAGTAACGGGGGCAGCTGTCTGAATGCAGAGACCTGTTGGAGTGTATCGATTTGTAAGAGTTAACTTTGATGTCCTCTAGACGACCGAATAGCGAAGTAATAGTATGGGTTGAGCAGTTTTGGTGATCAAGTGAGAATTTGAGAAGATGAGTGATTTGGGTTGAAGTGTTATTCGATCGGATGGAGATTGTTTGGTTGACTACTTCTGCACATTTGCTTCCTTTATTTAATTAAGTGAAGATCGATTGTGGATTGTTGGATACACACGTCTGTTGTCTAGACCTGGGACAGACCTTAGTTTACGTGTAAATTATAGACAAGATCTCGAATTACAGTATTAGAGAGTGGAAATATCATTTCGCGTATGTTTGTTCCTAGTTATTGGTTTACAGCATGCGGCACATATATAAAGTTCAGCTTTTGTAGACAATTAATTAGAAGTCTATATCCTGGGAATTATGATGAACTAGTGATCGGTAGGGTGTAGCCTAGTGCATGATATTGAGAAGTACAGCTACAATGGGGTAATATTATCGACAAAGTACATGTGTTCTTGCAGTCTATGAGTCTGAGGACGTTTGTAGAAAAAAGAACGGACAAGGAATGAGAGACAGCAAGGCGATTGTGCTGAGAGGGAAGCAATACCAAATTTGTAAAAGAGTTCTGTGGGTGACTTAGGTCCGCTGATGTAAGAGGGAAGATTAGCTCTGAGTGTCGGGTCTGCAGAGAGAAAGAGCAAGTTGGTGGTGCATTTCCTAGGATTGGAGAGCATTGCGGTATATATACGCTGTAGGAATAGGATATTTGTTTTCGCATCGTGTACAAATATACTGGATAAGTGTACTGTTTTGTGTCAAATGTGTATATACTGTACTGTAAAGTTTATGTGGTTTACATTGTGTAGCGTCAGTATATATGGCATTGTAAAGTTAATATTGTTTATGTTATGTGCTGGGGAGAGAGGAAGTTGTAAGGATGGTAGAGATATTTCGAGAGTAACAGGGGTCAAGGGAGTGTATTTCCGATATTTAGCTCATTGTCAAATGCCAATCAATTGAGATCGTAACATTTAACCGTAAGTATAATGACATCAACGGTTTTGGTATTCGAAAGTGAGAATATCAGTTTTTTGGTCTGTTTGTTTCTAGTGACCAGGGGTTTACAGGATGCTGTACTTCGAAAAATTTTGTGTGTTCTTGTGGTCTATGAGCGATCAGGTAAGGAAGAAGAGACCGCACCACATTTGTGTTGAGGGGAAGCGATCGCCGACTTTGTGGAACAATTATGGGAGAGACTTGCGTCCGTTGATGTAGAAGGGCTGATTACCGCTGAGTGTAACGTGTGTAGAAAGGAAGAGCAGCTTCACAGTGATTTCTTAGGGATGAAGAGTATTGGAGCATGTAGTCAGTATTTTCAAAGTTACTGTGGCTTACATTGTGTAGGTTTTTTTATATTGGATTGTAAAGTTACTATTGCTTACGTTGAGGGATGAGGAGAGAGGTTGACTCTGTGTGTGTGTGTGTGTGTGTGTGTGTGTGTGTGTGTGTGTGTGTGTGTGTGTGCGTGTGTCAAGAGGCCTTGCATTCAACAGCAGAGACGAGCGGCACCTGGAGGTGCCTCAAATGTGAGACTGGTGTGAGCATTACTTGGAATGCAAATTTCACCGGTTTTCAGTGGATGCGGCAGGCAGGTGCGAGCTGTGTCGTGGCGCCCGTGGTCCGTTAGAATCGCTTAAGGGGGGAAGCAGGCTCTGCTAATGTGGGATGGAATTCTGAAGTGTCTTCACCGGACTGAAGTTAGAGTGAGGAAGGCCAAATGCGCGCGGCTCTGCTTGGAGTGATCGTTGTGTGTGTAAATAAACACTCGGTTGATAATGTCGCATGCATGCAACTTTGGCCAGCGTTCGGTTGAAGCTCGGGGTTGTACTCCCACCCGATCTTATCAGCACGTGTGTGTAGGTGAGCACGTATTTGGATAGGAAATTCACAGGTGTTACGTATGAGTTGGGTACTGCCACTTCATGTTTGTAGAAGTCGAGCAGGGGCTGCTCGCGTTTCGCGATTTGAGGTATACGTCACTTATCGCTGCCTCCTGTGTACTCAATTGAGCGTGCTTGCTCGCGTTTATTGTATTATTTCGGGATCGGGTCGGTAGGCCTTCATATGCATTATTTGAATACTTTATGAGTACTTAGCGTGTCTACACATCACTGTGGTGTATTATTTAGGAGCAGTTTTCAGGTCCCCACTGAAATTATTTACGAAAATTAGTTGTTTGGGTATTTGGATGTATATGTTTTGCATTATTTACTAACGGTTCCCATGTCTGTAGACTGTGCTATGCATTAGCAAGCGTGTGTCTAGAGCCTTAAAAACTAATTATTTAGGAGTGGTTTGAGGTCTGTATGGTACGGAACATGTCAGTGCATATGTTCCGTGATACATACACTTCATCCTTAAATAAAATGAATTCGTTCCTCCATCCATGGGCCTGGTGCAGAGTGAGTCCTTTTACCCGAAACGCGAATGAAGACGTTGCGCCTAGGTGGCATAGTTTAGTGGTGATGAGTTTCGTTTGCAACAATTTTCTTAGGTTGTTGGGGGAATCGCTAGTGCCCTTTCTTTACTGACAATATTCAAACTTTGAGCCTGATCCAATTTGCTTAGTTTGGCAAAGAAAGCGCAAGTGAAACTCCTAACTGCCAGAATTCAAACTTGGCGCTGGTTCCTAGGAAAAGGCGGTGGCCTCCACCTTGTAAGTAGTTGAAATTAGCTTTTCATACTTCTATGAGATAGTAATTGGAATTATTTAATATGATTAAAATTGAAATGCAATTAAGTGCTAACGCAATTGATAGTTTTGATGCGCGATGTGGGTGGTAGCATAGTTACAGAAGACTATGTCCGGCACATGTGTGGAGGCTGCGATCGAGGGTGTGTGACGTAAGCGGTCGGGCGCCAGCGGGGCGGCTGCTCGTGTAAGGTAATAACGGGCGTGCGATAGAGCAGCAGGTCTTGAGTCAGTTAACTGAGCGAGAGCGTTCTTTGTCGAGCGTGCTGGACCGAACGGCCGACCACTGTGTGATTCAGCTCCCAGGCAAACACTTTTGGCATGAAACGTGTGGAGGGCGACGAATACTCGTGGTGAAAAGGCAATGGATCCTTGTGGCGTCAGAATCCGCAGGTTCCAGCGTGCCTGGGGAAAACAAATTTACAGGGTCCAGCGGCTACCGTGGGCCGGCCCCAGCCTCCCTCAACCACCATAGGCAACTGACGTGCACTGACCGGTGGGCCATGGGGTGGCGACAATTTGAACTAATTCAGTTGGACCGCAGACGTCGTGGCGACTCCATTGTGCATTGCTGCGAACTCGAAGATGTGCACTGATTATGTTGGAGAACTGGTGATGACCGTACTGCTTGAAATAAAGACTTCAGTTCCTTTCCACCTGCAAAATCTAAGAACGTGATTTGGGTTACTATAAGTGCACTTTATTATTGGAGGCTATTTTGGAAGGTTACCAGTGAAAAAAGATAAGTGAGCGCGGATGTTCATACGTGTGATCGATTATGGTGTTGGGATTTGAAATTGTGATAGATTTTTGGTAGAGATCTTAAGCAAATGGCTTTTGTCGCCGAGAAAATTGGACATCTTGATTAAATAGTAATAATAAATGTTAATTAATAATAAAAAATACATGTACAGTTATCGAGACATTATCGTGTTGGTATTTGGTGCAACTTTCTGGTGGAGGTATATCAATAATAATAATAATAATAATAATAATAATAATAATAATAATACATATAATAAATGGTGAATGAAAACCAATTACAATAATAATAATAAAGAGAAGTATGGTTTTCAGGCATTATCTTGAGTGAATTATCAATTTGGGGCCATTTTTTCTGGAGGGTTAGGTTAGTGGATGTAGCCCAATCTTTAATCATGTAATGGCGGTGAGGCAGATATCAAATAACCCAATTGGACACATACATGATATAAACAATAATAATAATAATAATAATAAAGGGAAGCCCACCATTATCCTGTTGCAATTCACACTTCCCACCAATTTTTCTTTTGGAAGGTTAGGTTTGTGGACATAGCACAATTGATCTATTTTTACCACCAAAATGCAATTTTCCTGCCATTTTTTCCAGAGGGTTAGTTTAGTGGATTTAGCCCAATTGGCCTATTCTCCCACTAAAATTATAAGTTTCCGCCATTTTTTCAGGAGCGTTAGGTTAGTGGACATAGCCCAATTGACCTATTTTCGTGCCGAAAGCCGCCATCTTGGGTGACGTCATGTGCTGGTGCCAAGTCTAGATGACGCCATCGTGGATGATGTCATTGCCGCTATCTTGAATAAATTTGGCAATAATGGAGAGTGGGGCCGCACCCCTGTAGCCCCCTTACTGACGTGGGTACAAGTACAGTATTAATCTAATCGAATGTGGAAAAGCGCTTACAAACATATCCTAGCTAGCTGTTGCACCGGCCTTTGACTTCATTGCACCAGGAAGCAGTGATTCCCGTCATGGATGCCTTCTAGAATGTGGTAAGCAACGTGCAAAAGCATAGGTGCCGAGGCGGGTTCAGTGCATACTGGACTTATAACAAAAAATACAATTTAGCACCAAATCGTGCTTTATTTGGGATCTTGCCATTGCACAACAAATAGAAGTTAAACGTTGGCATTCAGTAATTCTTTCATATAACTTGGTAGTTTTATCAAGTTTTTAAGAGCGTCTTTTTTCCGCCTGTGTTTTCTTAACCACACGTCAACAAACGTTTGGAATTTCATAGAGTTTGCCACAAAGACTTGGTATAGTGCACACACTGAGATTTGTGTAGTACCTAATTAACAACATACATGTAAGATCTTATGAAAGGAATAACGATTTTGGTTAGTTCCCAAAAAATCATTACTAAAGTAAGCAGTTTCTCTCCTAAGTGTACATCACGGAAACCATAACAGTGAAAGTATTTTTCTCATAATGATAGTTATCAGTCTTCAGTGGTGAGCACGTCCTCCCCACACACAGGTGAGTTCTTCCACACTGAGAGGCAGGCTCTGGATGGGACCATCAAGTTTATCGTGGGGTATGAAGTCCCACTCTTCAATGGCAGCTCCAGTAATGTCCTGAAGATAGTCAGTTGGATTTGGATGTTGTTCTGTCACCACCTTTAACAGGTCCCTCGCATGCTCAGTTTCATTCATATTTGGGTACTGCGCTCTTCAATGCATTTGGTTAAAAAGGCATCTGTGAAGGTAACGAGACGATGCCTTGTCATCGACTAGGATGAAGTTGACACCTACTCCACGACTGTCTATATTCTGTCAGTAAATAAACACACTTGCATCTTTGCTGTTGAATAGTAATACATTCGGAGGTACAATTTCACTTATTTTGAATCGTCCCATTTTCCTTTCTCGAAAAGATTACTCTTGTGTAATAGTAACCAATAGAGTATTTAAAATATCTGCTACCTTTATTATTCTGGGTCTCACTCTGCGTACGTGATACAAACCGTCAGTAATGATGAGAGTGGTAAATGTATTAGAGGGACAGAAGTGAACAACTTGTGGGAAATATGGACTAAAATCATAGGAAGACGAGCATTTTGTGTACATCTCAGCCAAAGGAAGACAATAACCTATGATTCGTTGTCTGTACAGCGAAAGAAACATGTATATCATGTACCTATTTGCTACCATTTTACGGTTGAGACACCAGATAGTCATAACGAATGGCAACACGACACTCCACTGGAGATGGCGTGATGTTACAGTGGTCTGATTTTACTCGTTGATATGTACAATTGATGAGCTTCAGTTGGAGTTACATCCATGTTTCCACGGCTGTTCCGTCGGTAAAAGGAAACACGGAAAATTGTCGTAGAGGAGGATTAAAGGACTCTGCCATACCTGCACTACTGCAACCCACAGATTTATACATCCATCGGTAAAAGGAAACACGGAAAATAATGTCATGTTGGGGAAATAACGCTGCTTGTTAAAAAACGGCGAGTCACCACCTGTCAGCCCTCAGTCATATGTGCGAGGAATATGTACCATATACAGTATTGTGCAATAAATATTAAGGCAACAGCAGCTAGTTTTAACTCTTACTTGCTTGCGAATGTGTGTCAAGTTTAGCCGCTCCTGCAGCGTCTTAGAGTCAAGCGCGACTTTCACCCCAAGAAACGTTTTTCTGATTAAACATCTTTCATCAGAGATACAATGCTCAATTAAGAACAATACCCGCTACTGAATGCACAAACTACACATTGGAGCCACCATCAACATAAATTTAGGTGTGCTTTCGGGTGGCTATGTCTTTAACTCGTTAATGGTAAATTTATGACAAAATTGAATTTTGTGCTTCTGAGAAACATGCGTTTCTTCTTAAAAGAAACAGAAGCTTATTTTAACGCACCTGGGTTGAAAAACTACCCTATAATGTCGAAGACTCAGAAAAGATCAACATGATGAGTCTTCAGAGGCCAATGGAAAGTACAGGACTAAGGACACGCTATGTTTATCCATAGGAGAAGAGCCGATGAGTTTTGTGAGTGAGGTTGCTATCCTAAGTAACAGTAAAAACAGGAATAACTGCACAACCTACTGAATTGGATTAACAGTCTACAGATCATGGAATATGGACTGAGGATGAACCGAAGAAGGACGAAAATAATAAAAAGTAACAAAACTAGGGTAATTGGGAGTATTAAAACTGAGAACGCAATGTAGACGAACTGAAGGAATTCTCCTGCCATGAAAGCGATATAAAGTACATTGGACGACACAAGGAGGACATAAAACGCAGAACAGCAAAGAAAGAATTTCTGCTGGAATATAATTTATGAGACAGTCTCCTTTAAATTTTAAATGTCTGACAAAGGGGGATACATCTTTCAGAGAACGACAGAAGGAATATGTTTTGCAGCTGAATGCAATGATAAGGCGCAAGTTTATCTTTAGTGCCTTTACATACCTTTTCTTGCCGGTACGTTGAGACTACCAGAGTTAGAGGCCATAGTTGGAAAACAGCTAGCTTGATGATGCCAGACGGTGTAGTTTTTACAGTTAACGCAAAAAGGCAGCTTTGCATGATGATAGTGATGATGATCGGACTTCGTTACAATTATAATCTGCAAGCTCGAATGATGTACGCTATAAATTGGAAACGACGGCGCATTTACGGCGCGCGACCGTTGCAGCAGCAAACCGACCACTTCAACTAATATAACAGGCTGGAAACTCCATAAAAGGGTACTAACAAGTGGAGTGCGCTACTAAATATACCTGTATTGAATAAAACATAATGCATTTTAGGCATCTCATTATTAATTCATCATAAAATTCCGCTAACACAATGTACAGGAAGTTCTCGTGCAGAAGCTCGAACGGAAAAAAACAGCAATAGTAGGTTTTACATCGTTTTAATGTATTTCAAAACAAAAGAAACACTAAATCCCCATAGATACTAGAATATGCACAAGAGATAAACAGTCTGTAGTACAATATTACGTCTTTCACGTTGACTCGTAATAATTTGCTATACAGGTAAAAACAAATATTCTAATATCAGATATTAGCTTTGTTATGCGGAAGAAATTTTTGAGGTAATCATGGATCTGCGAACATCTATAAGACACTCAAAGCAATAGGGATATGCTACTACAAATGCATGCTGAGGAAAGCGTATATTTGTAAGAAGAGACATGAAGAGGTTCTCCCAGAATTGACGATGAGTGAAACATGTCAGAATCCTTGCAAAAAGAATGGAGAGGACGTTAGGACGCGTGTTAATGCATAAAATAGTAATTTTCCTGCCAAGAGACGAAGCTGTAGTTTAAGACCTGTCGGGGAAGACACGTGGGAATACAGCCTAAAAATCGAAACTGAAGACTACTGCTCTGAGATGAAGAGATTGGCAAAAGAGAGGAGTCTGTGGCGTGTCGCATCACAGCGAAGACGGTGAAAAAAGAATGTGGCCCCTGAATGTCTGAAGAAGGAGAATGGGAACAAGATGTCTAGTTCCTATCCACGGAACCTATGTTCCTTCACACTTGTTATGTTGTTGCCTTACAGCGTCAGCGAGCACACTACAACTCAGAGGAAATCAGTGCGTTCTCACATGTGTTGTTTTACCAGCTTAGCGCCCCGTTCCTCAGCTCATGTAACGTGTATCGCATGAGGAAATTTTTTCGGTTTTATTTAATCGAATTGTTATATTGTTCACAAACAGCCTCCTCAGTTTTTCTCGCTAATTAAGGCGATAGATGGATGGTCGTTGCCGAATGTACTTCTGACGAAAAGGCGATTCTGGTAACTGAAGTCGAAAATTTTGCGATCTTGTTGGGATATCTTCACAGCACGTTTCATCCCCCGAACAAACCGGGAAGTGAAATACCAGTTTTCATAAATTTTGCTTCAAAATTTTTTTTTAATGTAACGAAACATTTTATTCAAAGTTTTCATCCCCTATTTCAATCCCTTTGGAGTTGAGTTTCCAGAAACACTGAAACACGCATCTTTTTCATTACTTACCGTGAATTACCAGTTTTCATAGCTGTAGCCTTAAGGTCCTATAGTAGTTCCGTAGTAATTATTTATTTTCAAAAACCTATTCTTCCACTTTTTTACCCCCTTAGCTGTTGAATTTCCCAAAAATTTGAAACGCGTAATTCTTCATCTCTAGCCGAGAAGCCGGAAACCTATTTTCAGAGATTTAGCCTTACAAAAACATTCGCAAAAGAAATCTTTTTGTGAAACATTGACATGTGTACGTTTTATTTATAACAGAGAAGTTGAAAACAAATCTTGGGAACATCAAAGTATTTTGTTTTTTTGTTTGGTTCTTTTTGTTTTTTGTTTATGGATTTGGCCAGCTATGGACCGCATACAACTTAAGATTTATGGTGTTTCTTTTTCTTCCGTTCTTCCTAGTACTTCATCATTTTCTTTCCCACGTTTCGTCTCTGCTCATCTGTCCACTTTCTCTTGGGTCGGGGTTTGGCTTATATTCTTCATAGTTAGCGTTTTCTACCAGTAGCCTGAAGTGATGCTTGTCACGTATTATATCTTCTATAACGCCAATTTTATTGGCTTCTTTCTTTACTGCTTCTGTCCATCCAACAGTTTTTTTTCAGGTTACTAACATAATTAAAAATTTTCTTTGTAATCCGTGTTACTTACATTCTTTTTAAATGTCCATAAGATTTTAGCCCTCTTCCTCATTGCATCTGTGATCTTTTCGGTGTTTTTGTATAAGTCTTCATTTCTCCTATTAGTCCACTTGTTTTCCTTGTTTTTCTCCGGATCTAGAATTTTTCTTAGTATTTCTTTCTCCCTTTTTTCTAGTTCCCTTAATTCGCCTTTCTTGTTCAATGTTAGGCAGTCTGATCCATACGTTACTTCTGTGCTAATAACTGAATTATAATGTCTAATCTTCGCTTGTATGGATATTGATTTTATTTATGGGTTTAGCTTTAAAATGCTTTCATAATAGACATTTAGTAATAAATCGTACAGTCTGGTCCCTTCAATCCTACAAACCAACCAATAAATCGTATTCGTTATTTTACCACACTTTGGAGATCAATTTCCAAAAACGTTGAAATACATATTTTTTATTTGTAACTGGGACGTAAAATGCCAGTGTCTGTAGACACAGCTTTAAAAATACACAACTAGCAATTTTTTTACTGACAATAGGCCATTTGTGAAAACGTTCAAATTTAAATTCTTCATCCTTTGTTATTTCCTTTTCTTCCAATATGCCTTCATCTGTTCACTATGTTTCTTCTTTCTGTTCTCAGGCTATTTCGACACAGTCTTTTCAGCTACCCTGCCCTGGAATCTTTCCATTTTCAATACTGTTTCCCAAAAGGCTTATCACCTGTTCTCTTCTATTTTTATATTGCTTCTTTCTCAATCCTTTTTGGCTTCGTTGGTTCAGCTTATTGTACACTTCTAAACCCACAAATATTTGAAAGTTTTATTAGTTAATGTACTGTCTTCGAAATAGACGTCCAAAAAGTATGAACCTTCTATTTATCATAACGTTTGAAATATTTTCCATATTCGGGAATATCGTAATTTACAACCTTCTGTTCTGTTTCCTGAACTTAATATTATATTTTCCTATAATACGCCCCTCTAGTAATTTGAATTCATCTATCTATAATTTAGATTACAGGTTAATGCCAAGTATTCGCTAGCATACACACACTCTGACTTCACTATCGTGTTGTATGCAAAATTTTCCTCTATTGCAGATTTTTCCAAAGAATTTCCTTACATTACCTTCCATAGATATTTAATTGTTCTTACCCTCTCTATTTGGCCAATGTCTGTTTTCAGAAATTTTGGAGCACCATTATCGTTTCTTAGATTCTTTTTTTTTTTTTTACTGCAGATGACACATTCCATCTGCAAGTGCAAGACAATTTATTTCGATCGTTTTACTTCCTCTTAATAACCTTATAGGTGAGATGCGGATTTCAATAAGTTTTTCGTTCATAATTCTTACTATTTTCACCAGCACACTATTAAAAAGAATTGGGGATAAGCCATCACCTTGAAAGTCTACAAAATTTCTGCTATAAAATTTACTTTACAGATTTTACTTATAATTGTTTCACAGATTAGGTTTTCCGGTTTAGACTTTACGCCAGATTCTAAATTATATCATCTATAGTTTTTCTCTCAACAGAATTAAAAGCTCTTTTGAAATCCACAAACATAGCTACAATTTCCTTTGAATTATGTAATCTGTGACCAATTACTGACTTGAGATTAAATATTTGTTCTGAGCATAACCTTCTATCCTAAAACCACCTTCGTATTCACCTCTGTGACTGTCAAGTGTTGTTTCTATACTGCTTAATAGAATCTTGGAAAATACTTCATAAGCTACTGGCACTAAAGAAAAATGCATGTAGTTGTTTACATCCTCTTTATTAACTTATTTGAGGAGTGGGAGTATCAAGGCAGCTTTTCACTCCTCTGGGATTTTCTTTTTTTGTTTGTTTTGTAGATGTCTTCAAAGAGAAAATTTAGCTCCTTTGCTACACTTGACAAGGACCACTTCGAAAGTCCACCGGTAATAGGATCTGGTCCAATAGCTTTTATGTTTTTAAGGTCTTTATAACTTGTTGAATTTCTTCTATATTTGGTGATAAATCTTTTTCCAAATTTCAATTGATATCTGAAAATTCCGATTTATTATTTGGATCAGAACAGTTTAGAGGAAGATGGAAATATCTTTCTAGTATTTTTAAATTTCCTTATTGTTTAACCTAATATTGCCATTTTCATTTTTGAAACAGACCTTAAGACGTAGTTCTTGAAATGATGATAAAAGTTGCGGGTGTCACGAGTATTAATTTTTCCAAATCTTTTTTGGTTTACAAAAATTTCATCTTTTCAATTGCTTATTTGGTATTTCCGATTAATAGAGCTGTTCTCTTTCTTGTTATTTAAAGTGATCTAAATTTTGAATTTTCTATGAGCGTTTCAGTTTTTCTCACTTTTTAGTCCACTCTGCTATGGCTTCTTTGCATAGTTCTCTATATTTTCCTTTTACTTTTATTGACCAAAATACTTTCTGTGCAGCATTATCAATTGCTTATGATATGTCTGCCAATTGCCATGTTTAGCCCCTGCAGTTTTATGTTGATAGTTTTCAAGTGATTATTTTTCAGTATTAACCCTCTCTGTACTATACTTTTTTAACGTTTGTAACTTTCGTTGTTCTATATTACGCAGGAGTTTGACTTTAATTTTAGAGAGCTAATGATCAGAATCAAATTCACCATTTCTTACTGGTTTCACATTTATAATATCCATTGTACTTTTTTACGAAATAGCCACGTGATCTAACTGGAATTGTTCTAATATTGGGTTGGGAAATATCCGCGTTTTAGCTTTTCTTGAGAATTTGGTAAAGAAGGTTAACATTAGTTCCTGGTGAGAGTTTTGACACATACCATTTGCGTTAGTTCTTCTATGAGCTGGGTAGTATCCACTACACTTCACAATATCTTTTCTCTGCCTATTTGTACACTGAAGTCGCCTAATAGTAATATGGTGTTCGTCTTTGGAATTTTAGATATTTCAGTTACTAAAAGTTCCCAAAATTCCTCAATTTTCTATGGATTTCTCCTGTTGTCTTCATTTATTGGAGCATGGCAGTTAAAACCTACGTATATCTTTCGCATTTAAGTAATAGGAAAGATACTCTCTCTGTGGATATAAATTCTGTAACATTTCCAATTATATTTTTGTGAACATAGAAAGATGTACTAAATAATGGCATCTGATTCATAATTTTGATTCCTGGTATGCCTTAGAATATTCTATAGTTACAAGTATATACTACATTTTCTTCTAGGAACCTTGTTTCTTGAACCGATAAACTCTGAATTTAGTTTCTCTCTAAAAGTATTTTTCTTTATTTTTCTTTACCAGTCTCACTAGTTTTTTAATATTGATGTTTTTCACAAAAAGGTTTAAACCACTGTGTCATCCCCATAGGGTCAATTTTCTAAGAATGCCGAAACAGTCACTTCTTTATTTTAAACCGAGAGACAAAATGCTAATTTTTGGAGATATACCTCTAAAACTGCTCTAATAGCGACACTTCCGCTTTCACCTCTTTACAGTTGAAATTTAGAAAAATCCATGATTTCTAATAATACCCTCCTATTGGACGCCTTCAGTATAAAATCCATATCTTCACAAAACCTCAAGTTTCCATCGTTAGCGGTTTGGGCTGGGCTCTTATGAGTCAGTCAGTGAGGATAATGCATTTAATATGTAGAGAAGACAGGCTGCATCGGCTTTGGCAGCTAACCCATTCCCTATTGCCCACGTTACTTCTTAGGTAATCGCTGCGTAGTAGGAGTAAACATCCCTCAAGCTTCTTTCTAGTGTTTTGCACTCAGTCGCATCCATGCTTTGATAAGCAAACTAAGCTATTGAAAACGACAGCTTTAGAAACCAGTTTTGTAGATAAAAGATACGTGTGGGCATGCACCGACCTCCTTGGTAGTCGTCTGTTTCTCAGTAATCTCACTCTATTGGTCTGACACCAAATGATTTTACTCGTGAGGAAATGCAAATGGTTTAGTGCATGGGATATTTGCTGAAACTTGACATGGACTCGGAGCAAGACTTCTCGCTGCCTTTGATCTTGTTCGACTGACACCGGGATTCTTCGAAAGCATCTGGTATGCTGCTATCATACTTCAAGGAACTCGGGGGACGAATCTCCTAGCAGCTACAGTGAATCTAAATTTGTGCATATTGACTTCAAACAAAATGCTGCCCACTTGCACATTTATCATTGCTAGCAAACGAACTCCAAATTGTAATTTACTCATGCTTACACATATCGAAGGCTTCCACTCTATCCTTTGCGCCAGAACTTTCAAACTCGGGTCGATTACTGTGTCCCTCTCCATCATGATTGAGAGGTTGCGTAATCGTAGCCTAAACACCGTATATAATTTCTAATTCTTTGCTAAAGCACAAACGTAGGTCATCAAATGTTGAAAGCAGAATGAGCGATTTTATATAGTTTTAATTCATGAACCACTTTCTCTGCCACACGAATTTCGTAATAACATACCACCAAAAGTGTGCTGACTGGTCGGAATTAGCATCGGTCACCTCTGCTTTTAGCATCAGTTACTACCCTATCCCAAACATAGGCTATTGTCAATAAATCGCTCTACATTTCAGGGGAGAGAAGTTTTGATTCTTCTAAATGAAAATAAACCCGATTCCGTATTATTTCGTTAAGTAGCCTCATTTCTTATCTACCATAAAACGGCATTACAGTCTAGTAAGACACATAAATAACCAGAAATATCAGCTAAGCAATGGAATCTTCTGGAGAATAGCTAATGTGACGCCAAATATATGCTGTGCCCCATGGTGGTTATCATCTTTATAAACGGTTAGTATAAATAATTTCCTTATGTTGTTGTTTTGGTCTTCAGTCCAGAGACTGCTTTGATGCAGCTCTCCATGTTACTCTATCCTGTGCAGGCTTCTTCATCTCCTGTACTGTTTCTCCTGGGTGGACTTGAGTTTAAAGAAATGTAAAGTAAATATTACGACCAACTTTATAAATAATCGACAAGAACGCCAAAGAAGAAGAGATAGAACTTCATCTATCCTATGTCATTCGCTTATCTTATCTGCTTGGATTCGGACCTTAGAGGACGTTCTTGTGTTAAGCTCATCTTGATGTACCAGCTGATAATGTAAGTTGTAATTAAAGCATGAAAATTATAATGGTTATTTTGTCAAATTTATTTGTGTATGTGTTCAATCCATTGAAGATCTGATACCTTCATTGTCTTAAGTAGATATGGTCCTCGACAAAGAATTTTCATTGTTAGGCGTCATCATAGAAAATCTTTAACATTTTTCTTTTAGCTCATCTACGAGACGTGCCATCGGTTAGGAAAATTAACTTTATTTCAGATTCCACGAGACCGGAGGCAGCTACTAATAATTTAACACTTTTACTTACAGATTTTCTTTATGTAACTAGATAACATCCCAGGCAGGCAAGGTCTGGTCACAGGATTCATATTCCATTATAGGATTTCATTTGTAGATGCTACTGTTGTTATATTGTGGAATCGAGACGAAACCACGAGGTATCGATGATTACGTAACTATCCTGAAAACTGAGCTAGTTGCCTGAGTTCTTATACACGTCGGGCTATACTAAACAACGTATTACTCAGTTAATAACATTTCTCTTTAATGCTGAGCCATTGCATTACTGTGTGTTTCCTTTTTTGTATAAGTCACGGCTCATATTTCATTTTATTACATTTCAATAATAGTCACAAAACAAATAAAAATTTTATATTTTATTACATTACACTTGGCGCCGGTAGTAAGTGTTCTGCAGCATCTATGACTGAATATTTAAGGAATTCTTATCAGTATGTTTTTTGTGTTTAAACAGCTCGGTACATCCACCAGTAACTGAATCATTGAACTCTTACTAGTGCGCCTAAATCCTAAAACTGGAATCGTACGACCCATCTCTACTGTTCTAATTGAATACATGTATGTATACCAGAAATAGTGAATTGTAATTAATGCATAAATGGTTTCCGTTTCATGTACCAGACACATGGGAACTATAGCAAGCTGATAGAAAACTGAATGTGTAATCGCAGACCAACGCTGTTTCTTACATCGGACACGGATCGTAAGGTGAGAAACCGAATACATACGACCAGATTACTGATTGAAAGTAGTCAGCAGCACCTGGGCGCATTCAATTAAAGCAATCTGTACACATAGATTACTTCTAGTTTTTCAATTGTAACTATTAGTGTATGCAGTGTTGACTAGTTATAATCTCAATTTTGTGGGTGAACAGATTAGTATCAGCTAGCAACATGGTTAGGCCAAATACTAGGTATACCTGTATACAAGTTGAGAATTATGAAAGTGATGACCAATTATAGAATATTCCTGGATCATTGGCAGGAGGGTCGGGAGGTAATCAAAACGAACAAAATACTATCACACATGATTGTGTAGTATCGCAGATTGACATTTCTCAACCGAATGTATATTCGCTGGGCGGACGAGAGAATGTCGAGACTGAGAGAGAAATCAGCTGCGAGAAAGCAGACGAAAGTGTTCTCGCGCAGGTTGACTACGCAAATGCAAGCGATATGCTTGCACAGCTAATCCGGAAATTAGAATTAATGGAACAACAGACGAAGAGAGAGCGCGAGGAGAATATCCAACGCCAGAATGAGTTTTTCGAAAAAGTTGAAGGTAGCCTAATCGTCATAGTAGACGAGCGGAGGTAGAAGCTGAAGTGAAGTTTATAATGATAGACCATGTTGAACACAAGAGTCAGCAAGGTACCTCCATGAACCACGAACCTGTAAAACCCGAGATTACAGAAATACCAGTGAATGACTATGGTAATAGAGTCATGACCTGTGCCGCACCTAGTCCCTGCTGCAGTCGTTCATGTAATGCACAACAGGGCGAAAATTATGCTTCAAATCGAGGCGCGTGCGGAAACCCTCTAGCGAACAGTGTAAATGTCATCCATACTCAGCGAATACAGGTAAAAATAGCCGATAATTGTTCACAATGGAGCACACACTCTGATCACACTGAAACGGGAAGAGTCATTACTGAAATATATACGATTTCAGGTATTTTCCGAAGAGAAGAAATCCTGTCTTCCAGTAATATTTATAGAAAGTTTTAAGAAGGTGTTACCTGCATCGTGGCAGGATAGGCAAAAGATACAGTTTCTCATCTCATATGTTACCGAAGATGCCGCACTATGGGCATCTGAAGTTGCTGAGAATTGTCATTCTTTTTATGAGTTTGAGCAAAAATTTTTGGCCAGATTTTGGTCGGCTAGTATACAAGAGAGATTGCGAAAACAGGTATACAATCCAGAGATGTACAATTTCAAGCAAGGAACACTTAGAAAATACTTTGAAAAGTATATTAACAAAACAAGGTACTGGTGCGAGCCGATCGCTACACGCAATGTGCTTCGGATATTGAAATCTAAGTTGCTGCTTTCAATAAGGAGAGAATTGGTACACGTACCTGATAACTATTTGGATACATTCATGTCGGTTGTGGATTCCTTACATTTGATACAAGAGGATGCACAACAACAAAGCATTAACGGTGAGGGGATAAATAATAACCATAAACTTAGAAATAGCGGTTATGGAAATTAAAACCGAAATAATGATTGGGGACATGAATGTGGCAGCAATAGTTATGAGAGAGCTAATGGGCAAAAAGGAGGTAATGGGAGTAGAGGAAGTGGTATGTCGAGCGGTAACTGCTCGGCCATGAAGGATAGAAATGATACGATGAATCGAAAAAGGAGAAACGATGAGAATTACGGAAGTAATTTTCAACATAAAAATATGAAACAAGGTGGCCAGTGGCGTCAGAATGTGACTGCTGACTGGTCGGCGCAGTGAATTAGACCGGAGCAGGGAGTCCCAATTAATAGTGTCGAGAGCCCGCATCTCGTGGTCGTGCGGTAGCGTTCTCGCTTCCCACGCTTTACAATCTAATCCGACCATTAAGTAATCCTGCTGGAATCATCCAGTGTCTCCGCATTCTCGCTTCCCGCGCCCGGGTTCCCGGGTTCGATTCCCGGCGGGGTCAGGGATTTTCTCTGCCTCGTGATGGCTGGGTGTTGTGTGTTGTCCTTCGGTTAGTTAGGTTTAAGTATTTCTAAGTTCTAGGGGACTGATGACCATTGATGTTAAGTCCCATAGTGCTCAGAGCCATTTGAACCAATAGTGTCGACGCTATTCTCATGCCGGGGATTACTGCGACTCCGTCATGGGTTAATAAACCAAGTTCCTCTCAAAATAGTGCGAATAGACAGCACAATGTGAAAACAGTAGAAGTTATCGAGGAGAAGCAGCCAATAAATTGCACGGGGTCGATGTAAGCCTTCGGCACTCGACCACCAGGGACAGAAGTGAAGGCAGACTCGAAAATGACAAAAATCCGATTGCTATGTTGCGCTATAACGACGGCCAGGATTTGCGGGAGGAATTACACACCAAATCGCGTAAATGTTCTGACCAGCAAACAGAGATTCCGCAGGCCGCAGTACAAGTGAAAGTAAACGGTGTACTTGCTAAGGATTTGACTGACACAGGAGCGGCTCTGTCAGTCATGACTGAGGATTTATTTAACGTTACTAACGACAATAAAAGACTGCCTACATTGCCGGTCCAAAATTGTAAAAAATAGGGGGCGCTAAAGGGAAAGGCAGAGAGTCTCAAGGCCCAGGTGCAGGCAGGAATAAAAGTAAAAAATGATGCGATATTATGTACGTTCCTCGTCGTTAAAAATTTAACTGCAACTTGCATCCTGGAATGGGACATCCTGAGGGAAAGGAGTGCTATAATCGACATCCCTCAGGGCTTGTGCATCCTGCGAACACTTACCAAGGATTTGCAATTACCATTGATTAAAACAATGGGAAGGCACAATAGGTATTGTAGGTGGTTCGAAAAGATAGAAGTGGAACTCTTTATACTAAATATTCAGGATAATGTACCACTAAAGGCGTATCCTGAAACAAATGAGCAATATGACGAAGAAGTCGTTCAGATACGACAGGAGATTCAATCCAAGAATAAGGAGTCAGGATATTTAAACGATGAGCAGCAGCATCAGCTCTCTAAATTATTAAGTGATTGCACTGGCACATTTTCGGAAAAACACGGAATAGTTCAAAGCTACGTATATGATATGGAGGTATATCCGCATCAGACGTTTTGTCATGCTTCTTATTCCGTGCTGTGGAGTAAACGTGAAGCTGTGTGGAAGGAAAATGCTTTAGTATGTAAGAAATTTTATATTCATGTGTCAATATCATTGAAATTTTTGTAGTTTTAAAATAAGATATGGTGGTAATAAGACCTTCAGTATGAAGGATGAACTTGATTTCGAAACAAAAAGAAGTAGCAACGAATAACTTGCATTGATGGTAAAATTAAAAGACAGTTATCAGTTTTTTGTGTATATACCAACATAAGAACTTTTTCTGCCTTTTTTGTGTGTACCCAATTTTAGTAAATAAAAAGTGTTTTAATAGTAGGTGATGAAGGACTTGCCAGAGTACATGGGAAATAATAATGTGAAATAGTGGCTAATAATTGACTTCTCGGTGTGTGAATATAAACAAGCATGTTATGATTACTTAAGAACACTATTGAGACCACATGATAGTTTGTTTCTTCTAGTAGTGGCCTTCAGCCATGTAACTCCATGAGTCCGAGGGGCACTATTGAGAACTAAAGAGAGCATCTCATGTAGAGGAATTAACTTCATGACACCCAGCTTAAGGTTGAGGTCTATCAGGAAATGAAGCGTGCGAAAATATGGATTGTATCCATGAAGTTGGGACCTAGTTTTAGGGCAAACGGTTACTCACTTAAAATTTAGAATTGTTAATGGTGTGAATCTGTGATGCATGGCTCATAACACACGTGTAACTGTCTGAGGATCGGTAGTCCAGATGGCCCAAGGTCTACTTTCGCCACGAAAGGTTGAGGACAGTTGGTGACAAAAAGTTATAAATAACATCAAATCCTAATTTGGACAAAATTTTAATGTTATGACTTGTCAAACTGAAAATGTTATGTCAATCTTAACAAGATAAATAGTGTTGCAATAGTAAGTATATGTGAAACAACGTTTGCTGTAGAAGGATCAGCGTGTGCTATGTAAGAAAAGAAAAAACTACTAGCAATCGTATCAGGACTGTGTCAATGTGCATTTTGTTTATCAGTTAACAATTCAAGGAGAAAAAGACTCTTCAATTGGAGTTTGATGACTGGCACAGTAATTTATTTAGTTCTGATATAAAAAAGTAATTTTAAATAGATGATGTGTGAAGACTATGTCTGAGCAACTAAGATGACTTGACGATATAATATGAATCGTAATATCGTGTGAAGCTAGATGATTTACACGGGGAACTCGGTAGTAACTGTGAACCAAAGTGAATCTACCTTTGGACACCAACCATAGTGACAAGGTAGAAAACTCAGTGTCTGTTATACAACTGTATACGCGAGTGTTGCGGACGACGGTACAGAGTTGGAGTTTATGTAAAGTGATTACGTAAGTTCACAGCACATTCTAAGAGTGCCAAACTTGGCTAGTCACGGAGTAATTAACTGTATAATTTTTTAAGGAATTTCACAGAAAACACATCGTGTGCGGATATCTGGACTAAAGGTTACTCGGAAACTTCAATACATTACAGAACATTGAAACAAACACTTGTGAATCAATATTGAATGAATGAACTTCTAATAACTCTCTTTTCCCCTAGGCGGTAACACCTGTTACGGAATTAGTTAACACTAATGCTAGTATGGATTATCTGATGTCCACGCACATTCAACGAACACGATGCGGAGACGGCTCACAAGCAGAGGCGAAACAGCTGACCTGGGGCCCAACGGCCGCCGCTCAACAATCGCCTGTCAGCGCGCGCTGGGGGGCGCCTGGCAGCTTCGTCACGTGCAGCATCGCCGCGCCACCGTCTTCGTTACACCGGCGCCGCAACTACGGAGAATCGACTATCGTCGACGTGCATTGCATCTGATGTGTGTGTGTGTTGTCGTAGCAAGGAGTCAAGGTGTGTCTACCACGGAAAAGACAAAAGTGTGCTGCGAATATACCATATGAGAAATTTATGTAATACATATCAATAAGCAACTACAGTCACTGTATTTTCTTTGAGTGTATCTTTTTCTCTGACCAAATTCACATGGGGAACATTCATTTAATATGTCGTTAAGCAATAACAATATTCTGATTTTGATTTTTCTTTAGACACTGGATAAATGTTGTAATAGTTCCTACACCCTGGTCTGGTTTATGACTCCCGGTTTTCCCATGCCCGTGAACCCAAATGGGGGTGGGTTAACATAAGTCGTTTTCCGGTGAGATTAGTCAACATTTTTCCGGACTGAAACTTCTGTCACACTTTATTACTTGCTCTCCCTTACCCTTTGTGGAATCATGCTTTTTAAATAATAATATAGGCAAACTAATTTTAGACACTAACCGAATAAACATGCATATAAAATCGTGTGGAAGAACTGATTAGTACTGTGGTATGTCTGGTCCAAATACTTCCTTTTGTCCCAGCCATATCAGGGGGCCATTGTACTGTTTCTCGTGGGTGGACTTGGGTTTTAAACACAAATGTAAACTAATTATTGTGACCAATTTTATAAACAATCGACAAGTACGCCAAAGAAGAAGAGATAGAACTACAGTGGACATGTTATTCCATGGACACGTGCCCTTCTATGCATGAAATATCTGTCCTTTGTCCTTCACTTATCTTATGAGATTGGATTCGGACCTAAGAGAACGTTCTTGTGTAAAGCTCACCTTGCTGTACCAGCTGATAATGTAAGTTGTACTTAAAGCTCGAAAAATATAATGGTTGTTTTGTCAAATGAATTTCTGCATGTGTTCAACCTATTGAAAATCTGATACCTTTGTTGTCTTAAGTAGATATGTGCCTTAATAAAGAATTGTTAGGAACCAACTTAGAAAATCTTTACATTTTTCTCTTAGCTCATCTACGAGACGTACCGTGAATTATGACAATTAATTTTATTTCAAATCACACGAGACCGGAGGCAGCCACTAATAATTTAACAATTTTACTTACAGATTTTCTCTATATAACGAGATAACATCTCAGGCACAAAACTTCTGGACACAGAATTCCAGTTCCATTAAAGGATTTCATTTGTAGATGCTACTCTTGTTATCTTATATTGGGGAATCGAGACGATCCCACGATGAATCGACGATTACGCGACTAACTGGAGAACTGAGCCAGTTTACTAAGTGCTTATAAACGTCGGGCTAAATTGAACACCATATTACACTGTTCATAATATTCCTACATTAGTAATTTCTGTTTAATGCTGAGCCATTGAATTACTGTGTTTTTCTTTATTGTATGAGTCACGGATCATATTTTATTTTATTACATTACACTCCCAGTAGCTACTTCAACCTACATCCTTCTGAATCTGTTTAGTGTAGTCATCTCTTGGTCTCCCTCTACGATTTTTACCCTCTGCGCTGCCCTCCAATACTAAATTGGTGATCCCTTGATGCCTCAGAATATGTCCTACCAACTGATCCCTTCTCCTAATCAAGTTGTGCGACAAATTTCATTTCTCCACAATTCTGTTCTATACCTCTTCATTAGTTACGTGATATATCCATTTAATCGTCAGCACTCATTTGTAGCACCGCATTTCGAGAGCTGCTATTCTCTTTTTGCCTAAACTATTTAGCGTCCACGTTTCGCTTCCATACATGACTACACTCCATACAAATAGTTTTAGAAAAGACTTCCTGACAAATCCATCTTCGATGTTAACAAATTTCTCTTCTTTCAAAACGCTTTACTTGCCGTTGCCAATCTACATTTTATATCCTCTCTACTTCGACCATCATCAGTTATTTTGTTCCACAAATAGCAAAATTCATTTACTACTTTAAGCGTCTCATTTCTTAATCTAATTCCCTCAGCATCACCCGACTTAATTCGACTACATTCCGTTATCCTTGTTTACCTTTTGATGATGTTCATCTTATACCCTGCTTTCAAGACACTGTCCATCCCGTTCAACTGTCCTTCCAAATCCTTCGCTGCCTCTGACAGAATTACAATGTCATCGGCGAACCTCAAAGTTTTTATTTCTTCTCCATATATTTTAATACCTGCTCCGAACTTTTCTTTTGTTTCCTTTACCGCTTGCTCAATATACATATCGAATAGCATCGGGGAGAGGCTACAACCATGCCTCACTCCCTTCCCAACCACAGCTTCCCTTTCATGTCCCTCGATTCTTGTAACTGCCACCTGTTTTCTGTACAAATTGTAAATAGCCTTTCGCTCCCTGTATTTTACCACTGTGTGCTTCAGTATTCGAAAGAGAGTATTCCAGTCATATTGTGATACGTTTTTTCGAAGTCCTAATCTAGCTATTAAGATACGTCGTAAGGTCAGTGTTGCCTCACGTGTTCCAACACTTCTAACGAATCCAAACTGATCTTCCCCGAGGTCGGCTTCTATCGGTTTTTCCATTCGTCTAAGAAGAATTCGTGTTAGGCTGGCTAATGAGACTGATACTTCGGTAATTTTCACATCTGTCAACACCTGCTTTCTTTGGGATTGGAATTATTATATTCTCCTTGAAGTCTGATACTATTTCGCCTGTCTGATATATATCTCGCTCATCATCTGGTAAAGTTTTGTCAGGGCAGCCTCTCCCATTTTCGAAAAAAAAAAGACAGTGTCTATTATGTGCGTCTTTTGTCATAAGGTGATAGTCTTATTTTATGTAAACTGTTTTCAGATCTTCTTCAGCAAATTTTTTTGACTATCTTCTAAGTCTGGCTTAGCCATGTATGGAAGTGAAACATGGACAATAAATAGTTTGGACAAGAAGAGAATAGAAGCTTTGGAAATGTGGTGTTACAGAAGAATGTTGAAGATTAAATGGGTAGATCTCGTAACTAATGAGGAGGTATTGAATAGGATTGGGGAGAAGAGAAGCTTGTGGCACAACTTGAGTAGAAGAAGGGATCGGTTGGTAGGACATGTCCTGAGGCATCAAGGGATCACAAATTTAGCATTGGAGGACAGGGTGGAGGGTAAAAATCGTAGAGGGAGACCAAGAGATGAATACACTAAGCAGATTCAGAAGGATGTAGGTTGCAGTAGGAACTGGGAGATGAAGGAGCTTGCACAGGATAGATTATCATGGAGAACTGCATCAAACCAGTCTCAGGACTGAAGACCACAACAACAACAAACACTCATAACGATTTTCGTGGTTAACTGCATTTGGATTTATTTAGGCTGTAAATATTTTCGGTACGACTTTTGTTTCACTGCCACTGATAATCTACGTTGTAATTACTTTTGTGTAAACATCTGTATTCTTTGTGTCACTCTGCCGTCTTATGTTGTCGCAAAGTGAGCTACTAGTGTGATCTTTCGTAACTGAAGTAGTAGAAGCCGGCTGTGAATGAATTGTCAGGTATTGCTCGGGCTGCTTACTACCGCGTGCTTTCGAAATTGTTTCTTTATGCTTGTTCATTTTAAAGTTTGTGAAAGTGTGTTTCTTTTTATTCATGTGAATGACAATTTCTTAAATTGTGCTAAGTTTCCTTTTGCCATACCCCTGGGAACAGATTTTTTAATTTTTTTTTTCTTTTATGGCCTGACATTCACGCGGCCTGCTTCATTCATTGCTAATAATTTAGTTTTTAGCACGATTGAGTTCACTGGACGGTCGACGCTCTTTTGTCACGTGGGTGTTCGTCCGCGTCCCTCTAGCGGTGAGTTTGTGGCGTCAACGCTCTTACAGGGACGACGCCCTCTCCCTTAGGCCACGGCATTGCGATCGCTTTAGTGGTTTACATTTTATAGCTTCCGGCTCCTTTCCACTGATGGCTCCAATAAACGTGTGAAATGCGAAACAATACTTTACATAGAAACAACAGTAAACAGAATTTTTCTGTCTTTATTCTCATGCCATTAATGGTTTGTACCGAAATAATGAAATAGAATTCAGTCAGCCACGAAAGCACTATCAAGGCGACAGACGAATCTTTTCACTGCATAAAGCCACAGGCTTAGGTTCGTTGTTTGGTAGAGCTCTGGTGAAGACGGCAGGCCCACCTGGAGCTCATCTGCGACGGCCGCTGACCTGATCTATTGTTTGCAGGGACTCAAAGGCGATCCCAGGCTGCCCTGCATAATTTACGCCGCTTGTTCTTCGCAAACCATCAATTATTTCTTCAGATGCTTTAGACTAGCGGTCTTACAGTATCAGTGGAGCATTATTTCAAGACAGCTTAGCGAAACAATGGCGCTTCTTACTAACGATGACTCCTGACGTTTTCCAAACGGACAAGCCTTTCTCTCTCAAACCACTGTACAAATACGTTATAGAACGTAAATCGTCAGAAATGTCAGGCTAATTTCAGTAAAAAACTTCATGTAGTGTTGTAGTTACAGAAAGCAAAACTGTAATTTTACAACTACATCGATTCTTTGTTTCACAAACAAAGGGCATTAACACGTTTTGACATACGGCATTCTCAGAATCTGTTTCAAACAAAGAAACATTCGAGAAGCAGCTTTTAAAATCGTGATCGGGGACTGTTGCAGAGATCTACATCTATATTTACGTGATTACTCTGATATTCACAATTAAATGCCTGTCAGAGGGTTCAATGAACCACCTTCAAGCTGTCTCTCTACCGTTACACTCTAGAACGGCGCGCGGGAAAAACGAGCACTTAAATCTTTCTGTGCCAGCCCTGATCTCTCTTATTTTATTGTGATGATCATTTCTCCCTATGTAGGTGGGCGCCAACACAATGTTTTCGCAAGGAGATAACGTAACTGAAATACCAGGAGAAGGTCCCTTCGCAACGAAATGCGCCTTTGTTATGATGATTGCCACTCCCATTCACGTATCATGTCTGTGGCACCATCCCCCTGTTTCTTAATAATACAAAACGAGCCTTCCTTCTTTGAACTTTTCAAAATCATCCGTCGGTCCCACCTGATACGGATCCCACACCGCACAGCTATACTCCAGAATAGAGCTGACAAGTGTAATGTAAGCAGTCTTTTTTAGCAGACCTGTAGCACCTGCTAAGTGTTCTGTCAGTGAATCGCAGTCTTTGGTTTGCTCTGTCCACAGTGTTATCTATGAGATCGTTCCAATGTAGGTTATTTGTAATTTAAATCCCTATCTATTTAGTTGAATCGCATAATCGATATTTAGCGGATTTCTTTTAGTACTCACGTGAATAACTTCACTCTTTTTTTCAATCAGGGTCAAGTGCCACATTTCGCACCAAACGAATATCGTATCTAAATCATTTTGCAATTCCTTTTCATCAACTGATGTCTTTACGAGGAGGTAGACAACAGCATCATCTGCAAATAATCTAAGCGGGCTACCCAGATTGTCTCCTATGCCGTTTAGATAAATCAGGAACAACAGAGGGCCTATAACACTTCCTTGGGGAACGCCGGATATTTTATTTGATGACTTTCCGTCTATTACTACGAAATGTGACCTTTCTGACAGGAAATCACGAACCCAGTCGCACAACTGAGGCGATATTCCATAGGCACACAGTTTGGTTAAAAGACGGTTGTGAGGAACGGTGTGGAAAGCCTTCTGAAAATCTAGAAATATAGAGTCAATTTGGCATCCCCATTATTAATTCATGAGAATAAAGAGCTAGTTGTGATCCCCAAGAACGATATTTTCTTAATATGTGCTGACTATGTGGCAATAAGTCATTTTCTTCGAGGTACTTCATAATGTTCGAATACAGTATTTGTTCCAAAACACTACTGCAAATCGACGTTAGTGATACGGGCTGGAATTCAGCTGATTACACCTATTTCCATTTTTGGATATTGGTGTGATTTGAGCAATTTTACTGTATTTACGTACAGATCTTTCTGTTATCGAGCGGTCTTGCTAAATGTGGAGCTATTGCATGTGCATGCTCTGAAAGGAACCTGTCTGATATATAATCTGGTTCGGAAGCCTTGCCTTTATTAAGTTATTTAGCTGTGTTGCTACACCGAGGATATCTATTTCGATGTTTCTCATCTTCACAGTTCTTCTTCATCGGAATTCGAGAATATTTACTTCGTCTTCTTTGGTGAAGGAGCTTCGGAAAAGCGTGTTTAATTACCTGCTTTTGTGACACTGTCATCAGTGACTTCACCGTTGTTATCGCGCAGTTTAGGTTTTGATTTCGTCTTGCCACTAGTGCGCTTTATGTATGACCAGAATCTCTTTGGTTTTTCTGCCAGATTCCGAGACAGAGTTTCGTTGTGGAAATTACGTTTCTGCATATCCTTTCTTTCAGGAGTGCTAGTTCTGCATGGTTCGCAGGAGAGCTCCTGTAAAGTTTGGAAGGTAGGAGACGAGGTACTGGCAGAAGTAAAGCTGTGAGGACGAGGCGTGAGTCGCGCTTGGGTAGCTCTGTTGGTAGAGCACTTGCCCGCGAAAGGCAAATGTCACGAGTTCGAGTCTCGGTCCGGTGCACAGTTTTAATCTGCCAGAAAATTTCATATCAGCGCACACTCCGCTGCAGAGTGAAAATCTCGTCCTACAATACCGATCGTCTCTGTAACTACCTTACAGTTTTTTAACTGTCCCATTTACACCGACGCCAAATTCAATTGTTTCCTTACACCCTCTAAACTAAAATACCGCCCAGTCGCTTCCACACAGCCCCCGCTACCTGTATAGCAGCTTCCTGTGTATATTTGACTTCTGACTATTAAGCGGATCCCAGAAACCCACCACCCGATGGCGCAAGTCAAGGAATCTGGAGACTACACGGTCACAAAACAGCCTGATCCTCTGGTTCAGACCTTCCTCGCTTCTCTGCTCCAAAGGACCACAGTCGGTTCTGTGGACGATGCTGCAGATGGTGAGTTCCGCCATAGTCTAGGAGCCAAGACTGGCAGTCTTTACCATTTCCTCTAGCCGCCCGAAACCAGATAGAATCTCCTTCAATCAAAATCGAAGCACGTCGTTGATACCGACATGGGCTAACACCTGCAGTTGGCTACACACTATACTTTCCATGGTATCCGGAAGCATCTTTTCCACATCCGGAATGACTCCCTTGGTATGCACAGGGAGTGCACATTGGCTTCCTTGTCCTCCTCGGCAGCTATGTTTCTAAGGGTTCCCATTATGCGCATAACGTTTGAGCTCCCAACTATCAGCAAACCCACCCTCTATGAATGCCCAGACCTTGAGGGCATAGGAACGTACTCTGGAACAGGGTGGACGAGTGCATCCAGCTCAGAGACTTCTTCAGCTATAGATATCATCCGTAACCTGTTAGTCAGCCGAACCAGAGAGGTCCTACGCTCGGCCCCACGAAAAATCTTTCAATGCCCGCCACACTTTGGAATAATCTCCCACTCGACCACAGGTGAGGGGTCAACCTCAGTGCAGGCAGTACCCGGGGAGGTCACAGCAGTAGACCGATCGGAGGACACGTGGGTCGTGCTCGAAGTCCCTCGCATCCCCACGTCAGATCCCCTGTAGTGATGCCCCTTGGCAGCAGCTTCAAGCTGTATGACGGAAGCTAACACTGCATGGAGCTATGAGCCGAAGGGTCACCAACTCAGTTCGCATCTGTACACAGCAATCACAGTGCCTACCCATTTCTGGTCGGGCCTGTTTGAAACTCATAAACATATGTAATAAACAAATGGTGTACTCACCTTATTAGCAGCAGGAACTCGCAGTGCTCTCTCACTGATGGTATAGCTGACACTGAGCTGTTCTAAGCTAAACAAACGGAAGCCTGTACGATACGAGGATCGATGCAACCGTCGATAGCAACGGTGGTCCTATACGCTACACTGTTTTGAAGAGGAATGGTTGCTCCTAGTAAGCACTCAGACACATAACAAATTCCAAAAATATATTAGTAACTACAAAGGTAACTGAAAAGAAGTATCTCCTGTTTGACAATCGTAAAAATAAGTATTAAACACACAGTTTACTCGCCTTATTTGCAGCAGAAACTCGCAGTGCACTCTCACTGGCGGTCCAACCGATAATATATTCTTTTTGTATTGTTAGTATTACACATTCAGTGCTATGTCAAGTGACATTGTGTCTGTCTAGATGTATTTATTGTACCTTGTAGGGATGTGGGAGTTCTGTTTGCTAAAGAGTTATGCCTCTTGTATTTTGAACGTGGTAGCTCTGTTTTATATAATGTGTTACGCCAAGACAAATTAGTGGCTTACTTGAATGTTTGCGTTGCTTGCGAGTAAGAGTGAAGTGTGGGATGTGAGAAGCTCTTTTACGTAAACGGCTGTCAAAACTGAATAAACTGATAGAGCTATAAATCATACAACCAAAGGCTAGGCACATCAAATGTGTGCAAACGATACTTACGTTCTTGAAATATAGGCGACTGTTGTGTAGTCGAATGCCATAAATGATTCTCCATGTGATGTTGGTGTACTTTAAGTCTCAAAATTCTGTAGCTCGCTCACCGATGTCTCCGTACATTTCACATTGGAAGCATTAACAATGAAACAGCGTTCATTCGTCGTAAAGCACTATACACAATTTCTGGACTTATCGCTCTGTGAATGACCAAATGTTGGCGAGAGCACTGTACAGAACAGAAGACCAGTTGTGGTGACAAAATTTATGCACCTTTTGATACGGATTTTTTGTAAAGTTTCACGGTATTTCTTAATTTTATTTTTATAAGTTGATGAGACGTTTAGAAAAGACTGTCTCTCTACATGATTCCAGCAAGGACCAATGAGGAAGTGAAGCCTCAGCTGTAACCCTGGAGAATGTGGAACAAGTGCGAACTATATTCAGCGAGTAGTTCTGTTCATCAATAATCACAGCAGCTCTGGAAATCACGACGTTCTCTCCAGAGGATAACGAAACACAAACTTAATCTTTTTCCTTACAAAATTTAACTGCACCAACCTTTGAAAAACATATATGTTGAGTGGTGATATTATTTTGCAAATAATATGACTGAGTCCTTTGATATGGATCAGATCTGGTCTAGTAATGAGGCACACCTTCGTGTTCACGGGTACGTGAGGAAACAGAACTGACTACACTTGGATACTGTGAATCCACTCGCTGAAGCTTCTGCTCTACTTCATCCAGGTTTGGCGCCGATCAGTGCACAAAGCATTATTGTGCCCATTTCTATTGAGGGAACTATGCCAGCAAAAAATTTAGACAGACATTTAAACTTGAATTAGCACCGCCCACACGGCGCCCCAGAATGCTCAAAAACGTACAGGCGGGATAAAGCACGTCAGCATCGTTCTGCGGATGCATTGGACATCCTTCAGGCGACGTTCAGAGACTGCACTGTTTCCATGGACATCTAAGCATTCACTGGACGTGGTGTGGAATGCTCCCCTATAGTTCCAACCTCAACCCGTATGATTATTTATAAAGTTACGTAAAACAGGTGAGTTCACCGTTTTGCTCGTGCGACCTGGCTCGTCCTCACACCTGAGCAGCGAAAAACCAGCTGCCTCATGGCGACCAATGGAAGGGTGAGAAGACGGGATTGGAGGAGGAATCGAAACAAGACAACCCAGCATGATAAACTGCTATCAAAGAGTCTATTCAATGGCCGCTAATTGTTCTATGGAGATGTATCGCTTCACTGTGCCTAATTAATGCCTACCTTTCATTCACACTTTAAACATAGAAACACTGCATATCACTGAATACTGATTCACTAAAGTTTCACTGTCTGGTACCACGTTCCGAATGCTGCTAATTCAAAGATAAACCTTTAAAATGACGTCTGTCAGTGATCTTCTGTCAGCAGGTTTCGGTCTCTTCATTGCGCCACCATCGAAATAATCGTATCTGCAAATTTGTGAAGTTGTGGACGTTTAACAAAGAGAATTTTCATAGGTGTCTACAAGACCTATTTTGTTACGAAACTCACTATTCAACTGTCTGTCACACGACAGGTCTAAAAGTTCTGACTGTAGTTAGGCGTCTTGGATTGATCCGTGTGTCTGACCCGTTTCAAATTCCTAACTCGGCCACAATACTGCTTTTCATCAAGTTTAAAAGGGCTACTCTCCCGGTTAAGCATTGAGCAATTAAGGTTATAAAACTGCAGTTTAAATTAACATAGTGTCATTCCTCTGAAGACGTCGCACAGTTTTCTCTGCCCTTGACTACATAACGACGCCAGAGAGCCACATTTTACCGCGAGCGCACATTACTCATGTGGCAAGCGAGCGTGAACACTCGTACTACACCATCCACCCAATGAATCGGGCTTATATAAAGGACTGTATTCAAAGGTGCACCTGCAACAGTCCAGGATCTTCGCACTACACCGTCCGGAGAGAGAATCATGCAGTCAAAAATGAGGTTCTTCAGCAAGTCATTACTAATTTCAGTTCAAGCATCTACACGGCCATTGCTGTGCTTGGAAAGCGCTTTGAAAACCTTCTGTACTGAATTTCAGGCTATCTGCTGTAGCCTATATATTGTAAATGGAATGTGTCAACTCATTATGTTTATATAGAGGTTCAAATGGTTCAAATGGCTCTGAACACTATGGGACTTAACATCTGAGGTCATCAGTCTCCTAGAACTTAGAACTACTTAAACCTAACTAGCCTAAGGACATCACATACATCTATGCCCAAGGCAGGATTCGAAACTGCGACCGTAGCGGTCGCGCGGTTCCAGACTGCGGCGCCTAGAACCGCTCGGCCACACCAGCCGGCTCTACATAGAGGAAAAATACTTATTAACAACTATTTTGCCCCCCCCCCCCCCCCCCCGGGAAAAATTAAACAAATGAAAAACAGAGAACTGGGCATTGTACTGTGAAACTCTCAGACAGAATTGTTTTCTTTGCCTGGAGGTATCCACACCTTTCGCTGCGAGCACGTTTCGAGTACTTAGTTAATGCTTCAAATAGCCAGTATGCCTGATACACCAGCAATGTGTCGGGTTGTTCAAGTAAAATCAGTTTCAAAGTTTGTTCTAGTAATTTCATTTCCAAAGAATGATTTTACGACAGGAAATTCGTATAAGAAATCTTATATTACCTTTATTCATGATCATAATAACGATTCGTATTGTCACTCGAATGACAGGTTTCGTGATTGGAAACCAAGATTCTAACAAACTGATCTCTAGAAGCTTATTTCAGTATCGCCTTCGACGTTTATGTACCAGAATAAGTGAATACGTGGTGGGTGGAATTAGGTAGTCTTCTCTGGAATTAAAGACAAATGAGAACTAATATGATGACCAACGTAACGTTGTAAGGTGGGTTGATGATTTTAAAAACAGACATCAGTGGGATGGACGTGTTTCGGAAAATTCCAGAAGACATACAGAGTACTTTCAAGAGTGCATTTGCAACTGAGTGTGAAACATGTAATGATGATAATAATCACAGTTACTCTACTGCAGGTACTCTACTGTCTGTAATGAATGTATGTCGAGGGAGGCATAGATGGGAGACACAAGAGATGCAGGCAATTCAATCGTCTACGATCGTGCAGGGTGAACCCGAATTTCACCAATCAAATATCGGAGGTTATTCAGGGATGTTTTTTGATTATTTTGATGTTACAGAGAGTTGCATTTCTTTTTACTTTTATTCCCTTTTTTTGTATCTCTGTTGTACAGAGAAGATCTGCCTAACAGAGCAATTGTCAACGGGTATGCGCTATATTTCTAGTTTGAAAACAAGTATTTTTCCACTTATACACCGTATTTCATGTTCACAACAATAATCTCCATCTTACTGTTTGCCTTCAAAATTACATATGTAACTGCTCGGTTCTCTCTCGGATTTGTTTCTATATCATAGTTGTACGTTAACTGTGATACACAGCAGTATTTCCAAATACATTTTTTAGGAACCTTTTTTTCTTCTGAGGGTACTTTCAAGAAAACAATGATTATTCGCGTAGCAAACCAAATTTATCTTTATTATTATACTGCAATGACCCATTGGAGCCAACTGATTCTTTATACGATAGTAGAAATATTCCTAAAAAGTCAAAAAAATCTATTTGGTGTAGTTAGGCTTCACGGTTAATATTGTCCGGTGAAAACTCCCACAACTGTAACATCGTTCGTTCGTTCCTCGTGGTCGCAAATTTAAAAATTGTTTTTTAATCGTCTTGTTCTTCCAAAATATTGTGTACATGACAAATCTACCAAGCAACATTGTTTTATGAAATTAATTTTGATATCTGACTACTAATTATGTGCAAAGTGTATCAGGCACAACGCATTTGGAACGATATTGATCCGAAGTGATAGTTAGCAGATCTCAATGTCAATATCTTGTAAAATTATCACCAAACAAGTAAGACGGTTGCGAGATAAGTAGCAACTCTTTAACTAAAACTTTGTAATCTTTAATGATAACAGTATTTCTTCAAGGGATGTTGTTGCTCTTGTGGTCTTCAGTACAGAGACTGGTTTGATGCAGCTCTCCATACTACTCTACCCTGCGTAGGATTCTTCTTCTCCCAATACCTACTGCAACCAACATCCTTCTGAATCTGCTTAGTGTGTTCATCTCTTAGTCTCCCTCAACGATTTTTACCGTCCGCACTGCCCTCCAGTACTAAATTGGTGATCTCTTGGTGCCTCAGAACATGTCATAGCAACTGATCACTTCTTCTAGTCAAGTTGTGCCACCAACTTCTCTTCTCCCCAATTCTTTTCATTACCTCCTCATTAGTTATATGATCTACCAACCTAAACCTCAGCACTCTTCTGTAGCACCACATTTCGAAAGCATCTACTCTCTTCTCGTCCAAACTATTTATCGTCCATGTCTCACTTCCATACATGTCTACACCCCATACAAATACTTTCAGAAACGAGTTCCGGACACTTAAATCTATACTCGATGTTAACAAATTTCTCTTCTTCAGAAACACTTTGATTGCCATTGACAGTCTATATTTTACATCCTCCCTGTTTCGACCATCATTAGTTTTTTTGCTCCACAAATACCAAAACCTCTTCACTACTTTAAGTGTCTCATTGCCTAATCTAATTCCCTCAGCATCACCCGAAATATTTCGATTGCATTCCATTGTCCTAGCTTATCTTTCGTTGATGTTCATCTTATATCCTCTTCTCAAGACACTGTCCATTCCGTTCAACTGCTCTTAAAAGTCCTTTGCTGTCTCTGACATAATTACAATGTCATCGGCGAAACTCAACATTTTTATTTCTTCCCCATGGATTTTAATACCTACTCCGAATTTTTCTTTTGTTTCCTTTACTGCTTCCTTAATACACAGATTGAATAACATCGGAGAGAGGCTACAAACCTGTCTCACTCCCTTGCCAACCACTGCGTCCCTTTCATGTCCATCGACTCTTATAACTGTCATTTGGTGTCTGTACAAATTGTAAATAGCCTTTCGCTCCCTGTATTTTACACCTGCCACCTTCAGAATTTGAAATCGAGTATTCCAGTCAACATTGTCAAAAGCTTTCTCTAAGGCTACAAATGCTAGAAACGTAGGTTTGCCTTTCTTTAATCTATACTCTAAGACACGTCGTAGGGTCAGTATTGCCTCACGTGTTCCAGTATGTCTACGGAATCCAAACAGATCTTCCCCGAGGTCGGCTTCTACCAGTTTTTCCATTCGTTTGTTAAGAATTCGCTTTAATATTTTGTAGCGGTGACTTATAAAACTGATAGTTCGGTAATTTTCACATCTGTCAACAACTGATTTCTTTGGGATTGGAATTATTACATTCTTCTTGAAGTCTGAGGGTATTTCGCCTGTCTCATATATCGTGCCGAAGAAGATGGTAAAGTTTTGTCAGGACTGGCTATCGCAAGGCTGTCTGTAGTTCTAAAGGTAAGTTGTCTACTCCCGGAGCCTTGTTTCGACTCAGGTCTTTCAGTGCTATGTCAAATTCTTCACGCAGTATCATATCTCCCATTTAGTCTTCATCTATATCCTCTTCCATTTCCATAATATTGTCCTCAAGTACACTGCCCTTGTATAGACCCTCTATATAGTCCCTCCACCTTTCTGCTTTCATTTCTTTGCTCAGAACTGTGTTTCGATCTGAACCCTTGATATTCATACAAGTGGTTCTCTTTTCTCCAAAGGTCTCTTTAATCTCCCTGTAGGCAGTATCTATCTTGCGTCTAATGAGATAAGTTTCTAGATCCTTACATTTGTCCTCTAGCCAAGCCTGCTTAGCCATTTTGCACTTCTTGTTGATCTCACTTCTGAGAGGTTTGTATTCCTTTTTGCCTGCTTCATTTACTGCATTTTTATATTTTCTCCTTTCATCAATTAAATTCAATACTTCTTCTGTTACCCAAGGATTTCTACTAGCCCTCGTCTTTTTACCTACTTGAACCTGTGCTGCTTTCACTACTTCAGTTTCATTGTAAATGACCTTCTTTGCAACAACTTCTCACTCACAACTATCCGATGAACGCATAGAACCGATGATTACACTTATGATGGTATTGCTTTGAACTTTTTGTTATAATACAGGAAGACAGTACGATATGTGCTTGCTTTGTCGAGTTTTAGGGTACTAAATCTGGTTGTTATGTCAAAATTTGCTGAAGTAATAGATGTATTCAAATCTCTATACCCAACCTCCCTGATTACTGTTACTTTTCTCAGAACTTCTAACAACTAGCCACATTTAACATTGTTGGACGCTTTTTCTAGGTTGATAAATCTGATTATTGTGTCTTTTCTTCAGTCTTACTTGGAACTTCAGAGGAGGCCCTCTGGTACCTTTATCTTTCCCAAAGCCAACCTGATCGTCAGGTAACAGATCCGCAATCCCATTTTTCATTTTTATGTATAATGTTGTTGTCAGCAGCTTGGATGCATAAGCTGTTGAGGTGACTGTGAGAAATCTCACTCACTCGTAGGCCCTTGCTACATATGGATTGTGTGGTTGATATTTTTCCGAACGTGTGATAGTAGATCCCGGTTCATAGACTCTACACACCAACTTGTATAGTCTCTTTGGTTACCACTTCCTCCAATGAGTTTAAGAAAGCTGATGGAATTTTATGTGTTACTTCTGCCTCATTTCATTTCAAGAATTTCAGGGCCCTCTTAAATTCTTAGTGCTGGATCCCGTCTCTCAATTATTTGTATCACGCCGTGCGGTTAGTCCTCCCGGTCTTAATTTATTTTTTCCGCCTATCCGCTCTCTCCTCTGTAAGTAAGTATAATTCCCCTTTCTTTTAATTTCATCGAATGTGGTTTTCATTTTTTTATTTGCTGAGTCATTTCTTTCTCAGTTTCTTCATGTTGTTCCTGCGACCACTTATTCTTGGTTTCTCTGCACTTCATTCCTAAGTGATTTATATATTTTCCGTCCGTCCATTGAAATATTTGTACTTTCACTCAAGGTTTCTCCGCCGTTATCTTTATTGTGCCTATATTTGTCTGTTCCTTATCTGTGATTGCCCTTTTTGTAGAGGTCCACTCCTTTTCAGCTGAACTGCCAACTCGTATTCATCATCGCAGTATCGACATCCTTAGCGTACTTCAAATGAGTCTCAACATTTCATAAAACCTCAGTAACCCTCTCCCTTCCACTGTGATTCTTCCAGCTAACTGTCTTGGGCTTCATTCCACTTTTCTGTGTTAGATAAACAGTGACCTGAGTCAATACATGCTCCTGGGTACGCCTTACAATCTAATCCGACCATTAAGTAATCCTGCTGGAATCATCCAGTGTCTCCGAATTCTCGCTTCCCGCGCCCGGGTTCCCGGGTTCGATTCCCGGCTTGGTCAGGGATTTTCTCTGCCTCGTGATGACTGGGTGTTGTGTGATGTCCTTAGGTTAGTTAGGTTTAAGTAGTTGTAAGTTCTAGGGGACTGATGACCATAGATGTTAAGTCCCATTGTGCTCAGTGCCATTTCAGGCTTTTTTTTTCGCTACGTCTTTTCCAAGTATACCTACTCCCCTTGTGATTCTTGAACATAGTATCCGCTATTGCCATCTGAAATTTACTGCGGAACTCAATTGACCTCCTTCATCTATCAGTCCTACTAGCATGCCCATATTTCTCGTAACCCTTTCTTATTTACCTTCCCCCACATTAACGTTCCAATTGCATACGATTACTGGATTTTCATCTCCCTTTAGATTCTACTTACCAGTTCAATATCATATACATTCTCCACCCTCTGACTGCGATGTCGGCATGTATACCCGAACTGTAAGTGTCGACGTGTGTCTGCTGTCGAATCTGATGATAACAGCCTTGTGACAGTCGCTCACTCTCAGCCCTACTTTCTTATTTATAATGGAACCTACTGTCATTATATGATTTTCTGCTTCTCTAGGATCCCACTTTGTCTAGACTGAGCATTTGTACTTCGCTTTCTAGTTTTTCTAGCTTCCCTAATAAATTCAAACCTCCGACATCCCCTGCTCTGACTAACCGAATCTTATCCATTTGTTGATTATTCCATCTTTCTCTCATAGTAACGTTTCCACTGGAAGTCACCCGCCTAGATATCCGAATTGTGGAATACTCCAGAAACAGTTCATTCTTCAGCTTCTCCCTGGGTACTTCGTGTTGTAACAGTTCACGCTGAACTGCCGGATGTCAGGATCCAACGAGCGCAATATTTCGCAAACGACCACGTTGACATCGTGTGGTTCGTTGGTGAACTGACAGTCAGTTCATCAGTTATCTCGACAATCCGGAAACATCTGCCAACGGAGATTCGTCATGACTAAAGTCCTGAGTGTATGCATCATAAAGAACTTAAAATATACATCCAAATATGGATGAAAAATGCTTAAAAATGTATGAAAAGTGTCGAAATAGGGAACATGAAGAGGCAATGTAGTTACTGCGTGCGTTATATCTCAAAGTGGAACCAGTTCATATCAATTACGAGTAAGAGCGCCGCCACGCGAAAAATCGGTACATTTAGAATGCTGATAGCCCCTATCATTTTCTGACCTCTCTCTGGTGGCGGTTAGGAATGGAGCCTTTCCGGGATTATTTTCTAAAAATTTGCAAAATGGGAGCGCAAACCGTGTTTCAAGAATTGTCTCTTCTTTGCTATTGTCGTCGGCAACAAACGGATCCGATGCGAGTGAGCCGCAGCGAAAAATCAATATGTAAAGGATCAACTGCGAGATATATCGCACGCACAGGGACACGCTCAAAACTCCGTATCATTTTATTTAAAAACATCATTCAATCATGAATATTTAACAGTATAATCTTTAACAGATACTATTGGACCAAGACATCATTTACTATTTATTTTACACTCTTCAACCATTGTAAACATAAACGACCAAGTACCAAATGTAGGTGGTAAGATTGTGTGGTCGATCACTCTAAACGTTTTATAAGCAGAAAACGACCGTTACTGTGGTAACTGGGCAGTATTTGAATTGGGATGCTATGTTGGCACTCACTGTTTCTGGTTACAGTACATCTCTCCCATTAATAAAACTATCAATAAGACACAAGGGTTTAAAAGCTGGGTTATTGTCTAAAATTTTTTCAAACTTTTCTTTAGGTTTCCTAGGGAATACCTACGGCTATGAGGAGTCCACTAGAATAATTTTGTTTATTAAGGGAGAAGATACATTCAACGCCAAACCTTAAGTATCAAGCTTTCTAATAGTTGCAGGTAAATTGGAAAAATGAGTTTTAATCACAGCAATGTCTTTTATAATACTGGAATCATTAAAAGCTTCCTTGCAATGGCAAACTGCCAAAGCCTCTGCGCTATCGAAGTCGTTTACTACCCCTGTAATGGGGTAAGACGCGACGGCCTTGACCCACGTACCGCAACGACTTACCACTGGTTCTGGAGGTAAAGGCACGTTTGGTAGTTCTCCTCTGTAGGCCTGGATGTGAGCAGGAGCCCTTAGAAACACTTTCTTTGTGGATGAAATGAGTTTATTTACTTTCAAAACTGTGGAACGTACTTATTCAGCAAGGCGATATACTGCACGAGCAGAGCACTTCACATGAATCAAATTCAGATAAAGTAGTCGAAGGGCTTTTCCTGCTTTAATCATATACGGAGCAGCATCTGAAATAAACACAAACACCCTTTCATTTGCATAAGAATCGGGAAATATTTTTCAAATACCCTCATTCACAAATCTGGCAATCGTAGAATGATTTACTTTTTCAAGTTCTTTGCAAGTCGCTAAAGTTGAAGAAGGCTCTTCTTTTCAAAGCACCAGTAATTAAATTTGGAATTTACCGGCCACAAGGCTCTGTAGTTTCGTCAACTGAAATTCAGTCCTTCATTGCGTATTTCTTCCAGAAAATTTACGTAAATTGTCGGTACGTAAATCATGATGATCTCTCCATTGGCAAAAGATTACGGAATAGTCCCCCATTCAGATCTCCGGGAGGGGACTGCCAAGGGGGAGGTTACCATGAGAAAGATTGAATAATCAACGAAAGGATAATGTTCTACGAGTCGGGGCGTGGAATGTCAGAAGCTTGAAAGTGGTAGGGAAACTAGAAAATCTGAAAAGGGAAATACAAAGGCTCAATCTAGATATAGTAGGGGTCAGTGAAGTGAAGTGGAAGGAAGACAAGGATTTCTGGTCAGATGGGTATCGGGTAATATCAACAGCAGCAGAAAATGGTATAACAGGTGTAGGATTCGTTATGAATAGGAAGGTAGGGCACAGAGTGTGTTACTGTGAACAGTTCAGTGACCGGGTTGTTCTAATCAGAATCGACAGCAGACCAACACCGACAACGATAGTTCAGGTATACATGCCGACGTCGCAAGCTGAAGATGAACAGATAGATAATGTGTATGACGATATTGAAAGGGTAATGCAGTATGTAAAGGGGGACGAAAATCTAATAGTCTTGGGCGACTGGAATGCAGTTGTAGGGGAAGGAGTAGAAGAAATGGTTACAGGAGAATATGGGCTTGGGACAAGGAATGAAAGAGGAGAAAGACTAATTGAGTTCTGTAACAAGTTTCAGCTAGTAATAGCGAATACCCTGTTCAAGAATCACAAGAGGAGGAGGTATACTTGGAAAAGGCCGGGAGATACGGGAAGATTTCAACAAGGTTACATCATGGTCAGACAGACATTCCGAAATCAGATACTGGATTGTAAGGCGTACCCACAATTGTTCATGAAAATCATGAGACCTTGCAAGCTAAAATTGACTCAGTTGCATCTACCGATTCGGTTACGCAACTTGCAAAAACTCAAGAAAACTTAAAGGACACAGTGGATACTCTGAAAATTGGTTCACAAAGACACATGGAGGACATTAGTTCATTATCAGAGAAAGTAGTTGAACTTTCGGATCAGCTAAATAATTTATCTACGAAAGTAGATGATAATTTGAATAACAAAAAACCGGTAGTCTTTAATGACATAGGAGAGTGCGAACAAATTAGGAAATTCAAACAAAGTCTGAATCAAATTAGTACGCAACACCAAAGAGAAATCCGGGAAGTACAAGATCAGCTGACACAGGTAATACAACAATTACGTATTTCAGAGGACACTCGCGCTCCAATACGGGAAGAAGGACATAGAAATACGGAACAGCCACAAAATAATTACACAGGGCACTTCGGAAATTATGAAAGAAATTGGCAAGGTACACCGAATTTTGAGATGGAACCGCCGAAACGACGAAACAATGACCGATATGCGACCCGCCGAGACGATGATTTTGACTATAAGCTGTTCATTACTACACGTAAATTCAAAACATTTAAGAATTCTGGCAACGACATTCATCCACAAGCGTGGCTCCATCAATTCTCTCATTGTTTTCCTCCCAACTGGTCATTAGAGCACAGATTAGAATTTATGTGTGGCTACTTAGAGAATGAACCAGCTGTAAAAATGCGATCGGTCATTCACGATTGTCACAGTGAAGGAGAATTTTACCACGCCTTCCTCTCAGCATATTGGTCTCAAGCCACACAAGACCGAGTAAAACATGGCATCATGATGATGAAACATTTCGAACAATCTGAATTTTCCAGTCTTGTGAAATATTTTGAAGACATGTTGCACAAGAATCAGTACCTGTCAAACCCATACAGCCCGTCAGAACTCATCCGCATTTGCTTAATCAAATTGCCTGAACATTTACGGCATATTATTTTGGCAGGCCGTTGCAAAGACGACATTGAAACTTTTCAGGGGCTCTTACAAGAATTAGAAATTGACACTGACAATTGCGGTACGCGAAAACAGGAGCACAACAATTACAGGTCACACCTGTCACAAATCCGCGATGAAAGAAATAATAACTGGACACGACAAGGCTATTCTTACAACGCAAATCGTGAACCAAACAGGCACCACCCATATGACAACCACTGGCAGAGTAATAGTTACAGAAAAATATCGCATTTCCGTAGTAATGATTATAACAGAGACAATCGTAGAAACAGACAATATGGGAGCCAAAACAATTACTATCAAGGGAGACAGAGTAACTTCAGACACAACAGTTCAGCTCGCAGTTACGATTCAGGGAGAAATTCTCCACCACTTAACCGACAAGAAAGAAATTACAGAAACTACCAACAAAACGACAGACCTGAATTCCATCACAACTGGCGAGCTTCAAGCAGGGCGGGGCCCTCTCGGTAAGGTGAATTTGTAGAAGTTAGGTCCCCTAATCCCAATAACGGCGCGCGCCAACAAAGAGACAGACAATGACTCGCACCGCAGGCAGCCGCGCACGCCGGCTGGCTCAGAGAAAAATAACATATACGCTAACCTTGAGCAGAATTCCAGTGTTCCTTACCGACGTAATCACATGATAATTGCTTTTAAGTTGAAACTCTGCGCCCTAGAAAGGGTAAAGGATTGCACCACATTTCACATGTAAAACCGTTTATTTAGAGATAATCTGTTCTTTTTTTTTAACTTTGTCTTTACCATAAAACATTTCACTTCACATTTCTAGTATGCTGTGTCACACTGAGACACTGTTAACATGCAACAATGTTTTGAAGTTAACTATCCAGTCCAGAACCTAGGGAACATTTTTAAACATAAATTACGAATGTATTGTTATAGTGAACAGACGAAACAGTGTTGTTATTTGTACATTCTTGCTTGTTAGTTGCACGATTACGTAACGACCATAAGGCTTACATACTTAGAACATTTACCAGTACTGCTAATGAGATTTTAATGCAACATTTTGGTTTACTTGAAAACACATTCTTTATTTGAAGTTCATTCGGTGAGATTAAAGATTACTTAGCATTTGGTTTCTCTAATAGCTACACGATTATATCACGACGCTACTAATGTGTGACACTATATACATTGTGCTTTTGCGATGTATCTTGTTTATATCTGCACAGTTTTTCTAAATTCTTCTGGAAAGGAAAACATGTTGTAGTAGTAACTTTGTGGTATAGCTACAATGAGACAGTCTTTTCTGTAGCGCAACAATACGTTACAGTACAGTACTTACTTCATCACGGCAATAAGCGTAGTAACTACGATATCTATACGCAAAGCATTTCACTTTTGTTTATCATGAGGTAAGTACATTGACTTCTGTAGAACTTAGCTTTCGGAGGACGATAACTACGACACTTCCACAGAGATTATCTTACAACAGGACGCACAGTTTAGCGCTACAGTACGCGTATTTGAGTGCCTAATTTAGTACTTAAAACATTTATTTTTAAAGATATTTGAAATACAATGTTACAAAGGTTTTCCGTGATACATTTCATTCCATTGCTGTAATCTGTAACACCTGAGGATATAATTACATTAATCCTCAAGGGGGTACACGCTTACTTCGTGTACCATGTGTTTGGCAAGCACAAGGAGCCCTAGCAAATATGGTATTTGTTTATACAACTTTACACATCGGCACCATATTTCTCTAACACATAAATTACACAGCTATCTGATCATTTAACTGACAGAAACAAAATTTTATTATACTTCATCAGTGACAGATATTTACGTAATTACACAGTTGGATAACTTCACACTTACGAAATTGTACTTTGTGAACTGTTCATATTTTTTCAGAACCATTGTGATGCTATGAGAACTTTGAATGACATATTTGGTATGGGATCATGATTTTTAAAGTACGTTTGAGGTAGATGACACCTTTGACATGAGCAGAGAATTTTTTTTTTAGGTTTTGAAATTATTGCTGAAAGCCATGACGTTTTAGAGATTTGACTGAGGTGTTATGATGATATTATTACGACGAGGATGTGAATTATGCTGCTGAGGTATGTTTAAGGTGATGCTATATGAGTTATTTGATTATGCTACATATCTGTTATGATGAAAAATTGAAGAAGTATCGACGAATAAGGTAAGGAATAATGAGTAGTGGTTAGGGACTCTGGTTTGTGAAAAAGGTTGTTGGAAACCAAGAATCGTACTTCAGGAGTTATGAAACGTGTGTACATGCGTGAAAGTATTACAATGCTGTCGAAAAATTTTTGCACACTATTATTTTTAAATGTTTTTTTTTCTACAGATTTGTAACGCAATTCTTGACCTGTGAATTTTTTTTTATATGAGACTGCCACCGTAGCGGAAACTGGTGTAGATATTTCGATAAGACAGTTAAGTGACCACCTGCACGTAATGCGTCATGGGCACCCAGCTGCGCGACAACCACCTGACAAAAGGAAGCCAGTGTGTGCCGGTCAGAGGCACAGGTGGAAAAAAAAGAGGCCATTATCCTCGCTATTGACATTCCTTTGTAGAAAGCATCGTAAATACCGCACCCTCAAACTTGAAAACATGATTACACTTTGGAGTTCTTAATTTATGATATTTACTGAAATGAAATGTTGAGAAACATTCCTCTTCTATTGTCTTGCTAGTTGGAAGATTGTTTACTGCATTATGAAATGACTTATGGCTAGCAAATGACGTTTCACGCCTTGCTCCGCCTATTTGGTTTAATATCTAGTTTCTAGCTGCACTGCAGCATTGGTTACAATAAAATTGAATCGATGTACTAATATAGATATTTTATGCCCACAGATCCAGTAAATAATAACTTTAAGATGTACTTAAAAAAACGAAGGAGCACAAAAAGACTCCCCTTCACAGGAACTGCATACATAATTTTCTTTTCAAGTACTTTGTAATTTTTATGGTAGAATAAGTTGTGGTGCACCACTTTAATTATATAGACATTATGATGTGAATATACATTTCCCCTATCTGCATTGTTGTCTTACTGTAATATTTTTTCTGCTTCAGCTTTGTCATGTTTAGATATAAATTATTACATTTATTGCTCTTCGCTATGCTTACTTACATTTTTTGTCATTGCTGTTTGTATTAATTGTTTTGTGGCGCTGCATTGCCTCGTCCCTTAGTTAACCATCTGAGCTCAGTAGATTTAAGTTAGCTTAAGAGGGGGTAGCCTATATAAGAGAATGAATTGTGATGAATTTGAAGAAATGCACTGAGAGGTTATACGGGAAAAGTACAGAAAGCAGGTATAGATAGGACTTTTTGGAAATAATGAAGAACAAAGGGAGATCTCCCAGAAGTAAAGAAAGTTTTGTTTGCAAAGTACTACTGTAAAACAAACCCTGTCCTTTCCTTTTGTGTTATCCCACTATGTGTTTGTGTACCCTTGTGTATTTGCTTTCTTCCTGTCTCTGTGTGCTGTTTCATAGAATTTTTTCTCTTCTAATACTAAGCTACATTCACTATGATGAGGAATACTGTTATCCTCAAATATAATTTGCGTTAATAACATGTTATTTACTTTGTAAAGAAATTTAAACAATATTTATTCTCTTTTGTTCTAATGCTCATGTGTGAAGTTGATGTTTGAAAAGTTATTCTGATCTTTTATGTATGTACTTATGACGTAATTTTTGTAACACTGATGTATTTGCTATTTCGATTCTTTTGTAAAGCCTGTACTACTGCAAATGTTATCTGTATTGTTATGTTCTTTAAAGATGTATTTTGTACCTTTGTTATTACATTCTCATGTTATAAAATTGTAATTGACACCAGTTCATCAAATTAAGTAAATTGTAAATTACATTTCACTGCACACATTTCTGTTGGTCATTGTATATGGACAATATGTGAGAAGTAGGGACTGATAGTGTTTGCACGTGTGTTAATAATTCATTAAGGGACTGGATAACAGCATTGCTGGTTCTAAGGACATTTCAAAAACAATTTTTGTGAGTGCACAAGTGGTGGTTATGGACTTGCTATATTATCCGCAAGACTCTTCAATGGTGATTGTGCACCTGCACAGTCGCAACAGATGGCTGTTGGCCATCTCTACCAGGACTACAGTTGGTCTACACCTTTGATGACCCACCAATACCATTATTTCTACAAGGACTGCAGTGGGTCTGCACCTCTGGTGGCCCACCAATAGTAATCTCTACCAGGACTACAGTGGGTCTGCTCTGTGATGACCTACCTACCGATAGTCTTCAACGTCGACTGACTCTGCTGTGGCTCATTACCTGTCTGCATGTCAAGAGTAAGCACTGTCTTTCTTTGGAAGGACAACACTACTTCTTCAAGACTGCTTAGAAATCCACTACTTTCAAGTGCAATTTCTTTTATTGCTCAGACTGTGAAAAAAAAACACTGCAATTTTACTATAATGAACGATCAGGACGGTCTTTATGGACTGTGAGAGAATTCTAGCTTCTGACCAACATTGTATCAATAAGTGTGTGCATTTGATATCTTTGTTATAGTAATTATGAAAAATTTTATCAAATCATTATTGGCCACTGCCCAAAACAATTTGTAAAAATTTTTTGTGGGGAGCATGGGGGCTATGTAAGTAGGCTTAGCGCTCGGTATGAAAAATCACTGGCTGTGCTGTGCGCAGTCTGTGTTTAGTTTGCATTGTTGTCTGCCATTGTAGTGTTGAGCAGCGGCAGCTGGATGCTAACAGCGCGTAGCGTTCCGCAGTTGGAGATGAGCCACCAGCGGTGGTGGACGTGGGGAGAGAGATGGCGGAGTTTTGAAATTTGTAAGAATTGGTGTCATGAACTGCTATATATATTATGACTAGTGAGGTAAATACATTGTTTGTTCTCTATTAAAATCTTTCATTTGCTAACTGTGCCTCAGTAGTTAGTGACTTCTGTAGTTTGAATCTTTCAGTTAGCTGGCGGTAGTGGCGCTCGCTGTATTGCAGTAGCTTGAGTAAGGAAGATTTTCGTGAGGTAAGTGATTTGTGAAACGTATAGGTTAATGTTAGTCAGGGCCATTCTTTCGTAGGGATTTTTGAAAGTCAGATTGCGTTGCGCTAAAAACTATTGTGTGTCAGTTTAAGCACAGTCGTGTATAATTGTTCAAAGGGGACATTTCACCAGGAGTAGATATAGACTCAGATAACAATATAGTATTGATGAAGAATAGGCTGAAGTTCAAGACATTAGTCAGGAAGAATCAATACCCAAAGAAGTGGGATACTGAAGTTCTGAGGAATGACGAGATACGTTTGAAGTTCTCTAACGCTATAGATACAGCAATAAGGAATAGCACAGTAGGCTGCACAGTTGAAGAGGAATGGATATCTCTAAAAAGGGCCATCACAGAAGTTGGGAAGGATAACATATGTAGAAAGAAGGTAGCTGCGAAGAAATCATGGGTAACAGAGGAAATACTTCAGTTGATTGATGAAAGGAGGAAGTACAAACATGTTCCGGGAAAATGAGGAATACAGAAATACAAGTGGCTGAGGAATGAAATAAATAGGAAGTGCCGGGAAGCTAAGACGAAATGGCTGCAGGAAAAATGTGAAGACATTGAAAAAGATATGATTGTCGGAAGGACAGACTCAACATACAGGAAAGTCAAAACAACCTTTGGTGACATTAAAAGCAACGGTGGTAACATTAACAGTGCAACGGGAATTCCACTATTAAATGCAGAGGAGAGAGCAGATAGGTGGAAAGAATACATTGAAAGCCTTTATGAGGGTGAAGATTTGTCTGATGTGATAGAAGAAGAAACAGGAGTCGATCTAGAAGAGATAGGGGATCCAGTATTAGAATCAGAATTTAAAAGAGCTTTGGAGGACTTACGGTGAAATAAGGCAGAAGGGATAGAAAACATTCCATCAGAATTTTTAAAATCATTAGGGGAAGTGACAACAAAACGACTATTCACGTTGGTGTGTAGAAAATGTAAGACAAGCGACATTCTATCTGACTTTCGGAAAAACATCATCCACACAATTCCGAAGACGGCAAGAGCTGACATGTGCGAGAATTATCGCACAATCAGCTTAACAGCTCATGCATCTAAGCTGCTTACAAGAACAATATACAGAAGAATAGAAAAGAAAATTGAGAATGCGCTAGGTGACGATCAGTTTGGCTTTAGGAAAAGTAAAGGCACGAGAGAGGAAATTCTGTCGTTTGGGTTAATAATGGAAGCAAGGCTGAAGAAAAACCAAGACACGTTCATAGGATTTGTCGACCTGGAGAAAGCGTTCGACAATATAAAATGGTGCAACCTGTTCGAGATTGTGAAAGAAGTAGCGGTAAGCTATAGGGAGAGACGGGTCATATACAATATTTACAAGAATCAAGAGGGAATAATAAGAGTGGACGATCAAGAACGAAGTGCTCGTATTAAGAAGAGTGTAAGACAAGGTTGTAGCCTTTCGCCCCTAGTCTTCAATCTGTACATCGAGGAAGCAATGATGGAAATAAAAGAAAGGTTCAGGAGTGGAATTAAAATACAAAATGAAAGGATATCAATGATACGATTCGGTGATGACATTGCTATCCTGAGTGAAAGTGAAGAAGAATTAAATGATCTGCTGAACGGAATGAACAGTCTAATGAGTTCACAGTATGGTTTGAGAGTAAATCGGAGAAAGGCAAGGTAATGAGAAGTAGTAGAAATTAGAACAGCGAGAAACTTAACATCAGGATTGATGGTCACGAAAGTCAATGAAGTTAAGGAATTCTGCTACCTAGGCAGTAAAATAACCAATGACGGACGGAGCAAGGTGGACATCAAAAGCAGACCCGCTATTGCAAAAAAGGCCTTTCTGGCCAAAAGAAATCTACTAATATCAAATACCGGCCTTAATATGAGGAAGAAATTTCTGAGGATGTACGTCTGGAGTACAGCTTTGTATGATAGTGAAACATGGACTGTGGGAAAACCGGAAAAGAAGAGAATCGAAGCATTTGAGATGTGGTGCTGTAGACGAATGTTGAAAATTAGGTGGACTGATAAGGTAAGGAATGAGGAGGTTCTACGCAGAATCGGAGAGGAAAGGAATATGTGGAAAACACTGATAAGGAGAAGGGACAGGATGATAGGACATCTACTAAGACATGAGGGAATGACTTCCATGGTACTAGAGGGAGCTTTAGAGGGCAAAAACTGTAGAGGAATACAGAGATTGGAATACGTCAACCAAATAATTGAGGACGTAGGTTGCAAGTGCTACTCTGAGATGAAGAGGTTAGCACAGGAATGGAATTCGTGGCGGGCCGCATCAAACCAGTCAGTTGACTGATGACCAAAAAAAAATTACGCAATGTTGATTCATCTAATATATTTTGGTGCAAGCAGTATTTACGCAGGAAGCCTTTGGGGATAGGGTTTGTCAGTTTGTGAAGAGGGATGTTACTTGAAGTGAATGCTTCTCATAGATCCATGTTAAACTGACTTTTTTTGGTTACCTTTGGACAAATCCCTCCTACTGCAACTTGTTGTTGTCAGAAGTTGTTTTGTGGTCCTTTCCTCTGGATTCCTTCGTTATGAAGACTTGTCTTGACATTCTAGTCTATTTAAGACATTCTTTTTTCTTTTTTTGTTTGAAACGTTTTCCTCACAAACTTGACAATGTAAAGCAATTCCGTCCTATGGAAATGTTCCAGGAAGGTCAGATATCCACGAAACGACGGTTCGTTTTTCAAGTGGCATGGCCACCAACATATTACACATTACACGTCATAAACACGTTAGACTGTGTACGGGTAAATAGAAAGCTAAACTGAAACGATGGACTTGTGAGTAAAAGCTTGCATAGTTTAATTTAATTGTTGCCGCCGCGTACGGTATGACAGCGGAGGGGATTAACCATTCGCGCGGGCGCGGGAGCATTGACTCTGCCTGTCCTGCACGCAGCTCTAGGCTGCGGTCAAACTGTGAGAGATTAAAAGCATATCGAGCTAGAGACCGCTCATGAAAATTTTTAAAATATTGTGAACATAGAGCGAAAATATGCATTGTAACCTGTTTTTACTTAAAACTTGCAATAACCGATGAGAAGTAGCCAAGTACAGAATTCATATGGAGCATGCGAATGCATATAATCCAGTCTCTAATCAAGACAGTTTCCATATCCCACGCAGAAACATTATATTTCTTTAACGCAGTGATTTGCACTATCTTTTGCATCTTCATGCCCATAGTTATTGCTGACGTATTTGCCTAATGGGGACAGTTTCCCACATCAAAGACAAGAGAGTGCTCCAAACCTCTGTCCACTCCGTCGGCCAAGTAGACGAGGCCTCTGGCAGACCGAGAGTGACTTCTTATACCGTAGGTGCTCGACCACCATTGCGATTGTATGTTACAACATCACAAAGAGATTGTTAGCGAGAGGAGGAAATGACTCATGATGTTTTCTGTTCTTGATTCCTTAACATAGCAAACTATTGTCAGGCGGCTTATGAAATCGTGGAGTCAACCAACTGCCTTTCGGGTATAAGTGCTTCATGAGGTAGGGTTTTAATTTGTTGCATCTTTACTACTATCTCACATTTCTCAGACAGTAATACAGTATACTACTCGATGTACCTACAAAATTATATGATTGTACAGCACGTAATTAAGGAGTTATGAAGTCATAAACATTGGGCACTGAAAAGGGAACTGCGGGGCGAAATTCGGTAGAGATACAGGTGAAATACTTATGTAAATATGTGTGAAATATGTGAGATATACGTGAAATACGTTTGCCAAGTGCGTACTTGGGGAAACCTATGGTTAAAATGCTCATCCTAATACCTTGGATCGAGTTCAACCAAATTTGTTGCACATGACACTTACAATCTGAAAAGATACAGTCTGGAGTTAAGAACCACCAGCCCTCTGTTGAGGTGGGAGTGGTTACACCGAGAGAGAAGGGGGGAGGAGGAAATGGACAAAGGTAAGGGGGGGAGGAAAGGAAATAGCAGGGGTGGGAAAAGCATGAGTGGAGGGGGGAGGGAGATAGGCACAAAGAGGGGTGACGGAAATGAACAGAGGAAAGCAAGAGGAGAAGATACGCATAGAGATGGAAGAGAATGTGGTCTACAGTGAAACGAAAGAGAAAGAGATGAACTCGACGGGGGGCAGGGAGGGAACAGAGAGAGGGAGACGAACGGATGGACAGTCAGAAGGGGGAAGGGGAGGAAGACAAAAAGAATGATGAGTAGTATGCGGTGTTACAGGATGGGGAAGAGAAGGACAGAGGGGGCGGTGCAGGTTTACTGAAGAAGAGCAAATGGAGAGAGTATAGGAGGAGATAGACTCATAGAAAGCTAGAATGAATAAATACCTAGGTAACGTCAGGAACTCATTTATCTTTTTACACATAAACAACTTAAACGAGTTTTCTTGTTTCAGTTTCAATAAGGGTGGCGGGTAGTTTTACTGTGAAGGGTGCAGTAACCCCATACCTTAGCCAACAAAATAACTACGTTTCATATACAAATGACCAACAACACTTAAAGAAGTGTCTTTCTTTGGGAAGTCCCATGTCGGAAAATCGGATTGCTAGCTAATCTGACAGACTTTTGTATTTGCAAAACTGTGTACACTACTTTTATAGTCATCTGCCAAGTTGACATGCACTCTGAAAACACTTTCTTCCCAGCCCCCTTGCTCTACTTCGTCACGAATGTTACAGTATTCTATATTCCAGTATGAATTATATGATACTAATAACTCCCTAGCAGATTAAGACAGTGTGCAGGACTGTAACTTCAAACCAGGGCCTTTGACTTTCGCCGGCAAGTGTTCGACTAACTTTTCTTAAGTCACATGATCAGGTCTGTGACTAAGCGATGACACCACAAACTCTGTCTCCCTCACCTACGACACCATTCACAATCCAAAAACCTAGAGCTCATATTTTGGAGTGATGGTACCCATTAAAGCGAAACCACCAAACACATCCTAATAATTTAAAGGCCATTAAAACGAAGCACCTAATTACCACGTAAACACAAAGCCGCCCTCTTCCCTATCTTCATAACTATCTGAAGGTCCAGCTGTTGGCGTTATTTTAAAAAATATTTACCGAAAAGTAGGAAAAGGTGTAAATTGTAGTATTTCCTTGTCAAAAATACGTACGGTTGAAGAATGCCTATTTAATTTGTCTGCTTCCAATTACTCATGTTTTACTCGTCGGTGAACTCATAAGCAGTCTTTGATATAATAATACGCTCTCCAGGCTTACCCAGTATGAATTTTGCGCGGCCTCGATGAGCAGCATGATACGAACCTTGGAGTCGAATGAAAGATTTCTTTTTCCAATTCAGTTCCGTTCTTGAATGTTCTGTGCTGTTCAAAAATGTTCAAATGTGTGTGAAATCTTATGGGACTTAACTGCTAAGATCATCAGACCCTAAGCTTACACACTACTTAACCTAAATTATGCTAAGGACAAACACACACATCCATGCCCGAGGGAGGACTCGAAACTCCGCTGGGACCAGCTGCATAGTCCATGACTGCAGTGCTTTTACCCGCTCGGCTAATCCCGCGCGGCTGCTGTGTTGTGGCAGCTTTGGTATATACACTCCTGGAAATTGAAATAAGAACACCGTGAATTCATTGTTCCAGGAAGGGTAAACTTTATTGACACATTCCTGGGGTCAGGTACATCACATGATCACACTGACAGAATCACAGGCACATAGACACAGGCAACAGAGCATGCACAATGTCGGCACTAGTACAGTGTATATCCACATTTCGCAGCAATGCAGGCTGCTATTCTCTCATGGAGACGATCGTAGAGATGCTGGATGTAGTCCTGTGGAACGGCTTGCCATGCCATTTCCACCTGACGCCTCAGTTGGACCAGCGTTCGTGCTGGACGTGCAGACCGCGTGACACGACGCTTCATCCAGTCCCAAACATGCTCAATGGGGGACAGATCCGGAGATCTTGCTAGCCAGGGTAGTTGACTTACACCTTCTAGAGCACGTTGGGTGGCACAGGATACATGCGGACGTGCATTGTCCTGTTGGAACAGCAATTTCCCTTGCCGGTCTAGGAATGGTAGAACGATGGGTTCGATGGGTTTGGATGTACCGTGCACTATTCAGTGTCCCCTCGACGATCACCAGAGGTGTACGGCCAGTGTAGGAGATCGCTCCCCACACCATGATGCCGGGTGTTGGCCCTGTGTGCCTCGGTTGTATGCAGTCCTGATTGTGACGCTCACCTGCACGGCGCCAAACACGCATACGACCATCATTGGCACCAAGGCAGAAGCGACTCTCATCATTCGTCCCTCTATTCACGCCTGTCGCGACACCACTGGAGGCGGGCTGCACGATGTTGGGGCGTGAGCGGAAGACGTTCTAACGGTGTGCGGGACTGTAGCCCAGCTTCATGGAGCCGGTTGCGAATGGTCCTCGCCGATACCCCAGGAGCAGCAGTGTCCCTAATTTGCTGGGAAGTGGCGGTCCGGTCACCTACGGCACTGCGTAGGATCCTACGGTCTTGGCGTGCATCCGTGCGTCGCTGCGGTCCGGTCCCAGGTCGACGGGCACGTGCACCTTCCACAGACCACTGGCGACAACATCGATGTACTGTGGAGACCTCACGCCCCACGTGTTGAGCAATTCGGCGTTACGTCCACCCGGCCTCCCGCATGCCCACTATACGCCCTCGCTCAAAGTCCGTCAACTGCACATACGGTTCACCTGCACGCTGTCGCGGCATGCTACCAGTGTTAAAGACTGCGATGGAGCTCCGTATGCCACGGCAAACTGGCTGACACTGACGGCGGCGGTGCACAAATGCTGCGCAGCTAGCGCCATTCGACGGCCAACACCGCGGTTCCTGGTGTGTCCGCTGTGCCGTGCGTGTGATCATATCTGGGGTTGCACCGGAAAACTTATAATTTGAACAGCTAGCAGTCTTACTCGTACTCTGTATACAAGTGACAGAAGACAAGGTCATGTGTCCACAGGCGTGGAGAAGAATATCATTTATCACATGCTTCGTTTGATTCTTAACTGGACTAAACTCGAAGTATTCTTCATTCATCAAACTATTTGATGTGTCTCTATAGAGTTCATGAATATTTCTGAATGAAGTCTGTTTCTGAGATGTATTCGCCATGTCGTTCTTTCAACATGGCTATTCAGTATTCATGTGCAACTACGGAAACGTTTGGATTTCAATAGTTACGAAGTGAAATGAGATTGTTGCTTACTTACTCACACGCTTTCCAACCATTAAATTGAGAATATTTATACACTGACTGAAAAAAAAGATTAATATGTTGTTGTTGTTGTAGTGGAGGTCTTCACTTCTGAGACTGGTCTGAAGCAGCTATCCATGGGAAATTTATGGGGAAGAACATCCTGTAGCCTATATGTCAACGCAGTTGAATGCAGCAGAGAAGAATTACTCAACAACAGAGATGGAGATGCTTAGCGTAATCTACTGAATGACATATTTTACATGTTATTTATATGCGAGAAGATTTCGGGTAGTGACAGATTATGCTGCGCTGTAGTTGTTGTTGGGGTTGAAAGATCCTTCCACTAGACTCACTAGATGGGCTGTGAGGCTTAGTGAATTCGACTACGAGGTGGTGCACAAGCCTGGGAAGAAGCGCGGTAATGCGGATGCAGTATGTAGGAAGGTGGCGAAAGTCGAAGTCATAGGTTATGACCTAGCAGAATGGCAAACATTACAGGACGTGGACAACGATTGTGAATTGTATCGGACACAGCCACAGTTTAATGTGTACGACGTTCTCCTGTGCATAGAAACAAAGTTAGGGCCAAGGGTAGTAGTGTCAGTGAAGTTGAGGGATGAGGGTTTTAAAGGAAGCACAAAATCACGTGTTGTCCGGTCATGGAGGGTGTAGAGCGACGAATAGGAGAGTGGCGGAGAGGTATTGGTGGATAGGTAGGAAAGGAGATGTGGATCAGTATGTCAGGAATTGTATACCATGTGCGAAGACAACAGATTTGAGTCGGAAACAGATACAGCTACAACGACTGTCAGAGGCCAAGTGTCAAATCTATTTGCTCGGGATTGATATCTTAGGTCCTTTTAGGCGACCACCATCGGATAACAGATTCGTTCTGACAGTAATAGACCATTTTTCGATGTATGTGGAGATGATAGTTCAAAAATTGTTCAAATGGGTCTGAGCACTATGCGACTTAACATCTAAGGTCACCAGTCGCCTAGAACTTATAACTAATTAAACCTAACGAATCTAAGGTCATCATACACATCGATGCGCGAGGTAGGGTTCGAACCTGCGACCGTAGTGGTCGCTCGGCTCCAGGTTGTAGCGCCTAGAACCGCCCGGCCACTCCGGTCGGCGGAGATGGTGGCTATGCCTAATCAACAATGAGTAATGGTCGCCCAAACGTTACTAAATAACTGGATTTTGAAGTTTGGTGTACCTGGGATAATAATTACTGACCAAGGGACCAATTTGATGTCGGATTTAATGAAGGAACTGTGTAAACAGATAAACGCAAAAAAGTTGAGGACAAGCCCGTTGCATCCACAGGCCAACGGAAGGACAGAACGGGTACACAGAATAATCGGGAAGATCCTGAGTTTTTATGTGGGTTCTCGTCCCCATCAGTGTTTGAAGTATATTGTATGCGCTTACAATGAAAAAGTCCATACAAATACCGATTTGCCTCCATATGAGGTAGTGTAAGGACGAAAAATGCAGTCACCGTTTGATTTAGTGAAGCTACAGGAAGGAAGCACCTGTGAATCTGCAAGTCAATTCGCAAGGACAATTCGAGATATTTGGAAACAGATAAAAAAGACTAATACTAAGGCTTTGGAAAGGCAGGAAGACGCAGTAAAGTGGAACGAAAGTTTACCACACTATAAAGTGGAGCAATGGGTAATGCTGTCCAGCCCTTCCACGCATAAATGGAAAACGAAGAAGTTCCTCACGAGGTATCAAGGGCCATACCATGTTGTTGAAACCACATGCCCCGTTAATGTTAAGCTTCAGCTGACAACTAGAACGACGATAGTACACATTGGGCGGTTACTGCCATTTAAAGGTTGCCCGGATGTGATTCCAAGCATGCCACTAAAAGAAAGAGAGAGAGAAGAGAGGTGGTAAGCGCAGAGAAAACAAGGAAGATAGAGTACAGCATGAAGTACCATATGCTTTGCTATCTAGAAAGTAACAGAGTATTTGTAGTTTTTTTTTTGTTTTCGTGCCATATATCATTGGGTTTTCGAGTATTGTGAGCCTGCTAGTGGCAACAGTCTTTTTGAAGAAGGAGGCAGAGTGATGGTGATCCCAGTTCTCTGGTCACTGAAAGGGGGAGCGGTGGTGGTGATTCATGTTCATCATCAGGGTGGATGGTTTACGGGTGCAGCACCTGGATGGGGGTGTGCTGTACTCAAGGCAGGAAGATATGGTGGTGTCGAGTCTTCTGTCGGCATTAAGCTTGGTATGGAACGAATGGGAAATGCGGAATGAAGTAAGGAGGCTCGGGGAAGTGTTCGAAGAGCTTAGGCAACGTGCAGAGGGCAAGGGAATGCTGAAGGAAATTGCGGGGGAGTATAAGAAATTGCATGAGTCTTTTAAGACGCTACAGAAGCAGGTAGAATGGATGGAGGAAACGGTGCCACGGGTAAGACGGAAATCAAGATGGCTGAAGCAGGAGAAAACATTTTAAAAGCCGTTTTTGGAACCGCAGACGAAAGCGATATTAAAAAAACTTAACAACAAGGTGGAAGCGTTGAGGCCACTCGCAGAGTATAGTAAGGCCACGGAATCTTGGCATGCAACTCACTTACGGTCATTAGAAGGGGAGGTCCTGAATAACACACTGTTGATCCGCGTATTAGCAGGGCAGGTAGTGGAATATGCTAAGGCGTCGGAAGACGTGATAAATCGAAACCTGGGAAACCTACAGTGGCATCTGGAAGTATTAGACAGCAGGGTGGTGTTAACCAGACTTTTGCAAGGAGTTACCGACAGTCTGTGTGATGTGCAGGGAGTAATAACGAATCTGCAATAAGCACTGCATCATGCATTGCAAGGCCAGAAAAGTACCGATTTGCTACCGGCGGACAGATATTTACGCGGGTTGTGCAAGGTGCAGAAGGAACTACTGTCAAGGTTATATTTAATAAGGGAGTCCAACGAGCAAAATTTGCCGTTTGTCCACGATGTCGAAACGGAAAGGGTAACAACCGATCGAGGACGAGTGTATATTTTGGTCCAATTCCCGTTTATGGGAAATCTCGTAAGGTTTCAGTGTTACACGTTCCACCCACATCCAGTGAAGTGGGGAGTGTAGAGCAAATTTGTGGAAGAGAAAGCTGAAGAGATATTGCTGATCTTGGCAACTAGAAACCGATACGCCGAGATGGCAAGGGAGGAATTAGAAAGTTGTCATAGAGGGAAAGTAACGGTATGTCCAGCCAGGATGGAAAGTATCAATCTGGACACATGCACGGTGCAGTTATTTTTACCTTGGGGGAAAGGAGTAGACTGTCCAAGGGACAACGTAGAACCAAAATTGAACTTGCAACCAGTCGGGATGCACTGGATCTTCTACTACTACGAGAATTTGGTGGTAGTAGCAAGTTGTTTTGAGAGAGGAGTGTTTACGGAAGCAAAACGTATAGTGCTTGAGGGGAGCGGAATTGTGTCAATGGAGTTAACTGTAACTTAATAGGACCACCCTTGAATCTGCCAGGGTCAATTTCAGGAGTCACACAATTGAATGTTACGCAGCCTCAGCTGTACTGGCCAGAAACAGCTTCAGAGTTTTTGCCAAGGCAGAATATGATCTGGATAAATCAAACTCGGGAGCCAGGTCTGTTGAGATCCGTAATCCAGTTCATTGTAGAGCAAGAGGGATGTATATCAGCCAAACAGCTTGTTCAACATGTCGCCCAGTATACGGAAAGGCAACGGCAAATAAGGATCATGTTGAGCACCTCTGTGCCAAGTGTCATAGCAGCCTTAACCTTGTTATGTGTTGTTTTTCTTTCTGATCTGGCGGAGAGCGAATTCCCAGATGGATCTGAAGGTAGTCCAAGTAGATGGGATACCCAGGGCATAGGCAAAGGGTTGAACGAGTGATTAGCGGAGTGGTCGTCCATTAAGGATTTTTCCTCTCTCATGTCCTCTGCTTAGGGTCACTGTAACATGTCTACGTTTTCTAATAGTAAGTAAGTATGTCATAAGTGCCACTCCAAGCAAGTTTACGAGTTAGTTAAGGGGTCGTCCCAGGGACTGGGTCTTGTCAGAGGGGGGAATAATGTAGCGGCATCACCGTTTATGATAGGGAAAGTTAGTATTTTTTATGACATTAGGAGCACGAGGTACAGCCTGGTGCGGGCCGGATTGTAGTAAGTTACGCATGCCAGCAGTTGCTAAGGCAAATAGAGGCCACAGGGGCGTAGAACTGCCTAAGAGGGCGCACACAGCAGTTCGCATGGCGCAAGTCGCAAGCAGTAGAGGGCCACTGGCCAGCCTAGCATGTTTTGCGTGCATGACTTGGACTTGTGCGATACCAAAACAGAGGCGCACAGCCGAGTGTAAACATGTGTTGCTTTCTAAGGAGAGTCATTGAAGTGTGGCAGCTCTCCTGAACGGCGAGGTGTGACACCCCGCTGAGCTACATGCAGCAACAGATGGGGCGACGACGTCCCAGTCAATGGTGGGTCGTTGGTTCGAGCCTCTGAGGCCGACGCAGATCCACAGCCATAAAGGACGGGCCACTCTTCAGCTCACAAACGCGGGCAGTCGTCTCAGCGCCTGACACACGCCAGAGACATCCCGAGGCGACGCCGGAACGTGGGCGCTTGTTGGTGCCACGACTCAGGCCACTCCAGTGAGGACACGCAGCATGGGCATCTTGCAGTTGTCACCTCGCCGTGCAGCAGCTCCTAGCAACCAGTGCTGGGGCGACGGGGGTAAAGACCGCTGAGTCGGCAGCCGGTGCATCCTGACGTAATCATAACTCTGCACCTGGCGTACAAGGCCGGCACGACAAAGCGTTGCCTTGCACAGGCCGCTGGGGTGCTGCCTCAGCATTGCTGGTCCCAGTGACGTGGACCGAGGTGAACGGAGCATTGTACAAATCATTTGAAAGTTCTCGCCGAGTTTTAATACGGTATCTCGTGGCATCCATCCACTACATTTGATGTCAATACACCACATTTGGCGTCTGATGCCACAACAACGTCTTCAAATCCCTAGGACACTCCAGGAGCTCCGACAGGCACAGGTGCAAGAATGGGAGGCAATACCCCAGCAGCCTGATCCAAATTATTCCAACCCATTGTGTGGCCTGTGTACGTGTGCTTGGTGATCATAATTCATACTGATGTCGGGGTACATGAGCAGGAAACAGGGGCGTTTTGTAACACACGTGTTTCGGGACGGTTTTCTCAACTTACCACCAAAACCGTGGACTTACAAATCTGTGTCGTATGTGTTCCCTATGTGCCTATGCTACTAGCGCCAGTTTTGTGTAGTGCCGCGTTGACTGTCACCACATTCTGCAATTATCCTTAATTTATGTGGTGGTGGTGGTGGTTAGTGTTTAACGTCCCGTCAACATCGAGGTCATTAGATACGGAGCGCAAGCTCGGGTTAGAGAAGGATTGGGAAGGAAATCGGCAGTGCCCTTTCAAAGGAACCATCCCGGCATTTGCCTGAAACGATTTAGGGAAATCACGGAAAACCTAAATCAGGATGGCCGGAGACGGGATTGAACCGTCGTCCTCCCGAATGGGAGTCCAGTGTGCTAACCACTGCGCCACCTCGCTCGGTCTTAATTTATGAGCATGAGTGTAAGTTGTAATACGGAACCTTTAGCCTTGCCAAGATGCTGTATAATTGAAACAATAGCTTGCAATATAAATGAAACACAAAGTTAAATAATATAACTGTATTCACAAGATATTATACTAAATTAAATTACGTAGACAATTAGATTAATTCTGTTGCTGTGTGCAACTATGAGTAGGCCAAGTGAGACTGCTGCTCGTAGAATGATAGCGCTGTGCAAATAATTATCTGCAGTGATGGCAGATATGCGTCCAAACAGGGCGGTTTCTAGGACAAGAAACGTGACGTCTGCTCGGCAAGAGAACTAAAATGCATAACCATTCTAATCTTCCAGCGATTTCACGCCACGATCGATACAACCACTTACACTAATTAATATGTAAAATAATTCTTTATTTGTATTCTGAACTTATATCTACGTTTTTGCTGTATATTCCCTGCAAATGTGATTTTAAATTACCCCCTTAACTTCGAGGCGAAACGACGCACCATCAGACGAGCAATTCACCCTAAAGCATATCCAATACAGCATTTACATACGTATTCGCATTCATTTCATGGTACACAATACATAAATGAGGTTTGTGCTCCCAGAAAAGTTCAGTTTTGGTATGATGGGTTGCGCACAGTCAAGCGTATGTCAGCCTGACAGTAACCGTTAGGTGAACTCGTGACATGGTGATCACAGGCTATATACAGTTCGTATGTATGTGTAAGCAAGACATCACTGTGACAGGACATTCCAAGAAGATTTCACCAAAAATAGCGTTAACATCTAAAACAGGTACAATAATCTTAAAACTACTACATATGTTAAAGCAAAGTAGAGTTCATTGTTGGATATTGTCTCTAAAGGAAAATATAGAATTAAAAATGTCTTCCTGTTTCAGATTATCTGTACTTGTACGACATGACATCTTTTTCAGTTCATATTCATAATACATACAATAACAACGCGAGTTTTGTGTAACGTAATTGTTATTACATATTGACGTAACTTTTCACATATTTGGCAACCGATATGTAGGAATGTTCACTCTTTGCACTGTTTATTTTCGCTGAAATCACAGTTTTTCCTAGGTGATGCGCCGCATCGTAGGAGACCGGTGAATTTCCAATCCACAACATTAGTTCTGCGAAGGCATGGATGCAAGACTTCGGACAGCAAAACGCCTGGCATCGATCCTCGATTTGTCCAGTTAAGAGTGACCATCGTACGCCGAGGACATTACATTCCCTGAAGTCCCATCCAATGTTCCTCCACCCTTCGAGTTGTCTTCAGTGCTTTCGTGCGTCGCGACCGCAGGACCAGCGGTTTACCAGTTCCTGATTTCACACAGCTGCAGCGTGGTAAGGCTGGGTGTTGTGTGATGTCCTTAGGTTAGTTAGGTTCAAGTAGTTCTAAGTTCTAGGGGACTTATGACCATAGATGTTAAGTCCCATAGTGCTCAGAGCCATTTTTTGCAGCGTGGTAAATGTCATTAGGCGATGCACTACAAACGTTATTGCACTTCACATGCACATCTTCATTGCGCTCACAGTTTATCTGGCGATGTACACAGATAATTTACTAACAAGATTTTACTTAAACATGTCATCGCGATCATTCTCATGCACCTGATTGCATTTTTGCGTTTGAACGTCTGAAACACTACCGTTTTAAAATCATTGTAAACTTCTGTTCTCACGAAAATCGGCTCCGCGCTAATGGAATCTTCTGCAGCTCCTGGCTTCTCAATTTAGCAACTGCTAGCTTATATGAATCAGTCCACGTACCCAACAGAGCTGCGCCTTCGAGTTTCCGAAAAAATACTTTCACATCTTCCTCTGGTTTCCCAATGAACACTGGTAAGATGGCAACAATAAAAAATTCTTTATTGGATCAGAAGTGCCGTCATGTGATAAATCAACCGGGAGGCTAAGCTCTCTTTTATCTGCTTTTAGATGCTGTCTCTCTTCGTAATTCTTCTACAACAGTTTGGAGATCGACCGTGTTACTAGCGTTTGCGTCTACCATTTTGAATGTAGTATATCCCGGTCACTCAATACAGAAAAATTTAAAATCCGTCACTGACTTTCGTGTAAAGCGAATCTGATTAGACTAACCTGAATTCCAGCGCTGCATGACCCCATGTTGTCGGACGATGTCCTTGGCTGCTGCTGCTTGCTGTGTTGTGAAGATGCTCCGATGTTAAGTTTACAAATAGGTGCACTTTTCAGAACTGTAGGTTTTCCGAAAATAATTCCACTTCTGGCACAACGTTTCTAACGGGGTCTTTTGGACGGCCGAACAAAATGTTATTGCGTCCATTTGCTGTTAGGACGGGATGTGTGGGTGGTAGTACCGGGTAGTGTAGAATGTGGAACACGGAAAACATAGTTTTACAATATATTACTAAAGACGGGGCGACACTGCACTAAGCGCGTCTGGTAACCCGTCTTCACTGTGTCGATAGCCTGTCTCACAAGGGAATGGTCGGACTTGTCATGTCGAAACCTGTGTTGCTCTTTTTACCACTGTGAGCTAACATTGCTAGAAGTCTGTACGCAGAATTTTAGCTGCTGACATGTCCTGGAAGTCTGTACACAATTTTATGAAGTAAGACATTATTGTCGCATGGTTTCCACGCTTATAACTGCCTCTTGTACAACCCTGACCTCTCTCGCTACGTTATACCAACGCCATCTAGGGACAAGGTGGCGTTAGCTACGCGCCGCTCTCTTGCCACAGCAGTGAGAGAGCTGATACCCCCAGTGGAAGCCATGGTATCGTAATTAAACATTCGTTGATAAATATGGTTGATATGTTATCTACAACATTCTTTCCAATGCAATAGACACAAATAAATATACGGTTTACAGCGCGTCCAAATTTTATTTCTTGTAATTACCGCAAAAATTCTAAATATTGATACAATGTTCAAAACATTGATTTTTTGTGCACCAAGAACATACAAGCAAAGACAACATATGACAGCCCTGCGAATCACAGACGTGTTAAATGTCCGTAGACAAAACTGGGCTGGTGTTACGAATGAATCAGGCCAGTACCAGAAGAGTGCCACGCATATATTCTGAAACCGTGGGGAGGAAAATTGATAAATGTACTACTGATTGCAACTTGAGACTATTATGACGTTGATAGAAAGGAAATTTCAGTGATCTGCAGACAATAATTTTCTCTGTTAGTTTCCTGTAAAATTCCTTCCACTGACGGAAAAATTCTCTGTCTAAAGGTTGAATTACTATCGTCCTGCCTGGTGGAATCTGAAGTATCTCTACTTCTTTGTCAGGGTGGGCTCGAAATACATCTTTTAATGAATCAAACCTTTTATAATCTGACCACGAATCTAGAAGGAGAAGAGATTTGTTCCCGCAGAACAGACTTCGGTGCGTCTACCACAAGATTGTTTGCGTAGAACATTGTTCTTTTGACAAGTGGTCAAAACGTCCAGTTGGTTCTTAAAGACACACATGTAGTTTAGGCATCAATGAACCATCCACACTAATTATGGGCATTATAGTGTATGAGTGGGTGAGTGCAGTCGTGGACTGCGCAATCGCCTCAATATCTTCTTCCCCTTTGAATGACAGTGTTCTTTTCGCAATCATTTCTTTTTGAAAACTGACTGATCTGCATTGTACACGTACGATTCACTAAAACTAGCGATCTTATTTTTTGCATTCGTAAGAAAAGCTTCTATCATTTCAATTTGTGTCACTTCATTTTCCGACATGTTTCTCGATACAAACTTTGTTATTTTTCTTGCCACAATTTCATGTGATCTTTTGAAGCGACTAATCCAAACTTGAAAAGCTGTAAATTCTTTAGCGCATATCGCGTTGGCAATCTCTAACGCCCAATGACGCAAAGTTGTATCGCTGACACTAAATGATTGTTGCCTGGCGTCGGTAAATAGCTCAAAAAATTGCGCATTTATCTCCGTCGCAATTTCCACTCGACTCTTACGTCGTCCAGCGACTTCCTTTTTCCATCTATACAATTCACGTTCAGAACCGACAAAGCGATACTTATTTTGAACATTACTGACACATAGGCGTTTCTTACCACTTTCGTTCAACCAATACGTCACCGCTTTTTCTTTGTCTGATGAGGTAATTGTGGTTGTTGGTGTCACTTTCGGAGATAATTGATGATGGTACGTGGCACTATCACACGAAGAGTCTTCATGACTGCAACTTTCGTCGGTGTCTTCACCGTCTGTAGATTCACAGTCTGCAATATCGAGTGTTTCAGTTGTTTCTAGCTACATGTCTTCGCCATTTACATGCTCGTCTAGAAGTTTAACAACCATGTCGCACAACACTTAGTCATCACGCGTGTTTTATGATGATTGCTTCATTTGGCGTCTGTGGTATATCTCCATGGCAAGCAGCAAAACATTTACAGGGTTCGCCATTACCTGTGAGGGGAGATTGAATGTTCACCGTAAAGTCGCTTGCGGAGTATAGATGAACATTTACAGAACATCTTTCACATCTCTAACCAGTTTCAGGACGGTATGTTTCGAAATACGTACCAGAAATTAAAAGGATGTGTATGCCACAGAAACGAATATTCGTTTCCCCTTTTCACCAAAACCGTGCAGCGATATTCGTCTTCAGTGAACGCCGCGATAAGACGGCCGCACTTCCCGACCATGGCCACAACGCTCGCGACTCGCCATTTCCAGAGGTGGCCAACCGTCACTGCAAGCGCCAAGCAGGAAACACAGCCATGTCCGTGACTTTTTTTTAGGTGACTTCCAGTTCTTGTCAGCAGCTACAATTTTGCATACGAGACCTTTTGCACAGTTAAATAACAGTGGTAAAAAAAAGCAATACATGTTTCGGCAAGACAAGTCTGAAATTCCCTTGTCAGACTGTTCTTCGTAGCCGGTGGCTGTGTACACTCCACGGCGCGCGGCTCAGATTGCATTTCCCGTCAGCATTCCGGGTGACAAGCGCACAGCACGGCGACACTGGCGCTGTCCGCTACGGCCGTACAATTCTGCCGTTACAGAAGAATAGTTTTAACAATTATGCACACATACGTCATCGCGGTTATAGGCATTGCGATGTATGTAGAATGTCTTTAAAGCAGTCTCTTTCACATAAATTTCGTAGTTTTTCATATTTTGATACATATTACAAATTCTGATCACATTTACATACCAAGATATTACATTTTGCCTTACATCAATATAGATAATTACACATATATACCCATATTACATTTTGTCTTTATAGTGAATACAGGTTTTTACGTGATTTTACAGATATTATAGATATTTTAACAAAATTTTGCAGTCGCGCAGTGATGTCATCTGAAATAGGAAATATCGGACACAAAATCTGGATACATCAGCAAACAAGCCCCGGCACACATTCTAATGGACAAACGTCTAAAGCAACACACTAAAATCAAAACCTACAGAATTCTCGCGTTACAAGTGTGTGTAGAGTGTGCATATGACCTTGGCATCACATAAACATGTGTTTGCAGTATGAAGTGCATCTAATCCGTTCCTAGGTGTTAGTGTTTGGTTGCCGTGTGGTTTCGTGTATACGTCAATCAGTCATTAATAGTAATTGACCGACGCTACAGTTAGTCAATTATGTTGTCTCAAAATTACTCTCATCACGGTTGCGTAAATGTCATCATAAAAATTGCGTTACAATTTACGATTATGTTGTTTTTGTACGTTCGGTGAAGTTAAAATCTCTTCTTTCTTCTTCTTCTGCTGCTGGCTGGATCAGCTGAAATAAAATTTCTTATGCTAGCTAAATTTCTTGCGGCAGTGCTGAGAGGTACATGTGTTTTATAAATATACAGTCTACTTACCCATTACTAATAGATATACGTTTACGGCTTAGAATGAAATACTATTAAGTCTCGATGAGTGTAAAACGCCATGATTGTATTTGTTTCTGTGTTCTGCAACAGGATGCGGTATGTTGACAATTACATATGGACCGTCATACAGCAGACGCTACTTCGCTTTGCGCCGTTTTAGTGTAGAAGATTTGGCGTAAGTCCGCAATAGAACATGCATGCCTACCTTGAATTCCTGCTTTCACTTAATACTACTAGAGTAGTATCTGTTTCTTGCATTAGCATGCGGCGACAGCGTGGTTAGTGCTTCTCTTACCTCTTCATCGTGCGACAACTGCTGACGTGAACGCCTTGGCCGCTGTTCGCTCCCTTCATTTGATTCTTTGCGATCAAATTATAAGCTCGTTAGCTGTTTACATTGTGTCATACATTTTCAGGTTGTTGTGAACTTCTTCATATAGTGACAAATAACTTACCCAATTAGAATGCTGTGTAGGTACATATGTCCTCATGAATCTGTTCAGTTCTCTGAAAATGCGTTCAGTAGGATTAGATTGTGAGCTAAACTTCGAGATACTGATGCTCTTAATGCTTTTGTCCTTTAAGAATTTAAGCCATTTGTACATTATGTAGTACGGGGTGTTGTCAGAAAAAATGGACTTGGATTTTCCCATGTGAGGAATGTAGTCACGTGAGAAACGTCTGGTGATTGTGTTAGCAGTTGCACATTTTATGGCGTACAACTTAACATGTTTAGAAAATATGTCATTAAATGCTAAAATATATTTCACACAGTCATCACTTGCTGGATGTGGACCACTTATGTCCGTAGTTACAGTCTCCAGAGGTTTGCTGGGTAGTGTCGAATCTAGATCTTCTTTGAAGATAAGTTCTGAGGTTTAGATTTCTGACAAGATATGCATGTTTTAAGTACATTGTAAATGTTTCGTCTCATATTAGTGAGATAACAAACAATACGTGCTACGTTTTGCGAAGTACCCCTTCGTTTCACGTCCCAAAACAAAGTGTGTGTCCCAGATTAAGTTGTGTTCCGAGTTCATAGAAATACATAGGCACCAGTTAGAGCAATCGGGATTACAACTATATAATAACACGTCATCATATATCAGATAAAGGCAAGACAGTGGATTCTCAGGTTGATCTATGACTAAGGTTATTACCTTGTTCCAGTGCAGATCAGATTTTTATAAAGCTGACATACATGTATACAAATCAATGTAATGTTGGTAATATTGCTTATCCTGCATTAGGAGTATTCTGTAGTAGTTCACATTTTTAAGATAAGTGTTACAATCATCCATTGCCGGCCGCGGTGGTCTCGCGGTTCTAGGCGGTCAGTCCGGAACCGCGCGACTGCTACGGTCGCAGGTTGGAATCCTGCCTCAGGCATGGATGTGTGTAATGTCCATAGGTTAGTAAGGTTTAAGTAGTTCTAAGTTCTAGGGGACTGATGGCCACAGATGTTAAGTCCCATAGTGCTCAGAAGCATTTGAACCATTTTGAATCATCCATAACTTGTGGATGACTGCACTACGCACCAGCAATGATGTTGTCCTTACCTTTAGTGTATTAAATCTCATATGAGTAATTCTGCAGAGATAAAGACCAGCTTGACAACCTTGGATGAACTAACTTACATGTTAACAAAAATGTCACAGCCTGGTTATCTGTATAAATTTTCGTGTGTTTGCCATACAAATAACAGATGAGCTTTTCGAAAACCCAGGAAATAGAAAGAGTTTCAAGTTCAGTGGTTGAATAATTGCATTCACATTCAAGTAATGTACGGCTTGCAGATCTAATAATTTTTATCTGTTCTTCTTCTTCGTTTTTTAACTACTTGAAATAGCCCACAAATGAAGCCACTGCATGACGTGTCACACATCATACAAAAACGTCACTTAAGTCACGGTGGTCTAAAGTGTTTTCATTCACCAATACGTACTTGATGTTCTCAAAATCTCGCTGACACTGCTCAGATAAGATCCATACCTCATTCTCCATAAGGAAATCTAGGAGATGCTTACTGTTCAGGAGAAGTCAAAAGCAAGAACAGAGTCCTAGAAATGACTTCATCTTTTTTCGGTGCGAGGACTAGGAAAATGCCTTATAACGTCGTATTTACCTGAATCAGGCCGTAATCTTGTGCATTAATTAAATTTCTAAGATATTAGACTTCTTTAGGTTAGCTGTTACACGAGCTTGTGCAAATATATTCAGAATCCCGTCAAGAGTGTCAAGATGTTCATTCCAAATCTTAGAGATAATCAAAAGATAATCGACATAATGTGTAATAGTCTCAACTAACTTGTCATCATCCATAGTAACCGAAGCAGTAATAAATACGGCTGAACTGACGCTCAGTCTGAAAGAAAGAACACAGAATTCATATGTTCGCCCCCAAATATGAAAGCAGTATATTTTCTGGAATCAGGAGTGACTGCCAGTTACCAAAACGAATTTGTCAAGTCGATGGTGGAAAAGTACTAAGCATCTTAAAATATCTGTAATTGTTCGTCTAAAGTTTTTATTTTATCCCGCACACGTAGCATAATTTCATTTATGTTCATTTATGGCATATGCATCCAACGCCACTCTAATATTTCCGTTAGGTTTCTTACCAACAAGTAATGGACTACAGAATGGAAGTGTGGAAGGTTCGATGACCTTCCACTCTAACATCAGTTTAAGTTCTTAAGACACCCCAGGTCGTTGAGCTAGTGGTACATTATAGATTCTGTGATAGAAAATTTGGTGAAAAGTCTTCAATTTTATAAATATATGTCTCAATGACACCTGGTCGTTTAGTAAAGACCTGTATATACTTAGACAGAACTTGATAAGACTCATTGCGTTCATGACCAGTAACAACAGTGGTTTCACTTATCTTATGGCTAATCAGCATTTTCAAATCATCATATTCTGTATCAGGTGCGACTGACTGTATGTTTTTTACGTCGTTCACTTGCAAAAATTTAATTTTGTAACCTGACCAATACTTGTCATGTTTTAGAGTCCTGACAACAAAGTCATCGTTATTTCACTTACCTTATGTCCCAGGAAACATTTACGTTTCGAGAAGTCAATAGAACTGTCCTTCTCACATAACATATCTGAACCTATAATACAATTAATAACTGGATTCTGGACTGCGAGGAATGGCCATTGTGCTGTTCCAATACCTGTCTTAATGGTCACAACCTGTTTCGTAACTCTGCTAGACTTATTACCTGCACCAGTTAAAATCCTACACTTTTGAACAGGGAACTCTGGTACAGGTTCAAATTCAGTCATTTTCTTACAGAAAGTATACGACAAAACACTCACAGTCGCTCCTGTGTCCAAAACAGTACTGGTTGGAATACCTTCTACTATACCATTAGTTGCAGCTAAAACTATTTCATTGTTAGATGACGATATTCTGTATTTTCCTGCAATACTTCATCAGATAGGCCCTCATAATGATTGTAGCGCATAAACAATAATGGGTGCTGAATAAAACTATTTGCTACATAATCATTGTTTTCATCAGTGGGTGTATCAAACAATGATTTGACATAGGAGCTGCCCCCAAAACTTCTTCAGCCACAACCTGAGGCACTGTCTTTAGTTTGAATCGCCGTAATTGGTGCAGGTGATGATACAGGTGGAGGTGGAGTATCAGTTGTCACTTCTTTTTACATTAGGATATAGTGTATTCCACTCTACAATCCGTTGTGGCTTTTGTGGTTGAGCACCTGGACTTACCTGGACTTGGTGGGGAAAGACCAATTTTGATTTTGTACAGGCTGTGGCGGCATTTGCCACGGAACTGTGTTGATATTCAACTGAGGTGAGGGACCAGTATTTTGGTACGCATTACCGTAGCTACTGTTCCCGTTTTGCTGCTTGTTTTGTACAGGCTGGTAATTGTTTCCATTTTTGTTAAAGTTCTTGTTGTTATTCCCATTATTATTGGTGCGGTACTTCTTATGTGGGTAGTCGCTTGTTGTATATGATATGTTATGATTATTGTTCATAATGGGAAGCGCCTGCTCCTTCTGGTATGAGTATTGGTTTGCGGAAGGAAGCTGTTGATTCTGCTGCGCTACGTAACCGACAGCGGCCGGCGCACCCGGATTAAGTTGGCTAGGCTGCGTGTTTTGCATGCCAATTAAGTAAACATTGCGGCAGCTGCTTCCTCATATAACATATCAAGCACTGCCAGAAAACATCCAGCATCATTGTCTGGAAAGTGTGGTAACTTCTCTTTAATGTTGCTTTCTGTGCCCGGAGTATAACGCGTGTAGCTACAGGTTCATCAAGAAAGTGGCCCATTTCAAAAAAAAATTACAAAATACAGGTGTGAATTGCGATGTTTAGCATTGGAGGCACTAGTTCCACAATGTGTTTCCTTACCCGTTCGTGTTCCGATTGTGAACAAAATTTGGCCAAGAAAGCTCTTTCAAATTACTCATGTGTCACGCATCTGTCGGCTTCATTATATGCCCAGACAGCTGCGTCACCCTAGGTGTAAACTACAACGTAAGATATTTTCTTTCGGTCACTTCCATGTTCTTGAGAACGTATTACTAAACGCTTTCAGAAAAATTACAGCATGTGCAGTACGTTTTTCTGCGTTGAAGAGGTTGGAATTGCCAACGTTTAATCAGACTTTCTTCTTTTATGCCACTGTTATGCCGATTGCTTTCACTGTAATTATTTTAGTGATGGTCTGATGGATGGAAAGGAATATAATGCCCATAAATGTCACGATTATAATAAGTTGTTATGTGCGTACCGTTGTTGCTGAGAGCTGTGTGTTGTGTTTGGAGGATACGTGTCATACATGTATCTGTTTTCATTACCAACTTTGGTTATTAGCATTACTACACTCCGGTCGTATGACACTGTTTAGTTGTTTCTGTCGTGCTTCTTTGGACTGAGCTGCCTCAGCTGTAACACATTTACTATTTTTCACAAATTCAGCTACTGTTTCGTGCAGAACCGCTGGTAATTTTTCCTCTATACTTCGGTCAAAATACACGACTGGCCATTAAAATTGCTATACCAAGAAGAAATGCAGATGATAAACGGGTATTCATTGGACAAATATATTATACTAGAACTGCCACGTGAGTACATTTTCAAGCAATTTGGGTGCATAGATCCTAAGAAAACAGTACCCAGAACAACCACCTGTGGCCATAAAAACGGCCTTGATACGCCTGGGCATTGAGTCAAACAGAGCTTGGATGGTGTGTAGAGGTACACCTGCCCATGCAGCTTTAACACGGTACCACAGTTCATCAAGAGTAGTGAATGGCGTATTGTGACGAGGCAGTTGCTCGGCCACCACTGACCAGACGTTTCCAGTTGTTTAGAGATCTGGAAAATGTGCTGGCCAGGGCAGCAGTCGAACATGTTCTGTATCCAAAAATGCCCGCACAAAAGCTGCAACATTCGGTCGTGCATTATCCTGCCGAAACGTAGGCTTTCGCAGGGATCGAATGAAGCGTAGAGCCACAGGTCGTAACACATCTGAAATTAAACGACCACTCCAGAATGAGATTTTCACTCTGGAGTGGAGTATGCACTGATATGTAACTGCCACGCAGATTAGAACTGTGTGCCGGACCGAGACTCGAACTCGGGCCCTTTGCCTTTCGCAGGCAAGTGCTCTACCACTGAGCTACCCAAGCACGACTCAGGCCCGGATGTCACAGCTCCACTTCTGCCAGTACCTCGTCTCCTACCTTCCAAACTTTACAGAAGCTGATCTGCGAAACTTGCAGACGTAGCACTTCTGAAAGATGGATATAGCGTAGACATGGCTCAGCAACAGCCTGGGGGATGTTTCCAGAATGAGATTTTCACTCTCCAGCGGAGTGTGCACTGATATGAAACTTCCTGGCAGATTAAAACAGTTTTCGTCGTCGCCAATATGCTGCCTGTTTAGTTGCACTATCGGTCGGAGAATAGAATTTACGTATCACACAGCCGTTACGGCGCCTTCCACGAGCACCAGCGGCGTACATCCCAAAACAGCAGGGAACCTCCACCTTGCTGCACTCGCTGCGCTGTGTATTTAAGGCGTTCAGCCTGACCGGGTTGCTTCCAGACACGTTTTAGATTTCGACCATTGTCTGGCTGAAGGCGTATGTGACACTCATCGGTGAAGCGAACGTGATGCCAAACCTGCCATGCGGAGTAGCCGTGTGGTCAGGAGCGTCTTGTCACGGTTAGCCCCACTCACCCTCCCCCCCTCCCCGATCAACCTTGATCAACCCACTCATGAAATTCTTTATTAACACACAAGTAGAGTCCTATCTCGGGCATGGGTGTGTGTGCTGTCCTCAGCTTAATTTAGTTTAAGTTAAATTAAATAGTGCCTAGGAGCCGATGACCTCAGCAGTTTGGTCCCATAGTACTTACCACAAATTTCCAGTTTGCCAATCCTGAGATGTCCATTCGGTATGTTGGTGGCCCCTTTTGTGCCGCGTTGCATGGTGTCGTGGTGGCAAAGATGGACCTCGCCATGGACGTCGGGAGTGAAGTTGCGCATCATCTACATCTACATGACTACTCTGCAATTCACATTTAAGTGCTTGGCAGAGGGTTCATCGAACCACAATCATACTATCTCTCTACTATTCCACTCCCGAACAGCGAGCGGGAAAAACGAACACCTAAACCTTTCTGTTCGAGCTCTGATTTCTCTTATTTTATTTTGATGATCATTCCTACCTATGTAGGTTGGGCTCAACAAAATATTTTCGCATTCGGAAGAGAAAGTTGGTGACTGAAATTTCGTAAAAAGGTCTCGCCGCGACGAAAAACGTCTATGCTGTAATGACTTCCATCCCAACTCGTGTATCATATCTGCCACACTCTCTCCCCTATAACGCGATAATACAAAACGAGCTGCCCTTCTTTGCACCCTCTCGATGTCCTCCGTCAATCCCACCTGGTAAGGATCCCACACCGCGCAGCAATATTCTAACAGAGGACGAACGAGTGTAGTGTAAGCTGTCTCTTTAGTGGACTTGTTGCATCTTCTAAGTGTCCTGCCAATGAAACGCAACCTTTGGCTCGCCTTCCCGACAATATTATCTATGTGGTCCTTCCAACTGAAGTTGTTTGTAATTTTAACACCCAGGTACTTAGTTGAATTGACAGCCTTGAGAATTGTACTATTTATCGAGTAATCGAATTGCAACGGATTTCTTTTGGAACTCATGTGGATCATCTCACACTTTTCGTTATGCCTATTTCGCGCGATTTAATTCCTAACACGATGTCCTGTGCTAGCACGAAATGTGTTGATCAACATGGTGGCGTTGCTGTCAGGTTACCGCCGAGCCCTAATCCGTAGGTAGCGATCAACCACTGCAGTAGAAGCCCTTGGGCGGCGTAAGCGAGGCATGTCATCGACAGTTCTCTCTGAGTCTCCTTCAAGTCCTAACAACATCACTTTGTTTTACTCCCTTTGTTGAGAGCCCTTCCTGGTACAAAGTAACAATGCAGACGAGATGGGACCACAATATTGACTGTTTAGGCATGGTTGAACTACAGATAACACGAGCCGTGTACCTCCTTCCTGCTGGAATGACTGGAATTGATCGGCTGTCGGACCCCCTCTCCGTCTAATAGGCGCTGCTCATGCATGGTTGTTTACATCTTTACAGGGACGGAGGGGAGGGGGGGGGGGCGTTTAGTGACATTTCCTAGCAGTCGAAAGGACTGTGTCTGTCATACAATATCCACAGTCAACGTCTATCTTCAGGAGTTCTGGGACCAGGGTGATGCCAAACTTTTTTGGTGTGTGTATGATGGCAAAATAGTTGTCCGCTTATCTTTGAGTTGTCTACCCACTGCGTAAATTTTGCCTTCAATTACAGTAGTTGGTGTTTTTATTGAATCATGAACTGACGGATATGATTTGACCTGAGTGGCAACACCTTCGCATGTAGTGTTTAAATGTTTGACTTCAGTTTGTATATCTTTTATCTCTTTTGTGGTTTTCTCCAGCTGTAAGTTCAATTCGGAAACTTTTGAGTCAAGTTCGGACACTTCACCGTGTTAATCTCGTCTTGATAATAGCTTCAAACATACTGGCAATGTTTATCAATTGAAACTGCTCTGCTCCCGTCACGTCGTTTGACATGACGTCACGGACAAGAATGGGCTCTGAGCAGGATTTCTTTATTTTGCTAGTAGTCGGTCTATTTACGAAATTTCCGTCACCGGGCATGTTAACTGCTGATTGACTGTTACTATTGGAGTTAACTATGGAGTCATCGTCAATGTTTTGTTCAATATCCAAGTCGGATTCGATTTGCGTCTGTTGTCTGTCGTGTTCCATTTCTGCTACTTGTCTGTGTGTTACCACCATGCTACACGCTATCTATATTTCAAGAATAATCTTGAAACTCGTTTGAGAATGAATTCATGAAATTAATTCTGTATGGCAACGATGTTGGCTTAACTGAGCAAGCATTTCAATTAATGATGAAATAACTAACTTTCATGGCTGCTTGCCATTTTGGATTGCACATGTACGATTCGGCCAGCTTGTGGAATAGTGTGACTGTGCTGTTGTAAGAAATAGTATGTTAAAAATAATTTGGAACGCACAATCTTGCGAAAAAATTACTGCAACGGTTACGGAAAATTTTGGCAAAACTAGAAAGGAAGCTACAATTACTGAAAGCGCTTGGACTAGCGTGATAATGTAAAAAACTGATGTCTTTCCTTGGATCCAAGTATTCAGTGTATATTACTGGTTTCATAAAAAATTTCAATGGTTCGTCTTTTTTTTGTCTTTACTAATATTCAGTGGCAATGGCTCATTAGATAAGATCCAATTATCCATTCAACAAAGAAGAAGAATGTAGGAAATACGACAAAAAGGTCCTGTCATGGTCACCAGTTTGATTTATTATGGCTAGTCCTGTCCGGTTTGAGAATATCGAAGAACAAACAAACAATAATAAGCAATGATAATAGTATGTGATGAGTTTATACGAACTTGGAGCACTTAACTGTGGCTTTTTGCGTAATGTCCGTTCATTGTAAGTTTGACGGTGTGTGCTTTTTGGAAATTTTTCTTTATCAGACTTCGTACATAGAATAATTTCATAGCTTTGATCATTTCTGGACCTTTGATATAATTTGTAACATGGTAACTTTAGCCTTACCAAGACGCCATTTAATTAGAACAATAGCTTGCAACATAAATGAAACACAAGATTAAATAATATCACTGTATTCACAAAATATTATATTCAATTAAATTACATAGACACAGTAATTCTGTTGCTGTGTGCAACTATGAGTAAGCGTAGTGAGATTGCATCTCATAGAATAATGGCGATTTTCCAAATAATTAGCTGTAGCGATGGCAGACATGAGTCCGATCAGGACGGCTTTCAGAATAGAAAAGGTGTCGTCTACTCGTCAAGGCAAGTGAACTGCGTAATCATTCTAATGTTTCAGCGGTTGCTCGTCACTATCAATACAACCGCTCATACTAGTTAACATCTTAAGTGATTCTTAATTTATATTCGGAACTTATATCTAAGTGTTTGTTATATATCAACGCCCATCCTGCAAAAGTGCCTTTAAAAGCCACACGTCAAACATGTTGGTCTTCCGTGTTGGCAGTACCACTAGGCCGTCCAGAACCGGTTTTCTTGAGACTATATGTTCTCGTCAGTACCGCTCCAGCAGTCATGTACAGTGGCTACATTTTCTTTCTGCTGTTCCGCAGAAAGAACTGAAATCAGCTTACATAATATGAGAAAGAAAAAGGACCCACGGAAGGGCGAAATGACGATAATCGCATATTTTCCCTTTGACAGTTCAAATTTTTTTACAGAGTGCATTACACTAATAAACGAAATATGATGTTAATCACGCTAAAGAATGAGGAACAGGACTACTTTTAAAATAATCGATTGAAGCCACTAATCAAACATCCTAAGCCACAAGCATGAAATCAGTAACAAATACAAAACTGCTAGTTAATAATAGTCATATCTTAATCAAAATAATTTGGCTTTGGATTAATTATAATGATTACCCACATAAAACATTAAGAACACATCGTCACTTACAGCTCTTAAAAGTGTTTTAAAAATTAAATTCAAATTAATTTCTATATAAATTACAGTAGGCTTTGAAAGAAACATTTGTTGCTGTGATTACTAAATCAAAAGTTAGAACCTTCAGTCTTCAGACAGCCGATAGTTACGACCCAGCAAGATTTTCTTTTAGGCGCATTGAATGAATGCAGTATGGAAGTCATGGCAGGATCATTAAGAAAACATCTCAGACACTGACCTCTAGATAAAGTAAGCGCATCGTTTCAAATATTACTAAAATAAGTACAGTCTGAAATAATCTTATTTAGAAACTCCAAAGCTTAATCATAAATCGGATAATATCACTCATTTCAGGAGACATGTAAATTATTTGACGGACCATTCCGGCATAAGAGAATGTAAATAAGAGATCAGGTTACACGAACATAACTTCAGAAATACGCAGCTAGTGCGAACATCTCCACTAATATAAAGTCAGACAGCCACTAACACCCCCGAAAAGTACAGGCCAGTGCAGCAACGGTCCTTGCGACCAAGCGCTACTCCAAACAGTGGACCCGCGACTCGTAAAACTAAGAGCTGTTAACAAACGCCTTTCAGGGGAAACTAGAGCTAAGAAATACAAGTTAACAAAATGGATTTCTCCACACTTTAATAACGTAATGACATAAAATTTTCGGATCTGCTATAATAAACAAACTGTAGCGTTACTCAAACTTGCACTTAACAACGTAAAACGTCGAACGTCTGCCCCAAAGTAACTTAACTGAAGAGGGTGAAATCACTATTCACAGCCATTTACTTGAAATAGAAAACCAGTCAGTAAGTCACCAAGACTAAAGCCTCAAAAAATTGTTTGCGCCAAGCTATGAGAACCAGAAGCTTAAATCTAGGAGGTGGTACATAATTTCTATCTTTTTCACCTAAGGCTCTCTTTCATGGCACTTAGATTTCAAAACGCTCTGAAACACAATTTCCACAGCATACGATAGATTGACAAATTTCCTTAAAATGATTTAAACATTAAATAATAAATTCAAGAAAATACACCAAGGTATTAAAAAGAACAGCTTAATAATCCAGATTTACCAAATACTTTATGAGAAATTTAACAGTACCAAATATCGAATTTCATTAAACACTAGAGTAAAAATCAAACGGCCTGGAGAATAACGCAGATTTTATAGGCACCTTATTTAAAGTACCAGATAAATTGTGGCTTAAACAAATAACAGTGGGGCAGAAGTTCAAGTAGTACCCAGAATGGCGAGAAACCATTGTTACACGTGTGGAACAATCGGTAACCATGAAATGGATCAAACTCAAACAGAGAAGTTGTGGTTAGCAACAACTACAATGGGTGTCCTTTTTTTTTTTTTTGGTTCCATAAAGCAAGAGTGACAGAGGCATGCATGTCGCAGCCCGAACAACTTAAACCAAACTAACCTAAGGACTTCACACACATCCATGCCCGAGGCAGGATTGGAACCTGCGACCGTAGCAGTAACGCGGTTCTACTGTTTTAAGGCATCATCAGAGGGATCTATAACGATACAGTTTTGTTAATGTAGAGATGTAACTCGATACAACTATTTCGTCGTACACTTCTGTTCACGACGAAATAGTTGTAACGAGTGACAGATGAACGCTAGTCCACCGCAAAAAAGAGTGATAAACATGCTGAACAGTGTGTGGATGGCAATAACACGAAGAGGTGAATACAGAACAGTGAGAAAAGTGGTAGCGCGACCTTTAGACCAGATGTGAGGAAACGCAGATCAGCAAATCGTAAGTAATTACGTTTTTTACAAAAAATCGCGAAATAAACTGTTTGATAATCCATAATTAACAAAAGTGTATCATTATAGATTCCATCGATGATGCCTTGAAACAGTAAAAGGCGAAACGCGTATGGATTAAATAAAATAAACAGAAGCACTTTGATTTGCAAAACAAGTATTTATATGCTTGCTGCGGAGGATGGCCACACAAACAAACTTGTTGCTGTTCACTGTTAATAAAATCACTAAATCAGCTTTAACTTCCACGTTCTCTCAATAAATAATTAATTTCACTGTTACGAAGTGAATGATAATAAATGGCATCCGTCCATTCTTGAGGGATGATGGTGTAGCATGCTTGGTTCAGAGTCCGCAGAGTCTGCTGTGGCTAAAAATTCCCACTCGAGAGTTGCAGTCCCTACTGCAGTTTGGACATGTGAAATTTGAGGGATTTCGAACAGAAGCCGCTCTGTCTCTTCGCTTTGTCCTCTTCCTGATTTGTTCCTGTGTGCGTTCGTCCTCTGAGAGTTTGCAAGACGTCCATGATTAAGAAATCCGTTGCTAGCGCACTTCAGTAGATGTAATTTCGATGGATTGCTCACGCAATGCCTGCGATATGTAAGGTATAAGAGAATCTCAGACCAGAGAGCAGTGTTGTATGCGGTAGGAATTACGTAGTAGTAGTTGCTAGCGAGCAGTCGTGAGTATCGTGTTGGCTGGGCCGGTCGTGGTGGAGCGATGGCGGAGCCTGAGCGTTGTAGTATAAGGTAAAACCAGCCTCGCGCATATGTAGTATTGTTACATCAAGTCCCATGTAAATGTTTCTAAAAAAAATTATCGTAATAATAATAGCTTTCTATCTCAGTATAAGAAAACATTTTCTGGTTCCATAATGAGCGTAACTCAAATGAGTATACCAAATTAATTTCTTAACAAGTTTGTGCGGTATGCATAATAACCAACTGTTGCGGTCAGGGTGAGACCGGCGAAACAGAATGTTATTGCGTTTCCAATGGTAACATTATTCCTATCTTGCCAAAGGTGTTTAATTTCTTTCCATACGTTGTTTTTACTCTACTCTTGTGCTATATCTCGTAATGACGACGAAATGAAATTTTCGAAGGCAACTTGTTGAATATACATGACCCTAAAATTTTCTTAGCAGAAGCTGGTTGCGATGCTTGCTGATTGTTGCCGAGAGAACGGGATAGTGCGTCTGCTACAATATTTTGTGTACCCGGAATGTGAACAATTGTAAAATTAAATTCCTGTAAATAAAGTTTCCATCTGCTTAATCTGTCATGTGTAAAGTCAGCGAAAAGTGAAAACTGGATAGCTCTATGGTCTGTGTAAACGGTAGTGTGTCTCCCATCAAGAAAATGCCTAAATATGGTAAATGCCCATACAACACATAATGTCTCAAGTTCTGTAACAGAATAATTGCGTTCAGCAGGTGACAGAATGCCAAATCTGTTTCGAATGCATTTGTAAAACATTTTTCTGTTGCATGTAGGGCATGTATTTAAAGTAATTTCCGACAATGGACCTCAGTTTCGATCTGCGATATGGACACGTATGTTACGAGCTAGAAACATTTCTCCAATCTATGTATCCAGGTGTCACGCTTCTTCGAACCCTTCTGAACGACTAATGAAAGAAATTGGTAAACTGTGTAGAATATACCGCCACAAAAGACATATTGATTGGGATACACACATACTCTCATTCCAGGATGTAATGGACTTCATACCAAATGAATCTACTATGCTATCTCCGACAGTTATACTGAAAAATGTTGAACCACCAAACAAAATTAAAGAATTAGTATCCTTTCCTATATCTCGTCGACTACGCCACCATGAAATAATTGACATTGCACTCAACAACATAAAACGTGCAGCAGAGCGCCGGAGAAGACACCAAAAACGGGTTTGTACACGCCGTGACTTTCACATTGGACAGAAGATATTAGTATGCACACACTATTTATGGAACAGAGGACAGAGTAGATGCAGTAAATTTGAACTTCTGTACTCAGGTCCATACAGAATACGAAGCATTCCTCACCCAAATGTAGTGCAGAAAGAGCAAGGGCAATCACCATATTTCCAATATTAAACCCTTTATTGAATGAACATACTTTATGATTTATCACACGGTAATGCCATTTGCTGATGTTTATATGGTCACTTATGCAATTATATTTATGTGACTACTTACTGATAATGATCGTAATTTTTCTCGGCAAATGCCCGACAAGGTATGGTTAGCAGGTCGCTTTTCTTGTAGTGCCGTGCACATTTTCCATTTTTTTGTGTATGTATTATTGTTTTCCTATCGAAAGTAGAAATTTTCTTCTTATGCTCTATGAAATCCTTAACATGTAACAAACACCAGTTGACTTTAACATTTTTGCTTTATGATATCTCAATATCTTGACTATTCTACATTTTTGGTACTACATTATGAAACTGTGTTAGATTTTTGCACTGTCTATGTTTTTGACCTAATACGTTTTATGTCAAGCTATGCTGTATGCTTAATTATATCACTAGAAACAAGTTTTCATTTAATGAGTATGTGATTTAAATGCAAGATATTAATCCTTATTCATCATTTCCAGAAATAAATACCGTGTAAAAGAAATAAATTAAATAACCTCAGTGGTTTACTATGAAATGGAAATTTCATCATCGGAATGAATGAAAGAAAATGCAATAACCTGTCATGAAGAGTAAATGGATGAGAATTAACAAGCATTAACAGGAATATACTATAAACATAGTATGATAGCAGTCTTGACTCATTATTTTTCTTTCAGAATACGAGGCGATTATTGCAGGCTGTCAGACATAGCAACACATGTTAATTTTAGTGATGAAATATGCTAGAAGCAAGAAACTCTATACTATGAATAGTTATATAAAGTCAATGGTAAAATGAATATGAATAATGAAGTGTCATTTTTTTTCAGATGATAGTAAATGATGAGTAGTTATAAGAGGAATATGGTAATGTGAATAATGAAGTTTTTTCTTTGCAGATGATGATAGTGATGAAGTTATGGTAATATGAATAATGAAGTTTTTCTTTGCAGATGAGAATGAAGATGAAGCTTACATATTTTCTGTTAGTTAAGATATGCTTTGTAGTTATTTATGTATGTGTGGCAGTTCCTTTTAACAGTATGTTTTATGTCACATTGTATAATGAGTGAATCTTTTGGGAAAGACAGCTAATGTACATACCTATTAAGTACACGTTTCATTATATGTTAATTTGAAGTATACTACTTTTCAGCATAATATACATTTTTCCTTTCAGAGCAATAATCCATTCTGTATTTTTTTTAAGGAGAAGCTTTTCATGATATTAATATGCTGTAAGCACTTACTTATGAAACCTGTTCTAATACTTGAATTTTTTTACCCAGTTGTGTGTATCATTCATGAATATAATCACATATACACTACTTGTTGCATAACCTTGCTACAGCTGACTCATGACAAATGACGTTATTAATCCTTATTTCCAGCAATAAGTCAAAAGTAAATATTTTCATGCCCCAGCAATGCATTGCTATCACAAAAAAGAAATTATTACTAATAATAACCATTACCAGTATACAACTACATAATGCAACCAGTTTAGGATATATTTCTAGTCCTAAATATAATGTAAATTTTTCTGATCTATTGATTCCATTATGTCTATGTATTAGTCGACTACAGACTTTGAGTAATAGTTACAATGTGTTATGTATTAAATATATCTTATGTCACTTACATGATATCATATATAAACACTAGCAGCTTGATGCTACGTGCAATAACTCTTGTTTTGAATTATGACTTCTGAATAATGAATAAAAATGCTTTGTATCTGGCCAATGAGTGCCAATAATTACTGTAATGAGATATGATGCAAATGATTACCGTAATATGATGACTTATGCATAAATGCTATGTCAGTAATTAACTCTTGTTTTGAATGATGACTTCTGAATAATGTATAAAAATGCTTTGTAACTGGCCAATGAGTGCCAATAATTACTGTAATGACTTATGATGCCAATGATTACTATAATTAGATGACTTATGCATAAATGCTATGCCAATAATCAACTCATTTTTAATGATGACTTATGAATAATGCATAAAAAATGCTTTGTAACTGGCCAATGAGTGCCAATAATTACTGTAATTAGATGACTTATGAATAATGTTTTCTAATACTCCATACATAGCAAATAAATGTTTAGTAACTAGCCAATGAGTGCCAATAATTATTCAAATCAGCTGATACACTAGTGTAATTCTGAATTATGACTAGCATAAGACTTAATGTACCCTTCACCTTCTGACCTAATTACCACCAATTACTGCAATATCCGTATGTCCTCTCCATCCTCATGATCATGGAGCACTATATTTGTTTTTTGCACTAATTATACGTTGCTGTAAGAGAATGGATTCTACAAGAATGTGGTGGTGAGGTACCAAGCTGTCCACCACCTTGAATGATGGAGATGTTATTATGGTCCTAATGTTTGGTGCACCTAATGTACAAACAAAATGATAACATTGAATATTAATACAACATTTCAGTGTCTTGGCTACACTGATAAATACTTCAGGGAAGAGAACCTCAAATTGTCTCACTTGGTGTTGTGCTTCTGTAGAAAGATATGGACTTTCAGTGCAGCTACGTGCAACCTACTGTGCTACAACCGTGATGCAATCCTTCACATTCCTTTCCTAGTTCTTGTAAAATGATAAAGACATATAGAGTGCGTGTGCGCTTCATTTCATTGTTTAAAATGATCAGTTGTCCTAAATATGCTGAAGATTTTTACAGTGCGTGTGCACTTTATTTCATATGTTAATGCTTTCAGTTCTTGTAAGAAAATTCAAATACTTTTACAGTGCGTTTACATTCTTGTAAAATGATAAAGACATAGAGTGCGTGCGCACTTTATTTCATTTCTCGATATGGTTAAATTCTTGAAAATGGTAAAAATTTATGCAGTGTATGTGCACTCTATTTCATTTCGCAATATGTTTAAATTCTTGTAAAATGGTACAGATTTTATAGTGTGTGTGCACTTAATTCCACTCCTTGATGTGTTTAATTTATGTAAGAATATTAAAGAGTTTTACACTGCATGCGCACTTTATGTCATTCGTTAATATATTTTGTACTCAGTGCGTGTGCACTTTATTTCACTCCTTCATATGTCTAATTCATGTAAAAATGTTCAAGACTTTTACTGTGCGTGTGCACTTAATGTCATATGTTAATATATTTTGTACTCATTGCTTATACATTTTGTCATTTCTTGATACGTTCTGTACTCAGTGCGTGTGCACTATACTTCATTTCTTAATATGTTCTATACTTATCAATAATGTATATACTCTGTGCTGTAGCCTTAGTTACTAAATAGATTATAGAAGAATTTGTTGCTCATGGCAAGTCCAATTGACTCAGCATCGCTGCCAAATTTTTGCCCCCCCTCCCCAGTGGAGGGTTATGTAAGAGGTCCATGATTAAGAAATTCGTTTCTAGCGCACTTGAGCAGATGTAATTTCGATGGTTGCTCACGCGATGCCTGCGATATGTAAGATATAAGAGAATGTCAGACCACAGAGCAGTGTTGTATGCGGTAGGAACTGTGTAGTAGTAGTTGCTAGCGAGTAGTCGTGTGTATCGTGTTGGCTGGGCCGGTCGCTGGTGGAGCGATGGCGGAGCCTGAGCGTTGTAGTATAAGGTAAAAACAGCCTCGCGCATATGTAGCATTTTTACATCAAATCCCATGTAAATGTTTCTAAAAAAATTCTCTTAATAATAATCTTTCTCTTAAAAAGTAACTTTTGACAATCACTCATCTCAATTTAAAGAATTTACTGATCTCCCCAATCCATGGTCATCAAGATTATTGAAAAGAAAAATCAGTTGTTTCTTTATATACATGACAAATCTATCTGCCAGCATTGCACTTAGCTGAGCCAGAAAAATTTCTTGTAACAGCAGATATATACGCGTTATCCGGCGACCTAATTGAGGTAAGATTTTTCAGTTTATTCATAATGAATTTTCAGGGCCATGACGCAGCACAGCTGACGTCCAAAATTTACGAGTTTAAATTCACAGTCAATTATTGATAGGTTATAAGTGAGTCGCAATATAATTGAGAGGTTGGTCGCATTGTATTATTGGTAGATTACGTTAAATGTCAATGTTATGGTTATATTTTTTACTGTTGGGAGGTTTTGGAGTATATGTGTTCGAAGCTTACACTAAATGTGAATGATATAAATAATTTTTGTTTTTACTGTTTGGAGGTTACGGAAAAGATATTGTAGAGAGGTTACAAGCTTGACGCCGTTGCGCACAGTTACTCGCTACTAGACACGGTCATCTGCAATGCTTTCCCAGCGACTTGGATTGATTTTGGTCTTGGTCAGGTCTCTCTTGCAGACATCCTTAAAACGAATATGCGGTCGTCCCACTGGCATCAAACCTTACTGAAGTTCGACGTACAGCATCTGTTTCGGTATCCGTTCAGGAACCATGCGGCTGACATGTCCCAACCGTCTCAGACGTCGATGACTCAGGAGTGCAAAGATGCTGGTTGTGCTTGCACGATGAAAGACTTCGGTGTTGGGTACTCTATCTCTCCAAGAGATCTGAAGGATCTTCCGGAGACAGCGGAGATGGAAGCTGTTGAGTCGAGATTCATGCCTAGAAAGAGTTGTCCACGTCTCACAGCTATAGAGAAGGGTGCTTATAACACAAGCGTTGTAGACTTTTAATTTAGTTTTTGTGGTAAGGAGTCCGTTGTTCCATACTCTGTTTTCCAATATATCCATGACAGATGATGCCTTTGCGATTCTGTTAGAAAGTTCAATGTCCATGGACAAGGTGCTACATATTGTGGATCCCAAGTAGGTAAAGTCATCAACTATCTGGAGAGGATTGCCATCAATGCTAATGGATGGAAGGTTGGTAGTGCTCTGCGCCGTGATCTTAGTCTTTTGAAGGCTGATGAGTAGACCACACTTTTCACAGGCATTTGATAATTTGTTGATTATATACTGCAGCTCATCTTCTGTGTTCGCTACTAGAGCTGCATCGTCCGCATATAACAACTCACGAATAACAACTGTATTTACTTTGGTCTTGGCCTTGAGGCGAGCAATGGTGAAATGATTTCCATCAGACCTCGTATGTAGATACACTCCCTCCTCACAGTCTTCAAAGGCAAATCTGAGCAGAAGGGAAAAGAAAATCCCAAATAATGTAGGGGCTAACACACACCGCTGTTTCACATCGCTATTAACAGGAATGCTTCTGATGTTTTACCGTTGAAGCAAATTGTTGCTTGTTTTTTATCATGGAAAGAGACAATTATTTGCAGTAGTTTAGGTGGGCATCCAATCTTCTGCAACAGTTCAGAAAGCCCATTTCTGCTCACTAAATCGAACGCTTTAACAAGGTCAATGAAAGCAATATAAAGTGGCCTCTGCTGCTCACGACATTCCTCTTGTAGCTCTCTTAAGGAGAAGATCGTATCTACGGTTGATCGGCTGGGCCTGAAGCCACACTGAGATCCTGGATAGATTCTGGCAGCTAAGATCTGTAATCTCATTAGGATGACTCTTGCATAAGCTTTCCCGGTTACACTTAGTAATGAAATGCCTCGGTAATTGTTACAGTCACCTCTGTTCCCTCTCTGTTTATATAGAGTAACTATCCTCGAATTCTGCATACACATCGGGACATAAACTTCGTCCCAGCTGGTTGTGATAAGTGAATATAAATGTTTGAGAAGAACAAACTTGTTATACTTAATAACATCTGCAGAGATCCCATCTTCACCTGGGGCCTTTCCGTTAGCAAGAGAATGTATTTCTCTACTAAGTTCTTCAATAGTAGGCATTCCACCTAGTTCTTCCATAACTGGCATTTGTTTGATGGCGTCACATGCATCTTTGCTAACTTCATTCTCGGCTGCATACAACTCGAGGTAGTGTTCAACCCAACGTTCCATTTGTTTGCCTTCATCAGTAATGACTTCACCCATCTTGGACTTCAGGGGAGCTGTTTTTCTCGCAGTTGGTCCAATTGTTTCTTAATACCATCGCACATTGCCTTAGCATTCCCACAGTAGGCCGCTTTCTGTATACTGCACCTAAATTCAGCCAGTAGTTATTTGCGCATCCCATGGATGTTTGTTGTGCCCTGTTCTTTGCTTTTCGTAGGTCATCTCGAGTTCTTTCACTTGGGTTTCTTTTGTAAGTAAGCAGGGCTTTCCGTTTAGCCTCATTGACTGGTTCCATTTCTTCCAAATTTTGCTCGTACCTGTCCTTATTTCTCTTTCCTTTATTCCATAGGCCAATAGTGCTGACTTGTAGATTGCACCCGATAGTTATGCCCATTTCTTATCAACATTCCTTTCTGCTTGCACTTTTCCTGAGAAAGCACTTTCAAAATTACTGGCAAAATCCTGCTTTCTTTCTGTGTCATGAACATGATCTGTCTTGATACGGGGATGACCTCTCGGTTTAGCGTGGTGACATTTCTTAGGAGTGAGCCTCAATGTGCACGCCACCAGGGCGTGGTCAGTGTTGCAACCAGCACTATGATAACTTCGTGTCAGTAGCACATTTTTGAGACCAGTACGCCTAGCTATGACTAAGTCAAGTGGATGCCAGTGATGAGAGCGCCGGTGTCTCCAAGACACCTTGTGCTGATCCTTAAGCAGGAAATATGTGTTTGTGATACAGAGTCCATAAAAGCAGCAAACTTCAAGCAGTCTCTGGCCATTTTCATTTATTTTTCCCACCCCTTGATGTCCCAGGCAATTCGGCCATATGTCGTTCTCTGATCCAACTCTGGCATTAAAGTCCCCTAGAATATACAGTGTCTCGGTGCTAGGTAGGTTGGCTATTCTGTCACATCTACATCTACATCTACATCTACATGACTACTCTGCAATTCACATTTAAGTGCTTGGCAGAGGGTTCATCGAACCACAATCATACTATCTCTGTACTATTCCACTCCCGAACAGCGAGCGGGAAAAACGAACACCTAAACCTTTCTGTTCGAGCTCTGATTTCTCTTATTTTATTTTGATGATCATTCCTACCTATGTAGGTTGGGCTCAACAAAATATTTTCGCATTCGGAAGAGAAAGTTGGTGACTGAAATTTCGTAAAAAGCTCTCACCGCGACGAAAAACGTCTATGCTGTAATGACTTCCATCCCAACTCGTGTATCATATCTGCCACACTCTCTCCTCTATAACGCGATAATACAAAACGAGCTGCCCTTCTTTGCACCCTCTCGATGTCCTCCGTCAATCCCACCTCTTAAGGATCCCACACCGCGCAGCAATATTCTAACAGAGTCACTGAGTAAGTCATAAAACAGATCCTTCTCTTCCATGCTGGATGATAAGATAGGAGCGTACACATTTAGGATGTTGACAGTGCCACTTGAGGAGGATATTTTTAAATGAATAATTCGCTCTGTTCCACCGGATGGGGGCCCAGTACAGTCCAGGAGGGCGTTTTTCCAGCAAATCCTACGCCATGAAGTCTTGGCTCGTCTTGAGACTTCCCCTGCAAGAAGAATGTGTAATTATCCTCCCTGATACAGCCCGCGTCTGGAACCGCGTCTCCTGTAGTCCCACGATGTCTACATTCAAACGATGGAGCTCTATGTCAATTACGGCAGTCTTACGGATGACATCAACCTATTGGGCATCGTCAATGTACATTCCATGTGGCAATATGAAATAGTGATTTTTTCATTATTTTATTTTTGTTGTTGGTAGGTGTACTATATCAAACCGCTTGTCGAAGATTACTTCTTCACACACCCCGTGAAGCAGGCGGATAGTGGCGGGACAGCACGTTATTGGCTGGGGGATGCCCAGCTCCAGGCGGGCAGTAACTGTCCAATGAGATGCAATGATCTCTCCCACTGTCGGAAGTGGCCCCTGGCACTCGAGTCTTACGCCTAGCAGACAGAGCTTATAACCGGTAACTGCCTCTTTCCGTGTTGTGCCGAAGTCCTTGGACGTCGCTGAAATGTCCTCTCCAGGATGCTACAAGCCTAAGCGATAAATATGAAGACACGTGAGTTTCCCAATGATTACGGTCTCCCTCTCGACCAAAATAATAATATCCAGAGGAAAGGCAAGCCAATACGTCTGATATCACTTCGGTTGCAGGAGCTGCCGAAAGGGGACGGGGTACGCCTTCCAACCGCCTTTGGGGCCCCACTCCAGATATTCTTTCGGGGTTTTCTCCCTTAGCCTTCATCCCTCCCGAGACCAACCACAAGGCAGTGGTGTGTTAAGGTAATTATAGAAAGAAAAGGAATGGTAACAGAGGAGAGGGAAGGGAATAGGATATATAGGATATAGGATATAAGACGGGTCGTTGTGAGGCACACTCCTCTGCTGAGACCTGTCCGGCTAGGTTGGACCTGCCAGTAGCTATGCTACCGCCGATATAGCTCTCAGCTTCTTTGGAGCACACAAACTCTCGCGCCCACACGGACAGTGCTACGATAAGGCGGTTCCTCATTGGAGAGTTACACAGTAATTTGCCATTAAACGACGTACCCGATAAGAAGCATTAAGGTTATAATGGAGTTTATTGAACTTCGTAATTATTTGAACCTGCACTGAAAACACACAGATATCTCATTCAGGGTCTTGAATCTACTTGCACCAGCGATTCTGACACCGACTACCGCTTCCGACAACACGGCGTAACTGTAAGTTCTTCGTCATCGTGTCTAGCTGTTTCCTACTCAAGGCTAATAATAGAGTATGTCGACGGTTGGTATATTGCTGTGTCCTATAATGTTCGTGACAATCAAAGGTCACCAAGGCTAAGTCCCAGCATTAATCAGGTTTCACACGATTTACTTTTCTTTCACATATAATAACTGCTCCGTTGTCTGGCTAAACCATAAATGTTATTTTACTTTAGTTCAAAATTCTGACTAGTACGTCAAGTCGATACTGGAAAACATTGAAAACTTCAGATCGGTTTGAAACAATCTAGTAGCGTTCAATAGGCGTACTACAATTGCGACGGCTACAAGACAGACTGAATTAACATCTCCATTCGAGTGTTACATTGTAGTCGCAGCGAACTTACACCTCGATGCGGCTAAAACTCTCTTCTTTGAGAAATATTATCTCTGATCTTTTTAAGGTCTGGGCTTTAACCTTCGTAAAGAAAATATGTTGAATTACTTATTTAAAGTTTCAGGCTTCGTATCATCTGATAGTCTTTCATTTAGTCCTTTCTTTATAATAAACGTTATTATTTACATAGAATTCTTGTTAGTCAAACTTGCAATAGTGCTAATTTTGTTGTCAGTAGCTCCCGTCAGTGTCAGGGGTTCCATATATGGGCTGTTACACATACCCCCTGGACGATGAAGTGTGTACGTGACTTCCGGCTTCTACGTCCCTAACCAGGTATTACTGGCTTACTGGTAGTCACACACATACACATACAAAACAATGGGATCATTGCATTTTTCTTTTTACATCAGTGCTGAGCTTAGTGTTCATATTCCTTCAATATTGCATAATATCATTTTAATGTCACGATTATATCTGCGGCGCATTGCCACAGTGCCGCTGCACCTGCACCAGACCATGCAAAGCTGCGAACATGGCCCATTCGACGCCAGTGCTTTCTTATCGATCTACCAGGGCGAAGCTGCAACAGCAAGGGGCCGCATACGGCCGCGAATACGATCCGATCATGCATTCTCGTCTAATTACTCTCGTTGCTTAGTGGCTGCGCTCCCATTAGACTGTACCACATGTCAGCACAATCCATCCGAAAATACTTTTCATCACCACTGCTGAGTGTTCTGAAACATCTAAATCACTTCTTTTTTCGGAGCTAACCGCTATATGACATGAAATCACACCTCGTTACCGTAGCTCTTAAAGTTTATCATTGTACATTGTCTCTTAGCTTAGTAATGTTCGTGGTAGGTATAGTTAATATTTTCACTCACACACATGTACTGTCAGTTTGTGAACCCGTACAATACCCCTCACACCTTGACCATTCCTTTGTTCTTATCACTTACGTTTTTTTTAACAAGTATCCCTGGTTCAATAATTTATATTTTATTCTCTTTTATTTGTCTTGTAGCACCTCAATCCTGAAAATAAGTGATTTTGTTAAGTACGTTCCCTTATTCACAAATAACTACGGTAAGATCTTTCACTGTGCTCGCGTGCGTAAATTAAACTCGTGCCTCGTTCGTCAAATACAAACAAGTAGAGGCATGTAAGAATATGAAAACATCAACTGTTAACATGAGATTATCACCTAACGGTCTATACCAAATTAAATAAAGATCAACTAATACAAATTAGTTACCGTTATGAACCTCTTGCGCATAACATTTCTTAATAAATTAATTAGATATAACCCCTTTTGTAGCAAAAACTACTTAAAATTAATCCACTGTCCACTAATTTTAGATTTAAAATTATATTCAAAAACATTGTTGTAACATACTTTTGTATTATATCTCCTCCTACTTTGCGTAATTAAAAGCTAAATCTTCAGTTAACTAACATATCTCTTTAACTCAATATGAGGGTATACCTCTTTTATCCTCTTGGTTTCTGCATATCATAATAGGTAGCTTCCTTCATGTGGTATCTTAACGTTTTTATGCGGTCCTTTATAAAGATTGTTCCATTTTCGATTGATTTTTCTTATCTTTGAAGACATGGGATGATGCTTCAATAGTATATTATCACCTACGTTATAAATCATTCCTAAGTACATCTTTTTGTCAAATAGACGTTTACGAATCCTTGTTTTGTGTTCTAATTCACGTATACCTTCTTCATAATTTCATCACGATCCTTTGGGTGATTTTGCCGACATGGGAAATTACGAACCCAGTTATCACTATCCTGCTTATTAAATAGAATTTCATTGTGCCAATACCCAGTTGACATATGGGGTAAATCGTTGTACATCTTTTCTATATCTATAATTAATTCGATCCTTCTATGGGGTTAATTCGATTTACAAGTTCTTACAAACTTATTTACTTCGCGAAATACTATCTCTATTGGGTTTCCTGACTGATTATAGCGTGCAATGAATACATGAGGAATTACATATACTTCATTGTTTCTTTCCACGCTCTCCTCCGAATATATAAGGCGTTATTTGAAATCAGAATGCCCCGTTTCCCTCCATTAACCAAATAATCATCAGTGATCTTCCTCAACATGGGTTTCACATTGGTCGTTCGCAAAGCGTAAAGTTTCAACATATATATCGCGAATATATATTTAAAATTTTTATTTGGCTGTGGGAAATGGTCCACACATATCACACGAGACTATACTCAGTGTTTTGTCGGTTTAATGGGATGTAATACACCCTTAATACAATAATTAACAGGCTTGGCTTTTTGAGAAATCTTACATCTTCTCAGTATGTCCTCAGATCTTAATAAATCCGGATAGAAACATTGTTGTTGTGATTTCAAAAACGGTTCATATGACTCTGAGCACTATGGGACTTGACATCAGTGGTCATCAGTCCCCTATAACTTAGAACTACTTAAACCTAACTGACCTAAGCACATTGCATCCATGCCCGAGGCAGGATTCGAACCTGCGACCGTAGCGGTCACGCCGTTCCAAGCTGAAGCGCCGGTAACTTCACAGCCACACCGTCCGGCATAGTGATTTCGTCACACATTTGTGAGCTCCAAAATGTTCCCACCAAGCATGCTTGAAACACAGTAGTGTCTCAACGAATTGTGAGGGAATGTATATCTTCCAATCATCGTCCTCGTGCTTTCGATAAAATAGTGCATCTGATTGTAACTGGTAATGTTAAATAACATGGTCATGATTTTCTTCTTTCAGTTTGATTCTAATTTTTCTCTTTTTAGCATCTAATTTTTGCATCTGTCCTATTCGTGAACATATTTCCTTAAATTCTTTCCTATACGGAAGTGTTTCAAATAAAGTCCGGTACCCTTTCTTCTTCGATCTCATCTACCTTTTCAGCCTGCAGTCCTAACAAGGAGTCTGCGACAACATGATTAAAGGTTATGTTATACTCCCATAGCAACAATGCCCAACGTGTTAATCGGCCATGCAGCATCTTAGTGGTCATTAGAAACGTTACCGCATTATGGTAGCAATAAATTGTAATTTGTTTTCCATACACCAATTACCGAAACTTTTTCAGCGCCCAAATAGTTGGCAGCACTTCCATCTCAGTCGTGCTATACGAACTCTCGCAACCGAATAAGGTTCTGCTAGCAAAAGCGATTATTTTTATTGTTTCTACACTCCTGGGAATGGAAAAAAGAACACATTGACACCGGTGTGTCAGACCCACCATACTTGCTCCGGACACTGCGAGAGGGCTGTACAAGCAATGATCACACGCACGGCACAGCGGACACACCAGGAACCGCGGTGTTGGCCGTCGAATGGCGCTAGCTGCGCAGCGTTTGTGCACCGCCGCCGTCAGTGTCAGGCAGTTTGCCGTGGCATACGGAGCTCCATCGCAGTCTTTAACACTGGTAGCATGCCGCGACAGCGTGGACGTGAACCGTATGTGCAGTTGACGGACTTTGAGCGAGGGCGTATAGTGGGCATGCGGGAGGCCGGGTGGACGTACCGCCGAATTGCTCAACACGTGGGGCGTGAGGTCTCCATAGTACATCGATGTTGTCGCCAGTGGTCGGCGGAAGGCGCACGTGCCCGTCGACCTGGGCCCGGACCGCAGCGACGCACGGATGCACGCCAAGACCGTAGGATCCTACGCAGTGCCGTAGGGGACCGCACCTCCACTTCCCAGCAAATTAGGGACTCTGTTGCACCTTGGGTATCGGCGAAGACCATTCGCAACCGTCTCCATGAAGCTGGGCTACGGTCCCGCACACCGTTAGGCCGTCTTCCGCTCACGCCCCAACATCGTGCAGCCCGCCTCCATTGGTGTCGCGACAGGCGTGAATGGAGGAACGAATGGAGACGTGTCGTCTTCAGCGATGAGAGTCGCTTCTGCCGTGGTGCCAATGATGGTCGTATGCGTGATTGGCGCCGTGCAGGTGAGCGCCACAATCAGGACTGAATACGACCGAGGCACACAGGGCCAACACCCGGCATCATGGTGTGGGGAGCGATCTCCTACACTGGCCGTACACCTCTGGTGATCGTCGAGGGGACACTGAACAGTGCACGGTACATCCAAACCGTCATCGAACCCATCGTTCTATCATTCCTAGACCGGCAAGGGAACTTGCTGTTCCAACAGGACAATGCACGTCCGCATGTATCCCGTGCCACCCAACGTGCTCTAGAAGGTGTAAGTCAACTACCGTGGCCAGCAAGATCTCCGGATCTGTCCCCCATTGAGCATGTTTGGGACTGGATGAAGCGTCGTTTCACGCGGTCTGCACGTCCAGCACGAACGCTGGTCCAACTGAGGCGCCAGGTGGAAATGGCAAGGCAAGCCGTTCCACAGGACTACATCCAGCATCTCTACGATCGTCTCCATGGGAGAATAGCAGCCTGCATTGCTGCGAAAGGTGGATATACACTGTACTAGTGCCGTCATTGTGCATGCTCTGTTGCCTGTGTCTATGTGCCTGTGGTTCTGTCAGTGTGATCATGTGATGTATCTGACCCCAGGAATGTGTCAATAAAGTTTCCCCTTCCTGGGACAATGAATTCAACGGTGTTCTTATTTCAATTTCCAGGAGTGTATATTACTCTCCTCTTCCATTTGGATTAGTGTTCCACCTAATCCTGTTTCAGCAGCTTCCGTCGCTACATAGAATTCTTTACTCATTTGGAGATGATTTAATAATGGAGCATTTATCAAAGCATTTCGAATATCATCGAAAGCTTTACTACACACTTCCGTCCAGTGCCACGGAATGTTTTTCCGTAACAGACAGTCTTTAATTAACAACTGTTGTGACACAAACTTTCTAAAGAAAGTAGCGAGGCCCAAAAATGACCTTAACTGTCTTTTATTTTGTGGATACGGACAATTTTTAATGGCACCCAATATTTTAGGTTTCAATACACTACCTTCTTGAGTCACGATATTTCCTAAGACTTTTATCTGCTTCCTACCAAATTTAGATTTTGTTAAATTAGCCGTGACTCCATAATGAAGAAATTTACTAAACACTCAGTCAATTAACTCGATATGCTCGCTCCAGGTTTCAGTGGTGATCAGTAGATCATCTACATGTACAGTGACACGCTCTAACAAATAGAGCACTAGCACTGTGTCCAAAGCTCTTAAGAAAACACTCCAACTAATATTGAGACCAAAAGGCTTTACCTGTAAGTGCCAATACCGTCGCATGAAAGTCAATGCCTTATATACTATCGATTGTTTTGATATTTTAGTTTGTTATTAGGAACTTCGGAGGTCGAGGGAGGTCTCAGATTTAAACCTGTGAAATTTGTACAACAGTTCTTCAAAGTTTTCATGGCTCGTTCTTACAGGTTTTATAATTTTATTAATGCCGCGAGCGTCAAGAACTAGCCGAATATCACCGTTCGGTTTAGTTACTGCTAACAATGGACTCGAGTATTCAGAGGTTACAGTTTCAATTATTTCCTAGTCTAACACCTGTTCTTATTTCTCTGGCCATGGCTTTTCGTTTTGATCAGGGAACCGAATAAGTGGCTTTACAAAACGTAGAGTGTGGGTACGTTTGAATACAATAATCAAAATCTTTATTAACGCCTTGTTTCTTATTAAATACAGGCAGATATCGCTACAAAACGTTTCCCAACTCGTCTTGTTGTTCTATAGACAGACATTCCGATTCACGTACCTTTTCCATGATGCCTGACATATTTATTTCAGGATCGTCCATTCCCAAACAATTAATGCTATCCAAACATAAGGCGTTTACCGTTAGACAGTCAACCGTTTCCTTTTGCAAATATTTTCCCAAAATAAGGTTCTCCTTTAGTAAAGTGACCTTCAATTGAACGTACATACACCCTCCTTAAAATCTATCAATGCACCGTAGTCACACAAAAAATCAATTCCCCGTATACACGGTATCGACATCCTCGGTACTACTAAGAAGGTGCATTCAGTGGCTACCCCTTGTAGTTCTACCGTCTCCGGCATGTGTTTAATAATGCGTTGCGCTTTTGCGCTATACGCTCGTGACACCGTGCACCCCGTTACCGGTAAGGTGAGATCCTTACGTTGCTTAAAAAATGGTTCAAATGCCTCTGAGCACTATGGGACTTAACTTCTGAGGTCATCAGTCCCCTAGAGCTTAGAACTACTTAAACCTAACTAAACTAAGAACATAACACACATCCATGCCCGAGGCAGAATTCGAACCTGCGACCGTAGCGGTCACGCAGTTCCAGGCTGAAGTGCCCAGAACCGCTCGGCCACTCCGGCCGTCTTCGTTGCTTACTAAACATGTTTAGATAATTAGTCGTCATTACTCTGACTGTCGCTCCTATATCTATGAGCGCGTTTATCGGTACATCATTGAGTTGTACTTCTACAATTGCTTGTAAAACGTTGTGTGTTGTAGTCCAGTATATTTATCAGCTCACAACGTGTGCCTTCCTCCTCAATACCAGTGACCCAAGGAAGGCCTAAAATGACTGGCATTAGTTTGACCGATCGTCCTTTAGGCCCCTCGGCTGTTTATGCACCGCAACTATATGAATTTCGTTCCCCGGTTGTGGATACGAATTATCCATAACTGTACGCCTTGCATCTGATGAAGGTATGGGTCTATTGGACCCGGAAGATGCACATGAAGGGTTTGAATTTTCCCAACTAACATTATGCATCGGACAATGTTGCCACTTCGATTGATTATGTTGATTCATAATAACGCAATTGTTCCTACTATTAGTAACATAGCATTAAGGGTTCAGTGGTTGCCACCCCCTGTACTTTTTCTTTCTCTTAGTGGTTGTAACATTAACTACCTGAAAACTTCCCGTTCCGCGCACTTGGTTGTTGGTTCCCACAATATTCCCTTTTGGATATTGATATTCCGTGTTCCTATTCAGATTCTTCTTGTGGTAGTGATCCAAATGATCATTTCCGTTCTTGAAATTACCGGTACTACGGCTGAATTCCCAAGAATGATCATTAAATTGATTACCACTATTCCACGCGTCGTTACTACCGTTGCTACTAACACAATTATGGTTGTTATTATTATTATGCCACTGCTTCGTGTCATCTATGACTATGTCGATTGAATCGATCACTGAGAGAAACTGCTCTATGTTAGATTAGGAACATGAATTAGTTTCTCTCGATTATTTAAGAGTAACATACCAACACTAGTCTTGCCTAATCTTTACTACTGCGATGTAGTTCAACACGGCACAAATAGTGAAAATTCTAGATGCCTCGAGCTAGTGATGAATGCTTGCGTTAGATACGTGTGCAATATTCGGTTGTATGATCATATCAGTCCTTCATACTACCAGCTAGGTTGGATACGCCCACATACGGCACGCGATCTCCACACGATGTGCTTACTTCATCGATTTCTTAGCCACTGGTGCCCCCAATACTTATCTTCTCACATTAAACACCTATCATCATTCCACAATCGCAACACCAGATCGGATACGTCTATCATATTGGCTGTACCTTTACATAACACAAAATCTTTCTCCGTGTCATTCTCCATCTCAGCCATACGACTATGGAACGCGCTCCCCTGTGATCTGCGTCTTATCCAGAACTACTCAACATTCAAGAGGGAACTCAAAACATACATATTAGGGATGGTATAGCCACCATTCTTGTGCCCCTCCCATCTCTTTCATTCTCCTCTCCATCACAGCTTCGAATTTTACCATTCTATTTCTCTTCCTCTAACCTATCTACCTCTTATATATCTCTTTCACCCCATTCTATCGTCTTATGTCTCTGCTCGATGAGAACAACTCACAAGCTGCAAGAACATAACAAGAAAATTCCCAACTAACAATGTGACTGACATTCAGAAAAGAAAAGTACGTTTACTTTCATATACATAGTCATTATTATTATTATTATTATTACTATTACTATTATTATTATTATTACTATTATTATTGATTGTTATAATTATTTTTATTGTTATAATTATCATTGTACTACTGTTATAATATCTATTTTTTTCTTTAACATCAATACTGCATAATAGGCTATATGTCCTTAATGTTAAGTAGAAACTGTAACTCGTTCAATCTGAGTATGCCTGGTTAGGTGTAAGAGAGGGCCTGAAGGCCCTAATCTTGCCAGGTAAAATAAATGCATAAATAAATAAATAAATAAATAAGTATTCGGATAATTTTCTCTATTCCAAACTGGTTCTGTCCTATCACGCGTTTTGTTCAAGTAGCGTTCGAAATACTGCCTGTGGGTTCCCCATTTTGAAACATAAAATTCTGATTAATATACCTCCTTAGGTTGTCTCTCTTGTTTGCTCACAGACCAGGATTTTGCCAGAAACAGCTTTTCAAATTCAGAGCACGAGTTACAGGCCTCGCTATCTTGAGCGGCCCATAACGCTGCCACTTCTACAATCTTTGACGCGATAACCTGTGACTTTTCGTATTCCGTCCACCTACGAGGGAATATTCTTTTAAATGAGTTGATGAACACCATTGGGTGAATGTTATTCTTTTCATTTGAAAATGTGGGAAATTGTCGACTTTTAAAAGTGCAATGTTCAACTTTCAATGATGAGATGCATCCATTCTGAACGTAAGGATTATCCTCCTCATCTGATTGGCTAATAGCTTCCCACGGTTCACCTACCCAATTATTATATTGCATTCGCAGACGTTTTCTCTCGCAGTTAAATTTTATGGTGTTGCACATTTGTTCATTTTCCGTCGAAAAAAATGTATAAGTATTTGGTAGCTTTTCTTCAGTTGCAAGCTGAATCCACTAGACCAAAACTTCTTTTTGCGAGAAGAAACCATTTAACATCCATCAGATTAATGACACGTCTTTGATAAATCCTCATCAGGACGTTTATTTGGAGTATTCTGCTGTACGGACGTGGAAGGTAGACGCTCAGCGAAGCAGTAAAACTTAACATAGCAGCCTTCAGGATGTACTATGTGATCAAAAGCATCCTGACACCTGACTGAAAATGACTTACAAGCTTGTGGCGCACTCCACAGGCATTGCTGAAATTCAGTATGGTGTTGGACCACCCTTGGACTTGACAATTTCCACACCCGCATTCGTACGTTCAGTAAGGTGCAAGAAGGTTCCTTGTGGAATGCCAGCCCATTCTTCACGGAGTGTAGCACTGAGGAGAGGTATCAGTGTCGGTCGGTAAGGCCTGCCACGAAGACGCCGTTCCAAAACATCCGAAAGGTCAGGACTCTGTGCAGGCCAATCCATTACAGGGATGTTAGCGTCATGTAACTACTCCGCCACAGGCCGTGCAATATGAAAAGGTGCTCGATCGTGTTGAAGGATGCCATAGCCATCGCCGAATTGCTCTTGACTAGCGGGGAGCAAAAAGGCCGGAGCTGTGATAGTGCCACGCAAAACAACAAACTAGACCATACCATAACATCACCGCCTTCGAATTTTATTGTCACTACACACGCTGGCAGATAACGTTCAGTAGGCTTTCGCCCTACCCGCACCCTGCCATCGGATCGTTACATCGTGAACCTTGATTCGTCATTCCACACAACGTTTTTCCACTGTTCCATCTTCCAATGTTTACGCTTTGTACACCAAGCGAAGCGTCGCTTGGCATTTACCGGCGTGATGTGTGGCTTATGAGCAGCTACTCTACCATGAAATTACAGTTTTGCCACCTCCATCCTAACTGTCATAATACTTGAAGTGGTTCCCGATGCAATTTTGATTTCTTTTGTGATGGTCTTGATGGATGTCTACCTACAGCACATTACGATCCTCTTTAACTGTCGGCGGTCTCTGTAGGTGAACATACGTGGTCGGCCTGTACGCTTTTGTACTCTTAGTGTCCCTTCACGTTTCCACTTCACCATCACATCGGAAGTAGTAGACCTAGGGATGCTTAGGAGTGTCGAAATCTCGTGTACTGGCGTATGACACAAGTGACGACCTATGACCTGACCACGTTCAAAGTCCGTGGGTTCCGCGGTACTCCCCATTCTGCTCTCACACGATGTCTAATGATTACTGAGGTTGCTGATATGGAGTACCTGGCAGTAGATGGCAGCAAAATGGACCTAATATTAAAACGTATGTTTTTCGGTGTGTCCGGTTACTTAAGATCACAAAGCGTGTGGTGCTACTGCAGTATGCTCTAGAGGTTCCTGGGTAGACAAGATGTCAAACAAAGATGAGCTCCGCAGAGTGGAGCACGGGAAGATTTGTCTCCTGAAGGTAATTAAACACGGAAGGAACACATGGATCAGCCCTCGGCTGAGATATGTTTGTTTCATTACAAGCTTCATTGAACGGACAGTTGAAGGGAAAAATACAAGGGGTAGATGGAGACTACATCAATCAGACCATATACGGTACCAGCTGCACCATTTATACCGTTCTCCAGATGAAGTCCGAAGGCATAAATGCAGAACGAACTGTTACTAACCAACCTGATGGTTGAAAACCTACCGAGTCTTATATCAAGCATCGGTTCTGATGGATACATTTGTGTGTTTGTACCTAGAAGTAAGATTTTGGCACTTAAGGATTACACATTTTGCTGTTATTGCATCCATTAGACGTACACTTCACGTGTAGAAATAACATTGCAACACTTGGCAACTATCATGGTTCCCTTTTGTACAATTTGAACGTGTGATAGTACATTGTGTTATACACCAACTCGCAGTACAGAGATCAATCAACGGACATTCACAGTTCACAGGAGCTGCTTAAACTGTAAGCTCATGGCTCATGGTCATCGTAATTTTTAGTGTGTGTGTGTGTGTGTGTGTGTGTGTGTGTGTGTGTGTGTGTGTGTGTGTGTGTGTGAAAGTATTTTTCGACATGAAATACTGTCGTAATGATAATAAAAATAGATTTAACGTACATTGATCTAATATTTCTGCTGGAACTTACGAATTTTTTATATATAAGGGCTACAAATTACGAGTTTTATGTAAATTTAAAAAAAAATATAGTTGAAAATAACGGAAATTTAAGACAATTGGGTAATTTTGATCGTGGGCAAGATAGACGCTTTACGAGGGTGTTTGGTTTGTGATGTTTGGTTATGTGGGGCACTCAACAGCGCAGTCATCACCGCCCGTACAAATTCCCAATTCTACTCTAGACGCTGTAACAAATGATGAGGATGATGATGATGAAATGATAAGAACAGCACAAACACATAGTCACCTGGCAAAGAAGGTCCCCAACTCGCCCGGGAATCTAATCCGGGACCCTTGATCCAGAGATAGCAACGCTAGCCACTAGACCCCTCTCTGTGTCTAGGCGCTCTGTGACTACATTGTGATTGGCCACTTTATTGTAATAGCCTATACATCACTGGAGTTTGATTGACTGTTTCGCTTTAATGTCTATTCCAAGATATGACGTGTGGCTTGTTCAAGTTTGAATAAACACGTAAATAAGGGTGTTTGCCTTGTCACGTGGTGACGATGATGATGTAGATAAGGGAGCTTGTGACATCTGATGTCTCGACAAGGACAATGACATGATCTTGTGACATCACAAATGTAGATAAACTCAGCTGAAGTGTGCTTCGCTAAAGATCACACTCTGCTGACTCTCATTTCTAGTTTTCTGTTATTGTTTTAGGTTTGAAATATTTTGTTTTAATCGTGTAATCTATAGAAGAGGGCACTTGTTTTCTACAGCCATGAAACTGTCTGCAAACCGCACTAGAGCTCATTTGCAAGAACGGATACAGTTTGGATTAAATGTAGTACATCGACTGCAGCTCTTAAAAACTGTAGCGCAAAAATGAAGGCTTTTGTCTCTTGTCGCTGATGACATCATTAGAGAGAAAGCAAGGTAGGAATTGAGAGGGTGGCTAAGGACACTCTTGACGGTATTCATCTTGAGAGATTTAGGACATGATGGAAACTTCGAATCTAGGACTGTACTTCTGTCTAACCAGAGTACGATTTCAGTTTGCAAACATCGTGCCACGTCACTCCATAGGTACTTAGAGAAGTGATGTTGCCTACTTCCATTTACGTGATGGGTGATGGAGTTGCGGGAGGGACTCGAATGATAAATCTAAATAAATGTTTATCAAACGGTGAACAACAATCACTTGTTCTACGTAAAACAGACATCCATCGAATCTGTGAATCAGGGAAACGAAGAACGTGGAAGTTACGGACGATTGACATTCGGTCTATTAATAAACCCATGTACGGGGTGTTCAGAAATTCCTTAGAAACATCTAGGACCTGCAGAAGAGAATAAGTAACGTACCGTTTCTGTTCTATGATGGTTTCCTTCAGATGATTAACTCATCCACTTCTGCTTGAAGAACTGAATTAGGCGTGACGCAGTACAATTATAAGGAAATATAACGAAACATCAATTTATTACGTAATCACATCGATCCGATTTTGTAATGCACCAGTTCTGTTTTGTATGTACAGTATCCTTGGTTCTTTTAGTTTTGGAATAACGTAAACACTTAATGTTAAAGTCTTATTCAAACTTGTGTGCTTAACGGATAAATGCATATTCCCTTATAGCAGTACTGAGTCACGTCCAGATCAGACCGTCAAGCGCAAATGTGCGATTCAAACTTCTGAATTGAAACCGACTTACAACTGAAACAGTACGTTGCCGGACATGGCTTCCCATTCAAAATATTATGTTTTCACTCCCCTCTACTAGTCCTAGAAATTTGTACCGGGAATTCCGGAACACTCTGTAAAAATTAATTGTAGTTCGTTGCATCAAGTTTATCTAGGGCAAAGTACTACGATAACGTCCGTTTAGGAGCATCCAACATGTGGAGAATTTGGTTATTACCCACTGCTAATAAATCACTAATATTCATGTGCACAGTTCTGATAACAACGTAAGATAATTAAGATTTTGTTATCAGCGACTAAAAGAATCGCTCTGACGGCAGTCTCAGATTGCATACATAATTCATCTACCCACCAAAACTTATTACTTCTAGGACATACTACTTTTTGGGTTAATGTGTTGCATGGAACTGACAGTTGAAGCTAGGTTTTCCCACAATATATATGTATATACGTGGCACGAGTCTCTAAGCGAAGATGCAACTGTAAGCGCTATGAAAGCGGTACTGTTACAATTTAAGGTAGCTTCGCAATAAGTTTACGAAAGACCACTTATTAACCACTACATGAATTTGCCTACATGCCCACTCGTGTGAGAATAAATTCTACCTACAATCATGACAGTCTATACGTTGCGCTCAACATCATCTAGATATTTTCAGATTACAGTGAGTGTAGGTGATTTACGGAAGCTTCTCGTAGCCATAGACAGGTTACACAGCGTGAACTAAATTACTTTTGTTAGTTGAAGGATTACACATTTATATAAGTTAAGTACTGCTTCTGCCATTCAGGTACTGTATCAAAGCAAGGTAGAAAGCTCTAACAGCAACTAGTTCGAGGTTCACACAGTTATCATTAAAAAAGGGAGGGAGGAAATGGGCAGTTCCTGCTGTGTGGTAATACGCTAAGCGTTGGTAGCATTTTATTACATATGTAGCATTAATGGACCGCCGGCCAGAGTGGCTGTGCAGTTCTAGGCGCTACAGTCTGGAACCGAGCGACCGCTACGGTCGCAGGTTCGAATCCTGCCTAGGGCATGGATGTGTGTGCTGTCCTTAGGTTAGTTAGGTTTAATTAGTTCTACGTTCTAGGCGACTGATGTCCTCAAAAGATATGTCGCAAAGTGCTCAGAGCTATTTGAACCATTTTTGAACCATTAATGGACCACGCCAATATGAACTCAGTCACTTCAACAAGCACAACACTAGGCACATTCAGGAGAGATTGCAGTGTAATCCCTCAACGAAAATGACTATAGAAAAATTATTCCCAATGTTCAGACACCAAATAAACATCCAGAACAAATGATTTAAACAAAGAAATTATTCAACGACTATTTTGAATGGGAATGAGTTTAGAAGACATTGTAAAAATCAGCGAACGTCAAGTGGAGCTGACAACGGAAACTCCATTACACTTAAAAGTTAGATTGCTTCCTGAAAAATATGGCATGGAACGATTATTGCCTCATATTATTTTTGAAATGGGAGATTTAAAGAAATGTGTTATGGCAGTCCGAAATGGATTGTCTGGTTGCAGTTATCCAAGAATGTCAATAAATGCGGAAAACAGATCCGTGCAATCTCATAAATGAAACTATCAACTCCTTTTCCTTTGTAGAAAACTTAACATTGTGGTGATGTCTCACCGGAAACTATTACCTGCTTCGCCGGAATCTTAGCAATGAATTCCTTTTCACCTCCCCTACCGTGTATTCGGAACAACCAAGCGACTGCTGTGATTGCACTGTCTCGTTGGTGGTTCGGACATCATCACACCGCAGCTGGCGAGTCAGGACCAGAATGCACGTTGCAGAGTCTATGAACAACTGTTATCAGAGAAAAGACGATATTAGTGGAATATCAACTCTAGCGCGCACGCTTGGATAACCTTATAAAAGGGACATGAAAGTGGTAAAGGTAGAACGTTTCGTCGACATCAAAATCATAGGAGTGTATCTCTATAGGAGAAGATTGGTAATAAAGCGTGACCATTCATCTACCTATCTGGAGTGATTTGTTTAAACTGCAGAAATCTGGATCTAGGAAGAATGCTTCGCAAATACAACACCGATCCTTCAGACTAACTTCACAATGTCTAAAACACTGCTCTAGTACTTTGCACAGGAAATAAAAAAACAAAGAAATAAATGGTCTAATGTGTGCGAAATCGTATGGGACTTATCTGCTAAAGTCATCACTCCATACGTGTATACACTACTTAACCTAAATTATCCTAAGGACAAACACACACACCAATGCATGAAGGAGGACTCAAACCTCCACCGGGATCAGCCGCACAGTCCACGACTGCAGCATCTTAGACCGTTTAGTTAATCCACGCAGCTGCTCAGGAAGTCTGTTCGACCAAGATACATCCTATTTAACGAAATTTACCAGTCGAAATGCGGGCATATTTTTTTCTGAATTTTGCTGCTGAAGTGCCTCACATGGCAACCCTAATCTGTGAGACAATACCACAGCCTAACACGATGCAAAATGTTACTCTAGAGGGAAACAGAGAGGGGGGGGGGGGGGGGGTAGAGGGAGAGAGAGAGAGAGAAGGACAGAGAGGAAGACAGAGAAACAAGGGAAGGGAGTCGGAAAGGAAAACCACTGCACTCTCCACGAGACGTGCCGGCCTCTTTCCTGGCCCTTGAGACACTTAGGTTAATGGGAACCTGCTGTCTGCGTCCGTGAGAGCTCTCTTTGTGGTCACCTCTGAAGAGTAACCCGACACTCAGTACCCTTCAGCTCAGAATTGAAAGAAATAATCTCACAAATGCAATTGAAAGTGCAGGACTGGTGAAGTATTGTTATAAAATCTAACCACTATCAAACAAACTAACATTTCCTATCAGACTTGGTGGATCAGACATTATAAACTCATATAGGCAATAACGAATTTCGCAAAGTCTATCGATTTCCAATTTTTGTTCCACAAGGAATTGTCGTGCTCAGCGAAGGTCTACTATAAGAAAGAAGAGGCATACAGCAATCGGCTGCAAGCACATTAGTTTTTATTACTCTTGTATATCGAGATTTCGGCTACAAATAGCCATCTTCAGTACACCGGAGCTATAATCCAACAAATTCACCATACAATATTACTGGTGTACAGGTAGAAAAAAGCTCACTTTCCTTCTGACTGTACACCAGTAAGATAGTGTGGTGACATGTACCGCCGCGAGCTTGTTGGATTGCAGTTCCACTGCACTGAAGATAGCTATTTGTAGCCGAAACATAGATATGCAAGAGTAATAAAAAATAATGTGAATGCGACTAATTACTTTGTGTCTCTCCTTCCTTTCCTGTTTTCGATTTTAGCTTATGTGCTAGAGCCATAAAATGACATTTCACTGTTAGTTTCTACATACTCAGATTAATCGACCATCTGTTGTTACATTAAAACTGTGAGACTTGAAATCGCTGATCGATGGGTGATCTTCTGCACAAAATAAAATAACAAAATGTAGAATGCAAGCTGAATGTATAATTCAGGCATATTTAGTGGTATCTATGCACCTTCGTTTGCGATGAGCGGTGGGCCTGTTTAACTTCTCGAGAGGAACTTTACTTGCAGTAGTAAAATGCATAATGCTAAATATCAGACTAGAACATGCACAAAGAAATTGCATAAGTGGAGAATAAGGTACAGTTTCAGATCAGAAAAAGCAACTGATGTAAAGAAAACCTTGGAAACATCCACAAAATAGGACTGAAGAAGCCATGAAGAAAAATGGAACAAGACAATGAGTACATTGGAAATTCAATGAAGTTTGGTAATGTGAAACACTGTATTTCTCAACAATAATTTGTTTCTAATCTGTGTGCTCAATAAACTAACGAGAGAAGCATTGAAGTATGCACTCTAAATTGCAACTTATCACAGTAACTTTACGACAAAAGTCTTCTATAATAAAACAAGTATCTGAATATATGAGCGTCCCGAAATAATTAACAATTAGCAAGTTAACACACAGTTTTGGCCTAAAACTGTGTCTAAATGCAGCCCGCAGTCATAATGAAGATGCGTTAGGGTGATGGACGAAATTATTGAAATATATTAATAGGAGCAGGCACATAACGGAAACCTTTTAAAGAATTATTCGGTATCTTTTTAATATTGTCCGATGTGACGTTAGGTTGTTTCAATAGAAACTCGCCGCAATTTGCAGTTCCTCTACTAGAACCTTAAAAGGTAGGACAATAAGCACCCATTTACGTTTACAAGAAACCAACTGCCACAGATCCTGAATTCCTAACGATTCATGTCATCCATGGGCTTTTAAAGAACATGCCTTCCATAATTTACTGCACAGGGTAATAGTCCTGCAAATGATCAAGATAGATAGGAGGATGAAACAAAGCGCCATTAAGAAAGGAGGGGGGTAATACGATGTAGGTATTGTTAGTAAACTGTCCCACAAATCTCATAAAACATAAAGAAGAAACCTTGCGAAGAAAAATGGGAGGAATACCAGCGGTATTATCGAAATGTCTCGAGGAAGGTTGCAAACACTTTTCAACAGCATGGTGTCAAAATAGCGTCCCAGAGAAAGAACCTAGTGATGTACAATGTGAAACTTGGCGTCGATAAATTTGTAAACAAAAAAATCACTAGTCCGTAAAATTCTATGAACGTCCTACGAGGCAAAGTACACTCCTGGAAATGGAAAAAAGAACACATTGACACCGGTGTGTCAGACCCACCATACTTGCTCCGGACACTGCGAGAGGGCTGTACAAGCAATGATCACACGCACGGCACAGCGGACACACCAGGAACCGCGGGGTTGGCCGTCGAATGGCGCTAGCTGCGCAGCATTTGTGCACCGCCGCCGTCAGTGTCAGCCAGTTTGCCGTGGCATACGGAGCTCCATCGCAGTCTTTAACTCTGGTAGCATGCCGCGACAGCGTGAACGTGAACGGTATGTGCAGTTGACGGACTTTGAGGGAGGGCATATAGTGGGCATGCGGGAGGCCGGGTGGACGTACCGCCGAATTGCTCAACACGTGGGGCGTGAGGTCTCCACAGTACATCGATGTTGTCGCCAGTGGTCGGCGGAAGGTGCACGTGCCCGTCGACCTGGGACCGGACCGCAGCGACGCACGGATGCACGCCAAGACCATAGGATACTACGCAGTGCCGTAGTGGACCGCACCGCCACTTCCCAGCAAATTAGGGACACTGTTACTCCTGGGGTATCGGCGAGGACCATTCGCAACCGTCTCCATGAAGCTGTGCTACGGTCCCGCACACCGTTAGGCCGTCTTCCGCCCACGCCCCAACATCGTGCAGCCCGCCTCCAGTGGTGTCGCGACAGGCGTGAATGGAGGGTCGAATGGAGACGTGTCGTCTTCAGCGATGAGAGTCGCTTCTGCCTTGGTGCCAATGATGGTCGTATGCGTGTTTGGCGCCGTGCAAGTGAGCGCCACAATCAGGACTGCATACGACCGAGGCACACAGGGCCAACACCCGGCATCATGGAGTGGGGAGCGATCTCCTACACTGGCCGTACACCTCTGGTGATCGTCGAGTGGACACTGGATAGTGCATGGTACATCCAAGCCGTCATCGAACCCATCGTTCTACCATTCCTAGACCGGCAAGGGAACTTGCTGTTCCAACAGGACAATGCACGTCCGCATGTATCCCGTGCCACCCAACGTGCTCTAGAAGGTGTAAGTCAACTACCCTGGCCAGCAAGATCTCCGGATCTGTCCCCCATTGAGCATGTTTGGGACTGGATGAAGCGTCGTCTCACGCGGTCTGCACGTCCAGCACGAACGCTGGTCCAACTGAGCCGCCAGGTGGAAATGGCATGCAAGCCGTTCCACAAGACTACATCCAGCATCTCTACGATCGTCTCCATGGGATAATAGCAGCCTGCATTGCTGCGAAAGGTGGATATACACTGTACTAGTGCCGACATTGTGCATGCTCTGTTGCCTGTGTCTATGTGCCTGTAGTTCTGTCAGTGTGATCATGTGATGTATCTGACCCCAGGAATGTGTCAATAAAGTTTCCCCTTCCTGGGACAATGGATTCACGGTGTTCTTATTTCAATTTCCAGGAGTGTATAATGGACAGAAACAAGGATCTTTTAGGTCAGATACAAGTAACATGAAGTTTCGTTCCTACTGGATAGTTATAAAAAATCAGCTTTTGCGAATCATGTATACGAAACAGGCAATGTCCTTAAGGGAATACACGAATACTTGGAAATGTATACATAGGAAGGAAAGGGAGGATACTCTATTTTCTGGAAGAATTAGACGTTACTATTCATTAAAAGATGCATGGTAAAATTATGAATGTACAAGGAAATGACAATGGAAAGAGACATCTTACCGCCTTTGTCGAATCATTCGACGGCAACTACATGAACACAATGTCCAATAACATTAAAGCGGCCAACTGATAAAAGTTTCAGTAACCTCATTTTGCCCAGCAGACGTTGCTAGACGAGCAGGATGAGAGTCAATAAGGTTTTCGAAGGTACCGTCACAAATGTGAGACATGCCTAAACCACTGTCATGACAAGCTGAGCTGAGTTTCTCCTTTCAGGTTGCATGGTGGAAGCTGTTCGTTCGACATGGTCCGACAGATTCTCGATTGTTTCCAAAACTGAGCTGTTTCTTGATCAACTTCTAGCTGCGCTGAAGTCCAGAGGGCAAGCAGCCGCAAAGTTGAACAAATGAATAGGCCAATAAATTTTGTTCGCTGTTTGGTAACTAAGGGCTGAAGCTAAAGTGTAGTTATGAGTGTTATTCAGATCCACCAACTACTACTGCAACACAATAAATTAAGACTGGAGTAATTATATGGCTGTCACTTTTCTTCAGTATCCGTTGAAACTACTTCGTTAAACCTACTTTTATTGTCCCATGCATACTACAATCTGAAAAGCTCATTCGCCAGACACTATTTAATAGAAGCTATTTGCTGAGATAAGCTCTGACAAGAAAAGTTTAATTGTACATTTAACGCATTGATATCCCCGGATTCCACACAGCACACAGTACCCCATCTTCATTGATAAATAAGCTCTGGGCACTTCCTGTTGTTTGCTTATCTGTATGTATACTTCTGTTAGGTCTAGATCCCCGTGGTTAGGAATAGTTACACTAAGAATGAATACTGACTACTGCCGTAGTCTTAAATAAGCAAACTCCTCACAAAATAGTGAATTGGACTAACAGAACACAGAACCACGTAAGCCGAAAGACGGGATATGGAGCAGACGACATTCCTTTAAAATTACTGAGATCCTCAGCAGAAAATACCACAACAAGGGCGATTGCTCTAGTGTACAAAACATAGCAGCCTGGCGAAATACTCCCAGACATTCGAGAATAACATAGTAATTCCAGATCCAAAAACAGATCACAATACTTCCGAGCTATGGTCTAACAAGTAATGTTTGCGAAATAGTGACACAAATTATTTACGAAATGTTTCTTGTTGTGGTCTTCAGTTGTGAGACTGGTTTGATGCAGCTCTCAATGCTACTCTATACTGTGCAAGCTTCTTCATTTCCCAGTACCTACTGCAGCACACATCCTTCTGAATCTGCTTAGTGTATTCATCTCTTGGTCTCCCTCTACGATTTTTACCCCCCACGCTGCCCTCCAATATTAAATTGGTGATCCCCTGATGCCACAGAACATGTCCTACCAACCGATCCCTTGGTCTAGTCAATTTGTGCCACAAAGTCCTCTTCTCCCCAATCCTATTCAGTACCTCCTCATTAGTTATGTAATCTAACCATATAATCTTCAGAATTCTTCTGTAGCACCACATTTCAAAATCATCTAATCTCCTCTTGTCCAAACTATTTATTGTCCATGTTTAACTTCCATAAATGGCTACACTCCAAACAAATACTTTCAGAAACGACTTCCTGACACTTAAATCTATACTCGATGTGAACAAATTTCTCTTCTTCAGAAACGCTTTCCTTCCAATTGCCAGTCTACATTTTATATCCACTCTACTTCGACCATCACCAATTAATTTGCCCCCCAAATAGTGTAACTCCTTTACTACTTTAAGCGTCTAATTTCCTAATATAATACACTCAGCATTACCTGATTTAATTCGACTACATTCCATTACTCTCGTTTTGCTTTTGTTGATGTTCATCTTACACCGTCTTTTCAAGACACTGTCTATTCCATTACGCTGCTCTTCCAGGTCCTTTGCTGTTCTGACAGAATTACAATATCGGCGAACCTCAGTTTTTATTAATTCTCCAAGGATTTTAATTCCTACTCCATTTTTTTCTTTTGATTCCTTTACTGCTTGCTCAATATACAGACATCGGGGAGAGGCTACAACCCTGTCTCACTCCCTTCCCAACCACTGCTTCCCCTTTCATGCCCCTCGACTCTTATAACTGCCACCTGATTTCTATACAAATTGTAAATAGCCTTTCGCTCCCTGAATTTACCCCTGCCACCTTCAGAATTTGAAAGAGAGTATTCCGGTCAACATTGTCAAAAGCTTTCTCTAAGTCTACAAATGCTAGAAACGTAGGTTTGCTTTTCCTTAATCTAGCTTCTAAGAAAAGTCGTATGGTCTGTATTGTCAAGCGTGTTCTGATATTTCTACGGAATCCAAACTGATCTTCCTCGAGGTTGGCTTCTACTAGTTTTTCCATTCGTCTGTAAATAATTTGCGTTAGTATTTTGCAGCCGTGACTTATTAAACTGATAGTTCGGTAAATTTCACATCTGTCAACGGCTGCTTTCTTAGGGATTGGAATTACTATATTCTTCTTTAAGTCTGATGGTATTTCGCCTCTCTCATATATTTTGCTCACCTGATGGTGGAGTTTATCAGGACTGGCTCTCCCAAGGCTGCCAATAGTTCTAATGGAATGTCGTCTACTGCCGGAGCCTTGTTTCGACTTAGGTCTTTCAGTCCTCTATCAAACTTTCACGCTGTATAATATCTCCCATTTCATTTTCATCTACATCCTATTCCATTTCTATAACATTTCCCTCAAGTACATCCCTGTTGTATAGACCTTCTATATACTCTTTCCATCTTTTGTTTTCCCCTCTTTGCTTAGAACTGGATTTCCATGTGTGCTCTTGAGATTCATACAAGTGGTTCTCTTTTCTCCAAAGGTCTCTATAATTTTCCTGTAGGTAGTATCTATCTTACCCCTAGTGAGATAAGCCTCTACATCCTTACATTTGTCCTCTAGCTATGCCTGCTAAGATATTTTGCACTTTCTGTCGATCTCATTTCTGAGACATTTGTATTCCTTTTTATCTGCTTCATTTACTGCAGTTTTGTATTTTCTCCTTTTATGAATGAAATTCAGTATTTCTTCTGTCACCCAAGCATTTCTACTAGCCTTTGTCTTTTTACCCACTTCGGCTGCCTTCACTGCTTCATTCCTCTAAGCAATCCATTCCTCATCTACTATATTGCTTTCCCCCATTCTTGTAAATTGTTCCCTTATGCTCTCCCTGAAACTCTGTACAACCTCTGGTTTAGTCAGTTTATCCAGGTACCATCTCCTTAAATTCCCATCTTTTTGCAGTTTCGTCAGTTTTAATCTACAGACCATAACCAATAGATTGTGGTCAGAGTCAACATGTGCCCCTAGAAATGTCTTACAATTTAAAACCTGGTTCCTAAATCTCTGTATTACCATTATATAATCTATCTGAAACCTGCCAGTATCTCCAGGCTTCTTCCATGTATACAATCTTTTTTATGATTCTTGAACCAAGTGTTAGCTATGATGAAGGTGTGCCCTGTGCAAAATTCCACCAGGCGGTGGAATCTATATTCACCTACTACGTTTCCTTCTCTTCCTTTTCCTACTCTCGAATCCCAGTCACCCATCATCATTAAATTTTCGCCTCCCATCGCTATCTGAATAACTTCTTTTATCTCATCATACATTTCCTCAATTTCTTCGTCATCTGCAGATATAGTTGACACATAGACTTGTACTACTGTCGTAGGCGTGGGCTTCGTGTCTATCTTGGCCACAGCAATGCGTTCGCTGTGCTGTTTGTAGTAGCTTACCCGCATTCGTATTGTTCTATTCATTATTAAACCGACTGCTGCATTACTGCTATTAGATTATGTAACTATAACCCAGTATTCATCTGACCCAAAGTCTTGTTCCTCCGGCCACCGAACGTCACTAATTCCCACTATATCCAACTTTAACCTGTTGTTGTTGTTGTGGTCTTCAGTCCTGAGACTGGTTTGATGCAGCTCTCGATGCTATTCTATACTGTGCAAGCTTCTTCATCTGCTAGTACCTACTGCAACATAAATCCTTCTGAATCTGCTTAGTGTATTCATCTCTTGGTCTCTCTCTACGATTTTTGCCCTCCACGCTGCCCTCCAATACTAAATTGGTGATCCCTTGATGCCTCAGAACATGTCCTACCAACCGATCCTTTCTTCTGGTCAAGTTGTGCCACAAACTTCTCTTCTCCCCAATCCTATTCACACTTCCTCATTAGTTATGTGATCTACCCATCTGATCTTCAGCATTTTTCTGTAGCACCACATTTTGAAAGCCTCTTTTCTTTTCTTGTCCAAACTATTTATCGTCCATGTTTCACTTCCATGCATAGCTACACTCCATATAATTACTTTCAGAAATGACTTCCTGACACTTAAGTCTATACTCGATGTTAACAAATTTCTCTTCTTCAGAAACGCTTTCCCTGCCATTGCCAGTCTACATTTTATATCCTCTCTGCTTTGAACATCATCAGTTATTTTGCTCCCCAAATAGCGAAACTCCCTTACTACTTTAAGTTTCTTATTTCCTAAACTAGTTCCCTCAGCATCACCCGACTTAATTCGACTACATTCCATTATCCTCGTTTTGCTTTTGTTGATGTTCATCTTATATCTTCCTTTCAAGACCCTATCAATTCCGTTTAACTGTAGTGTTTCCATTCGTCTGTAAAGAATTTGCGTTAACTTTAACCTATGCATTTCCTTTATTAAATTTTCTAACCTGCCTGCCCCCTTAAAGGGATCTGACATTCCACGTTCCGATCTGTAGAACGCCAGTTTTCTTTCTCCTGATAACGACGTCTTCCTGAGTCATCCCTTTTTACCTCCGGAATATTTTACCCAAGATGACGCCATCATCATTTATCCACACAGTAAAGCTGCATGCCCTCGGGAAAAATGACGGCCGTTCGCAGTACCAGCAAAGCAAGCCGTTTTGGTTAGTGTTACAAGGGTAGATCAGTCAATCATACAGACTGTTGCCCCTGCAACTACTGACAAGGCGGCTGCCCCTCTTCAGTAACCATACGTTTGTCTGGCGTCTCAACAAATACCCCTCCGTTGTGGTTGCACCTAGGGTACGGCTATCTGTATCGCTGAGGCACGCTTGCCTCCCCACCAGCGCCAAGGTCTGTGGTTCATGGGGGGAAGATTTACGAAAAAAAGAAAATTTATTAGACGAAGCTATCGGGGAAGATCAGCTGGGATTATGGATATATGTGGGAATACGTGAGACAACACTAACTCGATCGTACAGAACAGGTCAAAGAAGGCAAACAAATATTTCTAATATTTGTCAATTTTTGGAAAATGTTTGGTAATGTTGATTGGAAGTCACACTGAAACTCTGAAGGAATAACACAGGGAGCATAAGGTTATCAACAACTTGTATAAAAATCTCACCGTAGTCGGAGGACGTGAAGGGTGTCAGTAGCTGACAAGGGAGTGAGAGAGGGTTGTGTTATATTTACAATGTTTTCCAGTCTGTGCAGTGGGCGAACAGTGAAGAATACCAAGAAGAAATTAAATCCAGTTAAAATGAAATGCAGATAAAAGAAACAAAAACTTTGAAGTTTAGTGGTGACTTGTGGGTAATGACAAAATACTTGGAAGGGCCCTACAGTTATGACGGACAATACCCTCTGGGAGCACAGACAAAGGAACAATGTGCTGGCCACTGACCGCAGCCTGAAGGCTTAAGACCAGTGGTCAGTAAGGGCGAAAGAAAGAACGAGTTATTAAGCCAAACAGGTTATTGGCTGAAAGCCGCAGAACGCGTGAGATGGAAATGCCTGCAGTTAACATGCCACAACACAACAATGAAAGTTCGACATTGCACGCAGTTCTCGTAACTGCCGCACATGCTTCCACGCAAAACTGATCCCATCGGTTGGTGTGACAGTCCATACGCCCCTCCACTACCCCAATTACTGAGTGGTATATGTAAATGTTCCCACTATTTTAATCATTTAATTTATTTCATTGATTAGCGTTTTCAACACCATTCCTTGCTAATTCATTACATTTTGGCAGCCAGGGTGAGGCCTCCCATTTCTCATTCCTACGCTTCCTTTTCACCTCAGTGCAATATACACCAATCTCTGTCTCTATAGCTTTTGCTCTCTAAAGCTACCTTTAACACCATAAACGTTATTCCCCAAAGCCTTAAACATGTAGTATTTTCCTTTCCCTTCTTCTTATCAGCCTTCTCTAAATAAATCTTTAAAAAAAAGACTGAAGCACCACGATGAAATTATCCGAGTGGGACAGAAATCGGTACATGAGGTGCGCATATACGGGCAAATAAATTACTTAAATTGTAGAAAAAATGGACATCGTGAGAAATTTTGTCCAAATGGCGCATTAAACGGTCAAATTGCTGAGCTGGTTAAACGGCCATGCGCATAGTCCTCCAAATGCTCTCGACTTGGACAGATCTGGCGACCTTCGTAGCCCTGATATTATGTGGTAAGGACGAAGACAAGTTGTAGGAACTCTCGCCGTATGCGGGGGCACGTTAACAGTGGAACAAAAGCGAACTTAGCGCAGTCTGCATTCTGGCAAAATTTGTTCAAGATGTCGTCTCTTTCGGGCGGTCTCCCACCTCCGCTCTGTGAGGGAGAAGGGGAAACATCGCACTGGTAACAGTCACCACCTGCACTCCCCTCCCCCACTTCACCACAACTTGTGGATTGGCGGGAAAAAGGCTCAATGTGTGCTGAGATGTTGTCGAGGGAAAAAAAGGGTACTATGTCAGAACTGTGTACATTTATTTATACGTGTATTATCGTGCTTGAAGGATATCCTAAAACTGACAATTACCCTACAGCTTTCCTGCTTGAAATTCAGATAAACGCAACAGCTTAAAATTGGCACCTGATAGAGAAACGCTCTTGTCAAAAAATAATCGATCAGAGACGAAAAAACGTTCAAATATCGACAGCTGAAACAAAACCATTATCTCGGGTATATATCCAAAAATCATTCCAAAAACACTGCATATCACTGAAAACTCCTAACTACATAGAGAAATATGTCTGAAAATCTTAAAAAGAAAAAGACATCTGTTTCCATAACACACTACCTGCTACGGATGTAGGAACTTTGTTTGCACAGGTAGCTCTGCATCTACATGGATATTCTGAAAATCACACTTAAGTGTCTGGCAGAGAGCCCATTGGACCAACTTCACAATAGTCCTTTATTATTCAATCTCGGACAGTGTGAGCTCCGATTTCCTGTACTTTATTATGACCATCGTTTTCCCCTATGTAGGTCGGAGTCAACAAAATATTTTTGCATACGGAGGAGGGAGTTAGTGTCTGAAATCTCGTGAGAACATTTCGCATCATCGAGAAACGTATTTTAATTTAGTAATGTCCACCCAGATCCAATATCATGTCAGTGACACTCTCTCCTCTTTTCCTCGATAATACAAAACATGGTGCTATTCTTTGCGTTTTATCGACGTACTCTGGTAACTATATCTGGTAAGGATCCCTCATAATGCAGCAGTACTCCAAAAGTGGACTGACGAGTGTAGTGTAGGCAATCTCGTTAGTGGATCTATTGTATCTTCTAAGTGTCATGCTATCGTTGGTTCGCCTTCCCCGTAACATTTTCTATACGTCCATTCCTGTATAAGTTGTTGCTAAATGTAATTACTAGGTATTTAGTTCAGTTTATGGCCTTTAGATTTAACTGATCTATCGTGTAACCGAAGTTTAATACAATCGTTTTCGCGCTCATGTGAAGGACTTCACTCTTTTCATTATTTAGGGTCAATTATCAATTTTCACTCCACACCGATATCTCTCCTAATTCGTTTTTCAATTGCTTTTGATCTTCTTATGAATCTACTAGGCGATGAACTATAGCGTCATTTTCTAACAGCCTAAGACGGCTGCTCAGATAGCCTCCAAGATCGTTTATATAAAAAGGAAACAACGGGGGAGGGGGCTATAACGCTACCTTGGGAACGCCAGAAATCACTTCCGTTTCACTCGATGACTTTCCATACTACGAACAATGACCTCACTGGCAAGATATTATGAATCCTTTGATATAAATCAGACGGTGTTTCATAAGCATGCAATTTGACTTTACGCCACTTGTGACGAACGGTGTCAAAAGCCTTCCGGAAGTCTACATATACTGAATGAATTTGAGAACCCTTCTCAATAGTACTCAAAATTTGGCGTGAATAAAGAGCTAGTAGCTTTTGAGAAGAACGATGTTCTCTAAATCTGTTGACTGTGTGTCTATACACCGTTCTCTTCGAGGTAGTTCCTAATGTTCGAGTCTATAACTTAGTGGATTACCCCTACTGCCTTTCTTGAATATGGGTGTGACCTTTGAAACTTTCCATTCATTGTGAACAGACCTTTCGTCGAGCGAGCATTTGGAAGTGGTTGTTAAGTATGGAGTTAATGCACCAGCATACACTGAAAGGATCCTACTTGGTATACTGTCTGGACCAGAAGACGTTCTTTTATTAAGTGATATAAGCTGCTTCACTACTCCCCTATATAATTCTAAGTGCTCATGTTGCAGCTGTTCTTGATTCGAATTCTAGAATACATACTTCGACTTCTTTGGTGAAGAGATTTCAGAAGTCTGCGGCTAGTAACTCTGCTTTAGAACTACCATCATCGACGGTATTTCCATTACTGTTGCCAGAAGAGGTATTGATTTTGTCTTGCCACTAACATACTTTTCGTACAAGCAGAATCTCTTTCTATTTTCTGCCAGGTTTCGACAGTGGACTCGGACTCGGGAGGACAACGGTTCAAATCTGTGTCCAGCCATTCTGATTTAGATTTTCCGTAATTTCTCTAAGTCGTTTAAGGCCAGTTCTGGGATGGGTCTTTCAAATGGCACCGCTGGCTTCCTTCCCATTCTTTCCTAATGATAGAACCGAAGACCTCTGGTGTTTGGTTTCCCCCCCCCCCCCCCCCCCTCTCCACAAAATCAACAAATCAGCCAGGTTTCGAGACAAAGTTTCATTGTAGAAACTATTACAAGTATCTCGGATTGACGTCCACGCTAAGTTTCGAGATTTTGCAAAATTTCAAGTCTTGACGATTTCTCTTTAGTTTAAATTTGGGATACTTTCTTCGTTGTTCCTGCAACAGTGTTATGTTTTCGACAGGAACAGGGAAACTGAGACCCATTGCTTTGTCTGAAGCAGAACAGAATATTTCACTGACAAGGACGATGGAGATCCTTTTTGTTGAAGGATAATGGACCCAGGACAATCTAGTAGAAGCCACCTATAGGAATGTGTAGCATTTTATGAAACACTGGAATTTATCTCATTGTCAGAGGTGATAACGTTCTATGTGCTCTTTTTAAGAAGAAGTATGTTCACAATGGCTTCCAGATCACCACTGGAAGTCGCCAGGTCTCTGTATACCAGGACCACTAAGACTGTAGGTTCTCTAGAACAGACCCAAATATATTACTGTGAAAGATGATACTGGGTTCTTCCAGGATTCAGAGGTCCCCCCCACCCCAAATGAGTCTGGATTACCCCAAGAAACGATGTAGACAGTTACTTCCCTTGGGGAACTTACAACTTTGCTTCAAACGTGACTATTTTATCCCGGTACTGATCTACTGGCACCTTCTAGGAAAGAGTCCACTCAGCAGAAGAGGCCGATCACTGTCTGCCAAAGAAAATTGGTCAGAGTTTCTATAATCCTATTGGCTACCGCCAAAGTAGTGCTAGGAGCTTGTGGTTGTATGAACCATATGCCTTTCAAAGTGATCTTTATACCGCCTTAGTGCAAAGCTCTGATTGTTTGCCTCTCTGTGATCGACATATAGCATTCCTCATCGACTGGCACTGACAGCGGCACACCCCCAAAACTGGACGAACAAAATCTGTCTTGTAAGTATGTCGTGACCAATCAGTGGTGACTTATTTCGTTAAAATGGGTTTCATAGCAGATGTTACCACCAAGTAACTCTATGTATTTTCGTAATTTCAATTCAGATTTAGTATCTGTGTACTATTCGTAGTATTTAGGTAAATTTTCGTTATGTGGTACTCGCAGATTACGGGAAAAGTGCTGTAACTGTAAACGACAGTTATCTCATAATTTAGGAAGATAAAATTCAGATTTAACAACACTTTGAGATTTAGTGACTCTGTGTGAGTTTTTGAGTCACTGTTTGTTCAAGTGGGACGCATACCAACTGTGTGCTGGGAATCGGGATCAAGTAGCTCTATTTATTTTCGTTAAAGCAACTATTATTTCATAGTTCCTACAGATTTAGAGATTTAGTAGCTCTACGTATGCTTTGCCGTTAAAACGGCTACTGTGCATGTGTGTCAATGTATTCTCGTCCGTTAATCCACAATTTAGTATCAGACGGCTCTGAGTATTTTCGTCAATGCAGTCTTGTTATAAGAATCAAGGATTAGTACTCTGTGTTTTCGTGGCTCACATTCGGTAGCTCTACTTTCTTCCATAACAAAGAGTAATGAGCATTTAAAAGACTACCATTCCGTAATTTGAGTATAAGGTAGCTCTATGTATTTCTTTTATACGAGCCCAGTGTGTGTGTGTGTGTGTGTGTGTGTGTGTGTCTAAACGATTGTTGTCAGTAGTTCTGTGTTTCCCCATTTTTATTGCAGTATTCATTAATGAAAAACTGGATGAGATAATTCAAGAGCTGGAGGCTGAAAGAGGGTTATTTAGTGGAGGTGTGCAGCCCCCTCAGATCTGGAATGGCTTCCAGCTTTAATTCCACCAGTATATCAGGCGTATAATTACATAATTTTGTTTTCAAATTTCATACAGTGTATTTACGTTGGAAGAAGTTCTTGTTACAGTGCATGAAACTGATGAGATTTATTGGATGTTCAAGAGATATCTCAATGTACAGCGTCCTTCACAAATGTCGGGTAAGTGCATAAGAATTGGGTTTCATAGCATATTTATAAAAAAAAAAAAGTTTCCACTTTATATTTTCCATTGTTCTTGTTACACTATCCGCAGATCAACTGAGAATTGTAAGATGTAGCAACCTGAACCCTAGCTGCCCGTGCGAGACTGGACGGTAGAAATAGCACATGAGTGGTCGTATTGCGACCTTCAGTCTCATCCGGTTCCTGACTGGGTGCAACAAGGTTCAGATGATAAAGGCATCTGGAATGAGGTGTCATCTTGGGCAGATAATCTCTGTTCCTTGCAGTAGCCTTAGCAGTAGTAGCAGCATGCGAATATACTTACGTATTGATTCCCTCTTTACAGTTACACTATCACAATAGGCTGTGGCTCAGGTGCAAAGGCAGATGGTAACAACAGCAAAATGCAGTCGCGTGTGTCGTGCTTCTCCCTCCAGGATTAGGCTTGGGCCTCTGCTACTGCGTTTGTCACCACGGTCCCCACCTCATCTGCCACAGTTCTTACCACTGCTACATTGCTGCCTCTGCCACCACCCCCACTCTTAATTTGCGTCAATGGGAGACATTACTACCAAGAAAACAAATTTCCATCCCAACCATCTGGAGCATCGGTAGGCGCTGCTGCTGGTACATCTCGTCGGCCTGCATCGCTCCACCACAGTTGCTCCCACAAGGGCAACTGCAACTGTTTAAAGGCATGATTTTAGGAAACATTCTACTAACTGATGGTAAAATCGTTGTTTATTAAAACACAACCGGTCTTCAGCCTAAAGCCGCATCACAAGGTGCTCCAACATTGAAAGATCGTGACATACCCACCACTCCCAGCCAAAATTAACTATTCAAAGAATATCATCAGGCCTATGGCGAATATATAGCTCCATTTTTCATTAACTACCTGGATCAGTGGGATGGCAGGACACCTCGGTGCAGGGCAAAGGAAAAGTGGCCCAATTTCTGGCAAAGCCCACACCTCCCTTGCCAAAGCCCCTGCTACTGGCACCACACTATACTGGCGTCAGTGAGAGGCATTAACCAAGAGAATTTCCCATTGTCATTCACCAGCCCTGTACTGATCTGTCTTACCGTCCCACTGATGGAAGCAAATTTTAAAGAATGCAGCATGTCTTTTTATCTTATGCTGGCCATAATATTGACGATATTCTTCTAACAGCAAATTTTGTCTAGGATCGATGGGTAAGTCTATGATGTTTTAATGTTTTATGACCTGATGATGCATCTTTCCTGACATCGGAGTTCTTCCTGACATTGACAACCATACACATGATCATTATCCAGCCAATGAAGGGTCAAGCTATATTAAGCTTCCCAATAATGTAGATGCCAAGTGGGCACGAATTAATGTCAAAAATGACGATCAGTACTGTTTTTGGCTGTTAGTCCCTGTTTGTGAAACTACAGGAAAGAACCGCAGAATACACCTACTCAGCAGAGGTATTGTCATTTGTGAGTCTTATAACTTTGATGGTATCTGGTCCGTAGTTAAACCCCAGGATGTACACAAATTTGAGGCACAGAGTGCCGATATATCGTTTCATGTTCCTACCCTGCGTAGGAGCAAGTCAGATGAGGGTAGAGTCTCAGACAGAATCGTCAGACTGTAGCACTTAAATAGATTTTTAGCAGGTTTGTATTACTTAACTGTCTATCTACGATTATGGAGTGAGTGTTCTTTATTATTTAAAGACCTTGGTTTGTGACAGCAAGTTAGAGTATTCTATTGTATACGTGGAAAAAGATAAATGAGTGTTTAAAATAATGATATTTTGTAACATGTGTATATTTCTGAGAGAAACAATGTGTATTGGAAGCTGGTTCGTGCTGAAGGCACTTGCGTTTGTAAAATGTAAGAGACTTAGGGAAGTTCCTCCGCAACGGAAGTGGTAAGGAGGGATGAAAAGGTGGTTCTGGCGGTCAAACTAGGCGGCTACTTGGTGGAAACACTAGGCAGTCAGTGGCTAAGCATACTTATCATAATGTAAACATTTTTAGTGTAAATGTATGTGTATGTGTGTGTGTGAGGTTGTGTGCGTGTGTGTAGTTTGACCTACTGCTAACGATACAGTCTGATTAGTTTCTGATGTAGATAGATCCCAGTCCATATAGAAAATATTCTCATCTTGTGGCACTGAAAATTGTAAATGAACTCAACCAACGTTACTGTCGGGTAGAAGTGGAAGGTTTTTTCCAGATATAGTTATTAGTTATAGTGAGTAGGTTTAAAGTATCTCTGCATTGAAAATGTTATAACCAAATTGTATCTAAAAGATTAAAATTATACTTGAAGAACTAAATTGAATGTGTGAGAATTGAATAAAGGAAGCAATTGGAAGTCCTTTTGCAAGAAATTTTGCCTCAGATGTGGATTTGGCTGTTGCTTGGTACTCTCGGCAATAAGGAATGGCTCTAACACAAAATTGGTAGTCAAGAAGAAATTTTATAAAGCATTCAAACATCAAGAGCCGTGAGTACATTTAGCTGGCATGTCATTTACAGCTGTCCGCGGTGGTCTCGCGGTTAAGGCGCTCAGTCTGGAACCCCGCAACTGTTATGGTCGCAGGTTCGAATCCTGCCTCGGGCATGGATGTGTGTGATGTCCTTAGGTTAGTTAGGTTTAAGTAGTTCTAAATTCCAGGGGACTGATGACCATAGATGTTAAGTCCCATAGTGCTGAGAGCCATTTGAACCATTTTTGTCATTTGCCTCCAAATCTTCGCCACTACTGCACAAACTTAATGCATGCACACATATATCAGAGCATTGACCAGTTAATTAGTTTGAGTGATTTATAATAATAATCCAAATCCTATAAATCTGTGTTTGGAACCTTAACTTCTATCCTGATCATGAACCTATGCAGGGTCCTCTCATAACTGTTTATAAAACCGAGTATCCTGTTTCAAAAGAACTAGTGTTTTATTTATGTTGATCAAATGTGGAAAAATTAGTAAAAGTTGAAGTTAAAACCACAATAGTGAAGTTAGTTAGAAATTTGCCCAAATACACTCAGTTTGGTGCAAAGTATCATTTTTGCAAATGTACAGTGCTAGCTTGTGCAAATGTTACTGTCTAAAATACCTGTTTCACAGGTGATGAAAAAGGCAACTAAGTTAAACTCATCTGAAACAGAATTTAGCCTCGATTACTATCTTGAATAATTTTCTTTGAAGTTAATTGAGCTCAGTGTTGATCAATTTGCCTTGAAATGTATACATATAAACTAATCCAAGTGAAGCTAAGTATTAACTTTGGCTGAATTAAATTTTGATACTTAAGTAATCTAGAGTTTGACTAGTGATACTATATCTGCCTATGGGTCCCCACCATACTATTCTCATATTTGAAAGAGAGTTAGAATATTATTGCTTTTACGATAATCTTATGTATTTCTTTAAATAGGTGAATAAACATTGTAGTTGTGATATAATTTGTTTTTATTTTTTAATGGTTGTTACATGTCAGATTAGTTAGAAGCTCTCCATGTCCAAATTTAGTTATGTAATTGCTTCTATGAATATCTGATATGTTTCTTTAAATGGGTGAATAAACAGTGTAATAGTGATATTAATGGTTTTTCTTTGTTTAGTGGTTGTTACATGACAGATTAGTTGGAAGCCCTCCATGTCCAAATTTTGTTCTGTAATTGCTTCTAATAATATCTGATATGTTTCTTTAAATGGGTGAATAAATATTGTAGTTGTGGTATAATTTGTTTTTCTTTTTTTAGTGGTTGTAACATGTTAGATTAATTAGAAGCCCTCCATGTCCAAATTTAGTTCTGTACTTCCTGCAGTAGCATCTCAGTACTGAGTGAAGTAATGATCTTGATTGTAGCTACCATTACTATGAGTTAGGTACATTTTTGCTTTCTATGATTACTGGTTTGTGCATTATTGGTATATACAGTTAGCCACAGCGCAAAGTGCCCTGTGTCCATTTATATCCTGTGTGCAATTCAAAGGGAATACTAATGAAGGTAACTTCAATAACTGATATTCAATTTTCTTAAACTTTTATCAACAAATTAATGTGCCTAATAAGGCTGGCGACCATTCGTCTTTTTCATTTGCAAAAGATTTTACTACTTTCATTACACCCAAAAGTTAAAGTCTGTTTAGTTTTCCATTTAATTGCAATATATTCAAAATTACTGTCCAATACTTTTATCCATTAGACATACAAGCACGGGCAAAATTATGCATCCTCTCAGAGGCCAACATTAGCTTGTGTCACAGCAGGTCACGGTTATAAGACCTGTTCATTTGTGAGAATTTGAAGTTGAGCGTAAGATGAATGTGAACATGATATGATTCTCAGATTAGAGTATAAGAAAAAAGATAATTGTCGTTACTGTTGCATCAAGGATGTGTCCGATCTTCCCAGCTCCCTGCTGAGCAAATACGGGAAGAAGTAGTATATTTGTGTAAGGTGTGTGAATGCCTTCTTGATAAGCCTAGCCCTAGATGATTACTGCACCACGAAAAAGAGGCACGTATTATAATGCTTGTCGAGGAAAATAAATTCTTAAATTTTAAGAATACTCACGACCAGGAGTGACACCATGTTGTAGTTCACACTGATTTTCGATGACTCCTCGCTCCTGTGTCGCAAAAATAAAGCAATCCTAAAGCCTCACATATTATAGTACCTCAAAAAAGAACATATATGTTGCAGTGTACCAAGTTGTACCATTCTATAATTTAAGTCATACCCATCACAAATCTTACGTCAGGGATAGTCCTTGTTCACCTCCATAGCGTAGCCCTAGCGCTACCACCTACCATGCAGGGGGCCTGGGTTCGATTTCCGGCAGGGAACTAGGTGTTGTGCAGCCTTCATCATCATTTTCATCATCATTGACTCGCAAGTCGCTGAAATGGCGTCAACTAAAAAGGACTTGCAGTACGGCAGCCGAACTCCCCCGAATGTAGGCCTCCCAGCCAACAATGCCTTACGATCGTTTCCATTTCCAGGGATGGACCTGAGGTTTGCTAGTTCACTGAGCTCGATATATTTTCATGGGAGACTGATATACTCTACTGCACCAACATTACAATGACCAAGCCAAAGGAGGACAAAAATTTCCATATTTCTCAGCTGCCATTACATTGGAAAGTTAAAACTAGCTGTAGGGACCATTGCCATCTAATGGGGAAGCTCCGTGGTGCAGCTCACAATGCTTGGAGTATCAATTATCATGACACATATCGTTTTTTTCCAAATCCAATTGGGTATGTTCTCACTACATCACTGACAATTTGGCTAAATTTGGATCAAAAAATTATCAGACTCGTGCTCTGCATGAGTGCGTCGAGAAATGTGTCTCATTTACCAAATGAATGACGCCAAAAATTACGCTCAGCTTCTTCAGATCACTACACTTAATGCAGGCAGCACTCCATAAACTTGTTGAAACAGTACCTCAGGAGGATATGCATATCGCTCGAAGTCCATATTCAGATGACACAAAGTTTTAACTTATGACTAGGAAGGGGGTAAACCTGTAAGAGTTTCTGTATTGTATGGGCAACTCAACAACCCAAGACTACCCAGCACACCTGCGTTCTCCAGTAACCTTATAGGCATTATCTTACTGAATGCAAATTATGAGCATGCTGTGAATATTTGGAAAGAGTTTAATATGACAGTTTGGAAGGGTATGAAAGACTTTATAAGGACACAGATATGCATTTGTTAGTCGATGTTTTTCAGAAATTCTGGAGTGATTGCACGCCCCTGCCTTATGCTGTACAGCACCGGGGTTGTCTTGAGACACCATGCTCAAGGAAACATCCAACTTTTGACCGATACTCATATGCCGCTTCTCTTTGTGTGATAAATCCATGGTGGGCCTTGGAAATGTGTGCATAGTCATACCAAGGTGAATAACCTATGTATGTGTGAGAGGTTCACCGCAACAATTCATTCGAGCTACATTATGTACAGGGTGACAACTACTGAATTATGTGAAATAAAATCTCATAACTTCTCAAAGGTTTGCGTTAGAACATTTGAACTGCACGCTTGGCCGCGGGGCATGACGGGAATTAGTACGCACTGTTTCGTTAGGTTTAACGGCGATGCCCACTTTCAATTCAATGCGTTCGTAAATAAAGAAAATTGGTGCGTGCAACCTCCGGTCACGGATAATCGGCGGATATTCCTTGATGGCAAGGTGACTAATAAATAGTATGTGAAGGTTTTGGAAGATTATTTTATCCTCATTACCCAAAATGATGCTGATTTCTACAAGGTGTTGTTCACGTAAGAAGGAGCTCTACCCCATAGATGCAGGAGACTGTTTGATGTCCTGGAGGGGCACTTAGGTAATCGTATTCTATCTCTGGGGTTCCTAGAGGCCACTGGCAAGGCCATCGATTGTCCAGCGTATTCACCGGATCTGAACACATGTGACTGTTTATTGTGGGGCTATATTATTGAACAAACCCTACACCAGGATCAGCCACCACACGATAGATAGTTCACCTTAATCCCCTGCATTCAGATTTGGACAGCCATTAACACTAGACAGTTGGCAGTGATTGCAGCATGGCATGCCTGCTCATGATATTCACATACACTCATTCACATACCACTCTCATCATGTGAATTGTGTGAGTACAGGTGAATTTTAATCATATCATCACAAGTAATAATTTGCATGACACACAAAACGATTTGATATTTTGTTGAGAGCAACGTGTTCTGGGTGAAAGACCGTCTCCAAATTGATGACAACTGTGGGGAACTAGCAAAGATACATCACACATTACAGGAAACTTCAGTAACATCTCAGTTTCATGATGGAGATAATTACACATAGGAACACTATCTCCTCTGCATTGAAAATGTTATAACCAAATTGCATATCTAAAATCTAATTATACTTGAAAAACTAAATTGAATGTGTGAGAACTGAATACACGAAAATCTATTCCATTTGTATTCATGTAAAGGATTTGAAACACACAAATGACGTGACTGCCATTAAGGAGGTGAAGTTTAAGTTGGAGAATAACAAAATGTATGTAATGGTTTATGGGATTATGCCCACTGCGCAGCATGTGTTCCATAATGGGAGTAGGTAGCACTTGTCTGTGTCCACTTCCAGAGACATTTGGCAAACAAGTTTAAGGTCATTAAATATCCCGTGCTATTGAAGAGGTGGAGACATAATATCTGGGTAACGCTACAAACTAACAAAGTGTGCAAGAAATTATACTGATTGTGAGGTGAAAAGTCATTAAATTTTCATTCAACAAAAAGCCATTTCACGTTTTCGTATGCTGAAACAACACTACTTTCACATATATTTATCTTCTTGAGTCGATGGAGAGAAGGGCACACGTAGGAGTCCACATTTGGAATAGCAATAAAATTGGAGATTCAACACATCCATGTTATCTTCTCCTCACCTTTGACATGGATAAGGTATCCACTTGGTTGAATAATAGATGCGATGTCACCATCTCTTTATAAGGTATACCAGACTGATGCCAGTGAATTCCATGGTGGAAAAGTGTTAATCACTTTGTACTCCTCCATGTTTTAGGATACTTCACATCCTTGAAAGACCTCTGCGATGCAATACTTGTTGACAGTGTCACCATTATAGTGGCGTCTTCTGTATATTCTATGAATAATACATCTTTAAATATGAATGGTCTACACACATCACCAAAGAAACGCTCCAAAAACGAACAGTAATACTGTGAATGACGGTCTGCCATGGAGGATCGTAATGCGTTAGGTTAATACCATCACAGTCATATACGAGAATCACCATAACTTTTACTGTACAGGGGCTCTGGGGTATCGCCTGCGACCAGCTTTGAGAACGAAGCGGCGACACCTTCTGCGCAACCCACCCATAATTTTCTACATCTGCATCTACATACATACTCCACAATCCAACATACGGTGCGTGGTGGAGGGTACCTAGTACCACAACTAGCATCTTCTCTCCCTGATCCACTCCCAAACTGAACGAGGGAAAAATGACTGCCTATACGCCTCTGTACGAGCCCTAATCTCTCTTATCTTATCTTTGTGGTCTTTCCGCGAAATGTAAGTTGGCGGCAGTAAAATCGTACTACAGTCAGCCTCAAATGCTCGTTCTCTAAATTTCCTCAGTAGCGATTCAAGAAAAGAACGCCTTCTTTCCTCCAGAGACTCCCACCAGAGTTCCTGAAGCATTTCCGTAACAGTCGAGTGATGATCAAACCTACCAGTAACAAATCTAGCAGCCCGCCTCTGAAGTGCTTCTATGTTCTCCCTCAATCCGACCTGATAGGGATCCCATTTGCTCGAGCTGTACTCAAGAATAGGTCGTATTAGTGTTTTATAAGCTGTCACCTTTACAGATGAACCACATCTTCCCACAATTCTACCAATGAACCGAAGACTACTATCCACCTTCCCCACTACGGCCATAACATGCTTGTCCCACTTCATATCGCCCTGCATGTTACGCCCAAATATTTAATCGATGTGACTGTGTCAAGCGCACGCTACTAATGGTGTATTTAAACAATATGGGATTCCTTTTCCTATTCATCTGCATTATTTTTCATTTATCTATATTTAGAGTTAGCTGCCATTCTTTACATCAATCACAGATCCTTTCCAAGTCATCTTGTATCCTCTTACAGGCACTCAACGACGACACCTTCCCGTACACGACAGCATCATCAGCAAACAGCCACAAATTGCCATCCACCCTATCCAGAAGATCATTTATGTTGATAGGAAACAACAGCGAAACTACCACACTTCCCAGGGGCACTCCAGATGATATACTCACCTCCGATGAATACTCACCATCGAGGACAACGTACTAGGTTTTTTACTTTAGAAGTCTTCGAGCCACTCACGTATTTGGGAACCAACCCCATATGCTCGTACTTTAGTTAGGAGTCTGCAGTGAGGCACCGAGTCAAACGCTTTCCGGAAGTCAAGGAATATGGCATCCGTCTGATACCCTTCATCCATGGTTAGCAAGGTATCATATGAATAAAGAGCGAGTTGCGATTCCCAGGAGCGATGCTGATGTATGAACAGCAACTTCTCTGTCTCAAGGAAATTCATTATATTCGAACTGAAAATATGTGCGAGAATCCGGCTACAAACCGATGTTAAGGATATCGGTCTGTAATTTCAAAAGTCCGTCCCTCTACCCTTCTTATATACACGCGTCGCCTGCGTTTTTATCCTGTCGCTCGGGGATTTTACGTTGGGCAAGAGATTCACGGTAAATTCAAGCTAAGTAAGGAGACAATGTCTGTGAAACCGAACTGGAATCCCATCAGGACCTGGTGAATTATTTATTTTCAACCCATTCAGTTGCTTTACGACCACAGGGATGTCTATCACTATGTCCTCCATACGGGAATCTGTACGATACTCAAACGGCGGTATGTTTGTACGATCCTCCTGCGTGAAAGATTTCTCAAATGGTAAATTTAAAATTTCAGCTTTCGTTTTGCTGTCTTCCCTTACCAGGCCAGACAGAGCAGTGAGTGATTGGATGGAAGCCTACGACCAGCTTACCGATTTTACAATTTCCTTGGTTTTTCAGCAAGATCTTTTTCTAAGGTATGACGGTGGTAGTTGTTGAATGCTTCGCGCATTGCTCTTTTTACATCAGCACGAATCTCTATTAACTTTTGCCTGTCCTCATTCTCCCGATCTTTCTTGTACCGCGAATGCAATTGTCTTTGCTTCCTGAGCATTCTCGAAAGTGCGCTGTTAAACCACTGTGGGTCTTTTCCATACATAACCCACTTTTACGGCACATACTTCTCAAATGCATGATTTACAATGTGTTTAAAATTTGCTCATAATTCTTCCATGTCCATCGTACGCGAAGTAAATGAAGTCGATTCATTTACTAAGTGGGATGATAAAAACTTCTTATCTGCTCTTTCTAGTAAGAACACTCTCCTAGCCTTGTTGAGCGACTTTTTAGCTTCCGTAACCATAGTCGTAATGACAACATCATGATCACTAATCCCTGTCTCAACAGTCACCGTCCATGAGGTCTGGTCTGTTCGTGGTTACGAGATCTAAAATATTTCCATTACGCGTTGGCTGTCGATTTAGCTGCTCAAGACAGTTTTCGGATAATGTGTGCAAAAGTAATTCACACGACGTCTTGTCTGTACCACCTGTAATGAATCCATAGACATCCCAGTCTACACTAGGTAGGTTGAAGTCGCCTCCGACTAATATAGCATGATCCGGGTACTTCTGCGATACAGAGTGTAGACTCCTTTTGAATGATTTTAGAACTGTCACGGTGGAACCTGGTGGCCGTCAATAACACTCCACAATTAACTTTATTTCCCCTAGCCCTGTTAAACATGTTCAAATAATTTCACAATCACACTCTACTTTGTCCTTAGTAGACACAATGTTTTTGTCAACTACAATGAAGACACCACCTCCTACGGTGTCTGATCTGTCTTTCCGATACACGTTCCAACCCTCACTACATATTTCAAAACTCCCTGTCTCAGGGTGCAGCCAGGTCTTAGTTCCGAGAATAATTTTGGCGCCACAGGCTTTCTGGAGGGCAGTAAATTCAGGAACTTTATTCCGAACACTCTGAAAATTTAGTGCTAAGATCTTGATAGCTGAAGTATCTTTACACTGAGCGAGTCCTGAGTTCCCTGCCTGCACGTCGACTGGTGAGTGTTCATCAGGAAACCTCGCACTACTGCCTAGCCTAAAAAACCCCCATGTGCAGGCCACAAATACTGTGCTACCCGAGTAGGCGCTTCCTTTGTGTAGTGCACCCCTGACCTATCTAGGGGCGCCCTACGATTCTCCACCCAAGAACGCAAGTCTAGAAATCGGCAGCCACGACCGTCACAGACGAAGCCTCTGGTTGAGACCCTCCACTCAGCTCCAAACCAAAGGACCCTGATGCACTCTGTGAACGATGCTGCAAATAGAGAGCTCTGCTTGCACCCTGCGTGTGAGGCCAGCTGTCTTCACCACATCCGCTAGCTGCCTGTACGAACTGAGGATCGCCTCAGAACCCAAGCGACAGGCATCATTGGTGCCGACGTGAGAAACTACTTGCAGACGACTGCACCCCGTACGCTCCATAGCCGCAGGCAAGTCTGCCTCCACATCTCGGATGAGGCCCCCCGGCAGACAAACTGGGTGCTCGTTGGAATTCTTTCCAGCCCTGTACGCTATTTCTCTAAGGGGATCCATCACCCTCCTAACGTTAGAGCTCCCAATAACCAGCAAGCCTTTGCCCCCGTGTGCGTGCTCGGGCACTGCTGAAGGAGCGGCCACCTGCCCACTGACAGGATGAACGGGCGAGGCCAGGCATTGCAGTCCTTCACTCACCCTGAGGTGACGGCGGCCCCAGCGCGCCGGGTACACTAGAAGGTGCCTCGGCTGCTGATTAAGCGGACGCAGCAAGAGACACCTTCGGTTTCTCATGCGACGCGCCAGACCCTCCGCCGTCGCTGCACCTCGAGGCAGCAGCCTGAAGGCGGCTGACCGTGGCCAACAGCACGCTCAGCTGCTCGCGAACCGCGGCTAGTTCCTCCTGCGCCCGCACACAACACGCACACACCCTATACACCCTAGTGCTAATATCTGGACGTATTGAGTTGCGACAAATAAAACAACAATATGCGACTGCACAGTTGCCTCACCAGCGCCAGATTGAGCTGCGATATACGAACAATTACTTACGAACCAAGCAATCAAATGACCACGACTACGCCACTATACAGATATTACAATGCGATCCTACCGCTGTCTTAGAAATGACAATCGCCTACGCGATGTTACACTCTACCGTTATTAAAATTTGGTACTACCCGTTTCTAATTCGAAAATACGCAAAGATCCGAAAAATTTCACCACGCAAGCACGCAAATTAATTTGAATTAAACCTGCGGAACTAATACGAAAAACTGAATATAAGACTAGTTTCTGTTACGGCTGCTGGCACATGTCACTCTGCAAGCACAGATGAAACTGCCTGCTAACTGACTCTACGAAAGAAGGAGAAAGCACTGGCTGTCCAAAACAAACAACTGACTAACGATTCCGCGAATTTATACTTTACAGCTATCAATAAGCAATATAAATCCTCTAACATACGAGAATACGCAAGGATTTTATGTAATTAAATATGCAAGCGCACAAACACTCGAAAGAGAATTAAGAATCAAAAATAAATATGAAAGCTAAATATGCCACTCCTTACTGTACTACTGCTGCACTGATACTTCACCAGCGGCTGCTCAAGGCTCACTGCGCGAGAACGCGCTGCTCTGTTCGGTCGATGTGACTGGGACGTACTGTATCATCAACCATACTACCCGGACTTAAGTCCTTGTGACTCTGACTATATTCCGAAGATGAAGGAACCACTTCGTGGCATTCGCTTCGGAACTATTCCAGAGAATCGACAAGCAGCAGAAAGCTCCATTCACAACATCAAAAGAAGAGGCTCTGCTACGCCATCCACATTGCTGGCAACGTGTTCTATACAACGCTGGTGACTACTTTGAAGGACAGTAACAGGTGAAAACACGTAACTCTTTTGCAACGGTTGTGAATAAATAGTTACCACTATTTAAGTTCCAACCCTCGTACCTAGAATTTGGAGTTCAGGTACGCTCTGGCATTAGTTAACTTGCAGTTATCAAATTTGGGGGAATCATTTGCTACATTGCCTCATATATTGGTCTGAAACTCAAATACGATGAATCTCGGCGTTTCGATTTGAACTGAGTCTTACTAGCGCACATTTGTCTGCTTGCAGGAGGTAGGGCTGGGTACTCAGAAAGATCCCAAGAACAGAAAATTAATGATAGAAATACACCAGCATTCAGAACTTTTAAAATCTTCAAGCACTACTCATCCAACACAGGGATATAAAGCATTTTCCCTATTATTTGATTCATGGTGATCTCCTTCTCGTCTTGAGCTCACTGATTGTATGAGTTGTTATTCCCTGCACTACATGCCAGAATAAGTTTCTGTTTAGAATTGGTTCCTCTATGAAATATGCTGCATTTTCTGAATCGTTGAAATCGTAGGGTGAAGCTGAGACATACGTTTTAAGGGTTGGGTTGGGTTGTTTTGGGGAAGGAGACCAGACAGCGAGGTCATCGGTCTCATCGGATTAGGGAAGGATGGGGAAGGAAGTCGGCCGTGCCCTTTCAGAGGAACCATCCCGGCATTTGCCTGGAGCGTACGTTTTAAGAGTTCATTCTGTGGCTACACTGCGTGTACTGTCAATCTCAACCCCGTTAGGTTCATACCGAATCTCATGAAGCAGAAACGGTTTGGCGTAATATGTAAGGTTGAATGCAACTGTAAGAGTACCATCCCTCTTCATGAATGATCCATCAAGACACATGAAACTCTTGTTTGTGGTGTTGAAGCGACTTGATGTTGGGTAACAATTTCATAGTTCTTGTTAAATGAGGTGAAGCATAAATACTAAGCCAGAAGTACTCCTGATGCTCGTCATATTCTATGAAGTTAGTTAAACCTAATGGGATCATTGTGAGGTTCGAGATGTACTGATTTAAGAAGCTCATATTTTATACGTGTTATCACCTTGGTGTTCTGTTGTGAAGCGACATGCTGTGAGTTGTGAGAGATGGTCTTGCACCTTACGCCCAACCTGTGTTCTCTGAAAACATGCTGACACTGGAAGCTGGAGGCTGCTGTGAGTCCCGGCTAAGTGAAGGTCACCACTGCTTCCGGTACCAGTAAGTTTAATGTTGTAATCGTCGCTTTCAGTCGTGACTGGTTGAAGGTAGCTTCTGCCACTGACAGGGCTCTGCATGTTCGAGGTCACTGCTGGCTGTACTTTAGATGTAGTCGTACTATTACTTCCTCACCACAGAAGTCGACAAGTAGATTATCACGGTCTGCAATGCGCAGCTCCATGCACTCCAATGTCTGAACTGTTACTGGGAGGTAAGTAGCGTTGGCAGAGTTCTCAACGATCTTATAGCCACTTCTAACTAGTTGGAAGAATCCGTAAATTGTAGGTTACACGATAAATCAGTCAAATTTAAAGACCGTAAATTTAGTCTAGGAATTACAATTGTGAACATTTTAAATGGGACAGGACACTTAGAAAATGTTGTGGCGAAGGCAAACTAAAGGCTGTGTTTTATTTGCAAGACACTTAGAAAATGTAACAGATACACCAAAAGACAGCCTACACTATGCTTATACGTCCTCTTTTAGAATACTAGTGTGTGGTGTACGATCCTTACCAGATAGCTTTGATGGAGTACATCGAGAAGATGCAAATAAAGGCAGCAGGCTCTGTATTATTGCAAAATAGTGGAGAGAGCGCCACTGAAATGATACAGAGTTTTGGGTGGACATAATTGAACCGGAGGCGTTTTTCGTTGCGACCTAATCTCCTCAAGAAATTTCGATCATTAACTTTCTCGTCCTAATGCGAAAATATTTTGTTAACGCCGACATACATGGGGAGAAACGATCATCGTAGTAAAGTAAGGGAAATCAGAGCTCGTACTGAAAGATACAGATGTTCGTCTTTTTCAGCCCACTGTTCGAGATTGGAACAATAGAGAATTATTTTGAAGATGGTTCGATGACTCCTCTGCCAGGCACTTAAGTGTAACATGAAGAGTATCCCTGTAGATGTAGATTGTTGAGGCTGCAAAGTTACACTCCACACGGATTATACTGAGAGGAAGTATGTCGACAGACTTGTCAGATCTGTAAAATGCATTAGGCCCTTCTTCAAAACCTGTCCTTTTGTGAATATCACTAGCCGTCGTACTGAAACTGTCCGGTTGGAGTCAAAAGTGGCATTCACAGCCTTCATTTCAGATTTAAGTGATATTTGCGTGTATCGTTTTAAAAAGTCGTTTAAATCGTGAACATCGTATGACCAGGTTCTATTTCCAAAATTTCTTTTTAATAATTAATATCCCGTTGGAGTTGATTGCTAGCCTCTGCGATATTGTGAATGTTGTTATATGTCTCCAGTCCAATCAGCGAAACACTCCAGCCATCATTTCTAAATGAATCGTGGGATGTAATCTGTGGGTAGTACTGACGAGCATTCTTTCGAAGTCAGTGTTTATAACAGTGGATCGTAACCTCAACTGACGAGTGGATGCTAAATGCACCTCCTTATATATCCTTGTCCATAAACGTTAGGAGAAAAACAGTGAGTAGATACCCTCAGAGGTGAGTATTTAAATCTAGGTAGCCACGAAATTAGTAGAACACACGTGTTCTGCCGGTGAAGTACCGGTGTAACACTCCTGGCGACCGTAAGTCTCCAAATAAGTCAACGTAGCAGATGTTACTCGTATTTTTCTTAACATGCGACACCAAGTGAGTTTCAGTTGGTGAGAGATCTGGAGAATGTGCTGGCCACGGCAGCAGTTGACTATTTTCTGTCTCCAGAAAGGCTCGTGTAGGACCGGCAACATGCGGTCGTGCATTATCCTGCAGAAATGTACGGTTTCGCAGGGATCGAATGAAGGTTAGAGCCTCGAGCCGTAACGCATCTGAAATGTAACGTCCACTGTTCAAAGTGCCGCCAATGGAAACAAGAGGTGACTAAGTCGTGTAACCAATGGCACCCCATACCATCACGCCGGGTGATACGACATTATGGCGATGACGAATACAGGCTTCGAATGTGAATTCACAGCGATGTCGTCAAACACAGATGCGACCATCATGATGCTGTAAACAGAACTTGGACTCATCCGAAAAAATGACGTCTTGCTATTCGTGCACCCAGGTTCGTCGCTGAGTACAGCATCGCAGGAGCTGCAAGCATCGTCGAACTGTTCGTGCAGATGGTTGTTGTCTTGCAAATGTTCCCATTTTTTGACTCAGGGATGGAGACATGGCTGCACGATCCGTTACAGGCATGCGGATGAGATGCCTATCATTTCGACTGTTAATGATACGAGGCCGTTGGGATCCTGCACTGTGTTCCGTATTACCCTCCTGTACCCACCGAGTCCATATTCTGCTAACAGTCATTGGATCTCGAGCAGCAATGTCCTCATACGATAAACCACAATAGCGACAGGTTGCAATCCAACCTTTATCAAAGTAGTAAACGTGATGGTACGCATTTCTCCTCCTTACACGAAGCATCACAACAACGTTTCAGCTGGCAACGCCGGTCAGCTGCTGTTTGTGTGTGTGAAATCGATTGGAAACTTTCCTCATGTCAGGACGCTGTAGGTGTCACCACCGGCGCCCACCTTGTGTGAATGCTCTGAAAAGCTAATCATTCGCATACCACAGCATCCTCTTTCTCTCGGTAAACTTTCGCGTCTGTAGCACGTCATTTTCGTGGCGTAGCAATTTTAATGGCCAGCAGTGTATATGCCATTTCCTACATGAGCTTGACAAATCTGCTTTGAATTCAGATTGGCGATTCTGGAAAGTATAAAAATAAAGGACATCAACGACCATACGACGACCAAAAACGAAACGTCGCAGAATTTAATCCTCGTTTTCCACAGGAATGTCACCAATTTTGAACACGGAGTTTGGCTTTCCTTATTCTGGCTGCTGAAGGATTTCACTGCCTTCACTTACTGTCGTGTATATTACACCAGTAACACTTAGCAGTGTCTTTAGCAGGATGAGGCACACACATGTTCATAGTAGACTCCTTCTGGGTGTGTTAGCAGTGACATGGGAACATTAATCTTTCCACAGCTGGATGGGTTTACAGTTATCACCCATATATTATTGGGCAGGAGTATGCAATTCTTCTTCTTCTTCTGATCTTCTTCTGCACCATCACAGGGCCAGTCACTTACAATAAAGTCTTTGCGTTGAGAATGTTTCAACCACTCTGCCGTGATACTGACTACATGGTTGTTGTGCAATGGGCTTTAATAGATTAATAGAAGAGACAATCTGGAGGATTAATTGATGACGGGAAATGAGCGAAAAAAGATAATACGAACCTATGTCTGGCAATGCAGTCCTGTTCCAACCTGCTGGTCAGGTGCGCTACAGGATTCCACGGTGCTGCTGCCACTCCCAGCAGGCTGGTGGTTACTGCAGGTTATGACGAGTCAGAAATGACAGCTACTGGCCTGAACATCCAGAAGTTGCTGCAGATCCTAACAAGCCGGAAGTTGCTGCCTGTGTGGACATGGTGGAGGTCGCTGAACAAAGGGGAAGATACAATAAGCATCAGTAAATAAAGACAGGGAGTTGAAAATCATGTATTTACTCTTATACATCTTCTTCAAAGCAGAGGCAGAAGACGATTTTGGTTGCTGTTGATGCATCAGTGTCCTTCCACTAACTTATTAAGACTGAAATTGCCTCCAGTTTATGTTACTCTCACAATCACGCGACCAGTTGCAGCATTGTCATTATTTCCACAAATTTTTCACCCATGATGTCTCAATTTAGAGTACCTTCTGGTGGCAGAATTGTCAAAAAGGCAATCGGTCAGGGGCTATGGAAGAGCACACCGCTGCAGTCCCATCTGTTTGGCAGCAGGGAGAACCATTAATAGTTCAGTAAGTTACTACTCTGGTGTGCTGTTCACTGCAAAAAGTGCAGGACACAGGAGAAATGTTACGTAACGGCTGGAATGGTGGCAGTTGCTTCTTGCACTGCGGAGGAGGCCAATTGATTAGCCATTTCAAAGACGTAAATCAGCAGTTTGACCACCCACAGTGTCTGTAAGAGTTCCAAAGTGTCTCAACATCCCATCCCACTTCATCGCCATTATTTGTCGAAAATCATACATTTTATGCCTTCCATTATCCCATCTGTCCAACTATCAAATGTGAAGTTATACTCCCAGTCCTTCATTGTATGATTACATGTAATATGATTATTAAACTCCTCTGTTCAATGCCCACATCAAACAAGTTGTACACATTGCGTACACTTACACACTTACACACACACACACACACACACACACACACACACACACACACACACACGTACATATATATATACATACAGATATGCCATGCCTTTCCCACCAACAGCTCAACGCAAAGAAGTTCACAAAGGTGTGAGGTGGTGGGAGGGGAATGGGAGGTAGGTGAGGCATGGCTCTAGGACAGTTTCGAGCATTCTTTTGTGGTGTTGTTGTGGAATAGAGCAGTCAGTTTTAAAACCTCTAGGTGTGCTTACACAGGCACGATCGAAAAGAGAATGGCGGAGGACAGGGGAAAATTGGGGGGGGGGGGGGGGCGGGGGGTGCTGGTGGCTGGTGGAAAGTGTGGAGGCAACAGTAAGACGAACTGGCAGCGGTGTAATGTCCTCAAACATAAATTGAGTAACTAAATGAAGAATGTATCTTGTGTCCTTCCTCTTCTGTAGCTCAGGACTAAGTCTTTCTACCACCAGTTCGCAAGTCGGGGCGCGGAGGGGAAATGGGTGAGGAATGGGGAGGGAAAGTTGGTGTGGAGGGGTTTTGATGTCATTAGTGTGATGTTACCAACTCTACGTCACACAGAGGTGGTGCACCAACCAAGAACAGCCACCATCATGAATAAATCTGGCAACAACAGAGACTGCTCTGACTCTAGCTGTGTTCCACTACTGCTGTTATCTTACTGAAATGTAAGCTGAGTGTGACTTCCCATCAAGGGCAACAATACAGGGCTTACAATTTCGTCAACATATCGCGGGTTTTAAGGGTGTTGCGCATGACAACCAGAGGGGTCCTGCTGTGCAAAGAAGTGGCACTTCAAAACAAAGCTCTTGGTTGTGAAGTCGTATGATGAGTGGCAGTTAGGTTGGTATTCTATTTCTGTCTGGAGCGTCTCAGGACACGACTTCGCTGGTCACAGGGCCCAGGTCGAAGCAGGACTCATCACTGAAGAAACTTGTACTACAGCCAATGAGATTCCCCGTAGAGGACATGTCTGTAGGTGCCCTGGACAGTGGTGGAATACCAACCTGCCTCGAACGCCATATAGCCCGGCAGCCCAGGTGATGGACTGAGGTGACATTTCTGTTCATAGCAGGACACCTTTGGTTGTCGTCCATGACACTCTTACGGCATAGCAAAATGGCGACGATATTCCACACTCCGTTTTGTTGCTCTTCATCGCATTCTATCCTAGGCTTACATTTCAGCAAGATAATATAGACCCACACAGAATGAGAGTTTCTATTGTTTTCCCTCTTACTTGTCAAACCCTACGTTCTCCAAAAAGGTCGCTGTATCTCTCCCCAATTGACAAAGTTTGGCGCATTATGGGTAGGTCTGAGTTTGATGTAACGCACCAATTGGATACAGTCTGGCCCAATATCCCTAAAGAGAAGTTCCATCAACTCTATCAACGCCTAGCGAAATAACTGTTTGTATGGCGGCCAAAGGTGGCTCAGTGCGGTTGGTTTGCTAATTTATTTTTCATATTTTCTTAGAGTGTGTTACTTTCTTCGCAAATACTGTGGTGAATCTATATCACAAGCATACAGAATGAAGAAAACGTCGCGCACTCAGGCTTCGAAGCACGTTTCCTCACGTACTGGCAATTAAAAAAGTCTGTCACGAAATTTCGTCCTGCGTATATTTCGGTCAGTAAATGAACGTTAAAGATCGGTAATCAAGCAACAAGTTAATCACATGTACGGTAACTACCTGTCAGCTAACACAGCAGTGCTGTGCTGCTGCGGCAGTGAATAGCGTGTTTGCTTAATATGCAGGAGATCAAATGGTCGAGGCTTATTTGTTTTTATTTGCTAAAAGTAGTCTGCGTGATACTGTATCTGCAGTCTTAATCGTTATACAGCCATTACAGTGGGTCCTCTATATAAAATTTGCAATTATGTACTAAGAACACAGAGATGGAAATACAGTCGTTTTCATTGCTCAGCTTCTAAAGAAGCCTTCGGGAATCGAATTGTTTCACGCGTAGATTCCAAAGATGTTTTCTATGTATTCTCCCGCAATGATCCCATGGACATAATTTTCAATCCACGTTGCTAGCTGTGCTGGTGATGTAAGGACCTAACGAAATTTAATGGACCTGAATGTGGCAACAAGAATAGTTGGTATTAGTCGAATCGAGTGTACACACAAAACAAGTTTGGAATCCAGTAGAAGCAGTGGACTGAAACAATTAGCATCCCCGACATGCAAAAAGTTTCTTTAATAGCTGACCAATGAAAACTCTTGTACTCTAATTTTTGTGTTCATAGTGTGTAACTCAAAATGTTTTCTAGAAGACCTACTGTATGACGATTAAGGTGCCAGATAGCGTAAAACGCACACTACTTTAAGGAAATAAAACAAAAAAGTCTCGACTCGGAATCGAAGCCTCGACATCCTACACACTAACCCAAAATATTATCCACTGCACCAACAGCACAGCAGTAGCACTATGTCCTAAAAGAGGTAGTTTCGTACACGTGATTACAGTGTTGCCAGATTGCCAATCTTTAACGTCCATTTACTACCCGAAGTATACACAGGAGTAAATTTTGTGACAGACATTTTTGTATTGCTAGTATGCAAGCAATCACGCCACGAATTCCAAGTGCGCGAATTTTTCTTCACCATGTATAATTACAGCGAAAGTGACAAATGATCCATTACGTGCAGATGCAGACCAAGCCCTAACTTTTAGGGGAATTAGCGAGATGCCGAGAGTAATGAGGCAAATTAGCAATGGCACTACATTGAGTGGTGTAAGCTTAGAAGTTAGGGGTTATCGGCATCGATGTTGTCGAGTTCCATTTAAGGATGTTTACGGAATACAGAATAATTTGCCGTATTGAAAGTGTATTTCTAATCTGCAGGTGTTAAAAGAAATAACCGTTGAACTGAACAGGAAGTTTGCACAAAGACGATCCCGAGAATCAGACCACCTATATCCTATGCTACAACCCCAGACTTAAAAGAAACATACGCAGTTGTTATAATTCTTGCCGACACCTTTTCTTCCACGGAGGAAGGCGCAGAATCTTGGAGACTGTGCAGCAGTGCTGGCCGTCCCCTGCCAGGCGGCAGTTGTGTTCGGAAACGCACGCGAGAGAGCTGCCGCCTGCTCCGCGCCTGTAACCCTGGCGTCTGATGAGCTGCTGCTAATTGAGGAGTAGACTCACCGTACCAAGCAGCAGATTAAGCCGCGCCTTGCGACCAGTTAATTAGGACCTGCCGCGCTCCACTGTCGAGAACAAGCCGCTGCCTCTAGGTCTGCCACCGTAACTGACACTGGCTGTCTCTCCCACACCTGCAGTATCTTTGCTGAGTGAAACACGTGCGGTACGAAAGAGAGAGTCACAGAGCATCCGCTCAAATTTATACCGAAACTACTGCACTGCAAAGGGCAAATTATTACGGAGCAATGGGGAGCAGAGCGGAGATCACATTCAGGTGAAGACCTCATGGCAGGAGAAAATAAAATATCAGGTTACATGTATTTTATTTATCTCTTACCAAACAGCAAGAGTAATTCTGGAAACTGGCATAGGATGCTGCTGTGTTGGCTGAATTCTAAGTAGTGGTTTCATGTAACACTCCACACTTGTCAATCTTATAGAAGTATCTTCATCTCTGCATAACTGTTTCTACTTGTATCCACTTGAACAAATACGTCAATATCTTCTATCTCCACTCTTCCATCCGTTATCAGAGTCTCTTCGTGTGTCCTATCAATCTATCCATTAATAAAAGTCAGATAGATTAAGTGGTGCTGCTTCGTTAGTTACCAAATCGAAACACCTATTCTTCATATTCTTCTGTAGCACAACACTTCAAAACCCTGAATTCATCTCTGTCTGCTTTTGACTTCCATACATGGCTATATTCTTCATACTTCCAGGAAAGCCTTCCTAATTCTTAAATTTATGTTACATGCTAACAGGTTCAAAAACTCTTGTATGCCTTTGTCAGTCAGTATTTTACATCCTGTTTAACTGAGCATTATACAGTTAGCTGACCAAACAACTAATTTGCTTTCGTCTCTCATTTCCTAATCAAATTTCGTCAGCCTCGTCTGTTTCAATTACACTTCACTCTATTATCCTTGTCTGTTTCTTGTTGATGTTCAGCTTACAACATCTTTTCGGACATTGTTTATGCTGTTCAAATGTGCTTCGAAGTCGTTTGTCGTCTGTAACAGAATTACACGGTATTAAAGTTTCTCCCTGAACTTCATTTCCTCTTAGAAATCTCTCATTGACTTACTCTACTGCTTTCTCTGAGTACAGATTCGGTAAAGAATGGGAGACAGGCTGCTATACTGTCATTCTCCTTTCTCCACTTTTGCTTCCTTCTACTTCTATAACTGCAACTGGATTTCTGAAGAACTTGTAGATATATGTTCTCTTTTTTTTAGCCCCTCTCATTTCAAAATTCTTAACAATGAGTGCATTTGTATTCCAATACAAGCCATTCAGTCGATACACGACTGACCTAAAATTGTGATGATTAGATTTACCGCCCCTATGAAGAACTATGGAAGTGATTAAATACAGTATGTATTAACTATTATTCAGTGGTAAGTTTGTCTTACATCAGAAACTACACAGGACAATCATCTGCGCTCACCAGACGAACAACGTTTTAGTCTGTTATGTAATCTTCCCGAAGGAAAAAAACAGAAAATTTAGTCAGTAAGATCTCCGTCTGAGTTGCAAATGTAATTTTAGTTAGTGGCGAGTTCCAAACGTTTCGTTCATCCTGAAAATATTCCCAATATTTGAAGATAAAATGTTATTAACAAAACAAGAAACACAAAAAAATCTTGCCCAGAAATTACAGCAGTGCAATAAACCTTATCCGGAATACTAGCATTTGTAATGTTTCTCTGTGGATAATGCACTTGTTTTTGCATCGTATAAATGTAACAAATATTACCTTACTGCATTACGTATGTCTTAGAGCAAAATGTTTGTATATCATGTCTTGTAATTAGCACTGTGTCACCTAATACAGGTAATGGTTAAGAATGAAAGAAACATTCGAATCTAGGTACTAATACAAATCTCTGAAGGAAACATTAATTAATAAACTACAAATATACTGATTTACTGATGCCGCTACCATCACAATGTTGTAGTTACGAAAACAGTAATTTTATTTTCCAGGGGATAAATGGAACTAAAACCGAACAGGTTGTATTGTATTAAAGAAAATAGAAAATTCGTAGTATGCGACGGTGAAGAACTACTTTCAGTTTACAAGTAATCATAAAACTGTAATATGTCGAGGGGAAGCTATTACAAAACTGTAACGAGACAGACTCATCAGACAGCAAGTGCAAATGTAGCTTATGAAGAGTTATTTGGGAAAAGGGAGGTGTACTAGATTGTATTAAGCTAGTAAGCCGACATCTTGGATAATATAAAGACAAAGAAGAAAGGAATATTTACTTAATAAAATAGACTAAGCAAGCAGTAGATTATATTCCACATCCAAGGAAAGGAAATAAAAAGGAATTTCACACATAAAAAGACGCTGGTTGAAGAAAAACATAACAAGACCACTATTGAAGAAGCTGCTACGTAAGAGTACATGAAACAATAATACGAAAAGTCATGTGACGAGGGCCTCCTGTCGGGTAGACCGCTCGCCTGGTGCAAGTCTTTCGATTTGCCACTTCGGGAACTTGCGCGTCGATGGGGATGAAATGATGATGATTAGGACAACACTACACTCAGTTTCTGAGCGGAGAAAATCTCCGTGCCAGCCGTGAATCTAACCCGGGCCCTTAAGATTGACAGTCTGTCGCGCTGACCACTCAGCAACCGGGGGCGAACAGTATATAGTAATAAAAATATACGATATTCAGTTGAAAGTACTACGGATGTGAGCAACATGAAACAGGATAATACGTTAGGTGGATAGCGCATTTTTTGATTTTGTAAGAACACAGTGAAATATCTGCTAATATTCGATGAACTCTATATATAGCTTAAAAGATGGGGATCACGAGCAGAGGTAGTTAATAAATTACGCAACTAATATAAATTAGTATTGTAATTTTAAGTGTATTAATCCATTTGAGGTTTAAGGAAACAAAACTCTGCTGCAGATTTTTGATGTTTCTGTAAAATAATAGTGGGAAAGTAAAGGAAAATGAACTCAAAAAATTTACTACAGTGTATCTGCATAGTGAAACAGTGCTCTGACAGACGAACAATGATGCAATTACTTTACTGCAGTTGGACAAATATTTGGGGGCACAGCCATGCTGGAACATAAATGTAGGTGCTATCCAATCCTGCAGGATAGGCTGTTGTAGCTGACAAAGAAAAGCACCTGTGCAGTGTCCTCATTAAGCCGCAAATTTTAGTCGTGATCAGATCAGTATTGTGTGTGATTGTCGGAGCTAGGTGGCTTCAACCATGGCGAAAATTTTGGTGCTCATATTGTCGTTACTTCTGTGACCAACTAGCCAAAGTTCACGATGATTCAACAGGCACCGCCTACGTGGAGAGCGGATAAACATAATCCGCTAAACCAAAGCTCGGATGAACATGTATGTGGAGTGATCGTTCCAGACGCACATTTAGGAGGAGTGTGACGAAAAATAAGTTGACCTCATCTTAAATAGTCAGTGCAGAGAAGGCTGTCGCACTCGCGAACCTTGTCGGCCCCAAAGAAACTCGACGGGAGCCACATAAGCTGCGAATTGCAAGCCTAGCTGGAATTTCAAATCCAGGCACCAGTGACACAAATTCCCGTAATATCACACTGTTTCCATCTTATCACCGAGTTTGCTACCCAAGATCGAAACGTCGCGAGGCTTTGGTGAAGATTTGCGCAGCAATATAGTGGTATTCCATGAGCTATATTGGTACTTTGTGTTAAGTTTTTAATATTGACTATTAGAATTTCAGATATGCTACAGTAAAGGAATGGACGAACATAATGAAGTCAATCATTCAAACATTAAATTTTCTAAAGCTAGTCCTTGTCTGAGTAAAACAATATAGAATTGTGGGTCCGCCTTGATACAAGCAATTTATGTTTCTTTGATTCCTCATAGTAGTTTGGGTGAAATATCTCAATTTGCAGTTGGTAGTTTTGTTCATACTGTCGTGTTGTTCGAGAAGTAAGGTCCCATGTTAAATTGGTACAGCCATGAATGAAATACATCGACGAAGACACGTCCTCAAGAGTTTCTTTATGGCGACACTGCTGCAAGAGTACTTAGGCGTGAACGCAGAACCACTCGGTCCCCTCTGAAGCACACTCTTTGGTAGCTCGCTTTGATTTCCAGTCTGATAGCAGCATCACTGTAGTTCAGACCCAGCAGGAGCGAGCTAGAGTCATTACACAGAACATTGTTCTAATTTTCATAGTTAAGTGCAAACAGAGTTTCGACTATGATTCAGCACAGTATACAACCGGTTGCGGTTTCTAGGTACTATTCAGGACATGTACTTCTGTTAGAAGTACATTAAAGTGATCCAGTGAAACTAATCTAATATTCATCATACGCTGCAGCATCCACAAAACCTCCTCCAGAGAGGAAAAGTACTTGAAACTGTCATATTGCTAACGCATTTGTAAATTGTTGTTGTTGTTGTCTTCAGTCCTGAGACTGGTTTGATGCAGCTCTCCATGCTACTCTATCCTTTGGAAGCTTATTCATCTCCCAGTACTTTCTGCAACCTACATCCTTCTGAATCCGCTTAGTGTATTCATCTCTTGGTTTCACTCTACAATTTTTACCTTCCACGCTGCCATCCAACGCTGCTCTCTTCTTCTTATCAAGTTGTGCCACAAACTCGTTCCCAATTCTATTCAATATCTCCTCATTAGTTACGTGATCTACCCATCTAATCTTCAGCATTCTTCTGTAGCACCACATTTCTAAAGCTTCTATTTTCTTCTTGTCCAAACTATCTATCGTCTATGTTTCACTTCCATACATGGCTACACTTCACACAAATTCTTTCAGAAACGACTTCCTGACAGTTAAATCTATACTCGATATATAGCGACAAGTAATTTATTATGTTTGTTGAAGTGTGTTTCCTCTTCCGCTGTATACATGGTTCCGTTACGTAAATCTGACTAATGCCTTTGCTCCACATCAGTGTGCAATAATCACCCACCGATAGTAGGTGGAAGGACTAGCAGCGGGTCGGGGTCACGCGAATAGCAGGGCAGTCGTTGTCTTACAGTACAAATGAAGCGATTTATCTGACATCCAGAAAGCACTAACATTAGCTTTCGGGCCATGCTTGGAAGAATTTCTGACGTGGCTAGATCTGTAAGCTGTTAGTGTGCCGAGATGGTTAACGATACCGTGCGTGACAAAATGACGTTATTCTAAACTGGCGCCGAGGCAAATGTGGTGCGTCACGGGACAGGGGTGAACATGAGATGCGACGATGTCTGTCTGAGAACAGACTTGCAACTGTAACTGACCGCCCAGAGAAACGAAGGGGCTACCAACAGCGTCTCCTCAACGACCGTTCATCGAACGTTGCTAGATATAGGCCTCCAGTACTTCAACAGTAGGTCGACTGAGTGGCGACAAGGTACCTTTTCGAAAGAATCACTTTTATGCTCCATGAGACACGTGACGAATGACCTGTACGGCATGAAATACCTAAAAACAACAGTGGCTCCAGGCTGGAGGAATGAGCGTAATGGTCTAGGTGGAAGTTTTCGTGGAATTCACTGGGTCATATCCAACCGTGAGTGATATAATTTTTTTCAAATTCAAATGGCTCTGAGCACTATGAGACTTAACATCTGATATAAACATAACCAACCTAAGGACATCACACACATCCATGCCCGAGACCGGATTCGACCCTGCGACCATAGCGGTCGCCCGGTTTCAGACTGAAGCACCTAGAATTCTCGGCCACACCGGCCGGCATTTTTTTTTTCCTCGACACGATGACTTCTGCCAGCCGGACAGTGCACATGTCACACAGCTCGCTGTGTGAGTGGTTCGAAGAGCATCAGGATATGTTTACCATGCTCTCCTGGCCAAAAAAATCCTTGAATTGCTCTAGAATCTGAGGGACGGCCTGGATGAGACTGTTCCCACCATGAATTGAATCTTCAGCCGAGAAACGTAACAAAGCTGGCCACCGCGTGGCACCACGGCTCCATTGGTAACTTCCATAACATCAGTGACGACTCTCTTCCTGCACGACTCGCAGTGGTCCATTCAGCAAAGGTTTCGTCGTTGCTCAGTTCTCAACAGATGATCAGCAAGTAGCACCTTATCCGGTTGCTGGGTCCTACTTTCGCTTGTTTATTTGCAGAGAAGAGGATTGGTCAGGACTTCCCCCTCAACTGGAAACGGATTTCTTCACCTACATAGTTAAAGGCCCTTGCACCCACTGTCAGAGCCGACGTCAGTCGTCGGTGCAGCAAATAGTTTACTGATTCTCATCGGGAAAATGTTGAATATAAGGAATTCATTACGAATTTGATTGCATTAGAAAGCACAGTTTCGTGCCGCAGAGGAAATATTATTTTCTTCTAAAGAATCACTCTGAACAGTTCCGAAAAAACTCGAATTCGAATTTAAATGGATAACAGCACGGTCGATGATCAGTTGTTCTTATTGACAAACCGTAGTGATGCAACCATGCAAACATGTGAGATGCACACCTATGTGCTAGGAAGAGGAGACTAAAGTTTAACGTGATGTCGACAGCGAGATCATTGGAGATGGACCACAATCTCGGAGTAGGGAGGAATGGAGAACGAAATCGGCGGTGCACTTTCGAAGAAAACACCCCAGCATTGCCCTGAAGTAATTTAGGGAAATCACGAAAAAGCAAAACTACGATGGCCCGATGCAGGTTTGAGCCAGCGTCTTCCCGAAAGGGTGTCTAGTGTGCTAACCACTGCCCCACTTCGCTCGACACATAGGTGGTGCTATCCAAGCAAGACACAGACTAGAAAACATTTCTGTCAATTACAGAGTCTTGAAGATTGGTGGATTCAAGTTAAGATGATTTTGGGACTCTGTCTGTCGTTCGTACTGTACGAGGGAAATGTGTGATAAATCTTATGGGACTTAACTGCTAAGATCCTGAGATTACACACTACTTAACCTAAACTACCCTAAGGACAAACACACACAACCATGCCCGAGGTAGGACTCGATCCTCCGCCGGGACCAGCCGCACATGCCATGACTGCAGCGCAATGACGGCGCCGCTAATCCAGCGCGGCGCTGCACGAGGGATTCAGACTACAATTAACGTTTAAATGAAAATAAACAGTACTAAAAGATAAAGGTAAAATTGTTCAATCATGTTGTACATACGGTCTACTTCAGAATATGGAGAAGATGTCTTGCCGACAGTGATTTCCTACTCATTTTAGGAAAGCATGTTCTTCTCACGAAGCGAAGTGTTTCATACGTGGTTAGCAAGGTCATAATCGGACTATCTGTTCACAACCCCATCAGGTGCAGCTCCAGTCTAACGCGTAGCCACTGACAAGGAAAGCATTGAGTATGAGGTTGCAAAAGGCCAATTATGCTTACAGCTTTGGACGCCTTACATATTGTCTGCCACACAACCACAATATTGGCTGCTAATGGTAACGGGAGGCGGCACAGGGGGTACCCAACCGTGACCACAGCTTGTGGCTATGCAGTATAGTTCAAGTGCGTAGAAGACGAGTAACTCACAATAGTGCTACATTGCTTGTGCTGCTCATACAAAGCCAAGTAATGGCACCTGTAAACTAAGCTTACGTGCATTATATTTACAACAACAACTGATGAATTTGAAATTTGTACGAAGAAGAACCCAAGGAAATTCGCGGAAGGAGAAAGAAGGGGAAGATGAAGTATTAACGTTTCTGCAAGATGAGGCATTGGAATGTGTGGTGTCGTATACGGTCGAGTGTGTGGATTATGTACATAAGGAGTACAATGATGACGATACGTGCTTAATAAGTGAAAGTGATAGCGAAACACTTGTTAAGTCAGTGAAACGTAGTAAAGGACGGAAAATGCATTAACCACAACTACGTATAGAGAACATCTTCCGCAGTATAGTAAATGAAACAATGGCTAAACCATTCCGAATAAGTCCGCAGCAATATGAGCGTGTAGTGCATAAGAAGAACTAACGACGTTCAAAGGAGGACAAGGCGCACTTATTACAAGAACTTTTGTTTTGAGCGTTTGCAAAATGCTCAATACAGTTACAGAAAGGCCATAAACGGGACCTTCAATATTTTGTTCATCAAACTGAGCGTGACATAGATTACAGTAATTTCAGCCAGCCGCGGTGGTCTCGCGGTTCTAGGAGCGCAGTCCGGAACCTTGGGACTGTTACGGTCGCAGGTTCGAATCCTGCCTCGGGCATGGATGTGTGTGATGTCCTTAGGTTAGTTAGGTTTAAGTAGTTCTAAGTTCTAGGGGACTGATGACCACAGCAGTTGACTCCCACAGTGCTCAGAGCCATTTGAACCATTTGAACAGTAATTTCAAGGGAAGTAGTGCATGGTCGCATGCCTTCAGACAAAGTTACAGATTTGGAAGACATAAGAAGCTGAAATTTCAAACAAAGCGTCAACTTGACGATTCACAGCAAACTATGTAGTTGGTCTGAAAATTTGTAGACGAGATACACAAACTTATTCCATCGTTCTGTAAGGAATTGGTGTCCACCTCCAACCAATAGGGAAGGTAGATGTACCAAGGGCGTTTGATCAAGATCAACTTAACATCAATGCCTTAACGTTCTTGATTACAATTATGTCGACTACTAAAATGGATAGAAAATTTTGTGGAAAGTTACTTACTGGCTGCGAAAACTTGAAGGTGCTCTGACTCCTTTAATTCTTGGTCGCGTGCATGATCTTGCAGGGGCAGTAGAGAATATAGACGACACTGCAAGCAAGAATGGAAAAATGGGCGTAAAAGAAATCCAACTGCCGAATGAGCACTAATTTTGACCAATAGTTGGAAAAAATTATATACTTTTGCTTGAGTCTCGGTCAGAGTATTAAAATTACACTCCTCTAGAGCACTGTTGTTGTTGATATGGTCTTCAGTCCAGAGACTGGTTTGATGCAGCTCTTCATGCTACTCTACCCTGTGCAAGCTTCTTCATTATTGCAACCAACATCCTTCTAAATCAGTTTAGTGTATTCATGGCGTGATATCCCACTACCATTTTTACCCTCTGCACTTCCCTCCAATACTAAACTGATCATCTTTTGATGCCGCAGAACATCTCCTACCAACCAATCCCTTGTTCTAGTCAAGTTGAACCATAAATTCCTCTTCTTCCCAATTCTATTCAATACCCCCTGATTAGTTACGTGAGCTACCCATCTAATCTTCAGCATTCTTCTGTAGCACCCAATTTCTAAAGCATCTATTATCTTCTTGTTTAAACTATTTATCGTCCATGTCTCACTTCCATACATGGTTACACTCCATACAAGTACTTTCAGAAAAGACTTCATGACACTTAAATCTATACTCTATGTTAACAAATTTCTCTTCCTCAGAAACGTTTTCCTTGCCATGGCCAGAGTACATTTTATATCCCCTCTACTTGTGCCATCATTAGCTATTTTCCTTCCCAAATAGCAGAACTCATACACTACTTTAAGTGTCTCATATCCTAACCTAATTCCCTCAGCGTCACCTCATTTAATTCGACTACTACGTTTTGGTTTTGTTGGTGTCCATCTTATATCCTCCTTTCAAGACACTATCCAATTCGTTCAACTGCTCTTCCAGGGTCTTTTCTGTCTCTGACAGAATTACAATGTCATCGGAAAACTTCAAAGTTTTTATTTCTTCTCCATGCATTTCAATTCCTATTCCATTTTTTTCTTTTGTTTCCTTTACTGCTTGCTCAACATACAGATTAAATAGCACTGTATCACCCATTCTCAAGCACTGCCTCCCTTTCGTGCACATCGGCTCTTATAACTGACATCTGGTTTTTGTACAAATTGTAAATAGCCTTTCGCTCCTTGTATTTGACCCTTGCCACCTTCAGAATTTGAAACAGGGTATTCCTGTAAACATTGCCAAGTGCTTTCTCAAAGTTTACAAGTGTTAGAAACGTAGGTTTGTCTCCCTAATTCTATCTTCTAAGATACGTCGTAGGGTCAGTATTGTCTCACGTGTTCCAACATTTCTACGGAATCCAAACTGATCTTTCCCGAGGTTGGCTTTCACCAGCATTTCCATTGGTGTGTAAGGAATTCGTGTTATTATTTTGCTGCCGTGACTTATTAAACTGATGGGTCCGTAATTTTCTCACCTGTCAATACTTTCTCTGTTTGGTATTTTAATTATTATATTCTTCTTGATGTCTGAGGGTATGTCACCTGTTTCACACAACCTGCTCACTAGATGGTAATCATATCTCCCATTTCATCTTCATCTACGTACTCTTCCATTTCCATAATATTGTCCTCAAGTGCATCGTCCTTGTGTAGACACGCTACGGACTCTTTCCACCTTCTGCCTTCCCTTCTTTGTTTACAACTGTTTTTCAGTCTGAGCTCCTCATATTCATACTAGTGGTTCTCTTCTATCCAAAGGTCGCATTTCCTTGGCAGTATCTGTCTTACCTCTTGTGATATATGCCTCTACATTCTTACATTTGTCCTCTAGCCATCCCTGCTTAGCCATTTTACACTTACTGTTGATCTCACTTTTGAGACGTTTGTATTCCATTTTGCTTGCTTCATTTCCTGCATTGTTATATTTGCCCCTTTCATCAATTAAAATCAATATCACTTCTGTTTCCCAAGGATATCTACTAATCCTCGTCTTTTTACCTACTTGATCCTTTGCTGCCATTACTATTTAGTCTCTCTACTGTATTTCTTTCCCCCGTTCTTCTCAATTGTTCCCTAATGCCCTCTCTGAAACTCTCTGCAACCTCCGTTTCTTTCAGTCTATCCAGTTCCCATCTCCTTAAATTTCCTCCTTTTTGCAGTTTCTTAAGTCTTAATCTACAGCTGATAACCAACAGATTGAGGGTCGAGCCCACATGCACTCCTGGAAGTGTCTTAGAATTAAAAACCCTGTTCATAAGTCTCTGTATTACCATTATATAATCTATCTGAAACCTTCCAGGGTCTCCAGGCCTCTTGCACGTATACAACCTTCTTTTATGATTCTTAAATCTCGTGTTAGCTATGTTTAAATTATGCTCTGTGCAAAATTCTACCAGGCGGCTTCCTCTTTCATTTCTTACCCCTATGTAACATTCACCTACTACTTTTCCTTCTTTTCGTTTTCCTGCTATCGAATTCCAGTCCTCCATGACTATTAAATTTTCGTCTCCCCTCACTGTCTGAGTAATTTCTTTTATCTAATTATGCATTGCTTCAATCTCTTCGTCATATAAACCTGTACTACTATGGTAGGCGATGGCTTCGTGTCTATCTCTGCGCAATAATGTCTTCACTATGCTGTTCGTAGTAGCTTACCCGCGCTCCTATATTTTTATTCATTATTAAACGTACTACTGCATTACCCCTATTTGATTGTGTATTTATAACCTTATATTCACTGACCAGTCTTGCTCCTCTGCCACCGAACTCCTCTAATTACCACTATAGCTAGCTTTGACTTATCAATTTCCCTTTTTAAAATTTCTGACCTACCTCCACGATTAAGGGATCGGATATTCCACGCTCTTATCCATAAAATACCAGTTTCCTTTCTCCTGATAACAACGTCCTCCTTTGTGGTCCCGGCGAGGAGATCCCAATGGGGGACTGTTTTAGCTGCAGAATATTTTACCCAAGATGACGCCATCATCATTTAACCATACAGTAAAGCTGCATCTCGTCCGGAAAAATTACGACCATATTTTCACCCTGCTTTCAGCACCAGCACAGCAAGGCCGTTTTGGTTAAAGTAATAAGGCCACGTCAGTCAATAATCCAGTGTTGCCCCTGTAACTACTGAAAAGGCTGCTGCCCCTTTACAGGAACCATACGTTTGTCTGACCTCTCAACCCATGCCCCTCCGTGGTGGTTGCACCTACAATATGTATTTCTATCTGTGTAGCTGAAGCACGAAAGCCTCCCCACCAACAGTCGCATGGTTCGAGGGAGGAGATAGAGCAAGGTAACCTTGTTGAAAAGTGTGTGACATTACAATTCGTACAACTTGCAACCACTTGACAAATTCATCCTCTGGATTTTAGTTTTCCCAATCAAAATATAAGTACTTAGATTTGTGATCTAGGCTTCTTACGACAAAAAAAACTTTCTTTTTTCAGTTATTAAATGATTTGTATGTTACTTTACCATTTTGTGACCTTTAGTCTGTGATGTTACCTAGTCGACTTGCGCTGCTCCAGAAAACGCAAAAAATCACAGACCTCATCGACAAGATGGCATACTACTAGAAATATTTCCGAAGTGAGAAAGGTATGCTTGGAGTGATACCGTATTCTTTGACTTTCAGAAGGGGTTAGATACAGCTCCAGCCTGGCGCATAAAGAACAAAATACCAGCGTATGCAGAATGAGATAAGCTCTTTAATTGCATCAAGAGTTCTTAATAAACATAACACAGCATTTAGTTCTCAACTGTGAGAAATCTTCAGATGTAAAAGGAATTTCTGGTGAGACTCAACGGAGTGATGCAGGGACATTACTTTTGAAAATACATGTAAATGAATTCTATGAGGCCTTTGCTAATGAAGTTGTACACAAAGATATTTCAACGTTCGAAAAATATAGTGATATTCTGAAAGAGCTGGTTGCTCGGATTGTCAGTTAAACCTCATTATAAACTCACGTATCGTATTGCACATAAACAGTCCGAAAGCCCTCTCATTGTATGATTATAGTATTGCAAGAAAATTACTGGAAGTAGTTACATCCATTACATATTTAGGAGGATGCGTAAGGAGCGGTTTCAGGTGGAAAGACCATATGAAACTGTTCGCAGATAGAGCAAATGCCTGACAGATTCATCGGAAGAACAATCATGAACTGTAGTCCTTACAGAACTCTCGTACGCGAATGATGCTCTCCGTCCGAGATATGGCCAGACAGGACTGCTAGTTGAAATGGAGAGGTTCCAAAAGAAACGAGCACGTTTAGTTAAAGGTTGATTAACAAAGCTGGAAAGCATCACGGAAATGCTTAATTAATTACAATGGCAGACGCTGCAAGAAAGAGTCTGCATATCATGGTGTGGTTTACTGTTAAAAGCCGGATAGCGTATGTCTGTATGTTACCCAATGTATCACTTCTCTATGTTACACTTCTGAAAAGATCATGAAACTCGTACTTGAGATTAACGACAAGTTTTCTTCCCACGGACCAGTCAGGACAGTGGTAAGTCATGAAGTAACTGAGAGCTGTGTACAAATACGTTCAGCCACACGTCATAAGTTGACTTGTCAAGCGTACATGCAACTACTGAATAAAAAATGATGTCATAGGTGCTATTTATTAGAACTTATATTTAGACGAGTCGAGCACACCCGTGGGATGAACCGCAAGAGAAACAAAAACAAGTGCAAAAGAGGTCTGAAGTGAATTTAGTTAACTACTAAGAGAAATAAAGGTATTAGTCAGTGTATATAATTAACGAAAAATCCAATCTAAAGATGAAAGTGGTTTTGGACTCAAAAGGGAGATACGTGATGGGAATTACTAGAATATACAGAATTATAAAACGATGATGAACGAATTACGAAGGAAGGGTAATTATTTCACCTATAAAACTGAAAACGTCTTGGACGGTAAATTTAGTATGCAAAAGGACAGTATATATTCCAAATACTATATCTGGTGGACTCTGAAGATAAAAAAATTCGGAACTAGACGAAATGAAAGGTTTGGAGACACCATTAGACAGTACGTGGCAGCTGCATGGATGCATTTATGTACGTGATCTGCTCCTACTTCTCAATAAGCTACTAAGTACCAAACTAGGACTTTTAAATCATCCTGTATCATCTCGGAAGGGAGACGTTATTCTTCGTGTTGTCATGGTACGTGGGAGTACGGGGTAATGAACGAGCAACAGCGACAGCCAAAATGGCACACGATGTGTGAAACTCGCTGCATGTGAACTTCTTCTGTTGGTGCAGAACAATGAATGAAAAAACAAGCCTCGGACAACAAAGTTACCTGGTTGGCAGTGGAAGACGCTCTAGCTACGGACGTGGATGAATGCATACTCCTCTGGATAGAACCGCTGTCCTTGTACAAGTGGATTCGCTGTTTGTTAGAATGCTTCAGTCTTTAATTCTTGTTGCACACGTAGATCAGTAATCAATAACTTGTTGGAATGTTACTTACATGCTACCTAGAGGGCAAGCCACAATTTGATTGGTGACTTGCTCCCTTATGTCTGTGCATTGTCGATGTTCACTCTTTCCCAGATGGAAACCCAGTCAACAGTTATTTGGAGACAACATTCACTGCTAACGCAATCGTGATTCCACTCCTATTTGGTTTACTTGCAGAGACTGTGTAAATCTGCAGCCGATCTTAATGGAAAAGCACTGTTCACCATTTCTGATGTTTTCGAACGAATGTAAAGCAGGGGACAATTTTCATCGGAATGATTCCACATATGTGCCCAAAAACTACTTGTCAGTATTACATATTGTTCACCATTTGCCGTTGACATCAACGGTTAAAATTACATGTCCCTAAACATATCTTTTAACGTGGTCCGAAAAACATTTTGGTCACCAGTTTTCTGGTCTCAAGTTATGAGTTTCCTTTTGTACAAAAGAAACCACTAGCACACGAAACTGCAATGACCTCTTATGGAGAGAAAGAGAATTTTTCTCAATTAATTTAAGTTTTTTCTCAAATTTTGATCTGTTTTGTGGAAACTCTAATACAAGTTGTATGTATTCACTTATTATGTTAGTATGCTACACTGTACGTCACATTATGCGCATTGGTAAACTACGTTAATTGCACTTGTTTTAACATATAGAGAAGTAAAAAGGAAGAAATTCTGAAAATATTTTTCAGTAAAACAGCATTAAGTGGAAGAGATATATTTAATACTTAGTAACTCACTACAATTGTTACTAGCCAGGTCTGCGAATAGCCACAGTTGTAGTTACGTTGAAGCTTATTATTACTACAGCATTATACATCATTCCGAGTCTGAGTGGGTATCCTACCAGTGCTTTTTGCGAGGCTCCTAGCCAGCATGGAGTCAGTTCACCCAGAGAACCGGTAAACAGGTGCGGCCTAGTGTATCCGTAGAAGAAGGCCTGCGTTAAATGGAGACAATGCAATGCAAATCAGAGTATTGGCCCGGTTTACTACTGATTCGCCCCACAAAGGGATGGACTAAGGCGAAATAAACTTATGAGGTGTACGCGGGTTCTGAAATCTTCTGACTGCGAATTCCAAGGCGCAACAGCAACCTCTGACCGCTGTGAAGACAGTGAAATTAAATATTACCTGAAAAGGGTGAATACAGAAAGTCCTCAGATAAGGAAGGCGCAGATAAGTCTGGTGTACATAAAACGTACAGAGTTTGAGAGAGATACATAACCTTCTCCAAAACAGTTGTGGCCGTACCTGGTATAGTATTTATAGAAACAAAAGAGCTTTTCTTCGTTTTAATTTAGAGACTTCTATTTCATTTTTATTCCGACGGGTTTCGTGGTCGCGCTTGGAATGGGCCTGCATCAACGAAACTAGTACGGGACAAAACCTTTTTCCAATCGAATGAAGCAAGTGAGCTCTGGAACAGTAAACGGGTGAGGCATGGGTTTTTGATATGGACGTTGCTGGTTTTGCTATTTCTATCTTACGTTGGTAAGAAAACAATTCACATTTATTTTATAACAACAATACGGAGAATTTGGTCGAATACAATTCTGCTAAATGTGCTCCTGTGTCCAGTTTCTCTTTGAAGAAATATCAATGTATGACAGTATTAACAATTTCTCTTGCAATAAAACTACAATTTTTAGTGTTAGAATATTGTTTAAAATGCGTTCAGTAGATAAACGCATGAAATTTAGGAGCTCAATTTCTTTATCGTCACATGAAAAAGGCATGTGTGAAATATGTTGTAAAATTTAAAAGTTAGTGGTTTCGAGGAATGTTTAAATGGACAAAATTTAAACGTATTATAAAGTTTAATGTCATAGATACTTATCCTAAGGGCTAATACGTTGGCGATGCAACCACCCTCCTCAGTCACTGGCAGTTCGTTTCAGTTCAAAATAATTGCAACATCCCAGTCTCTTCGCAAGGTCTTCCCAATACTTCATCCTGTGCCATAGCCTCCCTTCTCTCCTAGAACTTCTTTTCAGAAATATTAATTACGAATGTGTGATGTCTGATGATATATCTAATAAATTTTATGTTTCTCCTTCCCGTTTTATAATTTTCTCTCAACATTGACTTCTTTCAATGTTTCAACATATTTCTTTCTTTACGTCCGGTTGCTTCAAGTAGATTCCTTTCCAGTTCAACCAGCGTCCGTCTTTAGCTTTCATAGGGCAGTTTAATCCATAAAAATGATCTTGCAAAGGATTTTCTGACATTTATATTCATACGTTTCCTGGTTAAAATGTAGTTCTCTGTCACAAATGCCTGTTCTTTCAATTCAAAACTTCAGTTGCATTCAGCGACTGTAGCCCTCTCCTATTATAATACGTAGGTAAAAGGTAGTTTTGTCTGATCAATTTTGAGATCATAAATTGTTTTTATTTGCTTCTGTATTCGTCCGTACTACCACTACTTTATTTTCTTTTTGTTCGCTTATAATTTCCATAGACCACCTAGTCTAGGGGTACCGACATGATAGCTCAGAGTGTTCGGCCAAAGAGATATCGTCCTCTGTAATAAAGAAACTGAGTGAAAACATCTAGGATGAACTTGAACGGGTGTCATGGGATGTCCACCTCGAAGATTTGCAACTAACTAAATGAGATAGAAAAAGAGTTATGTCTTTGATTAGTAATCAGAACGTCCATAGTCCCAGCTTCGAACATCACAACAGCTTAAACTCTGAATAATAAAGAGCATTGGTTGCCAAAGACTTATGGCACAAGTGGTAATCCTCATTCTCCCGATACCATTGTCAGAGAAGGTGGAGCAGCCGACAGATGTTCAGGGCACTATCTTGCCATAGGGATGGGAAACTGTCCCTAAGAGGCGGAAGAAAAAGCATTGACCAACGGAACGAAGATGCAAAACGCAATATGAAAATCCCTGCACTAAAGACAAACACCGTGCCTTCACAGGACATGTGACTCGTAACTGAAAAAGCGTCGTGATGATCTTTCCACCGGGAAAAGATTCTGGAATAGTCCCTTACTCGGGTCTCCGGAATGAGACTCCCAAAGTAGAGGTGAATATTGAGATTGAATAAAGAAAAGGATAAAGTTCTACGAGTCGGGACGTGGAATGTAAGACGCTTGGTCGTGGTAGGGACGCTAGAAGATCTGATACGGGAAATGCAAACGCTCAATCTTGATATTTAGGGGTCAGTGAAGTGAAATGGAAATAATACAAGGAATTTTGGTCAGATGTGTGCAGTAGCATCCACAGGGGCAGAAAATTATATAAACAGAATAGGATTCGTTATGAATCAGAAGGTAGAGCAGAAAATGTGTTACTGTGTTTGAGTTGTTCTCATCAGAATCGACTTCAAACCAACACCAACAACGATATTTCCGCTATATATACCGGCGCCGCAACGTGAAAATCAAATCGTAGAGAAATTATATGACGATACTGAACGGGTAATCAGTAGGTGAAAGGGGGGGGGGGGACTGGCGTGAGGTTGCAGGGAAGGAGTAAAAGAAAGCGTTACAGGAGAGTACAGGTTTGGCGCTAAAATTGAGAGCGGAGTAATTTCAGCTAGTAACAGAGAATACTGTGTTCAAGAATCAAAAGAGGCAAGCGGGTCCTTGCGAAAGACCAGGACATATGCGAATATTTCAGATAGATTACATCACGGTCAGACAGACATTGCGAAATTAGATACTGGATTGTAAGGCGCACGCAGAAGCGAGTACAGACCCAGGTCACACTGTAATATTGATGAATAGTAGGCTGAAGTTTAAGGGGTCAGTCAGGAAGGATCAATACGGGAAGATGTGGAATACGGAAGATTGAAGGCAAGAAGAAATACGGTTGAAGTCCTTTAAGGCTGTAGGTACTGCAATAAGGAATAGCTTAACAGGCAGTTTAGTTGATGAGCAAAGAACATCTCTAAAATGAGCAATCTCAGGAGCTGAAAGAAAAAGAAGAAGGTAGCTGCGAAGAACCCATGGCTAACAGAAGAAATGCCTGAGCTGATAGATGCATGGCGGAAGTACAAATATGTTAGGGGAAATTCAGGATTGCAGAAATAATAGGCGATGAGGAATGAAATAAATAGGAAGAGCAGGAAAGTTAAAGCGAAATGGCTGTAAGAAAAATGTGATGAAATAGAAAAAGAAATTATTGTTGGAATGACTGACTCAGCATATAGGAGAGTCAAAACAGACTTTGGTGAAACAGAAGGCAAGGGTTGTAACATTAAGAACAAAATGCAGAGGAGAGGGCTCATAGGTGCAGAGAGTACATTAAAGTCGTGTAGGAGGTGGGATTTTTGTCTCATGTGATCGAAGAAGGAAGAGGAGTAGATTTAAAAGAGATAGTGGACCCAACATTAGAATCAGAATTTAAAAGAGCTTTAGAAGACACAACTGAAGGGATAGACAAATGTCGTTAATATTTCTAAAATGATTGGTGGATGCGGCAACAAAACGACTACTCACGTAGGCGTATGGAATGTATGAGTCTGGTGATATAGCGCCTGACATTTGGCAAAATATTATCCACGCTATTCCGCAAACTTTAAGAGCTGAAAAGTGCGAGGATTATCACATAGTCAGCTTGAGGCCGATGGGGGTAAGTTACAGGAAGAGATGGGTAATATAAAACATGTGAAAGATGCTAGAAGGAATAATAAGAGTGGAACATCAAGCTCGAAGTACTTGGATTAAAAAGGGTGCATGAGAGGAATGTAGATTTCACTCATAGTATGCAGGGGAAGGGGGAATGAGGAAATGAAACATTCAGGAGTGGGATTAATATTCCAAGTGAAAGGATATCAATGAAACGATTCGGTGATGATATCGCTTTCCTGAGTGAAAGTGAAGAAGTGGAGAAGTATCACATGTTTCGCTGAATGGAGCGAACGATGTAAAGAGTACAGGATATCGATTGAGAGAATATCGAAGAAAGACGAAAGTCATAGGAAGCAGCAGATATGAGATCAGCGAGAAACTTAAGATCCGGACTGATGGTTATGAAGTAGATGAAGTTAAGGCATTCTACTTCCTAGGCAGCAATATAACCAATAACGGTCGGAGCAAGCTGAGCGTGAAAAGCAGTATAGCTCTGCCAAAAAGGGCGTTCCTGGCGAAGAGAAGACTACTGTTATCAAACATAGGCCTTCATTTCAGGAAGAAGTTTTTGATAATGAACGATCCGTGCACAGCATATTACGGCAGTGAAACATGGATTGTGAGAAAACAGGAATAGAACAGAAGCGAAGTATTTGAGACGTGGTACTACAGAAGAATGATGAAAATTAGACACACTGATAAGGTGCAACGTGAAACTGAAAATAAGATGGAGACGATGATAGGTCTTCTATTAAGACATTAGATAATAACGTGCGTGGTACCGGATGGAGCTATGGAGTTTATAAACTATAGAGGAAGACAAAGACTGGAATCCTTACAGTAAATAGTTGAAAAAGTAGGATGCAAGTGCTACTCGGAGGTGAAGAGGTTGGCACAGGAGGAAAATTCGTGTCGGGCCTCCTCAAACCAGTTAGAAGAATGATGACTCAAACAAAATAAAGGAAAAGTTAGGAGAGAGTTCGATTGGACTTGTAATTTTGTGTTCATTTCTTTCGCTATGATCAGCCTTTTTTTCTAATCAGTAATCCTGGCCTCTTTCTCAAATGATGTTTAAGTCTGTGCTTTGGCTCTAATCTTCTGATTAATCATTTTTCTATCCTTTAAGTCAAACCCCATATTTTTCTGGGCACCGAAGGGTAGATCGCAGTTGACATTGTCAAAAGTCTTTACTAAATTAACGAAGTTAAGTTCTTCTTGTCATAAACACCACCACAACGTCTGGATTTCCTTAATCTGGATTACATATACAGGATCAGTATCGCCGAAATATATTTCATACATCATTAACTTCCTTATAAAACATAATATTCTCCGCATATTCCAGAAAGCTCTTGACACTGTGTGGCGTAAGCGACTTCTAATTAAAATGCGTGCCTATGGAGTTTCGTTTCAGTTGCGTGACTAGATCCATGATGTGATTTCTAGTCAAAAAGAATACAGTTCGTAATAACTGACGGAAAGTCATCGCGTAAGATGACACTAATATCTGGCGTTCCCCAAAGGATTGCTATAGGCTCTGTGTTATTTATGATTGCTCACACGATTTAGGATACAATCTGAACAGCCTACACAGATAGTTTGCGTAAGACGGAACTAATATCTGGCGTTCCCCAAGGCATTACTATAGGCTCTATGTTATTTATGATTGCTCACACGATTTAGGATACAATCTGAACAGCCTTCATAGATAGTTTGCAGATTATCGTCTCTAGTAAGACTTTAATCGACGAAATTGATTTTTGTAAGGTGTAGAAAGTGCCATATGATTCTAAATAATTAAAAGTATGAAGTTATCCATGTGATCACTAAAATGAATCTGCTCAGTTCCAGTTAAATGATAATTCATACTTATCTAGAGGTTGTTTACTGAAAACTTTTCATTCTTCTTCTTCTGGTTTGATGCGGCTCGCCACGAATTCCCTTCCCTTACCAGCCTCTTTATCTCAGAGTACCACTGGCAACCCTTGTTGTCAGATATTTTCTGGATGTATTCCAATCTCTGTCTTTAACCCACAGTTTCGACTAACTTAAATGAAAACGATCACACAATAAACTGAGAGAGTACCATGGATATGATTCACGAATTGGGGTGGCAATCATTAAAAACAAAGTCGTTTTTCACCGCAGCAGGACCTTCTCATGAAATTGCAGTCACCTCCTGTCACCTCAGTGTGAAAATATTTGGTTGGTGCCCATTAATAAAGAGAGAAATTATCATCATAGAAAGTAAGAGAAATCAGTGCTCATACTGTTCGAGAGTAGAATGGTAGAGAAGTGGTTTACAGGTGGTTCGATGAATCCTCTGCCAGCCACATAACTGTAAATGCAGAGTAATCATGTAAATGTAAATATACACCTGAGACCTAACACCAGCTAACTATTATACCTTATTGTGTTAAACCAAGAACAACCCTTTCAACAGCCAACGATGAGAAAGAAAATCTTTAAGCTGCTCATACCACCAATTCGCTAAGAAGACTGCCTAGCCAACAACTATGCTGAGAACAATACCTAGCCAACAATGTCGTTAAGAACGAAGGAACAAACAAAATTCAACATGGCACCAAAACGCCTGTGACGATTCCAGCAGTTCTCTGGCATCATAACATTGCCTTCAAACAACCATCCAACAGCATCCACTGGCAGACATCAAAACATTGACGAGAAACCTTCTAACATATGCGACATATTGTAACTATCTGAGTACTTCAAGAAATAGCTTCAGTAGTGTAACTCAGCTTACAACTGACAGAACTGCTAACTCGACTGGACACACAGGATGCGGTTCCCATTGCCTCACCGGCCTCTGTACACAACCTAGCACGACTGCACGCTCGTATTTCTCAAACACAGTATTACTGCATGTTGGAGTGGGGGGAGGGGGGTTCCAGTCAGCGTTTAGTGAGTCAACGCTTAATCAGAGTTGTGGAGGTAAAGAGGGACGCTACAGCTTTGGTGCCAGAGTTATGAAGTGTATGGTAAACCACACAAGAGGTAGATGCCAAGTTCCTTATCTGCTTTACCTGTTTCACTGGAATCCATTCCAGTTTCATCCTCGGTGTCAATCTCAATATCGATGTCATCTTCATGTGCTGCACCTTTGTAGGGTGGCGTGGTCTCCTTACCTTCCTTTCATACATATTTTGACCCCACCAAAGTATTCTGCGTATCAAGACGTTTCATTAAGCCCAAACGCGATAGGGCAGAGTCAGCTTTACATATTCCTATTTAAACGATAGGCAAATCTAATAAATAAATCGCAAGTGGGCACCGAGATTAAAAAGTCGAGGCTGTCATACACAAACATTCCAGGCACGATGGCCACAGGAGTTTTCGTTCGGCGGAGGCAACCAAACCGCTGGAAAGTCTGTAGGAGGGTGTGTTAGCATGCAGCTGCACCTGCCGGCCGGCCACCCAGGTACAAAAACAGTTTTTTGCCAGAGAAAAGGAATAATGGCCTACATAAAGGCAAAACCTGCAACATTGTTTGGGAGAGCCCCAGCATACGCTTTTTTGATGGGCGTAGTGAGCAGTTTCAGAGTTCTCACTGGTGGACAGTAATCACCTAATGCAGATGCTATATATTTCCGGATTGTTCGGCTTAAATGGAGCGCCATTCTCCCGTTTGTATGAGTAACACTGATTGCCAGACGATTTCTGACGCAGTGAGTTGGAGGAGAGAGGGAGAGACAGCAGATGATATACCCTTTCGCTTTTTATGTGGAGAGAAGTCGCTCTGGTGACGCTCTTGAGGTGGGAACACGTAGTGGGAGCGAATGCGATCGTGCGAGTACGCAGAGAGCGAGGAGCTAAGTCTCTACTCAGTACTGCACTGAGAGAGTACCTCTGTCGCTAGCGAATCGGAGTGATACTCTATACTGAGTGGCTCGCGATTAAGCGTTTGTTCACTGTGTAGGCCATGACACTTGGTGTGCGGTGTGAACACAGAGTATTAGTGCCTGCTAGCGAACATTGAGTGGCATCGCAGTGTACTGATTATCTGACTGGTGTACCATGGTATTTAGACTAAGGGCAGGTAGGAGTCCTTGACTTCATGAAGACGTAGTGAGAGTTCGACTGGCGAAGGTCAATCCAGATAGGAAGAGATAGTTTGATTATTTTTCAGCTGTGAACGACGCAGGCAGCAGTCGTCGCAGCTCACAGTATCGCACGCTACAGCGTAGGCGAGCCCCGTATTTTCTCCAATAGAAATAACATACTTCATTCACGTCACTCCATTACATTTCTCAAGCGACAGCCTCGACCGTACTTAGAAAATTTCAATTGGATTATTATTCTAGTTGAGTAGGTGGGGGTCTCAGCCATTCTGTCAAGTAAATAACATTCTTAGAGACAAGCGATAAAAGAGCTTTCTTACACTTTGTATATAAATTTCATTAACAGGATTCCTATCCGAAAAGAACCAGAAATTTGTGTATCAGTATATAAATAAAGGTTTCACTTGATTTTCTCAGATTTTGCAATAAATAATATTTTCCGTTCCTTTAATTTTTTTCTTACACTAAGTAGCGATACTCCATTACCCATGTATCCCACTAGTTACGAGAGAAAAAAGAATATTTTTGTGTCTTTTCCTTACAACAGGCGACTCCAGAAGATATTTATTGCTGAAAGTTTTTTAGGCATTTCTTTTTGGTATGTTAGGAGTGGCTGTCTGACTTCTGTAGTAGTGTGGGGTGAAAATTGCTTCTTGCAGCAGCCAAAGGGTACTTGTCATATCTATATGTTGTCCACTCGTCAACATAACACCCACATACTGACACCTTCATCTAAAGTCGCAAGACCAACATTGATTCTTATACTCTCTATTGCTTCTTCCATTAACCCATTCCTTTTACATGTTCACCAGATTTTAACCGATCAAGATGGATAATCTTAGATACTGTCTGTCTGATAATCTGTTTCAGGCTAGTTAAATACATATTTTTTTGCAGTTATTGTTTCGTTGTTTTCTAGATGACCTCCGTAGAGTTAAAATCACAGTGGTGTGATGGCAGCCTCTGATAAGGATAGCTTCACGTGTTAAAACTACACCTGCTTTATAACCAAGCTTTCGGTTATTATAATATACAATTTGTAGAAGCTCATTTCTTATTCACCTCACTTCTAAACTGACTTAGTTAGTTTATTCTGTATGAGCCAGTCAGTTGCATTCTTTTAGCGAGATGCAATAGTGGGAACTTTGTTTGCTGAACACCATGATACTACCAGCTGGGATGTTAGGAATCACTGTCCTTACTAACTATTTGCGATAATTACTGCCCCAATTCATATCACCTTGGTAATTCTGTAATTTAGATTTCAGGTCATAAATTAACTCTATTCTCTCTACGATAACAATTGTTTCTGCAGCGTGGGAAACAATAGCTCTTTGGCCTTCACTGCTATTAGTCATTACACCCGGAACTTCATTCTACCAGCGCATTTCATGGTACGGGGTGATCAATCTTTACCGCAACAGCTTTCGCGGCGTACGGCCAGCCAGCAAGGCCAGCTGTTGTGCCTGCGATGCGGGTGATGGGAGGAAAGCAGTAAATATAGCGTGGTTTATCGAGTAAGTTATTTCTAACACACATAAAATATACACTTAAAAAGAAACAGTAAGTTACTCGCGCATATTAAGCAAGAGGCTGCTGGAGCTTCCTCTCTCCGTTGTTAAAGCATTTCTGACACCTGCATAGGGAATCGTTCATTAAACTCTGGAGTGATCTCTAATTGCAGGATCTTAAATCGGGGGAACAAGAAGGCCATATGCTGTTAATGATAACTCTAACTTGAATCTTCCTGTAGTGAGAATATGGGTGCAAGTATTATCGCAGAAATCTGCAGAAAGGTCGCGAAAGCACGTTCTTTCAGTTAATCGGCTATAAAAAAGTCCAACAAGTGTGTTCTACATATCTCTCACTGTTAACAGTTTCCTGGAGAAAAGTATGGCTTATTCTCTCACCACTAATACCGTACCACACTCCTATTATTTGACCATGCAAGGGTGCCTTGTATATTACGTTATACGTTTCAGACCTTAAGTACATCTACAACTCTGCTGTTCACAATAAAGTGCTTGGGAGTGGGTTCAATGGACCACCTTCAAGCTGTCTCTCTACCGTACAAGTCTCGAACGGCGTGCGGGAAAAACGAGCACTTAAATTATTTGTGGGAGAGCTGCTTTCTCTTATTTTATCGTTATGATCATTTCTCCCTATGTAGGATGGTCCCAACAGAATGCTTTCGCAATCGGAGGAGAAAACTAGTGACTAAAATATCATGAGAAGATACCGTCGCAACGAAAAGCGCCTTCGTTTTGATAATTGCCACTCCAATTCAGGTATCAATTCTGTGGGACTATCTTCCCTATTTCGCTATAATACAAAACGAGCTGACCCTTCTTTGTACTTTTTAGATGTCATCCGTCAGTCGCATTTGATGCGGATCCCACACCGCACAGCAATACTCAAGAATAGGGTGGACATTCGTGGTGGAAGCAGTCTCTTTAGTAAACCTGTCGCACCTTCTAGGTATTCTGCCAATGAATCGCAGTCTTTGGTTGGCTCTACCCACAATATTATCTATATTATCGTTCCACTTTAGGGTATTTGTAATTGTAATCCATAAGTATTTGGTTGAGTTTACAGCCTTCAGATTTGCTTGACTTATCGCGTAATCGAAATTTAGCTGATTTTTTTTTAGTACTCATGTGAATAACTTCACACTTTTCTTTATTCAGGGTCAATTGCCACTTTTCGCACCCCACAGACATCTTATCCAAATTATTTTGTTATTCATTTTGGTGATCTGACAACTTTACAAGACGGTAAATGACAGCAGCGTGTGCAAAAAATCTAAGACGGATGCTGAGATTGTCTCCTATGTAGTTAATATAGATCTCGAACAATAGAGGGACTGTAACACTTCCTTGGGGAACGCCGGATATTATTTCTGTTTTACTCGATGACATTTCGTCTATTACTACAAACTGTGACCTTTCTGACAGGGAATCACGAATCCAGTCGCACCACTGAGGCGATATTCTAAAGGCACGCCGCTTGCTTAGAAGACGATTATTGGGAAAGGTGTCGAAAGCCTTCTGGAACTCTAAAATTATGAAATCAACTTGACATCCCCTGTCGATAGCTCTCATTATTTCATGAGTATAAAGAGCTAGTTGTGTTTGGCAAGAACGATATTTTCTGAATCCCTGCTGACTACGTGTCAATAAATCTTTTTCTTCGATGTAGTTCATAATGTTCGAATACAGTATATGTTCCAAGACCCTGCTGCAAATCACCGTTAGTGTTATGGGTCTGTAATTCAGCGGATTGCACCTGTTTCCCTTTTTGGGTACTGGTGTGACTTGAGCAATTTTCCAATCTTTAGGTACGGATCTGTATGTGAGTAAGCGGTTTTATATAATTGCTAAATATGGAGCTATTGTATCAGCATTCTCTGAGAGGAACCTGACTGGTATATAATCTGGACCGGAAGCCTTGCTTTTAGGAGATGCCGTCCGCGGTGGCCGTGCGGTTCTAGCGCTGCAGTCCGGAACAGCGGGGCTGCTACGGTCGCAGGTTCGAATCCTGCCTCGGGCATGGATGTGTGTGATGTCCTTAGGTTAGTTAGGTTTAAGTAGTTCTAAGTTCTAGGGGACTGGTGACCTAAGATGTTAAGTCCCATAGTGCTCAGAGCCATTTGAACCATTTTTTTTTAGTAGATGATTTAAGCTGCTTTCCGACACCGAGGATTTGCATGTTTCTCATCTTGGCAGTTGTTCTTGATTGGAATTCAAGTATACCTTCTTTGGTTTCTTTGGTGTAGGAGTTTCGGAAAATCGTGTTTAATAACTCAGCTTTAGTGGCACTGTTATCAGTGACTTCACCGTCGTTATCGCGCAATGTTGGTATTGATGGCACCTTGCCACTGGGCGTATTTTGTTTGTAACCAGAATCTCTTTGGGTTTTCTGCCACCTTTAGAGACAGTTTCCTTGTGGAAAGTATTGAAAGCGTCTCGCATTTAAGTAAGCGCCATATTTCGAACTACTGAAAAACTTTGCCTGCCTTGGGGATTTTGCATTCTTTTAAATTTGGCATGCTTCTTTCGCTGCTTCTGCAACAGCAATCCCACCCGTTTTGTGTACCATGGGGGAACAGTACCATCACTTATTACTTTATGTTGTACGTATCTCTCAATTGCTATAGATATTTTCACTTTGAAATCATTCGACAATTTTTCAACGCTTACATGATCAGATCTTAAAAAGGCGTTAAGACCATTTTTATCAGCTTTTTAAAAACATATACTTTGCGTTTCTTTCTGATGGTTATAGGAGTTACGGTATTAAGCCTAGGAGTTACTCTCTTGTGGTTGCTAATCCCTGTATTCTTCATGATTCTCACTATTTGACCAGGATTAGTTGTTGCTAAGAGGTGAAGTATGCTTTCGCATCCATTTACGTTTTGAGTGGGCTCATGAACTAATTGTTAAATTAAATTTCTGGAAAAGCATTCAGTTTTGGATGATATTTTATGCCTTCTGCCAGCTTTAGTCGTATAATTTTTCCAGCATATCGCGGGTAGATTAAAGTCACCACGGACTATAATTGTATGAGTAGTGTACCTGAAACGCCTGGTTAAATCAGCAGGACAGAACAGGTAGTCGGAATTTGAGAAAGGGGATAAAAATGAGCGGCTGTCAGGTACACTCGAACATATATAGTTTCATTTAGTTAGCGAGATATTACAGAGCAAATTTCTGACCTTAACTATAGTCTGAATATGTCATACAATCAGATGGCTTAAGGGTACAACCTCTTTAATTTTTAAAACGGCTGAAGGCCCATGATTCAAAACACAACTACAGTAACTTTTAAATTTTTAAGAGGCAGAGAAACCAATGCTTTATTCTTAATATATATATATATATATATATATATATATATATATATATATATATATATATATATATATATATATATATATATATTATTTTTTTTAGTGAGGCTGAAAGCCCAAACAACGCAAGGCCGGACAGGTAAGGATCTTTCAATTTTCAAATGGCTTAAGGCCCATTATTTAATACCAAACTAAAACCATACAAATTCAAACTATCGGTTATGAGCCATTACAATACACAATCAAACACCAATAAGAAAAGGCAGTACAGCCAGCACGGCTCAGAAGTTTCCGGGGGTCGGTTTCCAATTGAAATATTAACGTAAGCTTAGGGGATACAGGTATTTGGCCAACTTAATACGATCCTCTGGCAACCCAACCAAGAGACAGTCAATGGACCCACCGACAAGAAAACTTGGAATCGCCACCCACTCAAGCACAAACGTAAGGCAAAAGGGGTGATGAGGGAGCACCCACCCAAGTACGCCAAGACCTAAAAGTTGGCACCCTAGTTCGCGGGCCAACCCAGCGTCATGTGTTGGCTCTAGGAGCACGAGGCTGAACACAAGAGTGTATCAAATGAGCCGTACTGTCGCAATTGAAACAACCCCGGGATTCCCTTTTATAACTTGAACGGATGTTATAATCCGGAATCGACGTTGCGCCCCTTAACCTCCTGACGTACATGGTTCTCATGGGGTAATGCGGATGCTGCTATGACCATATTACGGAGCTCTCCCCAGGTTGTAGGCTGATTACGGAAGACTAATTCTCGTTCAGGTAATTCTATCAATAAGGCCAATGAGGCTGTCTTGACTCTATCGACATACTGATGTAACTGCTCCTCACTGTGCTGCACTTCCCAAATATAATAACACTGAAGTTGTTTACGAGCCCCGGTGGCTGAAGGCCCACGATTCTAAACACAACGGACCAACCGATAAAACGACCTCCTTTCCACCCGACCATTACACAAGGAACTCCAAAGTCAAAATGTAAAAGACCTATCCGCCCACAACCAAATATGCATAAGCTGCAAAACTACACACACATGTTAGACAGCGACAACACAGTGAGAAAAGAACACTGCCTGTATTTTACGTCAGTGGCCAGGGCAGGTAACCGGAACGGCCTCAAGACAGAAAATTCCGCGGTTGCACTTGGACTTCAAATAACCAAAATACAGTTAAACTCCACCGGATGGTGGCCAAACTTTCACCAGCTTTTGCTCACGGGAATACCCCCAACAGCCAACCAAGAAAACCATCTGCTCAATGTGAACAGACTGGCTTCAGTAGTTAAATCACCACTCATCTCTGACGTCCTGGGTCAGTGCGCTACGAACCTCGTAGCAATCGGAACAGCTCCCACACACCCCGACACTGTGTAGAGACCGCCTGCAGGCCCGACTCACTGCGCCGTGCGCAGACTTCCTGGCTGATCCAAACCAAGCGACCGACTGCCGCACAGTGGCTAGCCGGAAACTATAAGCACCAGACCAAAGATAGTACAAGGTGCGAATATCGGTACACACCACTGCAGCCACACGTAGAAAGAGGAATAACCACGGCACAACCGCAATAACCGCGGGAAACGACACTCACAGTAACACTCAAGTTTTAAACCGACGCATCAGCCTGGGGCCAGCACAGCTCAGCACATATTTGAAATGAGACTCAAGTTTTCTTTGAAGGGTTCAGCCACCATGTCTTCTGAGTTGGGGGGGGGGGGGGGGGCGGTAAAACGACCCAGTTGTCAAGTATAATCTCAACCCATGCTATTTCGCAGAAACTGTGTACCTCAATTTCACTACAATGCAAACTACTTTTCACAGTAGTAAATACTCCATCACCAATTGTATTTAATCTGTCCTTTCTGAACACTGTTAGATCGTTAGAAAAAGTTTCTGCTCAGCTTATTTCTGGCTTTAGTCAGCTTTCTGTACATATAACTATTTGAGCTTCAGTGCTTTCTATTAGGGCTTGGAGCTCCGAACCTTTCCCAACACAGCTACGACAATTTACAACTACAATACCTGTCGTGCTGCTATTTTCCGAATTAATGTACCCACTTTGGTGCAAATAGTATTACAGCAGAAAGAAAGTTTCGTGTTGGTCAATTTCTCCGTGATGCACGCTATTCAAAACTCAGTCACAAAATGCAACCCTTTCGCAGGATCCCTCGGTTTAAACTCTTGCACTGCTGCTATTGAATAGGGCTGAAGCTTCATTAGATTTGTAGTCGTTTGAAGAGATCCTTAGGAAATTTCCATTTTCTGAGAAAGATGTGAAACTGATTTTGTAGGAGACCTTTCCATATCACTCTCAATGTTGTCCAGACTTTCGTCTATGAGTACTGTAAATCGTTGTCTATGTTTCCTATGAAGAACACCTCTGTTTCACTAAATTTATTTATCAATCGATGAATTGTTCTCCAATTAATTCTATTGAAATAATCTCCTTATTGCATGTCCTGATACTGTACGAACATATGCATACATGAATAGAATGCTTTTATTTCACCATTTCACTTGAAACACATTCATTCGGAACTGTAGTTAGTCTCCCAACAGACTCTTGCTACCTGCGTAAGACTTCTACACAAACGAAGGTGTTGCAGCGGAGGGCAATATAAATCCCACCAGCGCCTCAAAAGGCTGTCTGCCGGCGGGGGAGAAAAATCGCTGCTATGCGGTTACATTAGAGACTGATCACCCTGTAAGCTGCATTATGCACCCAAAATTCGTCAGAGAATACTAATGGTTCATTTTGAACTTCTTATTGCCGCAGTATGATTTCCAGCACTCCACAAGCTTTGCACCAATATAGGAATGCCCGTTGGATCCTTTCTCTGACTGTTGCGTTTTGTTAAATCAAAGTACCATGCTTTTTAAAATTTTCTGAACTGTTTCTATTCACCAAAAAATTTATTTCCAGTTTTGAAAATATAAGTAGCTTTCTCAACCTTGTGATCTCCTTTGTCTGCTCACAATATTCTAAAATGTTTCACCAAATGTGTCCTTTATGGAAGTCATCTATAGGAACTGCTTTTCTGTAACGCCTTCTTCTTTTAGGTGTTTTAACTTTGTCTCCTGTTTCTTCCTCTTTTTACAATCTATCAAAATTGTTTTTCTCTGGGCCCCTAGTATTTCTGCTGGTTGCAAAATTGTTTTCTTTACATGTATCATTACTTGATTCTGCTTTTTTTTCCATCCTGCAAAATCGTTTCAACAGTCACACACCTGCAGCACAGCAGCAACAGGAAAACAGTTCAAAGCCATGGGTGGCACGTCGTGTTGTATACCGACTCACTGCCCACAGAAGGTAAGTGAGCAAGGACAGCTATCGAGGCAGTGCCCTGTGGGCATCTATGACTAGACTCGTAACAGCTCAGAACCTGTGCTTCAAAAACACTGATGGGATTATTTGAACAACTGAACATATTTTTCCCATAGATGTTTACCACCTTATGTCCATTTTATTTAGTTCTTTCGGAAACTTTCAGTGTCAGAAATGAGATGTTATTGAATATCCTATCGAAAAAAATCTTGAGTCGATAGACATAATAGGTTGGCTGTAGTTTATCGAATTAACTACCATCGACTTAGTAAGTCATGACTGACGCCAGGAATGGGACACATAATACTTAGAGACAATGCGAAATTCATATGTATATTGCTTACATTCTTGTATAGGATGAATCAGAGCTCCACCAATAAACTTTCCGAGGCGGCAGTATGGACCAAAAGGTGGAAAAATCGTTTGGTACAAATTGACGTTACAGTGCGTGTATTAAGAGCTGTGACAATTTTTTTAGCTTTGTCTGTATGAGATACATCACTTCTACGGAAAGTTCTTAGATTTCCATATTTCGAGAGGTGGTAATAAGGAACAAAACAAGAATTTGAGTCGGATAAAGTGGACTATAAAGTGAAAAACGTAAGAGGTCCGAGCATTTGCTTATCTTCGTTTCTGTGACACACGTCTTCTCGACTGAACAAGTGCTCATAGATCTTACGGTATAATTTTTAGAGCCCATATATGACGGACAATTTTTTCTTGGTTTTGGTACAAACATCAAACTCTGGAAGTTTGTCGGTGGTGTGTCCAATTTAAAACAAGTATAGACTGTAAATAAAAGTTTTTCCGAATGATAATGGAAGCAATAGCCAGGAAGCCGTGTGTCTAATACTAATAAGAAAACAGTTACACAACATGAAAGTTTGTTCAAAAATGAGATCTTTATGCCCATAATACATGTCCAGGAGACGAATTGGGGGCAGTGTGAAACGAACTGCGCCGACTGGAATTCGAAGAAACACACAAGTCAGATATTAATAATAGTTAAAATTACTGAAATTACAATTGTAAGTGATCAAACTGAACCGTACAACCATGCAGATCTCTCAGTTTCCCTGGTTTTTGAAGAAGAGTGACATGTTATGGACGGTGATCATTACGGAACATGGGAAGTGCCACGAAGGAAACTATATTGTTTAAATGTGCGTGGTTCAGAGTTTCAGAAAATCGCCGTTGGTCAATGCCTCTGTCCAGTTTGCAGTCAATCAGAAGTAAGATGGTGTCCTCCCAAGAGAAGGCATTTTGTGTGCTGCAGTTACCAAAGAGTGAGTCAGTGTTTTCGGTTTCAAATGATTTTCGTTGGTGTATTTGAGTTAATCAGCCTTCACCCAGGAACACTCGTCGTTGGTATATCCAGTCTCAAGAGACCGGATGCTTGTGCAGAGGTAGGAGTGCATATCGACCTCGCACGTCTGATGACATGGTGGAAATAATTCGACAGAAGTTAGACCGTTGTCCACGAAATTCTACTGGTCACACAAGCAGAGAACTGGCAACACATCATACGACTTCGTGTCAAGTGTTACGACGTCGTTTGGTCTCAAGACCATAAAGAGTACACCTAGTGCGAGCTCTTCGTTGGTTATAATGGGGATAAGCTTCGTTTCAGCAGCGCTCTACTAGAGTACATGGAAGACGATGCATTTTTCCCCATGGTTAATATTTAGTGGTGAAGCAACATTTCATGTTAGTGGTTAAATACATAACGTTCGTAGGCCTATACTGGGACCCCAGAACGCTGATGATATTATAGAACACGAAAGAAACGCACCTATTGTGAATGTCTTTTTGTGGCATTTTTCATGGGAAAGTGTACGGTCACGTCCTTTGAGGGGAAAACACAGTGACTGGAATCAGCTGTCTTCAAATGCCGCAGAACTGGTTTTCTCCAGAGCTGCAGGAGAACTGCAACGACTTAATTTTCCAGCAGAATGGAGCTCCACAACTCTGGCACATAAGTTTCTCGATGACAATTTGTCTCAATGCTGGACAGGACGCACGGGACACCGGAACACTGCCCTGCATCCTTGGCCTTCAGGATCACCAACATGACCCCATACGATTTTTTATAGTGGGCATATGTGAAGGAATGTGTGTTCAACATCCCTTTACCTCGGGTCACAGAAGAAGTGAAGAACAAAATAACAACCACCTTAACTTCTGTGTAAGTTTATGACGAATTTAGCTATCGTCCAGATGGTGTTCGTGATACCGCTGGTGAACTTACAGAATATTTGTAATAGCATAGCTAAAGTATAAGATTTTCTACTTTGTAATTCATCCGATGTCTGTTATAAAAACCGGTCACTCTTTTTGAAACACTTGTTCGGATTAATGAACATTTAGAAATTTGTAAACAAGGCACACGGCGTCAGCACGAAAAGAAACTCAGCCAATTGCTTTCTATCTTTCCTGCTGAAAAATGTCCTCAGAGTACACTCAAGAAAAGCAGTCACGAATTTTATAAAGGAATTTTAAATAGGACTAACGTTACTTTCACAAAGAATGAAACTGTCTTGCTTGAAAAACGGCTGATGTGCACTGTAATGCGCAACTTGCCAGACAAAAATGTAACAGAAAATATGTTTGAGTACCTAAAAGTTGGTCTTGATTGCAAAGAAAGATAATGCATTTAAAAATGTAATTGCTGATGACGTAGCTAACGTTCTCAGTAAAAACACAGCCTATCTTCGTAATGTTATGCATCGCGATAGGAAGTTGGTTGAATCCATTAATAAAAATCCTAAAGAATCTGCTGCTAAAATAATCAAATCTAACAAAGGTTGCTCTTTAGTTATTGCCTACAACACTGAGTATATTTCAAAACTGTAGATTTTTTTTAACGAGAATAATATTTCGAAATTGCATGAGGGTCGGATTCCAGAATTACAAAAAGAATTCAGATCACCTATCAATGAAGCAAAATTTCTAATTAAACCTATTCAGAAGAAAATGCTTATCAGCATGAGCTATTAGCCCCCGAAACTTCGGTCTCAATTAAAAATTCACAAACGTAACCATCCGATACGACCGATTTATAATAGTATGAACAACGCGTACTATAGATAAGCCAAATTTCTGCATGAAACTCTGAAAAAAAAACAATCATTCCTCTTCGAGAACAATTATTGCATCCCCAACAGTCACGCCGTAGTCCTTCAAATAAAAGATTTAGAATGCAGTTCACATACCAAGATGTTTTCATTATACATAAAAATTTTTTATCCTAACGTTTCCGTACAAGAAACGCCTACGATCATAGAAAAAATGTACGTCATTTCCAAAAAGATCTTTCTGATGGACAAATCACTAACTTCACGAATCTCATCACAGTCGTTGCCAAAGACAACCATTTCGAATTTATGAACAATTGTACCAGCAATCCGACGGTCTAGGTATGGAAAATCCGTGACCTGGTATTCTTGCTGATATTTTCATCAACAGACTAGAAGAAAAGTTTATCAACTGTTTTTCAGTTGCAGGCATTCCCTCCTATTTCAGATATGTTGATGACGTTTTAGTCGTCTACAAGGAACATGCTGATATCTTGACCGTATTTTCAATCTCTTTAATAAACTTCGTGAGAAAGTATCCTTCATCATCGAGATCGAAAACGAGACCCGCCAATTAAACTTTCTTGACTTGACGTTTAAAGTAGAAGAAAATAAAATCTCTTTCGTTGTTTTTCGTAAAGAAACATACACTGATCAGACCGTACCAGCATCTTCCATGCACCCACAAATCTCATAAAAGCGCTTTCTTTTACTCTCCTATTCATAGAGCTACTTCTGTTCTACTCTCGAAAGAAAAATTCAATGAAGAAATTAATTTACTCAAAACGATAGGAGTTAATAATGAATATGAACCTGGCATAGCAGATGACATCCTTAAAACGAAAACTGTTAAGAGTTACTGCGCTCGGCACCTATATAATTGATTCTAACCCAAAAAGTACTTTTCTATTCCTTTCTTGTGGTCCATCTCCTATCATATTGAACGCCTTCTTCGTAACAAATACAGCTGTAACGTTGCCTTTTTTTACCAATAACAATTTGAAAAAGCCCTATTTATGATTTAAGTACGACTACTTCCCTTTGGAAACTCTGGAGTCTATAAGGTCTTCTGCGATACCTGTTTTTCTTACAACATAGGACAAACAGGAAGTGCTTTTACAAACAGATATAAAGACCATCTTTGCCGGCCGTTGCGGCCGAGTGGTTCTAGGGACTTCAGTTCGGAACCGCGGGACCGCTACGGTCGCAGGTTCGAATTCAGCCTCGGGAATGGATTTGTGTGATGTCCTTAGGTTAGATAGATGTAACTAGTATTTAGTTCTAAGGGACTGATGACCTCAGATGCTAAGTCTGATAATGCTCAGAGTCATTTGAACCATTACGAAGAACATCTTTGAAGAAAAAAAATGGCACTAGCACCCACAGTTCGTCTGTCGCCGACCACCTTCAGATTTCATGTCACGCGCCTAATGCCGTTCACGATATCAACATTTTGCACACCGAGAAGAAAAGACGTGTATTAGTTATTATCGAAGAATTAGAAATTTTTAAACATCTTTCTCGAAATGAATGCCTCACTCTCAATGAGGGGCCACAGTAACGTAATGAAAACCTCTTCTCGTTTGCTCGTGCAGTTACCGAAATGTTTTTTCCCTCTAAGTCAACTCATAATTGCCGGCCGGAATGGCCAAGTGGTTCCAGGCCCTTCAGTCTGGAACCGCGTGACCGCCACGGTCGCAGGTTCGAATCCTGCCTCGGGCATGGATGTGTATGTCGTCCTTAGGTTAGTTAGCTTTAAGTCGTTCTAAGTTCGGGGGGACTGATGACCTCAGATGTTAAGTCCCATAGTGCTCAGAGCCATTTGAACCAACTCTTAATTTTTCTTTTATTGAAAACATTATATTGGCTTCATTTAATATTACATCGTTTTTCTACAGGCAGTGTCATTCAACCCTTTTTGTATTTTCTATAATGGTGTTTTCATCCTTTAAACTGTACTTCTAAAATCTGATGTATACAGAATGCTACCTTATTTGCTGTTGTGGAACAAAATTTTGCCTTCTACGTCTTGTACCAAATAATGCTCTTCATAATACTCTTTATTTGAATGTTAAGTAGACGGTTTGTGCCCGTGGCTGCTCGATGGCATTCTCGGTGCAGTGTTCACCTGCCCGCAGTTGTTAACGCTGCGCCTCAGTCTGATGTTACCTGGAGCTCGACATATTCGAGCAGCCCGTAGTGGTCTGTTTTCCAAGCATTCTCCTTTAAAAATTGTTTGTAAAGCTTTATGGCTTGATATTGATAGTGTACGTGACATGTAAGTGCTGTTTCTTTCTTGAACTGTTAGTCAGTACTTTCCCATAATTTTGTATTTATGTTTATAGGCCAATTTTAATATTTAATTTCTGATATAGGCACTCATAGAAGTATAGAAACCTGGACAAAAAAGTTAAATTTTGTCACCGACGGTCAATGCAGCTTCGTTGTGATCGGTGCACATGGATATACGTATAAATTCTCATGTTACTTTGAGCACACTTAATCTGGTTCAAATGCCGCGCTCGCCTCAATTTTTGAACTCCGAGTATAGCACAATCTTCTAGCTTCATACTTAAATTCGCCGGAAGACTAGATCCTTTCAGGCGATAGTTCTGCGGTTAAGCATATCAACCTTGGGATTTTGTGAAAATGTGTGCCGAACATTTCTCCGCATTTTAGCTTGCACTTGTTTGGAAGTGAATGGTTAGAACACGTTTTGCACGGACGCCATTTTATTTCCTCAACTAGTGAATTCCCAATCTGTCACGATAAATATTATCTTCGGCATGGAAGTGAGTAAATAAGAAATTCTGGTCGTATGTAAAGTACACAAGCGGCAAGACGCAGTCAATACCTTCGCTGAGCAGTGCAGATGGTACTGTTACCGACGACTGTGCCGCTATAGCGGAGTTATTGAACGCAGTTTCCCGAAGTTCTTTCACCAGGGAAGACGAATGGAATATTCCAGAATTTGAAACACGAACAGCTGCTAGCATGAGTTTCTTAGAAGTAGATACCTTAGGGGTTGCGAAGCAACTCAAATCGCCTGATACGGGCACGTCTTCAGGTTCCGATTGTATACCGATTAGGTTCCTTTCAGATTACGCTGATACAGTAGCTCCTCATATACAACCGCTCGCTCACCCTTAGATCTGTACCAAACATTGAAAAATTGCGCAGGTCGCACCATTGTTTAAAAAGGGTAGTAGGAGTAATCCATCGAACTACAGACCTATATCATTGAAGTCGGTTTGCAGTGGGGTTTTGGAGTATATACTGTATTCAAACATTATGAATCACCTCGAAGGGAACGATCTATTGATACGTAATCAGCATGGTTTCAGAAAACATCGTTCTTGAGCAATGCAGCTATCTCTTTATTCGCACACGAAGTAATGGCCGCTATCGACAGGGGACCTAAAGTTGATTCCGTATTTCTAGATTTACGGAAAACTTTTGACACCGTTCCTCACAAGCGACTTCTAATCAAGCTGCAGGCCTGTGGGATAACGTCTCAGTTGTGCTACTGGATTCGTGATTTCCTGTCAGGAAGGTAGCAGTTCGTAGTAAAGGACGGCAAATCATCGAGTAAAACTGAAGTGATATCAGGTGTTCACCAGGAAGCGACATGGGACCTATGCTGTTCCTGATCTACAGTATATAAATGACCAGGGTGACAATCTGAGCAGTTCTTTTAGGTTGTTCACAGATGATGCTGTAATTTACCGTCTAGTAAGGTCATCCGAAGACCAGTGTCAGTTGCAAAGCGATTTAGAAAAGATTTCAGTATGTTGTGACAGGTGTCAGTTGACGCTAAATTACGAAAAGTGTGAGGTGATCCATATGAGTTCCAAAAGAAATCCGTTGGAATTCGATTACCCGATTAATAGTACAATTCTCAAGGCCGCCAATTCAACTAAGCACCTGTGAGTAAAAATTACGGACAACTTCCGTTGGAAAGACCACATAGATAATATTGTGGGAAAGGCGAGCCGGTGGTTGGGTTTCATTGCCAGAACACTTAGAAGATGCAACAAGTCCACTACAGAGACAGCTTACACTACACTCGTTCGTCCTCTGTTGGAATATTGATGCGCGGTGTGGGATCCTTACCAGGTGGTATTAACTGAGGACATCGAAAGGGTGCAAAAACAGCCAGCTCGTCTTGTATTATCACGTAATCGGGGAGAGAGTGTGGCAGATATTATACGCGAGTTGGAATGGAAGTCATTAAAGCAAAGACTTAATTACGAAATTTCATTCACCAAATTTCCCTTCCGAACGCGAAAATATTTTGTTGAGCCCAACCTACATAGGTAGGAATGATCATCAAAATAAAATAAGAGAAATCAGAGCTCTAACAGAAAGGTTTAGGTGTTCGTTTTTCCCGCGCACTGTTCGGGAGTGGAATGGTAGGGAGATAGTATGATTGTGGTTCGATGAACCCTCTGCCAAGCACTTAAATGTGAATTGCAGAGTAATCATGTAGATGTAGAGATTCTTCACGTATGCCGTACCCAGTTGAAGCTACTCAGCTTCCGTTAAGCTATCAAAAGTGGGAATGTTGAGTGCTATGTTTCACTTGGTGCTATGAATTCTAATTTCCTTGGCATGAAGATCGTGTGACTTAGTTTGTCACTCGAGATTTGAGAGGATACCTGAGACTCTGTCAATCCAGGAAACAATGCGTGAAGACCTGTGAACATGGCTGTGGTTGTCTTGGAAGACTTGAGTGTCCGCAGCATGGACACCAGTGAAGATGCCGAAGAGGAACAACACATTGTCACTGCTTGTTTCCAAATAAACATTGTGTTTCATGTTAACGGCGACCTGAATTGTTAATCCCATACATGGCATCAAAAATATTCCTGAAACATCCTAGCACCAGCTCCGGCCTGAACAGCACCCTACCTGCACTGTGGGTAAAACCCGCGTAGGCACGGTGGTTCAGTCGATGATTTGCTTCATTTGATAGAGGCAAACCGAGAAAACGTGAAGAAAACGTATCCGCTTCATTTACTGGACAACCTTGTTTGTATGCGGCTTCACAATCAAGATATATTTCGTAAGATGACCCAAACATCAAATAGAGCATATTCTACTCACTTATGGCATGGCCAACAGTATATTTAACCTCGATGTTTCCAGTTCGCTTTGTCAATCTACAGTATCTTAGGGGAACAATAAGTTTTCCTTTCAAGAAAACGCTTTGACTGTAATGGGAATATTATATACAGTTTATTACCACACTGTGTTTGGAATTTGAAAAAAGATATTGATGTTACTTCCAGTTTTAGTTATTTAACTTCTGCTCTTTTAGCAAATAAATGATAAATTTTACAGGCTAAAACGGTCAATATCTGAATGTACCACAACGGTAAGGCAGACATTATATTCTGAATTATGTATTTACGTCAAAGTTCAGCTTTGTTGTCATGATTATACATGTCTCTTACGTGACTGACAATTAGTGTGTAGCGATCTAGTGAAACAAGTTGCTTTATCAAGTCATACCTTGCACGTTTTGGTACAGAAGTTCGCAAGAATTATTGGGGCGGGGGGAGGGGGGGGGGTGTGCAGTACTTCGAACATAGATGAGCGAGTATAAGTTCTGTACAGGGAGTTACCAAACGTACAATCATCCTTTTGTGGAAGTTCCGTTTTTCCTGTTACGAGCTTCTTGAGAAGTTTGGAGAGACGTCTTTGTACTTTCACGTTTACTATATATGCCTTAGCACTTTTATGTGCTACCTCCATTGGGTTTGTTTATTTGTTTTTGTTGTGCAAAACTGTTGTTACATGTTGACCTTTAAACAATCTTTTGGTATTAAGTAGTAAAGTTTGTAAAATCAGCGAATATATTCAACTATTTTTCGTGGATTTGCATACAGGACAGTGTTGATACATGTGTCACGGAGTTGAGGCATTCTATGTAGTTCATTTACGATTTTCTAAGGGTTCTCGTTTCGTAGAACATTTGAAAATATTGTGCATGTAGGCAATTGTTTACATACTCACATCGAGCTATTGATTGTTTATGGTAGTAACTTCAGGCATATTACGCTATCTACACTTTGTCACCAGTAAATCTCTCTCTCTCTCTCTCTCTCTCTCTCTCTCTCTCTCTCTCGGACACACACACACACACACACAAACTCTTGTTCACATGAACAAAACACCACGAACATCAACAGCACCCCAAATCCACGTGCCACATCCCGAACGAGCATGAAATACATGAATGGCTGTGAAAACTACGTGCTTAGCTAACAGATCGTAGAAAAGTTGTGTATAACGACTAAAGGGAAAAAATAAGCACCTTACTTCGATACAGATCAGAAAGAAAACAAAAACTATAACGCTATAACTAACACGATACATAATTATTCTCGGTTGGTAATGCATAATACACAGAGAAATAAAATAACGGTTTGTCATTTGGAGGCCACATGCTGTAGGCTATATAATGGAGCTTCTATCATAACCATCGAGTAGCTTCACGTGAGGTATGTAACCAAATGTATACATCCACTTTCTTTCCGAACGTACAACATACCTGGATCCTCTAGACATATAGGAAATAAACAACACAGACGGTCTAAACTCAGTCACGCATGTCTCAACTCTGCGTACTGTATGAAAACCAATGCAAAACATTTCACAATAACCCCTCATTTTACAAGTGTACCTTCCTACCAAAAGTTTTTTTAACGTTTAATAAGTAATAAAAATTTTGGTTAAGGAAAATAAAGAAATAATGTCAATGAAGATTGCATAAAAGGTGCTGCAACATGTCTGGGTGAAAACTGTCTACAAAGATGTCTTGCACAAAACTGAATTCCTATCCAAATTTACCGGTTTTTGAAATGTTAGCAATTGTGTCTTATGTGATACAAAACTTCCTATTATCTGCTGAAATCTTAATTGAGTTTCCGACCCTTCCCTGGATTGCTTGCAGTTCACAACAGTACTCACAATAACTTGTTGACCGAAGTTGGTTCGGTTCCGGATTACGAACTTGGTGCTCTTGTCAGTTCAATTAAACGGACACCGCGGGGTGCCTGTAAGATTGTTGTCTTCTCCCTTCGCCGAAGTTCGCTGCCTCACTCTAACCTGATCAAGAAGCTCGTCTTGCAAGGAAACTAAGCAGCATTTGCTGCTAAGGCAATACAATACATAGTTTATCATCACATTTGTTTGGATTTGGAAGAAGGGTATTGAGGTTACTTCTCAGTATATCCATTTAGCTTTCTTAAGCTGTGTACGAAGAAAATGCTGATAATGCACTAACGGATTATTTTTCACGTCGAACATCCTTCGGAGACAAAAAAGACTCTATTAAGGTAAGCAGTACTCTTGCCAGTGTACTACATTTAATTTTACGAGACACACGATTTGTATAATGATCAGACATTTATACTTCACTACAAATACGGATGCAAGAAAACGAGGAATGCAATTACCATTGAACGAGTCAGTAGCGAACCACAGGTTCCTTGCACAAAAACAACTTGTAAATACTATGAACTTTCCGGAAACTTATGGATAACCTTCGTAATAATTACACATAATTCCAGTTAACGGTGTACAGCACATACCTGCAACGAATCTACAAAATGTCAGAGACTGTTTCCTTCATTTCCTTTGATCTTATCAACTACGTAGTATTGAAACTTCCTGGCAGATTAAAACATGCTGACAGATTACAACTGTGTGCCGGACCGAGACTCGAACTCGGGATCCTTGCCTTTGGGGGAAGTGCCCTACCAACTGACTTACCCAAAGACTACTCGCGACCTGTCTGTGAAGCTGTATTTCCGACAGTACGTCGGCTTCTACCATCTAATTTTGACAGAAGCTCTCATTAGTATCACTACTTTTACTCTAATAACGAGATCAGTATAAGATTTACCAGCATAAAATATCTCCATACCTCTCCACTTTCCATTTCATATTGAAACCGTTATTGGATGATGTGAGGATACATCATGAAATGAATAAAACATTAATTGAAGTACCGAGCAGGTCTTGGACAAATAAATTAAAAGAGGCAGAAAAAAGCACGGAAGCAACAAAGCAAAATATTATTCTGAACGGAACGAGGACATCAAAAAAGAAAAAAGAAGCCGTTTAAAAATCCTAACAATTCACAATGAACACCGGGTAAAATTAATTTCATCTTATTTAAGGGAGAACAGGAGTCTATCAGAGTTGGAGGTAATAGGGCAACACATCAGTCAGTGTACAAGATGTGCAAAAGAAATATAAAAAACTTTAATGAAGATACAGAATGATAAGTCGCCAGGTCGCGGATACGTCTCTGTAGAATTAGTCAAATTTCTCAAGATACGATACCAGAGACTTAGCGCGATGTAGTGAAATTTAATAAGAGTGCGATACAACCAGAAGAACTGCGGAGACACTGAAAACTTAGCTTTTTAACATAAATAAATGAAAAGGGAGCTACGACGACTTATTATCGGCTCATGGACGCTTGTATTCCTTTTCTCGTAATTCCTTGATGCTTTCTTAAAGTGAAGTGATACCTTCAGCGTTGTGTTAATATACTGCGCTGGAGCTTACGGTACGGTGCCAGTGAGCAGTACCATAATTCCATCCGAAGGCTATTGTCCAGAATCGGTATGCAAATCCGCAGAAGCTGCCGAGGTCATTAAGACAATCACCTCATCGACGCACCAGGTTTAAGATACTCGTTTGATAAACCACCCTGTCCTGCTCAATGAAGAAGCCCGTAACGACCTGTTGTATTCGTCCGACTGGATTCGTCGACCACTCCAAGTTTTTTTTTTTTTTTTTAAGAAACCGGATACTTGATAATCCCATTGGAAGAAATCAGAACTTTAGGGCGGGCCGTCGAGCATCTCTCATTTCAGAAATGGCTCAAATGGCTCTGAGCACCATGGGCCTTAACACCTGAGGTCATCAGTCTCCTAGAACTTAGAACTACTTAAACCTAACTAACCTAAGGACATCACACGCATCAATGCCCCAGGCAGGGTTCGAACCTGCGACCGTAGCGGTCACGCGGTTCCAGACTGAAGCGCCTAGAACCGCACGGCCACAACGGCCGGCGTGTCTCATTTCACTTGGGGTAGCTTCTGCGTTACGAAATTTGCGATATCGGGACGCGCGTTATAATGAAGCAGCAGCACGCATTATCGCAGTTTAACCTGGATGTTTCGCGTTACTTGCACGCCGTAATTTCTCCAGCCTTGCACAGTAGCGTTTCCCAGTGATAGAGACACCAGGTTCTTTGAAATCTACAACCAGTGGGCACCGGTTATCAAAGAACAGGATCAGCATCATCGTTCGACCTGACAGCTGACTTTTGAACTTCGTGAACACCATTGTATCGTCGACGCTTACAACTCTGATCCCCAGTTACTACACCAGCTTTCGTGGCCTGCAACAATACACTAAAAAACAAGCTGTTTCTAACACTGAAACGTCTGAGTTCCTTCAGGTAAACATCCATCTGGATTGCTTTTTGTTCGGAATTCAATGTTTGGAATATTCAATAATAGCATATCGCATGTTAGCTCAATTCTTACCGTGTATTGTGTTGCATAACAGTGAAGCTCATGCCGAGATTTTGTGCAAGCTCACAAATGGTTATGCCGCGTTCCGCCTTAATCGCATCATCAAGCACCCGGTTGTTGTTGTCCGTAATGGATGTGGCTACCCTCCCAGATCGATCGGCGTCTTGTGTCGAATCACAACCAGCATGGAACTCGGCTCACTGTTACGCATCCTTCATTCACAAATGGGCGTCTGCCCTTCGGCAGTCAGAAAAAGAAAAAGGAACTACATTGGTGCTTATATACCCGCATCGGAGTCGCGGTGTGTTCACATACTCTGCAGCAACCCGCTCAAACGGAAATTTTTTGAACGCCCCTGACATCACATTTATGAAGTGATATTTTATGGTGCAATTGTTTCAAAGTGTTTCCAGAAAAATTTTGAAAGCGATTTTTTTACTGCATTTCTTTTCAGTACTTTTATGTGTATTTTGTGAGACGCTTACAGCTAATCTCATTCAGTACGACAATCATTAATTACACTGTTTATGCCTGTAAGCGGTGGGATTAAGGAAAAGTTGTTTTATTTTTTTTTTTCAGAAGAGAAACTTTGACACTCAGTCGAAGACTACGGTTCTCCACAGGTCCACTGCCACAGAGGTTCGGGTAATAGTCACATGGTCGTTGTTTAAATACGGTGACAGCGTACAACGTCATAGCTGCCAAGTAATTATAGTATTGGCTAGTCTTTTACTATTAGGACATAAATGGTCGTTTGTCATGACGGACACTACAGCACTCTGGTATGTGTGTAGTTGGCTCGAGCTTGACGTTCACAAACTGACACGTTGGCAAGTTCTGATGAGCACTAATTCTGTACGACAGAAATGGGATTGCCTTTATCTGCTCTTGGAAGTAATGTTTCCCGATAGTAGAATTACGTGCGGTAACAGCGGAAAAACGTTTTCTGTAAGTGGACGTGACAGTTTCAATGAGACTGCTGTTAGCGAAGAATGTATATTTTGCGGCTACGGTTCTGCGGAGATATTCTATCGTCAGCTTAATAATAAGGGTAACTTGCCAGCTCTTTTTACTTGTATTACTCCCAAGGCGCTGAATATGTCTGATATTCTGAGATGAAGTAGTTGACTCGTGAGATGAACTAGTGGTAGAGTTGCTGTTAATACGATTCATCAGAAATTAGGTCTTCCTCCTTTGGTTTCGTAACGATCTCTTATTGGCAGTTGCTTTATTTTGCAGTGAAGGTGTATCACGAAGTTCGTATGGACCTTCTCCATACTGTCAGATACACAGTCTTCTACAGGTTTCATCAGTCTCAAATGAATTTCCTGATCAACGTAAACTAAAATACACGCAAGCCCGCTAACTACAAAGCGGTCTGCAAGTCAAAAGATCAGATAGCATATTTTGTATGTACTGTGATCCGATAGATACAGCAAGAGGTTAAATGTAGGTTATATGAAGTATATATCAAACATGTTCACTACATTCTAGGAGAAATGAGAAACGACACAGCACGAAGGAATTTTTCGAATGGGTCGGAAATCTGTAAATGTGATGTACATTCACAGACTGAGACGCCCTGCTAACCCCGCAGGACAAAACAGATAGTATAAATTGTGGAAAGGGGTGAAAATAAGGGGCTGTAACTTTCACATACAGCTTCATTATTTGATCAAACATTATAAGAGCCCAAAAACTTTTTTTAATCACACAGCTTAAGCCTTTGGGACATACTTGCCGGCTGAAACTCACTTTATTTTAAAAACGGCTGAAGGCCAATAACGTAAAACGCAAGAATAATCAGAAATTTAAAAGGCAAGCCGTATCTTAAAACAGTTCTTTAGTTAGGCTGAAGTAAACAAGTTAAATTGAAATCGGCTGAAGGCCTAACACTTAAAACCCCAAAACATTATTATTTCTTAAATACCAAAGGCTTTACGTGAAACAGTTCTTTAATTTAGGCTGAAGGCCTTAAGAACAAACAGCTGAAACTCAAAATCAGCTGTAAGCCGAAGACTTAAAAATTCAACGACATTAACAATTTTAAAATGCCAAAGGGCTTACGTGAAACAGTACTTTAAACTAAGCTGAAGGCCTTAAGAGGAAAACAACTCTAATTTAAAACACAAAATCGGCTAGAAGCTATAAAAGTGCAACAAAAAAAACAAATTTTAAAAAATAGGACAGTAAACCCAAGGGCTCTCAAATGTTCGAGGGACGTCCTGGAATCCGAACACTAACGCTCGCTTAGGTGAGAAAGGCAGTCGGCCCAACCATTTTCAATCCGCTGGGAACCCCATTGACCAAGATCACTTCCGCTCCACACTTGCACCAAAACCCAAAAGATGCTAACAGCGGAGACTGGAACAACAACAAGAACGGATTACATACAACCAATAAGTGGTGGACGACCCAAATACACGTCGTCTAATTAGAGGACCGACCAAACGGCCAAGCAAGGTCGTTGCCACTCGAACGTGTGTGTCGGCAATCGTCGGGCGAGTGATGGGTATCCTGTCCTTCCCAGCAACTCCATGCCAACCGGCCAATTCAAAGACACTACGCCGAAAACGTTTAAATAACTTGTCAGTCAAACTACATTAACTACACACAGTTTCACCAACATTTGAACAAAGGACAATGCTTACGGCAGTGACTGACAAAAACAAGGACGAATCACGAGTTGGCACTCAGAGCCAACCAATAAACGATCGCCGGCCAAATATATGTCGTTCTACAAGACGACTGACAGAAGGTCAACCACAGTCGTCCCCACTCAAATCATGTGTGTCGGCAATCATCAGCGAGTGACGGCTATACGCGCTTCCCTGGCGCTGCATGCTCCACTGATGCTACAACGCGGCTGCGCCAACCGACCAACTGCTAAACATCAGCACGGAGATAGCACTAAAATAACTGGACAGTGAACATCACAGGCAACACACAATTTCACAAACACTTGGACCAAGAACGCGAACAATGCTAAAAGCATAGACTGTGTAGTCATCAGGACGAACCACGAGCTGAGACATACACTGCCAACCCATAAGCGATCAGCGAGAAACACACGTCGTCCGGTAAAACGACCAATCGACGATCAGCCAAGACTGTCCCCAGTCATGTGTGAAGGCAACGGTCGGGCGAGTCATGGCTACCCGAACCTCACTGCCTCTCCAGCCCGACCGAACTTCTGCCGAGTCCCAAATGTCCGGCTGCCCGGTCCGAACTCCACTGTTGGCGCGTTGCAGCTCGATGCACGACACACGACGACCATGAAGTAATAGCAGTCCCTTGTATTGATAAACACTGCTGCTGCCGCTCACAGGCAAGCGAAGCAGCAATTCAGTAAGATCAGTAATTGAAAATTAACATAATGAGGTGGCAATACGGTAAAAACAGGGTGTGAAATAAGAGATGGCACGAACACGAGCCACTTGCGGCTCACAGAGGAACAAATGAATACAATTTCAGAAAAACTGGATGACTTATTCAAGAGAAAAAGCTTCACAGATATAGGTCAGTAACGCACTGGTCGACCCCTACACTTAAGCAAGCAGTTAGTCTGCTTGCTATTATTGGACAGAAATGTTGCATGTCTTTTGATGGATATCATACCAAATACTGATCCAAAAGCGCATTATGTCGTTTTGAGGGATATCATACCAAATACTGTCCCATAGGCGCATTAGATTGTCTAAATCCCGAGCTGGTTTGAGTACCCTGTCCAAAATACTTCAAACGTGTTTCAAATGCTGAGAGATTCTGGGTCCTTGCTGGCCAGGGTAAGGATTTGCTAGGAAGAAGACGACGAGTAAAACTATTTCCGTGTGCGGGCCGGCATTGCCTTGCTGCGATGTAAGCCCAGGTTGCTCGCCTGAAGGGCAACAAAATTAGACCTAAAATTTCGCCAATGTACCGCTGTCAGATGACAACCGAAAGGGTCGTGTTATGAAATGAAATAACGCCCCTGATCACCATCCTGGTTATCCGGCCGTATGGCGGGCGAGTGTCAGGCTGGCATCCCACCGCTGTCCAGGACGCCTACAGAAACGTCTTGGGCATGGAATCTCATTGACTTAAGTGATGTGTCTCGCTTCGAATTGTGCCCTGGTGACCAGCGAAAACATGCCACGAGATTCCCAGACACCGGTGGTATACCAACAAGACAGTACCACGCCATATGGCCTGAAATGTAGCACGTCGACTATAGTCTCCTGAAATTGTTATCATATGATTGTCTGTACATGCACACCTCCCCTGCCGATTCCCGTCCTATTAGGTTAATTCTATCGTGATGCCTCGACTCTTTTCCCTACTGTGTATATTACAAGCTCACAGTCAGAATTAAAATTATTTCTTCTAGTACTGTGGCACATATGCTATTGTTTGCTGTACTGTCAGCCAGATATATTATTTTGACATTCGTAAATCAGCCGTCCTATCTACTACTAAAGAAGAAATTCTGCGTTTAGTGTATGTTCTGAAGCAGACTAATGAAAGAAGAACTGGAGCATGTAATTCCCATAGTAGCACAGTGCAGGACGAGCATTTGTGTTGGCAGGCGGAGAGCGACTGGGAAACAAGTAGGGTAGTCGATGCTGTGCAAGTAATCGAACACAGACGAAACAGTAGAATGAATGCTGTAGAGGCATCACTCAGTGAAGCGCCTTGCTGTCAGAGTGGACTCAAATTCATACCGAAATGGCCTGGTATCAGCAAGTTTGCCCTTCGGTTACGTGGCAACACGTTTTATACACATGTTTGGCCGTTACGACGTAGAGCAAAACCCTTCCTAACACCATAGAAAGGGCAATATCACTTACTGCTCTACACAGAAATCTTTGTGAGTTCTAAGCGATCTGCTACCAGTGTATTTAACATTTCTGGAGACAGCATTTGCTTTGTCCAGCTAACACGTATGCAGGATGTTTGAGTTTAAAATAATTAACAGCGGCTATGTAAAGAAATATGTACATGTCTTCGTATCACTGGATTACGGAACTTTAAAGGAAATGATTAACTTGGTCAGTGCGGTAGATACTTGGGATTGATGAGAAGCTAGAAACAATTTCCCTACTTTTAATATCCATGAGTAGGGTCATCTTGCAATGAAGCAGTTTTCTGTGTGGGCTGCTGAACAACTGTTCAGGTATCCATAAGAAACGAATCTTGTACGAGCCGAAACTAACAACACCTTGAGTGCGAAATATGATCAATGCAGTATATTCAAAGCAGAAAATTACGTAAAGCTCAATATGACATAAATGACATTTGTAAGTACTAAATGTTATCTTAATTCTGAGAGAACATAAAGAAATTTTAAGATGATGGTTGAAGAGAATCTACATCTACATCTACATCCTTACTCCGCAAGCCACCTGACGGTGTGTGGCGGAGGGTACCCTGAGTACCTCTATCGGTTCTCCCTTCTATTCCAGTCTCGTATTGTTCGTGGAAAGAAGGATTGTCAGTATGCTTCTGTGTGGACTCTAATCTCTCTGATTTTATCCTCATGGTCTCTTCGCGAGATATACGTAGGAGGGAGCAATATACAGCTTGACTCTTCGGTGAAGGTATGTTCTCGAAACTTTAACAAACGCCCGTACCGAGCTACTGAGCGTCTCTCCTGCAGAGTCTTCCACTGGAGTTTATCTATCATCTCCGTAACGCTTTCGCGATTACTAAATGATCCTGTAACGAAGCGCACTGCTCTCTGTTGGATCTTCTCTATCTCTTTTATCAACCCTGAGTTAGAAACGTAGCTATGAAGACAAGTTGCGGAAAAAGAACTGTTAATAGTGGATCCTCTGAACCGAAGTAGTGAACACGAAGGCTATTAGTTACATCCACACCCATGGTATCAGCCCAGATACTGCTACTGTACTGCGGCAAAATTTAATATAAAAGTTTATAATCTGTCAGTATATTGTCTGGCAGAGTACATGTTGGACTTAGGACTCCGAAATACCACATATCTCCATCTATCATCTCCATCCTCTCTCTCTCTCTCTCTCTCTCTCTCTCTCTCTCTGCCCACCTCCTCCTGTCCCATCTATCTGTCAGCGGCTCCTCCCCTTCCGTTCTGCTGCTGTGCTCCTTCCCGATCTGTCCATCTCCTCCACTTCCAATGCCACTTCCTCCTCACCATCTCCCCATCGTTCTCCTCCCTTTCCCTGTCCACCACCACAACTACTCTCCATGTTTACGTCCTTCCCTTTCTGTGTCTATCTCCTCCTCTCTCTGTCCATTTCTCACTTACCTATCTTTGTCCACCTCCTTATGCAATATGTGTCTATCCCTTCTTCCCCCCCCCCCCCCCCCCCCCCCTGCACCGAGCCGTCTGCATTTCTTCTCGTCTTCCTTACTCTCTCCACGTTATCACACTCATATTAATAGGAAGCTGACGGTTATCATCCCTACAATATTCTTTCCAAATTGTAATATAATATGTTTACCAAATTTATTTAATTTCTGTTCGCAAACTTTAGGATAAGCCTTTCACCCATGTTTTTGCCATCATACACACATGTCAAATATATTTCACACACATTTAATACGGTTCAAATGGCTCTGAGCACTATGGGACTCAACTGCTGTGGTCATTAGTCCCCTAGAACTTAGAACTACTTAAACCTAACTAACCTAAGGACATCACACACACCCATGCCCGAGGCAGGATTCGAACCTGCGACCGTAGCAGTCGCACGGTTCAGGACTGCGCGCCTAGAACCGCGAGACCACCGCGGCCGGCCATTTAATACGTTTCACGCTTATTTGTAAATATATTTCATCTCTATGTATAGCAAATCTCGCCCTTTAGTTTCATTTGCACTTGGGTCAATGTTTGTGAGATTGACTATGGCTATGTTTTTACAATGATGTAATTGTGCAGGTACATCTAGTGCTACATGTGCCTGCTTATGCGAAATTTATTGTGAACAGAGTTAGTCGAAAATAATTAATAAATTAAAATATCGTACTTCCTGTGTCAGTTTTACTGTATGAACAGCAAAAACATAAAAAGCGATAAACTACCTTCCTTTCATCGTATGGTGCAGACGTCAGAGAGAAAAAGTTCCGTAATGGTTTGAAATCATGTCCAAAGTTTTTTGCAAGCCTCCAAATGGTCTGATTGTCGAATGCTGTCTGACTAAAGTACATTTATTCTCGCGTAGTAACCTACTCTTCTCTTTCACACACATCGTAACCACTTCGACAGATGGGTAGTTCTCACCTCCACAGTGATTCTTTGCAGACGGTAAATGATATGTGTACCAAGATTGACTGAAATCGGTACATTGGTTTAAGAGCAGATGTAGAACATACATACAGACAATATACATCATAGACATGTACACCATTTTTATAATTTGTATAGGTATGGAAAGTGAACATATTAAAATCGCCTTTGTTATGATGTGTCCATACTAAAATCGTTGAACACACCTCTCCTTATAAGGAAGTAAAGCACAAGGAACACATTGTTCTATGAATTCCGAAGGCCAGAGTGTACTAAACCATAGCTATAGGAAAGATGCACGCGATAGAGGCCCATAACCTATTTCGAGATATGACACTACAGATACGAAACAGACATTTAGCCTTTTTCTTATTTTATTGTTATTCCTTGTGAGACGACATTTTGAAAGAGTGATGCTAGTAAGAAACAGATTTGCAATATGATTGATATTCATGGACAAGTGCCTGCCTCATCGGTGCAGATGTGGTTCCATGAAAAATAATTCACAGTCGTCTGGGAATTTTCCACAATCGAGACAAACGCCGCTTGTATTTCAGTGCTAGTTGTCGAAGGTAGAGCATTACTGGACCTTGTGCACGCACGCATACACACACACACACACACACACACACACACACGTACACACACACACACACACACACACACACACACACACACACACACACACACACACACACTGTGAATTATACAGCAGTACGAGGTGCATTCAAGTTCTAAGGCCTCCGATTTTTTTCTAATTAACTACTCACCCGAAATCGATGAAACTGGCGTTACTTCTCGACGTAACCGCCCTGCAGACTTACACATTTTTCACAACGCTGACGCCATGATTCCATAGCAGCGGCGAAGGCTTCTTTAGGAGTCTGTTTTGACCACTGGAAAATCGCTGAGGCAACAGCAACACGGCTGGTGAATGTGCGGCCACAGAGAGTGTCTTTCATTGTTGGGAAAAGCCAAAAGTCACTAGCAGCCAAGTCAGGTGAGTAGGGAGCATGAGGAATCACTTCAGAGTTGTTATCTCTAACAAACTGTTGCTTAACGTTAGCTTGATATGTGGGTGCGTTGTCTTGGTGAAACAGCACACGCGCAGCCCTTCCCGGTCGTTTTTGTTGCTATGCAGGAAGGAATTTGTTCTTCAAAACATTTTCGTAGGGTGCACCTGTTACCGTAGTGCCCTTTGGAACGCAATGGGTAAGGACTACGCCCTCGCTGTCCCAGAACATGGACACCATCCTTCTTTCAGCACTGGCAGTTACCCGAACTTTTTTTGGTGGCAGTGAATCTGTGTGCTTCCATTGAGGTGCTGGCGCTTTGTTTCTGGATTGAAAAATGGCATCCACGTCTCATCCATTGTCACAACCGACGAAAAGAAAGTCCCATTCATGCTGTCGTTGCGTGTCAACATTGCTTGACAACATGCCACACGGGCAGCCATGTGGTCGTTCGTCAGCATTCGTGGCACCCACCTGGTTGACACTTTTCTCATTTTCAGGTTGTCATGCAGGATTGTGTGCACCACAGAAATGCCGACTCTGGAGGCGATCTGTTCAGCAGTCATTCGGCGATCCCCCAAAACAATTCTCTTCACTTTTTCGATCTTGTCGTCAGACCGGCTTGTGCGAGCCCGAGGTGGTTTCGGTTTGTTGTCACACGATGTACTGCCTTCATTAAACTGTCGCACCCACGAACGCATTTTCGACACATCCATAAATCCATCACCACATGTCTCCTTCAACTGTCGATGAATTTCAATTGGTTTCACACCACTGGAAATTCAGAAAACGGATGATTGCACGCTGCCTGAGAGCTGTTCCAGTAAGGAAAACGTCGCCATTTTAAGTATTTAAAACAGTTGTCATTCTCGCCGCTGGCGGTAAAATTCCATCTGCCGTACAATGCTGCCATCTCTGGGACGTATTGACAATGAACGCGGCCTAATTTTTAAACAATGCGCATGTTTCTATCTCTTTCCAGTCCGGAGAAAAAAATCGGAGGCTTAAAACTTGAATGCACCTCGTATATAGGAAGACTGCGCAGTTGTTAGCATCAAAAAGGTGCCGTGGAAATGGAAAAAAAATAATTGCGGTTAACAGAAACTTGCGAGGAACATTGCAAGATGAAAACCGCTACATAGTTACTTCAAAAAATCATAACAGGGAATCAGTCTAAAATGTTCAGTTATACCTATCTCAGTCTTGGATTGGAATATATGCAATAAACAGATACAATCATAATCAAGAGCATTATGACTCCTGAGATTGAAATCAGCATAGCGAGTACATCAACCGGGAAGAGAGTGTATAATTGGAGCAGAGTAGAATGGGGAGTCGTTCTAGCTGTGATACGCACCGCAATGGAGGTATTCACTGTCTTAAACCACAGGTTGCTATGGCCTCATCAGAAAACGTATAATTCCGGTGACAGGTCTCATGACAGAGCACAATGGTGTTGCGGGCACAAGTTTTCGGAGCACATCAGTCAATGCATATGGCTGAACATGATACTCCATATCAGACGAATCCAACATGTTCCTTCTTGAGCGAATGACATCGTCAGTTACGCTACAAGTGGACTCGGGATCGTCGGCATCAAACAGTGGATCAGTAGACATGTATCACTTGGTGGAATGAATCATATTTCCTATTACTCCAGGTCGATGCTAATCTTCAGATACGCCGTCATCCACGATTGACGTAGTATTGTGCTATGTAGCACATTCACCTCGACTTTCATGGGACTTGTGATTGAAGTCGAACTCAATATGGCAGCTGAGGACTACGTGAAGGTTACTGCGGACCACCTGCGCCCTTACCCCCAGGCCGACGAGATATTCCATCAGGACATCAATTTCCTCAGGCCAGAATCGTGCTGCAGTGATGTGAGGAGTATAATAGTAAAACTGGAGTTGATGTTTAGGTCACCAAATTCATGTTATCTGTACATGACGGAAAAAAATGTGGCACCCTATTTGAGATGCGTAGGTAATAGGAATTGAGTAAATTATGCGTAGCTATCTCGTGTTACCCGGACGGACGTGTAATCCTTGCCATGTAGAATCAATTCTGTGCTGCATTACAAAGCTAGACCAATGCACCGTTAAGCTAGTGGTTGTAATGCTTTGTCTCATCAGTGTGTAACGCGGTGTGACTTTCGCTAATTTATATCAGACAATGTGGTGTATATTTTCTCATGTGCAGGCAATGTTTAACATATAAAGTTGCAGAATTGTTACACTTTTGGTGTGGAACGACAAATTATTTTCTATGGCTCTCGAGTCTTCGAAGAGGACCAATGTCATGAAGTTAATATGGAAATTCGGTGGACATTTTTTCAATAATAGATTGCTTCTAGTGACCACGAGATTCGGTTTCATAGGGTGCAGGGTCATTTGGTGATATCCTAGTGTTACAGAAATGGTCGGGAAACTCAACTGGGAATTCTTGAACGAAACAGAACGTAGTTCTGACCAAGCTGTACTCGAAGAACACTGTACGACAGTTTTGCTACGGCCATATGAAAAGTATATCAGTCAGTGTATTGTCGGTACTACGTATGAACACTTACTCTAATTAGAATTGTAACGCAGTATACGTCGTGAACCACGGCCACAGTGACGCGTCGAGAAGTCCTCTGTTTTGTATGACGAAGAAATACAACGTTGAGAGTGGGTTTTCGAATTGGAAGTTGTGAAATACTGGTCTGTTGTACCCACACAGCATGGAGACTGGGTCCCACGTGCTATTGGCTATGCAAGGCACGTTGAGTGGCATGTCGTAAATTACTATTGTGTACCCATTTTTATTCCTCCGATTACAGCGTCGTCTGTGGAGAAATGAAGAAATATGTTCTCACAAAACGTATGTAGATTTCGCTGAAGAATCGTAATCTTCAGTAAAAGACGGGGTTTTACATTGATGATCTTTAAGTTGCTCCCCGCCACCCACGCATGGGTTGGGCTGGGGTGTCGAATGTGGCATCATTCGACGTCCCCTCGAGAGAAAAACAACTTGCAATTATAACTTTTTTTATTCCGATGTTTAAGTTTCGAGTGGGCTGATAGATCAGATGCTGAAATATTTCTTTCCGTTTCAGTTTCACACAACACAAGCGCGTTCAGCAGAGACAGATCCATCAAATAAAAAAATACTTTCTTATAATACTTTATAGATTTTCGTATACGTTCTACTGAACATAGCATCATGACGCTCCTGTCGACGCACCAATAATTTCAGTGCAGCTTAAGATGCAACCTGGTTTTCCTTTTTCTTCATTTCTGCTTTACTATTTTATCAGTCTCTGTAATTTCGCTTTCATGGAGAGTCGAAAGCATCCTCATTTGCCACTTGTCTTGCCATTTGAGAGCAAAAATTTTAAAATTGATTAAATGAAATTCAGCTCTTTTTTGGTTTTCTGATCAAGCAAGGATGCCTTATCATTTTTCCTTACAGTTCCGCAAGCATTAGTCACTGTCATGCAGACAACAAAATAACCCAGTGTTAGTGCGCCCGTTGTCAACACCCAAATATTTTGAACATTTATGGTGACAGTTTTTCATACAGGCTCATCGGCATCACTGCCTGTCCGACATTAATCATCTGGGTTAGTCATGATGAAGTCCTTGTCTTCACATTCATTTAGAAGACTGAGCCAGGGAACATCATGTCACTGTATTCGATAACACGGAAAGCGCATCGAACAAAAAAATGTGAAATTACGATACAAATGACCTCCAAAGGGTATTAAGCATTCACTATGATATAGGGGGAATTCCTAGTACTCCAACAAATAGACCCCATATTTGTGTAACAACCATCTCCGACGCGCTGGCCAGGTGTAGTTGACGTTGTACGAATCTATACGACTGTAGCAGATAACCTATGTAAATATTTTTCATAGCAAGTCGTTTTTGTATGCCTGGAGCATTGGAACGGTTAGCAGTGGAGCAGTGAAATGGTTAAGCTTTGCACACCATCGTATAACTGCATTTCACTAACGCTGGCGTGTAATAAAGAATATATACGCAAATCGTTAGTATTTTTGTTTTAATGGAATATGGCACATTGTAACCATCGTAGAGTGAATACAAATGACTTAAATAGCTATCTTTTGCATCACAGATTCAATTCTACTTTGTTAGTGGGTCATAACTTAATGCCATCCTCCTCTACATTTGAGACGTGCACTCCGTTGTTCCGTATCGGCACATAATGCACAAAATGCCAACAAGGAATATCTCAAAACCTTTATCGTTAAGGGCCTAATGTAAATTGTTGCCTGAAGAACGTAAGAACGTAGATTTGAACGTACAGCAATGTATTCGTATAAAAACGTGCTACTGGTAACGAAAATGGCGTATGATATCCGAAAAAGTTGGGTCAGAAATTTGTAACAAAATGCAGGAAGACCTTTAGAGGTCCAACGTGCTTGGGATTGAGGGAGTGACAGTAGATTCACCAAAGACATAAACTGTCTATAGAAGAAGAAAGCAATCATTAATGTTAGACTGCACATATGACGAAAATTCAGTGGTAATAGTCACAACCGGGAAATCAAAAGATCAATGTACAGATAAAATAGAAACAGTACCCTCAAACAACGTATACGTGAGGAGAGGAAGATGCCACACTTTAACTGAGAGGGCTCTCGCTTTCATGTAGATAACTGTTGAATATTCGTGGTCAGTCTGAAGACTGGCTTCAGTCTGTAGAAACATTTGGGTGGGGTAGCAAATGTATTGCTGATATAAAATGATTTGCTACCGTAAAGCAATCACATCAATAATATAACTTTGTATATACACATATTGATCAAACTTTAGTTATTTCATATCCAAACATTCTTTAATACATATTTCAATTAATATTAATTATTTTTAATTATTGTCTAAAAGTGGTACCACCAGTCATTATCGACAAAGCACTAATATGTTTCATTTGATATCTCTGTTCTTCTTCGTTGTGCACAGACTTGGCTGCAAGTGATGTGTAATAGACTGTCCAGGTGGAAGAGCTATTATAAATACAGAAATTGTTTTGTAAAATTGGTAAGAGCTGAAGTATTTTGCGTTAATATTCCAGTGTGTGCAAATATTAGTGAATACAATTGTTTCAAAGTTCAGAAACTTTATTTGATTAAACAAGCACTGGAAGCCCCCTGCATAATACAATAATTCCTTGTGTTAAACTTAAAACAAATAACCAACCTCTGTTTATAAGAAGAATAATTGAAAATGAAGGATTGAAGACCCAGTTATACTATTAAATGTATTCCAGTTGCACATAAAAAAGACTCACTAAAATTATGGTGCATATATATTAAAGGACCATGCGCAATCATAGCATCTACATCAAGACCTACACCTGACATATGTATATAAAGTGCTGAGCATAGAGTACTTCACATTGTGCACCATATTATGATTACCTCTCTACCTACATCTGCCTCTATGTAAACATACTAAGGACCACTATGAAGTGTACACCAAAGAGATCCGTCTATTGAATGATGATCCAATCTAGTGGGCACCTTGAACTGAATGACAGCTTACATGCTCCTGTGAGTGTGTTAATTCATCTGATTTCACCGTTCTTTACAAGGGCAAGGTCAAGAAGGTTGTATCATATTCCTAGAGTTTTCTTTCAGTACAGTTTCTTCAGACCTATGACTCATGCTTTCAAGGAATTATTGGTGTCTTTCTTCAAGTGTCTGCCAGTTCAGTATTCCATGACTACTGTGAGTCAAAAATGCGTACAAAAATGGAGAACGATGCTTTGTATATGTTCATAATGAAGATGCTATGGGTGCCATAAATGTTAGCAGTCACCTATGGTTTGTGACACGAATTCTCTTTAAGCAATCACTTTTACAAGAGGTTGTATTTTCCCAATATTTTACTGGTGAACCTAAGCATACAAACGATTTTACCTACAACTAAGCCTATATGATCATTCAGTTTCGAATCTCCACAAATAGCTACACCCAGATATTTGAAAGATATTCTACCTGCAATTGCATTTTGTTTACACTGAAGTCATAGGATATTATCCTTCTACAATTTGTGAAGTGCACCATTTTACGTTTGCTAATCTTTGCACCAATTTGAAACGATACTAAGATCTGACACATCAGAACAGATTTTTTCAGACAGGAAGCATTTATTAACAACCGAATCATTTCCGAAAATTCAGAGGTTACAATGAACTTTTCTTCCCCGTCATTAATAAGTAAGAAGAACAGAAAAAGTTACCACAAAATTTTCCTTTTGCGTTTGTAGAGGACTCACCATTCAGTAAAAATAGTGCATTATACCTACCAACAAATCCTAATACCAATCACAAATTTGTTGTTTTTGTGGTCATCAGTCCAGAGACTGGTTTGATGCAGCTCTCCGTGCTGCTCTATCCTGTGCAAGCTTCTTCATCTCCCAGTACTTTCTGCAGCCTACATCCTTCTGAATGTGGTTAGTGTATTCATCTCTTGGTCTCCCTCTACGATTTTTACCCTTCACGCTGCCCTCCATTGCAAAATTGGTGATCCCTTGATGCCTCAGAACATATCCTAGTAACCGATCCCTTATTCTAGTCAAGTTGCCCCATTCAATACCTCCGCATTAGTTATATGATCTACCCATATAATCTTCAGCATCCTTCTGTAGCACTATATTTCGAAAGCTTCTATTCTCTTCTTGTCTGCTTCACTTCCATACATGGCCACACTCCATACAAAGACTTTCAGAAACGACTTACTGACACTTAAATCTATACTCGATGTTAACAAATTTCCTCTTCAGAAACGCTTTCCTTGCCATTGCCAGTCTAGATTTTATATCCTCTCTACTTCGACCATCATCAGTTATTTTGTTCCCCAAATAGCAAAACTCCTTTACTACTTTAAGTGTCTCATATCCTAATCTAATTCCCTCAGAGTCACCACACTTAATTCGACTACATTCGATTATCCTCTTTTTGCTTTTCTTGATGATCATCTTATATCCTCCTTTCAAGACACTGCCCATTCCGTTCAACTGCTCTCCCAAATCCTTTGCTGCCTCTGACAGAATTACAATGTCATCGGCGAACTTCAAATTTTTTATTTCTTCTCCATGGACTTTAATGCCTACTCCGAACTTTTCCTTTGTTTCCTTTACTGCTTGCTCAATATACAGACTGAATAGCATCGTCGAGAGGCTACTGACCTATTCACTCCCTTCCCAACCACTGCTTCCTTTTCATGTCCCTCGACACTTATGACTGCCGTCTGCTTCCTGTACATATTGTAAATAGGCTTTCGCTCCCTGTATTTTACCCCTGCCAGCTTCGGAATTTGGAAGAGAGTATTCTAGTCAATATTGTCAAAAGCTTTCTCTATGTCTACATATGCTAGAAACGTAGGTTTGCCTTTCCTTATTCTTTCTTCTAAGATAAGTCGTAGGGTCAGTATTGTCTCACGTGTTCCAATATTTCTACGGAATCGAAACTGATCTTCCCCGAGGTCACCTTCTACCAGGTTTTCCATTCGTCTGTAAAGAATTCGCGTTAGTATTTGCAGCTGTGACTAATTAAACAAATAGTGCGGTAATTTTCACATCTGTCAAAACCTGCGTTCTTTGGGATTGGAATTATTATACTCTGAATTATTGACGTCTGAGGGAATTTGCCTGTCTCATACATCTTGCTCACCAGATGGTAGAGTTTTGTCAGGACTGGCTCTCCCAAGGCTGCCAGTAGTTCTAACTGAATGTTGTCTACTCCCTGGGCCTTTTTTCGACTTAGTTCATTCAGTGCTCTGTCTAAATCTTCACGCAGTATCATATCTCCCATTTCATCTTCATCTACATGCTCTTCCATTTTCAATATATTGCCCTCAAGAACATTGCCCCTGTATAGACCTTCTACATACTCCTTCCACCTTTATGCTTTCCCTTGTTTGCTTAGAACTGGGTCTCCATCTGAGCTCTTAATATTCATGCAAGTGGTTCTCTTTTCTCCAAATGTCTCTTTAATTTTCCTGTAGACAGTATCTATCTTACCCCCCGGGAGATAAGCCTCCACATCTTTACATTTGTCCTCTAGCCATCCCTGCTTAGCCATATTGCGCTTCCTGTTGATCCCAGTTATGAGACGTTTGTATTCCTTTTTAGCCTGCTTCACTTACTGTATTTTGTATTTTCTCCTTTCACCAATTAAATGCTGTATCTCTTCTGTTGCCCAAGGATTTCTACTAGCCCTCGTCTTTTTACCTACTTGATCCTGTGCTGTCTTCACTATTTAGTCCCTCAAAGCTACCCATTCTTCTTCTACTGTATTTCTTTCCCCCATTCCTGTCAATTGTTCCCATATGCTCTCCCTGAAACTCTGTACAGCCTATGGTTCTTTCAGTTTATCCAGATCCCATCTCCTTAAATTCACACCTTTTTGCAGTTTCTTCAGTTTTAATCTACAGTTCATAACCAATAGATTGTGGTCAGAGTCCACATGTGCTTTTAGTAGCTCCAGGGTTCTTCCATGTATACAACCTTCTTCCATGATTCCTGAACCAAGTGTTAGCTATCATTAAGTTATGCTCTGTGCAAAATTCTGCCAGGCGACTTACTCTTTCATTTCTTAAATTGAATCCATATTCACCTACTACGTTCCCTTTTCTTCCTTTTCCTACTGTTGAATTCCAGTCACCCATGACTATTAATTTTCCTTCTCCCTTCATTATCTGAATAATTTCTTTTATGTCATCATACATTTCATTAATTTCGTCACCATCTGCCGAGCTAGTTTGCTTATAAACTTGTACCACTGTAGTAGGCGTGGGCTTCGTGCATATCTAGGCCAAAATAATGCGTTCACTATGCTGTTAGTAGTAGCTTATCCACATTCGTATTTTTTATTCATTATTAAACCTACTCCCGCATTACCCTTATTTGATTTTGTATTTATAGCCCTGTAATTCCCTGACCAAAAGTCTTGTTCCTCCTGCCACCGAACTTCATTAATTCCCCTATATCTAACTTTAACCTATCCATTTCCCTTTTTAAATTTTCTAACCTACCTGCACGATTAAGGGATCTGACATTCCACCCTCCGAACCGTAGAACGTCACTTTTCTTTTTCCTGATAACGACGTCCTCCTGAGTAGTCCCCACCCGGCGATTCGAATGGGGACTATTTTACCTCGGGAATATTTTGCCTTAGAGGATGCCATCATTATTTAATCACAAAGTAAAGCTGCATGTCCTCGGGAAAAATTACTGCTGTAGTTTCCCCTTGCTTTCAGCCGTTCGGAGTACCACAACAGAAAGGCCGGTTTGGTTAGTGTTACAAGGCCAGATCTGTCAATCATCCAGACTCTTGCCCCTGCAACTACAGAAAAGGCTGCTGCCCCTCTTCAGGAACCACACGTTTGTCTGGTCTCCAAACAGATACCCCTCCGTTGTGGTTGCACCTACGGTACGGCTATCTGTATCGGTGAGGCACACAGGTCTGCCCAACACCGGCAAGGTCCATGGTTCATGAAGGGTATCACAAATTTATGGTGACGTATATGATCTATTGGGTCAGCAATACAGGTGGCCGTACCATAGGTGCAGCTAAAACGAAGGGGTATCTGTTGACAGGTCAGACAAACGGTCGATTCCTGATGAGAGGCAGCAGCCTCTTCAGAAGTTGTATGGCCAACAATGTGGTTTATTGACTCATTTGGAATTGTAATATCAAGCAAAACCGCCTATTTGTGCTGTTAATGCGAACAGCTGTTAGGAAACGGCAAGCACAGCATTATTTCTTTCCCGACGGCATGCAGCTCTTCTATATAGCTAAATGATGATAGTGTCTTCTCGGATCTCCAGGAGAGGACTACTCAGGAGAATGCCGCCATCGAAAGAAACATATCGGGGGTTCTACGAGTCTGAATGTGGAATATTAGATCGCTTAATTGGCCAGGTAGTTGAGAATTTTAAAATGGAAGTGGGTAGGATGTGGTTAGATGTAGTGCGAATTACTGATTTTAGGTGACAGGACGGCTAGGACTACAGATCAGGTGAATACAAGGTTATAAATACCGAATGAAATGGGGGTACTGCAGGAATTGGTTTAATAATGAACAAAAGAAAATACGAATGGGGATAAATTACTTTGAACAGCGTAGTGAATGCATTATCGAATCCAATATAGACACGAATTCCACACCAACCACATTAATAAAAGCTTCTGCCAACTAGCTCTACACAAGATGAAGATACTGAAGCAATGCATGTTGAGTTAAAAAAAGGTATTGAGGTACTTAAGGGCGACGATAATTTTAATTCTGATTGGAGACTGGAATCCGATAGTAGGAAAACGAAGAGAAGGGAAGATGTTACGGGAATGTGGACTTGGGGGAAAGAAATGAAAGACGAAGTGACCTAGTAGAGCTTTGCACAGAGCATAATTTAATCACTGCCAACACATTGTTTAAGACTCATGGAAGAAGGTTTGTATGCCTGGAACAGACATAGAGACATCGGATTGATAGAGATTAGTTATATAATGGCAGCACAGTGATTATGAAATCAGATTTTGAATTGCAAGCCATTTTCAGGTTCGGGTGAGGACTCTACCCACATTTCATCGGTTATGAACTGTAGATTAAAACTGAAGGTTTTGGTACCAGGTCGGAAATGGGACTTGGATGAGTTGAATGAACCTCAGGTTTTCGCTAGTTTCAGAGAGAGCATTAGGCAACGATTAGCTAGAATAGAGGAAAGGAATACAATAGAAGATGACTGAGTAGTCTTGAGAGGTAAAGTAGTGACAGCAGCAGAAAACTAAGTAGGTAAAGAAAAGTCCTAGTATAAATCGTTAGGTAAAACAGGAGATACTGAATTTAAGTGCTGAAAGCAGAAATTATACAAATTCATCAAATTAACAGATGAGAAGGACTGCAAACGATTAAAAGATGAAACTGACAGGAGATGCAAAACGGCTAAGGAGGAATGTCTATGTACAATGTAAGAATTTAGAATCACATTTCACTAAGAAAAGATACATACCGCCTACAGAAAAATTGGAGAATCGAGAATAACCTATAAGAATATCAAGAGGTCAGATGGATGCTAAGGGTAGAAGGGAAGGCTGAAATGTGGAAGGTGTATATAGCCTATACATGGTAGGTGAACTAGAATGCAATGCTATAGAAAAGGAAGAGGCCGCAGATTTAAATGAAATGGGAGAGACGATACTGCGAGAAGAGTTTGACAGAGCACTGTCAGATCTAAGTTGAAACAATGCCCTGGAAGTAGACGACGTTTTTTCGGAAGTAATGAGAGCCTTGGGAGAACCTGTGAAAGTACTTTTGCATCTGGTATTCAACATGAAGAACATAGGCGGAATACCCTCTTCAGAGAAAACATTTCCTGTCCGTTGTGTATATTACTGAACTATCAGTTGAATAAGTCATGGAAGAAAATTACTGACACTAATTATTCACAGATGAACTTGTAGGAGCCGATCTAGGGCAAAATTACTTAGGATTCCGGAAAAATGTAGGAACACGCGAGACAATACAGACATAAGATTTATCTGCGAAGGTAGGTTAAGGAAGAGCAAACCTTCGTTTATAGCGCTTGTAGTCTTCGAGAATGCGTTTGACAATGTTGACTGAAACAAACATTAAGAACAACAGCTCTTGCTTTATGCTATTCTGCAGGAGAATATGCTAGTCCACTGTGGTACAATTCAGTTCATGCAAAGCAGGTTGGCGTAGCCTTAAGTGTAAGCTGTAGGACTGTTACAGGCTGCCTAAGGCCAACCGCCATGGACAAACTTCAACGTCTCTCTGGGATTGCTCCATGTGACATCAGAAGAGAGGTCGCCGCTAACATCGAGAGGCATAAATCAAATACATTGACCTCACACCCACTCTTTGGACATTAACCTGCCCAAATAAGACTGAAATCCAGGAAGAGTGTCCTAACAACTTCACAGCTGCGGCTGCCCGACGGATGCCAATACGTGCCAAACTGGATCACTGCCACAAGAATCACTGCCGCCTGGACACATGGAGAAATAGGTCATCTATAAGTCCTTGAACAGACAACGAACCGAAGTTGCAAGATCGATTGACAATCTCCTTAAATGGGACTTCCAACTGCCAACTGCCAACACAACACTGTGCGAATGCGGTGAATTGCAGGCAACCTGGCACCTCTTCAAATGTCACCCATGCCCAAGCAGATGTAGCATGAAGGACTTAACGTTTGCAGCAGCCAACTCTATCAAAGTTGCCCAATTCTGGATGAATACTGTATAGTTTTCTTTGTATGTATTGTATATGTGTTAATTTTAGTGTACCTCTCACACGAATAAAGAAAGAAACGTTGCAAATCGTCTAAGGCTCAAATATTGATTATGGAATAAAAGATGTTATACATTGTAAAATGTGAACTTTAACGGCCGGAAATGTCACAATCAATAAAATATTCCAAGCTATTATGCCGTGGTCGAAAGGATTTCACCTTAAAAGCCAAAGTTTAATCCCCATCAGCGGAGGACATTTTCAACCACCTATTTCAAATGGAACGACAAGTTCTACGAACACACGGGTGGTGTCTCTGTGGGGAGCCCTTTAAGCCAGGATATAGCGAACTTTCTTATGGAAACATTCTAGGAGCATGCACTGGAAATTGCGAACAAGAAGCCGAATGTTTGGTTTCGGTATGTGGATGATTCCTTTGTTTTGTGTCGGCGTGGCTGGGAGGAAGTGGATTGTTTTTACAAGCATCTCAAAGGGATCAATTCGCAGATTCAGTTTACCACGGAGTAGGAGGCAGGCGGAAGACTGAATTTTCTAGATGTGCTAGTCTTCAAGTAAGAAGATGGTAGCCTGGGACACAAGCTTTACCGTCAACCCACGCGTTACCTACGCGTGCCAGTTGGAGTAGCCGAGCGGTTCTAGGCGCTACAGTGTGGAACCGCGTGACCGCTACGGTCGCAGGCTCGAATCCTGCCTCGGGCATTGATGTGTGTGATGTCTTTAGGTTAGTTAGGTTTAAGAAGTTCTAAGTTCTAGGGAACTGATGACCTCATAAGTTGAGTCCCATAGTGCTCAGAGCCATTTAAACAATTCGCTACCTAAGCCGTGTTTCGAACCACCACCCATAACAAAAGCGAGGCATCATAAAAACGTTGGGGATATGGCAAGGAAGAATCAGCAAACCAGTGCTGCTTGATGCATAATTAAAACATCTCAACAATGCGTTGCTCAAGAGTGGTTATTTCTTCGCTGAGGCTGGAAGGAGTATACTGGGGCACATTTGTGTGTGGCACCAGAATAAGATAAGATTATAAATAAATTAAAATGGAACTAGTGTACTATAAACAATGAATGTTGTTGATAGGCTCGATAATGCGGATCGCTAGCTGTGCACGACTACTGAGCCAAAGATACTGTATTGCTAGAGTTGGAGTAAGAGAGCGCTTCGAACACAGTCTTTGGTAGCTGTCTGTGAGGGTTAAGACGATGGATAAGGCAGTTTCTGTGGTGTGCTGTGTGAAGCCACCAACAGTTAGATTAATGTAGGTATGCCAGTACTGTTGAACATGGAAGCAGAAGTGTTCAAGCAAATAATGTAAAGATTTCAATAATTATGATTTTTATTTTTGCTAGCGCCTTAGTATAGATGAGTTGGGTGACACTTTGTAATTGTTGACTAACCCCAGATTGTAAGTAAGCTGTCTGAGAAAAATACTATTTACATATTTCATTTCTAATAATGCTAATAAGATTTGTTAACAGAGCTGCATGTAATTTGACGATTTATATTTTTGTTCGATTGATGAAGTTAGATAATACTTGCTGTTTAAATCTCAATGAGTGTGAATCAGTTGTGAGTAATGTAGCTTCAGTTATCAGATGATTTTGAAAAAGCAAACTTAACTTGCAATATAATATTGCTAAAAAACTGAGTGTTAGTAATTCACCATAATCGGCCCGTCTCCCTGTTCAGGTCACATGTTTTTTTAAAGAAGCTTAATTTTCTAAAATGTTCTCGTTTTTATAAAAATGAATTTCAAGTGCAAATCACGTATTATGGCCAGCATTGCACATTGCTGAGCATATTTACATTTTTGTGAGAGACCAGAATATATCGCGTTACACTGTTGCTGCTTTAGAGGTAAGACAATTTAATTTATTTGTATGTGAACAGAGATCAAAGTTATGAGTTTTGAACAAGGCGAGATGATTTAGTGCCTAGGGGGCTGAGTGTATTTTGCAGTGACTGTATTTCTTTATTTGTATTCTGAGTTGTATTGCCCAATCAACTCATGTAAAGTTTAGCTAACAGTAACACAGAGTAAGCCCACCGCTTACAGTTACAACACTCACAAGACTATTCGAGTTGTGTATCCATCCCAGAGTTAAGAATTCATTCAACGTAACCGTAAAGCTATCTTTTTTAAAGAGCGTCACTAGGTGAAAAGAGAGTTAAGACAACTACGTAGAAATCATAGCAACGCTCAACCGCTGGTGAAATGGAAAGTATCCCATAATTTCATTAAGGACATGACCGCATAGGACAAATGCTACAAAAGCGGAATATCGTGGTAACATACAAACCCACCCAGAAGATGCAACATCGCGTAAAATGGGCAAAGGATGCTCGACAACCTCTGGAAGAAGTAGGAATTTATAGGATTTCATGTAGCTGTGGGAACTTATACGGGGGTACGACAAAGAGAGCTGTCAAAAACGACTCGAAGAGCAAAAGACAATTGCAGAAGAGGGAATACTGACAGATCAGCTGTTGCGGAACATGCTTTGCAGCCTGGAGACCATAACTTTCATTTTGGTAGGACTTATGTACTGGCCACAACAAGTGGATATGCTCAAAGGTTATACGGAGGGCATAGAGATTGTGAAACACCACAGAAATTTCAATAGGAAGGAATTAAATGACTGATTGCTTCCAGTGCTAAATAAGATGGCATTAGTAGACGACGGCAATCGACAGCGGCCAATTGCGCTCGCGCATTCAGATCATGTGACGTCACACCGATGCGCGGAAGCACGAGGCGGAATTCTGCTGTAGTCAGTAACGAGCCAGGATGTGAATCGGACATTCAAAGTAGCTATGATGCTCTTTCAAAATGTTCTCCGCAGATGGGGACTAAACGTTGGTTTCTAAGGTGTAGTCAATTCGTCCACGTCGTAACAGCACAGTAAATTTTATGATTTGTGGCATATCATAAAGTAAAATCGCATTTATAGTTTTCTGCAAATTCTTTTTCATGCCTTAGGAATATTAATTCAGACGAAACGTTTGTATTGGTTTTATGTGAAAATCATTATCTTTTGTGTTCCAGCACCTGCTAAGTAAACATCACGTTTCGAAACAATCGTTTAATTGGATTCAAATATTACGCAACAGCTTCCATTACTTACATACGATAAGATTTTAGAATGTGGGACATTAGCTTGTCTGCCATTAAAGCTTTTATTAGTGTTGATCCTCAATTCATGAAAGAATAATATAGGCTAACGTGTTCAAGTGGTTTCAGAATTAGAGCTTCTGATGGACTGCATTATATCAGTGGAATTACCAAGCAATCAGAATTATTTTACTGTTGTCATATACTCGTCTTACATACATAAAAATGTGTGGAATTATATCACAACGTCCCATCTGAGATGGATGCCGGTGCTCTTAATGCTTTTATGTTGGATGTAATACGATCAACAAAGATATGGGAAGAAACCCGGTCGCTCCGATATTCCACTGCCTTCTCAGAGGCCAGTGTGTCAGCTGCTGCTCTACGCCGCTGCCGTGCAAACACTCAAGTGAGAAGGCCTCTGCCCTCTTCTGCGATGCTCCGTTGACAGCGTGCTCCACTTCCCTTGACCCTAATCGGATCACGCACGTCTGGACCTCCTACCTATATCCCTCTCTCCCTCTCCCTCTCCTTCTGTGCCCGATAGACCATGGCCTGCAGAGTGCTACGCGACGCTAGTGCTGAGAGCACCAGAGATCTGCCGACGCAGTTCTTTACGCTCCGTCGGATATAGATATCAGACACAGGAGGCAGGGGGCTCGATCACTGACACAGATACCGTGGCGCAGCCCCACGTTTCCTTCTTCACCGAAGCTCAGTAACCGAAACGAACCTAAGCGGAGGACCATAGCGCACGAAAACGGATCTCTTTGGCACCGAAGATAAATTGCTAGGTTCTGGGATCACCACGTGTCGTTTCTGAGGCGTTATATCAGTGTTCCTTCACGGCAGCCCGCATCTCGTCGTCGTGCGGTAGAGTTCTCGCTTCCTGCGCCCGGGTTCCCGGGTTCGATTCCCGGAGGGGTCAGATATTTTCTCTGCCTCCTGATGTCTGGGTGTTGTGTGTTGTCCTTAGGTTAGTTAGGTTTAAGTAGTTCTAAGTTCTAGGGGACTGATGACCATTAATGTTAAGTCCCATAGTGCTCAGAGCCATTTTAACCATTTTTGCAACCTTCACGGCAACCTTAACGAATACCGTTAGAGCTCACTTAGTTCAGTACTTTTTCCATCTAAACTGTGCAGTGTTCTTCCAATGCAAAATCAATAATCATTCACAACCGAAAGATGCCTAAACAGAATAATCCATTCTTAGGACTTGAATTAGAAATCTAGTCTTAGTTATAATTTTGCTTTATTAAATCATTCTCTCTTCTTTCGAAAAATAGCCACAATTCTCACTTACTGTTATTACTATTATACCTCGACTTTTCGCAGCAGAGGTTATTCTCAGGTGTATTCCAACGTAAGCTATACTACATGACTAGCAAGGTCAAGTCTACACGACGGAAGCAGTATTAATTAACAGACTCAGCAGTGATTCTAGAGCTATAATTTTCTTCTTGCAGATTTACACATGTAAAAATATCGTTCACCATACATTAACTTTATTTCAGGAAGAATTTTTCGCTAATAACAGGGAAGGCCTACAAAATAATCAAATGCGGAGTTTAGCTACACATGTCTCGCTGAGACGCCTACGAATGTATCCTATATTGTTGTTGTCTTCAGTCCTGAGACTGGTTTGATGCAGCTCTCCATGCTACTCTATCCTGTGCAAGCTTCTTCATCTCCCAGTACCTACTGTAACCTACATCCTTCTGAATCTGTTTAGTGTATTCATCTCTTGGTCTCCCTCTACGATTTTTACCTTCCACGCTGCCCTCCAATGCTAAATTTGTGATCCCTTGATGCCTCAAAACATGTCCAACCAATCGATCTCTTCTTCTAGTCAAGTTGTGCCGCAAACTTCTCTTCTCCCCAATCCTATTCAATACATCCTCATTATTTACGTGATCTATCCACCTTATCTTCAGTATTCTTCTGTAGCACCACATTTCGAAAGCTTCTATTCTCTTCTTGTCCAAACTAGTTATCGTCCATGTTTCACTTCCATACATGGCTACACTCCAAACAAATACTTTTTTCAGAAACGGCTTCCTGATACATAAATCTATATTCGATGTTAACAAATTTCTCTTCTTCAGAAATGTATCCTAAGACATAATAAATTGAAGGAACTATCTGTATGGGATCGAAATCTGTAGATGTAATGTACGAGTACAGACAAACAAAAGATTACAATTTAAAAAAGGAAAAAGCAGTTTGATTATTTGCTCTGGAAAAACAGCTTAAAAACTGAGTAAGTCAATAACGCGTTGTTTCACCTCTGGCCCTTATACAAGCAGTTATTCGTTTGACACTGATTGATAGAGTCGCCGGATGTCCTTCTCAACGATATCGTGCCAAATTCTGTCCGAATGGTTCGGCTGAGCGTCACAATGATGAGCTGCTTAGAGGGCCCTGCCCACAATGATATAAACGTTCTCAATTGAGGAGAGATCCGGCGACCTAGCTGGCCACGGTAGACTGAAGTAAGCATCTAGACAAATAGTAGAAACTCTCGCCGTGTGCGGACGGGCTTTACCTTGCTGAGACATACCCATTGGAATGATTCTCATGAATGTCAACAAAACTAGGCCCAGAATATCATCAACACACAGCTACGATGTCAGGGTATCACGGATGACACCGGAAGGGGCAATGTTATGAAAAGAAATATCACGCCAGTCCATCTCTTGTGACCTTCCAGCCTATGGCGGGTGACATGATGCTATTCCACTGCTGTGCGGGGAATTTCCAAACACGTCTCCGGCATGGAATTATTTCCAGTGACGATCCTGCTTCAAACTGAGTCACGATGACCAACAAAGACTTGCCTGGAGACGCCCTGGACAGTGGCGGGATACCAGTCCGTCAGCTGTGATACGGCCCGACAGCAAGGAGTGGTGTTGTGGAGTGTCATTTCTTTCAATAGCAACACCCCTTTTGGTTGTCACCCATGACACCGTTACAGCACGTTCCTTGACGATCTTATATGCCGCGTTTTCTAACCCTTCTTGGCAAGCCATCCTGTGATTACAATTTTAGTGCTTTTCCTCGTACTTTCCAAACTCTAAATTTTCCAGAAAAGTTGGTAGATCTCTCATCTCTCACTCGAGCGATCTGTTCGCAGTTGGGAATGTTTGGAGCTTTTATGGGCTAGACCCTCGAAACAGCTTCTGCACGATATACCTTCCGAGTACATCCAACAATTATATCAATTCATGCCAAATCAAACAACTCTTTGCGTAAGGGCCACAGGTGTAAAAACGCTTTACTGACTTTCTCAATTTGTGAATCCATTTCTCTTGAATAATAATCTATTTTTTCTGAAATTATTATCATTTGATTGTCTGTATATGTACATCACACCTGCTTGTCTCCGTCCTATTCGGAAAAGTCCTTCGTGGTGCGTCATTTGCTTTTTCGTCTTAGAGTTTATTATAGACGTATCGTTGGACAAAAATCCGTTACGTTACCCCCTGTCGGTTATATTTATCTAGCAAGATTTTCCAAAATGTCGAAGCAAGAGGTTTTTTTTATGACGTGAGGAAGCTTTCTTTCAAACACGAATGCAGTCACTAAACTGCAAGAATAGAGTCTCACAACCAATAGTGAAATGCTTTTGTCATAGTGGTATATTGACATACTTTCGAGAAAACGGACAGAGATAAAACGGATGAAACAAAGATATATAAGTATAAAGGTTGGAGAACAACTGTTAGCCAAAGTTTTCCCACTTGTTGTATTGTTGAAGAGCTCTTCCTTTCACTCCATTTTCTTTGCATTTTACTATATTTCCCTTTGCAAATTTACTTTTACGCTATGTTATAGATATCTAACGCTGATATCTCGAAAAGAATGTGCTCTACTTTGAAAAGTTTTCCTCAAACTACGCTTAGTTTCGCATCTTTGAGCGTGCTAACTTGTATACAAATGTTTTGAGTGAATCGTATTAGAACATTTAACATTTAAGTTAGAGCACTTCCATTTTTTGAAAAATATGAGAGGTATTCCTATATTTAACATTTAATTTAGAGCAATTTATTTTCTAGAAAAATATGGCACGTTATCCCTGGAAAGGGGAAAAGATACTCTAGAGAAAGGTCTGTGGCATATACAAAATGGGGTGGAGACAATCAGTCACAATGAAAAATTATATTTTCTATGTGAATAATACGTTACCATAAACACTGTTGTCCACCGTATACGTCCATCAAATACACTCCTGGAAATTGAAATAAGAACACCGTGAATTCATTGTCCCAGGAAGGGGAAACTTTATTGACACATTCCTGGGGTCAGATACATCACATGATCACACTGACAGAACCACAGGCACATAGACACAGGCAACAGAGCATGCACAATGTCGGCACTAGTACAGTGTATATCCACCTTTCGCAGCAATACAGGCTGCTATTCTCCCATGGAGACGATCGTAGAGATGCTGGATATAGTCCTGTGGAACGGCTTGCCATGCCATTTCCACCTGGCGCCTCAGTTGGACCAGCGTTCGTGCTGGACGTGCAGACAGCGTGAGACGACGCTTCATCCAGTCCTAAACATGCTCAATGAGGGACAGATCCGGAGATCTTGCTGGCCAGGGTAGTTGACTTACGCTTTCTAGAGCATGTTGGGTGGCACGGGATACATGCGGACTTGCATTGTCCTGTTGGAACAGCAAGTTCCCTTGCCGGTTTAGGAATGGTAGAACAATGGGTTCGATGACAGTTTGGATGTACCGTGCACTATTCAGTGCCCCTCGACGATCACCAGAGGTGTACAGCCAGTGTAGGAGATCGCTCCCCACATCATGATGCCGGGTGTTGGCCCTGTGTGCCTCGGTCGTATGTAGTCCTGATTGTGGCGCTCACCTGCACGGCGCCAAACACGCGTACGACCATCATTGGCACCAAGGCAAAAGCGACTCTCATCGCTGAAGATGACACGTCTCCATTCGTCCCTCCATTCACGCCTGTCGCGACACCACTGGAGGCGGGCTGCACGATGTTGGGGCGTGAGCGGAAGACGGCCTAACGGTGTGCGGGACCGTAGCCCAGCTTCATGTAGACGGTTGCGAATGGTCCTCGCCGATACCCCTGGAGCAACAGTATCCCTAATTTGCTGGGAAGTGGCGGTGCGGTACCCTACGGCACTGCGTAGGATCCTACGGCCTTGGCGTGCATCCGTGCGTCGCTGCGGTCCGGTCCCAGGTCGACGGGCACGTGCACCTTCCGCCGACCACTGGCGACAACATTGATGTACTGTGGAGACCTCACGCCCCACGTGTTGAGCAATTCGGCGGTACGTCCACCCGGCCTCCCGCATGCCCACTATAAGCCCTCGCTCAAAGTCCGTCAACTGCACATACGGTTCACGTCCACGCTGTCGCGGCATGCTACCAGTGTTAAAGACTACGATGGAGCTCCGTATGCCACGGCAAAGTGGCTGACACTGACGGCGGCGGTGCACAAATGCTACGCAGCTAGCGCCATTCGACGGCCAACACCGCGGTTCCTGGTGTGTCCGCTGTGCCGTGCGTGTGATCATTGCTTGTACAGCCCTCTCGCAGTGTCCGGAGCAAGTATGGTGGGTCTGACACACCGGTGTCAATGTGTTCTTTTTTCCATTTCCAGGAGTGTATGTCCATAATGGACTGTATATACAGCTAGGTAAGCGAAAGAGCGTCATAATGATATCTCCAGTGGCAAAATATGCCAGCCTAGTCCCCCAATGAATCGCAGGAAGAGGGCTGCCGAGGAGGAGATGACCATGAGGAAAAATATTGAATGACCAACGAAAGAATAACGTTCTACGACTCGGCGCGTGGAATGTCAGAAGTCTGAACAAGGTAGAGAAGCTAAAAAATCTGAATGGGGAAATGCTAATGCTCAGTCCATGTGTGTTGAGGGAATACGTGGATAACGGTTGGGGTTGTGGGAAGATTTCAGTTACATTACATCGCAGTCTGGCAGAGATTCCAAAATCAGATACTGGATTGTAAGGCGTACCCAGAAGCAGACATACACAGATAAGAGTAGGCTGAAATTTAAGACATTAGTCAAGAAGAATCAATACGTAAAGTAGTGGAATATGGAAGTACTGAGGAATGACGAGTAACGCTAGAGGTTCTCTGAAGGTATAGATACAGCAGTGAGGAAGAACTCAGTAGATAGTTTACCTGAAGAGGAGTGGTCAACCCGGTAAAGGGAAATCACAAATGTTGGTAACAGAAACATACATCCAAAGAAGGTGACTGTGAATTAATCATGGGTAACAGAAGAATTATTTCAGTTTATTGATGAACAGAAATGAAAAGGGAAATTCGAGGCGAAATGGCTGCATGAAAAATATGAAGAAATCGAAAAAGACATGACTGTCGGAAGGACCGACTCAGCCTACAGAAAAGTGAAAACAAACTCTCGTGACATTAAAAGCATGTCTGGTAACATTAAGAGAGCAGTGGTAGTTCAACTGATAAATACAGAGGAGAGAGTGGTTAGGCCTGTATAAGGCGGGAAACTTGGCGTGACAGAAGAAGAACCAAGAGTCAAAAGACAAGACGTAAGGGACCCAGTGCTACATTCAGAATTTGAAAGACCTTCAAAAGACTTAATATCGAATAAGACTGAGGGATAGATGACATTTCTTTTGTTTTAATTGTTGGGGGAAGTAACAGTAAAATGATTAAATGTGTATTGTATGAATCTGGCCAACGAGTCGACAAATGCGATAATTGTCGCACACTCACATTAACAGCTTATAGACCCAAGTTGCTGATAAGAATTATAAATAGAAGAATGGATAAGAAAACAGAGGATGTGTGAGATGACGAACACTATGACTTTGTTGTAGTTGTGGTCTTCGGTGAAAACCTGATTTATTGCTGCTGACTTGCTACTCTATATTGTGCCAGCCTCTCCTTCTCCGATTAACTACTGCAGCCTACATCTTTCTGAATATGCTTACTGTTTTCATCACTTGATCTCCCTTAAGATTTTTATCGTCACACTTCCCTCCAGTACTAAATTGGCGAGCCCTTGATGTCTCAGAATGCGTCCTATCAAGTGTTCCCAACTTTTGATTAAATTGTGGCAAAAATTTCTTGGCTCCCCAATTTCATTCAGTACCTTCTCATTAGTTACGTTATTTACGCCTCTAATCTTCAACGTTTTTCTGTACCACCACGTTCCGAAAGCTTCGATTGTCTTTTTCTTTATATAGTTTATCGCATATGTTTAAATATCAATCATGGCTACACTTCAAACATTTTCAAAAGAGACTTCCTAACACTTAAGTCTACACAACTGGCCATTCAATCTGCTACACCAAGAAGATGACGTGCTACAGACAGTAAATTTAACCGACAGGGAGAGGATGCTGTAATATGCAAATGATTAGCTTTTCACAGCATTCACACAAGGATGGCGCCGGTGGCAACAACGACAAACTGCTCACACGAGGAAAGTTTCAAACCGATTTCTCATACACAAACCGCAGTTGACCGGCGTTGCTTCGTGAAACGTTGTTATGATGCCTCGTGTAAGGAAGAGAAATGCGTACCATGAAGCTTCCGACTTTGATAAAGGTCGGATTGTAGCCTATCGCGATTGCGGTTTATCGTATTGCGACAATGATGCTCGCGTTGGTGGAGATACAATGACTGTTAGCAGAATATGGTATCGGTGGGTTCAGGAGGGTAATACGGAACGCAGTGCTGGATCCCAACGGCCTCGTATCACAATCGGTCGGGATGACAGTCATCTTATCCGCCTGTAACGGATCCTGTAACCACGTCTCGATCCCTCAGTCAACAGACGTTGGCAAGACAACAACCATCTGCACGAACATTTCGACGACGTTTGCAACAGCTCGGAGACCATGGCTGCGGTTACCCTTGACGCTGCAACACAGACAGTAGCGCCTGCGTGGTGTACTCAACGACGACCCTGGATGCACGAATGGCAAAACTTTATTTCTTCGGACCGATCCAGGTTCGGTTTACAGCATCATGATGGTCGCAAACGTGTTTGGCGGCATCGCGGTGAACGCATATTGGAAACGTGTATTCGTCATCGCCATACTGGCTTATCACCTGGCGTGATGGTATGGGGTGCCATTGGTTACACGTCTAGGTCGCGTCTTGTTCGCATTGACGTCACTTTGAACAGTGAACGTTACATTTCAGACGAGTTACGACCTGTGGCTCTACCCTTCTTTCGATCCCTGCGGAACCCTACATTTCAGCGGAATAATTCTCGACCGCATGTTGCAAGTCCTGTACGTGCTTTTCTGGATACAGAAAATGTTCGACTGCTGCCCTGGCCAGCACATTCTCCAGATCTCTCACCAACTGGAAAAGTCTGGTCAATGGTGGCCGGGTAACTAGTTCGTCACAATACGCCAGTCACTACTCTTGATGAACTGTGGTATCATGTTGAGGCTGCATGGGCAGCTGTACCTGTACACGCCATCCAAGCTCTGTTTGAGTCAATGCCCAGGTGTATCAAGGTCGTTATTAATGCCAGAAGTGGTTGTTCTGGGTACTTATTTCTCAGGATCTATGCACCCAAATAGCATGCAAATGTAATCACATGTCAGTTCTAGTATACTATATTTTTCCAATGAATACCCTTTTATCATCTGCATTTCTTCTTGGTCTGGTAATTTTAAAGGCCAGTAGTGTATATTTGATGTCAACAATTTTCTCTTCTTCAGCACGACTTTTCTTGCCACTGCCAGTCTACATTTTATATTCTCTCTACTGCGATCATCATCAGTTAATTTGCTGCTCAAATAGCAAACATCACGAACTGCTTTTAGTTTCTCGTTGCCTAATCTTATTCCCTCAGCATCTCTTGATTTAATGCGACTACATTCCATTACTCTTGTTTTCCTTTTGTTGTCGTTCATCTTATATCCTCCTCTCAAGACACTGCCTATTCTGTTCAACTGCTATTTCGAGTCCTTTGTTGTCTCTGACAAAATTACAATGTCATCGGCAAAACTCAAAGGTTTTATTTCCTTTCTCTGGACTTTAATTCATACTCCAAATTAACTTTGAGTTTCTTTATTGGTTTCATTAACTAACAGATGGAATAAATCGGAAGAAGTCACAATGCTGCTGCACTTCCTTTTCAACCACTGTTTCCCTTCCATGCCCCTCGACAAATAATTGAAGTGTGATTTCTGTAAAAGTTGTAGATAGACTTTCGCTCCCTGCATTTTACCCCTTCTATCTTCAGAATTTCAAAGAGAGTATTCCAGTCAACATTGTTAAAATCTTACTCTAAATCTACAAACACTACAAAACTTCTGTTTGCCTTCCCTAAACTATCTTCCGAGACAAGTCGTTGGATCGGTACTGTGTCGTGTATCCCTACAGTTCTCCAGCGTCCAAACTGATTTTCCTCCAGGTCGGCTTTTACGTTTTTCCGTTCTACTGCAAATACTTTGTGTTAGTATTTTACAACAACTTCTTATTAAACTGATAGTTCGGTTATTTTCTTACTTGTCAGAATCTGACTTCTTTGGAGAAGGAATCATACATTCGCCTGTCTCATACATCTTGCACACTAGATGGAGGGATTTTGTTATGGTTGGCTCTCCCCAGGCTATCAGTAACTCTGGCGTAATATCGTCTACTCCAAGAGCTTTGATTCGACTTTACTCTTTCAATGCACTGCCAAATTTCGTCCCGCCGTATCATATCCTTTATCTCATCTTCATCTACGTCCACAACCATTTCTATAATATTACTTTCAAGTACATCTCCCTTCTACTGACATTCTATATACTCCTCCCAACTTTCAGCTTCCGTTCCTTTGTGTAGGACTAGTTCTTCATCCGAAATCTTTATATTCATACTGTTGCTTCTCCCCTTTTTCTACAGGTGGTATCTACCTTTCGCTTAGTAAAATGAGCTTCTAAATCATTACATTTGTCCTCTAGCAATCCTTGAGTACCCAGTTTGCACTTCTCGTCAGTCTCATTTCTTTAACTTCTGTATTCCACTTCGTCTGCTTCATTTGCTGCATTTTTATATTCTCTCACATCATCAAATTCAGTATATCTTGTGTTATCCAAATGTTTGTACTAGCCCTTGCCTCTTTATCTACTTGATCCTCTGCTGCCTTCACTATTTCATCTTTTAAAGGTACAGACTTGACTTCTCTTCACCTTTTCTCTGGTTCTTTCAACTCATCCAACTCCCACCTCTTTAATTTTCTAACGTTTTGCGGTTTCATCAGTTTTAATCTACAGTTGATGATGTACAGCTGGAAATGTATAACAATTTAAATCTGGTTCTTAAATCTCCGCCTCGCAATTACTTAATCAATCCGAATCCCTCCGGTGTCTTCAGGTCTCTTCTACGTATACAGCCTTTCTTTACAATCCTTTAACCAAGTTTTGGTGATGATTGAAATATATTCTGTTCAAAATTCTACCAGACAGCGACTGATTCCTCTTTCATTCCTTTTCCTTAACCCATATTCACCTAGTATTTGTTCTCTTCCTTATCTTTCTACCGAGTTCCAGTTCCCCATCAGAATTAAATTTTCGTCTTTGAATAATTTCCTTTATCTCATAGTACATTTATTCATGTATTCCTCGTGTACGGAACAAGTAGGCAAATAAAATTTTACTACTGTGGCTGGCGTGGGATTCGCGTCTATCGCGGCTGCAGTAATGCGTAAACTTTGCTACTCATAGTAGCTAACCTATATTCCTATATTCTTATTCATTATTAAATTCTCTCCTGCATTACCGTGATTACATTTTGTATTTATATCCCTGTATGCACTTTTGCAGAAGTCTTGTTCCTCCTACCAGACAACCACTATTTCCCACTATATTTAACTTCATCTTTTCAATTTCCTTTTCACATTTTCTGAATTAGCTACCCAATTAAATGATTTAACATTCCATTCTCCGATCCGCAGATGCAAATTTTGTTTTTTCTTATGTCAACATCTTCCTGAGCAGCCTCTGCCCGGAGGTCCGAGTGGGGTAATATCTTACCTCCAGAATATTTTCCCAAAAGGACGTGGTCATTATTTACTCACAGAGTAGAGCTGCATGTTCTTGGGAAGAATTACGGCTGTAGTTTCCCCTTTCTTTCAGCCGTTAGCAGTACCAGCACAGCAAGACCGTTTTGGTTCATGTTATAAGGCCAGATCACTACATGATACAGACTGTTGCACCTGAAACTAATGAAGAGGCTGCATCTCTGCAGGTACTACATGTCTGTCTGGCCTCTCAACAGATACTCCTCCTCTCTGGTCACATCGACGGTACCGCTGTCTGTATCACTGAGGAACGGAAGCCAATCCACCAACGAATAGGTCCATATTTCACAGGCCAAAGTGTGGCTTTAGGAAAGATAAAGGAACCAGAGTGGCAATTCTAAGATTGTGATTAATAATGGAAGCAAGTCTGAAAAGGCCAGGACTGACTCACAGATTCTGCCGACATGGAAAAAAGTCCGACAATGTTAAATGATGCAAGATATCAGAAATTATGAGAAAAATTGAGGTAAGCTATAGGGAAAGATGGGTAATAGACCATAGGTACAAGAGTCAAGGGCGAATGAGAGTGGAAGACAATGAACGAAGTGTTCGAATTGAAAAAAGATGTAGGACAGCAAATGTAGTCTTTCGCCCCTACTGTTCGAAGAAGCAATGACGGAAACAAAAGAAAAGTTCGAAAATGGAATTAAAATTCAGGGTGATAGGATAGGATATCAATGGGAAGAATCACTGATAACATGGCAATCCTCAGTGAAAGTTAAGAATAATTACAGAAACTATTGAATGGAATAAACAGTCAAACGAGTAAAGAACGTGTGTTGAGAATGACTCAAACAGAAATCGAAAGAGAAGTAGCAGTAACGAGGAAAACGAGAAACATATCATCAGGATTGAATCCTGAATTAGATGATGTTAAGGAATTAAGCTACTAAGCAGCCAATAACTCGTGATGGACGAAGCAAGGAGACCTAAAAAGCCGACTAACACGCTAAACCGACGTTCCTGGCCAACAGATATCTGCAAGTATCAAATATTGATATTAATTTGAGGAAGAAATTTCTGAGAATGTTCATTTGGTGCGTATCATTTTGTGATAGTGAATCATGAAGTGTGGGAAAACAGGAACAGAGGAGGATAGAAGCATTTGAGATGTACTTCAGAAGAATGTTGAAAATTAGGTATACTGGTAAGGAATGAGGAGGTTCACCAGAAAATCGGCGAAGAAAGTAATATACGGAAAACACTAACAAGGAAACGGGACATGATGGGAGGAGATCTATTAAGACGTCAGGGAATATCTCCGTGGTAGTAGACGGAGCTGTTGAGGACAAAAACTGTAGAGGAAGACAGAAATTGGAATATATCTGCCGCGTGGGATTAGCCGAGCGGTCTGGGGGCTGCAAATATTGTAGACTGTGCGGCTGGTCCCGGCGGAGATTCGTGTCCTCCCTCGATCATGGGTGTGTGAGTTTGTCCTTAGGATAATTTAGGTCAAGTAGTGTGTATACGTAAGGAGTGATGACCTTAGCAGTTAAGTCCCAGAAGATTTTACACACATTTCAACATTTTTGGAATACATCCAGCAAATAATGTAGGACGTAGGCCAGAAATGCTACTCTGAGATGAAAAGGATGGCACAGGAGAGGAAGATGTAGCGGACCGCATCAAACAATTCAGAAGACTGAGGTCTGGAAGAAAAGAGAGTGAATTCCATCCTTTCATCCTATACTAACAGATCTCTAACAATCCTGAGTTCACGTCATGTAATTTACGACTTTCATTAAACAAGTGAGTTGGTATGTCACACGATATCTTCCGATAGCTATTGGCAGAAGATCATATTGATGTACAGTCAAATGCTAGTGTTGTGTAACTGTTACAATGGATGTGGAGTGCTCATTTCACAATCGACCCTCACTGGTCCGTGACGTACTGTGATCTACCAGCAGAGACCTCAGTCACAAAGGGCACAGCTAGTGTTACCCAGACCATCTAAAGTAATTGGTATTATACTGACAAACGACACTAAGTAGTGATCTTTTCTTGTATCTAAGACTGTTGTGAAGGAACCACCTCTGTTCCATGAGAAAACGGATTTGAGTGAAGGGGGGGGCACCCCATGTGTTTTACTGTCACAGGAGACCTCTCTTGGAAAAACGGATGTTGCATATTATTCATTGAGCAAAAGTTTGTTGTGTTGTTCAGGATATTGTACGGAAGTGCAATACGACTATCACAGCAAATCACAGCAAATTATTCTCGAATTTTTGAGAAAAACTTAGCGAAAAATCAACTGCATACACACTGGACTAGGACAGAGAAGAGACATAAAAATTTACGTAGTTGGAACAAGTTTCCTGAATCATATATGTAAAAGCTCACGTCGATATTTGTATGAGGAAAAGTCATAGGGACTTAATCTGTTTTGAACTGAGGCGGTAGAGTTGGTCCCGATAGAGATTTGGGAAAGCCTAAAATCATTAACAAATAAACTCATGGCTAAACGAGGAATACAAATCAGTTGGTAATATCCCTTTGCACTTCTAGACACCAAGGGTAAGATTTGATGATGGCTGCTTATCTTCAGAACAGCTGTATGTAATATTTACTTCTACCATCACGTAGCAGAAGACGAATTCGGCATTAATCTAATTTTTTTTGTGTCACCGTATGTGTTCTCTCTCTCTCTCTCTCTCTCTCTCTCTCTCTGTCTCTGTCTCTCTCTCTCTCTCTCTCTCTCTCTCTGTCCTCCCCTCTCTCCCTCTCTTCTTCTTCTCTCTCTCTCTCTATAGCCTATCTCACCTGAACAAGAATAGTGCCGCTCGGAACAATTTTGCTGAAAGTCATATTAGTATTCGTATGACGTGGCGTTGTGCACACTTCGATCTACTGTAGATATACATTTGATGAAACAAACACCGGCTGCGGTGGCCGAGGGGTTCTAGACGCTTCAGTCCGGAACCGCGCGACTGCTACGGTCGCAGGTCCGAATCCTGCCTCGGGCATGGATGTGTGTGGTGCCCTTAAGTTATTTAGGTTTAAGTACTTGTAGGGCACAGATGACCTCAGATGTTAAGTCCCATAGTACTCAAAGCAATTTGAACCATTTTGAACCCTTGAATTTTCTTGTTATGTATTACGAATGTATAAGCATCATTATCTACAACGTAATACTGAAATCCACGTGGCTACGTATGACAAGGATCGTTGTGAAAGTCTTTCAAAGTCGAATTTATAGCGCACCGTCATTATTTAATGTATTTTTATTCTGATTCGTTTGCGCGATAAATGTACGCAGCCTTCAGCTCTAATTAGGCCCTGGTGGTCAGTTCATAACTGTATGTTCAACTATCTCAAGTCTTCAATTACTAGCCTCTAACATTAACCGCTGTGCTACATCGTATTTTATATATGAGTGCTCTCTGTTCTTACGGACGAGTCCGAGAGAAGAGACACCATTTTGATCCAGCTACCATCATGAATTTATACAAAAAGGAATTACAGACACTAACTGCCAGCGAGCATTGAATGAAATGAGTGGGGAAAGTTGAAAATGGGGAAAGTTGAAACCGAGGCTCCTGCTTAATAGGCAGATCAAAGTTTTAATGTTACTGGGTCCCCCTTCTCCCCTCTCACCCCATCCATACGCTCACCTTCTTTGATTCAGGTTTTCTATGTATAAAATAATGTCATCTAAGAGAAATATCTGTGGTTGCATCACCACATTATTGCCGTCTCTCTGGGGGCAACAATCTCAATAGTCGTCTCCGCCGTCATTGGTAAGTTCGTGGTTTCTCGCTGTTTTTTTTTTATGGTGTCTGTTCGTAATTTTCCCTTGAGACCAGCCAAGTTAGTCTTCTCAGGCTGCCCTGTCCTCACTACAATATATTTCCGTTGTTTGTCCTGTTTCTGGTTCCTACGCTTGCTTCATTCGTCTTCTGTAACCTTATGCTCTCCAGTTCGCTGGGGATCTATTATTGCTCTTATAAAAAGTTTGTGTACCAAATACTGTGAAATTCGTTGAAGCCGATGGTGCTGAGTTTTCAGGCATGTCCAAAGTCCCAAACGCTACATCCCGTATTGGAGAGAATATAAGATAGCTTGCCCTTTCAAACTTCTCATTACGGTAAAGGTCACCTTTCGGGAATTCTACACTATTACGTGTGATGTTGGAAAAATGTCAAGTGTTTTCCATATTTCATACGTCGTTCCACATATAAATTGGTGTTCATCTATACCTTCCATGTGATAGGTTGCACAAGAGGTTCTGATGATGATGTTTGGTTTGTGGGGTGCTCAATTGCGCGCTTATCAGCGCCCGTACAAATCCCCAAGATTTTCCGAGTAAATCTCGCCACTTTCACGAATGATGATGAAATGAGAAGGGGTTCTCTGCCATTTGTATAGTATGCAATCGAGAAATCGAGGTGAGTTTTCTTTTGATCGCGTAATACTAAAAGGCCATAGCACTCGTTGACAAATATGGATGGTTGACACTTTTGAATACGGTGATCCAATCGATTTCGTGGTATTTGTCTTCCGTATCTTTCTTGGAGTGCGCCGTAATCTGATATATTTACAATGCTCGGACTGTGACTAGCTTCGTCTCGGGTCCGCGTGCTGATGTAGTTGTATTCAGTGAAAAAATATTTGAGATGTTGGTGGTCATTTGGTATGTGGTGAACGTCCACTGGCGCTTAACGTTTGGCCGGCATTATATCGTTCAATGAAAATGTGGTAATATTTGTCGGTCAGTCCTTCCACGTTTTGTATGTGGAACCTATACACAGACCCCATGTCTTCGTATATATGTCGGTTTAGCCATCTTACTGCACTTGGGAATGTCATCATAGAAAATTTGACCTTGGAAATGTTGCCGAAGGCTGCTAGTAATCTATTTGCTATCGTGCGGGATGTTGGAACAGTCGTGCCATATAGTTTACTTTAGATATGAAATATTCACCAATGCCACCCATTGTAGTTCGTCCAGGGATCAGAGGTCATTTTGAAAGATACAGGCAAGTACTTTATTAAGTAAATCTTTGTCATTGGCCGCAACCGTGCGTCGCATGTCTTGAATGAATTTCACTCCCAGGCAGTTCATGACCGTGACCTCCTTTATCTGTCCTAGTATGAAAGGCTCTAGTCAATGGCCAATATTCAGAACCCATGACTTCATCACATTCAACTTAGACCCCGCCACCTTTTTATACCGATCCTCCATGTTCATAGCAGTTTGTATCTAACTGGTGATTTTGACTAGAAAGGATACGTCATCAGCATAGGTGCGGTAGACTAACTTATGACACCATATCCTGATCCCTTTGAGTGTCTGTTTAACGCGTTAACACTGGCTCGATGGCTTTGGCCAGTAGTGCTACTGTCATCAGACGTCCTCTTCTGACTCAGATCGGCCCCAACGGTCGATCGTCTACCACTATTGTGGACAGCGATTTTCGTAGAAGACGTGCGATGATTGTGACGGAAAGTTGTCCGATGTCCATCACCTGGATGGTCTTAGTAAGTACCCTTGTTTTACCATTTCAAAGGCTTTGTTGAAATAGAGAGCAACCAGGTCGCACGAAATGTGATAGGCGACCATTATTTCGATTATGTTATGGTAATCGCACAGAGTACAGTGAATGTTGCGGTCTTTACTGACACAGCTCTTTTCTGGGGATGTGACTGTTCATTACCGGTTTCACATTCCCGGCTGTAATCCTAGAAAATATCTCGCAGCCATTGTTTAAGAGGATTAACGGACGGTAATATTGCGCCAATTTCCCCACTGCCGTTTTAGGGACCGGTATAACCACACCTTCGCTAAAACTTTTGGGGCTTTCTTTGTCTGGATCCATCTATTCCTGCCGTATTCACTTTAGTTTAGGTAACATCTGACGTTTAAATTTGAGGTAGAATTCCATCTATATACTATCTGGTCCGGATAACTTGTTCGCAGGGCCTTTCATCAGCGCGTCGTCCACATCCTCTTGCGTCAGTTCAGCAGCGAAGTCATTTCCTCCTCCTGGTCGATTTTGCGAGTTATTCTCCACAGCACGTCTTCCATTGCCACCCGATCCACAGGGATAGCTGTATAAAGCGTTTCATAATATCTTTCAGCTCATCTCTGGCCTGATCTCTTGCTGTAGTAGCTGCAGTTGTCCACCTGCCATTCGTTATCCAGTGGTGAGCTTCATGTGGCTACCTATTCGCTCCTTAATCACCTGGTGTATTGAAGATTGTTCGTTTTGGACAGCGCCTCGAAGTCGCTCTTGGGCCGTCATCGTGTTAACACCGTAATCATGTTGTATTTTCTGTTGATTTTCGACGACCGGTGAGTGAGGCCGCAATAAGTCACGGATGACCTGGGAATAGAAGTTAAACGTGTGGCTTTAGCATTCCATCCTCTCACAGCCGTATCTCACGAGGACCGTCCAGACTGTTGGTTTTGCACAATTTAACCACCACTCTATCACCATGCCGTATTAAGGGAACTTTCTTTGATAAGCAGCACCTGTCGTGTGAATTATTTCATATCATTAGAGTTCGACCAAATGCGAGACGTTCAGATACCAGTATCCCCTCTCACGATTCGTCCCTTGTCTTTGGAGACTGATGTATAAATTCTCGCCACGTGATCAGAAAAAATTGTCTGTTGTAGTATGGAAGACTTTGTGACTTAAGGCTATAGTCACGTAAATGCAGTGAAGTCCTTTTCTAGAGTGGTTCGTCACTTGTGTAATTCCTGACCTATCACCACTCATGTGCTCACAAGTTTCTATCAAACGCAGGTTCCGTGTTATAGTGGCTAGTTCCTGTCCACTGTTTACATGTGGACTCTGTTCCTTCGGGTGTAGGAAGCCATCTTAGTCACCCCAGAAGATAATGTGTTCGTAGCTGCCAGGGAAAAATGGGGCCTTTCCTTTTTTTGAAAAATGGTGCCCGTTTGCGTGTATTTCCAGAGCCTGGAGGGCCGTACACGTTAATGGGCAATGTGTCCTGTATAAAGAGCGGAATACCCCGGGCTGTCGCCGTGTACCCCAAGACTTTTGCCAATATTCTTTACTTTGTAAGTACTGCTGTCCCAATGTCTTGTGCCCTTTGTGGATGAATGAGAGCTGTGTAGCCACTAATCTAGTAGAGGTGTCTCTTCGACACTTTTTGCAGCAAGTCAACACCTGACTTGGCGGCGTACGCCATCAGTGGGTGCCATTCGATCCGTCAGTTCAGGGGTGATTCTGTCGCCCCCTCCTGATCCGTGTCCATTGTGGTGACGTTTTCTCCTAGATCTTCTTCCTCGCCTTGTAGAAGTTCTATTCCCAATCCTCTGGCCGCTGCTGCGAATGTCACCAACAGCGTCGACATTTGCGCGGGGCCAACTGCTTCTCCCACAGGTAATAGGCCATCCTCATCTACACACATTCAGAGCGTACATGTCGTTAGTTGCCACATCCTGAAAATCTTGGGGATGGCCCTTCGTATATTACGATCGCTCTACATCCGCAGACATTAATATATGTTAATATATGTCGCTGGACGCAATTTTAACCCGTCTAACACCGTTTAGGGTGGGAAGGTTTGGTAACATGTCCGTTGTTCAGTCGTGTTACTCAGGACCGTGCCATTAGTTTTGAGAACAGAATTTTTCTGGAGCCACTTCTCAGGGAAGTTCAAGGATCCTAATGCTTATGATCCCGAGTCCATTTCTGCCGTTACCTCCCCCAAATTCCCGTCAGAATCGTTGAATTTAAATCGTTCCTCCTTTGAGGCTATGACTTGTTCACAGCATTCAGTAATTATAATCCTCACGTACTCGGGGCGGCTAAGTATCGACAAGTGAACCCCGATCGCATCGTGAAAACTTAGCTTCGCCACATCTCGCAAAAGCATCTCTACTTCGAAAGACGTTGGTTGGGAATAGAGGTCGTCAAACGTAAATATCAGAGCGTCTTTGCAGAACTGGAATGCCTTCGTTACATCAGTTTGTCCGACATCTTCTAGCAGCCGAACTTCCTACTAATTTCGTTCAGAACACGCCTCGGTGTTTAGCGCCCAGCTGCGGGGACGCAAACAGCGCAAGTCCGCGTAGGTCGCCTTCTACAATCACATTGACCCCTGCGCCATCCGGACACAGTGATCATCTCAACTTCACGGACTACCTTAGAGGGTCTCCCGTCAGACAGGAATTCTCAGCTTATCCACACACTACTAATGTAGTGTTCCTCGCCCATGATCCTCATTACTCTTAATTTTCAGCCGATTCCCGTCAGCGTTCGAGACTGGTGTGCATCAGCACTGAAGAGCTAACTGGCCATCTCGGCTTAATTATGTATGTGGTGTCAGTTCTTTCGGACATGTCTACTGATCCAGCATCCGGCTCGAGCTCTTACGGGAATCGCTGAAATGTGCGAGTAACGAGAGTGATGAGCAAGGGTCGCTACGTTAGTAGTGTGTGGATAAGTTGAGAATTTGGAGCTGACGGGAGGTGTGCGGTTGTGATGACCACTGTGTCCTGAGGGATTAGTGGTCAGAGCATCTGCCTAGTGAACAGGAGATAGAGGTTCGAATCCCGGTCCGGCATAAATTTTCGACTGTCCCAATTGATTTCATTCAATGCCCGCTCGTGGTCAATGTCTGTCATTCCTTTGTGTCTTACTTAATACTTTCTCTGTGAATTTTCCGCACAGTTGTTAATACTTATTTAATGCTTGCTTGTGGCACTGTCTAGATTCTAATTTTCATCGTGTTCATAACCATTTGCCTTCCCCAAATCTAAAGCCTTTCTGTTTTAGTATAAAGAAGCATTCCCTTTTTATGTACAAATCTGAATACCGATTGTATACCTGGTTTTCAGCTCTTAGGTAAGTAAGTCACAGTGTGGCGAAGTCACAGCTGGAGAGCAGAGGCGCAGTCACATTAACATCATTTCACATTCATGATTTAAAGATATCTGTTGTCTACACGAGTACAATTCAAAGTTCTTAACTGCTCAGAGTTAAAATGAAGAGTATTAAGGGCATAGACGCACATGAGTCAGATACAGAAGTGAACTTTCTGTAGAACTGAGAAAAGCGTTTTGTGGCGACTGTCCGTGTTGACAATTAGATTCAAATACGATTTATTACACGTAACAGTTCGCTTTCAGTATCACCGAAGCAGGTATACAGCAATGTATGAAATTACTGTAACTACTGTTGAATGGATTCAAAAAATGACTCTAGGGTACTATTGCTTAACAGAATTCACTTCTCACAAGCCGTTGAAAGCACTAATAAAACTTTATCAAACCTATGGCCTCTGAAAAAAGTTTTTAAAGTCAGAGCACCTTCAATCATCCACAATAACAAATGTACCAAGACGAAACGAGCTGCTCAGAAGTACGACCTGTCTAGTTTTACAACATATTGTATAAGCGAATATTCAACAGTTTTTTTCGCATTAAAACCACTCCATTTTACAACCTCAAATTGCAACAAGGTTTTATGGTTGCTATAATAACCTGGAGCGACAGAACCAATTTTCTTCAGACAATACATGTGAAGTATGTCCATGTATATTCCAGTATACATTAGGCTATTAACACTGGAATGCTGCTAGGGGTACTTCTACACCCCAGTGCTTCCAAATGTGTAGCTAATGGCCAACAGCACTACTATTCTGCGCTTCCAATAGTTTCATATCTTGACACGTCATACGGGTACTGCCTTCAAACGGTCAACATGTTAGTTAACGTTTGGGGTGCAGGTTTTGAGAAATTTCTAGGCTAACATTCTTTATATCTGTAAGTATGGTTTCATGTATAGTATTAATGAGGAGCTACTCGACTGCAACTCTCTTCAACAGTTTTTCTCGCATCGTTCTCCTGCACTCATTCTGAACCCAAAGTAACATTTCACGTTAGAAGAAAGTACAGTCCTGACAACATCGGCCCCAGCATCTAAAGCACTGACAGACTTCCAGTATAACTGTACAGGAAATATAAGCGTATGGCAGGACGAAAATGGTGTAATTGTACCATGAGATACTACCAGGGGAAAAAAATCATGTAGGAAATTCACGGAGGAATTGAAAGTTTGCCACCTAAACAAGCACACTCAGGAAAAATGAAACAGTACCGCCTAATAACATTACAGATCACTGACGTTAAAATTTATGCGAATCTCCTCAACAAGAAAGAAAAAAAATTCCGGTTGAGCCTTGAGGATTCTCCAGTCACATAACCATGAGATGTCCAACAATGCTCCAACCAACGTTCACAACCCATTTCTTCCGACGGTATACTCGCCTCAAACATGGTGTATTCTCAATGTTCTCCTAATGCCTATTTCCTGAGCCTTTTTCTTCAGAGACAATAGTTCGCAAACCATTTTTCTCGAAGCAAGAGTAACAAAATCGGTTTCGCAAAAGTTTTATGAGTGTCGGTGCACCATCGTCGGCTCTGAAATGAAAGTTGTGGCACTTACATGAATAGGAGCGGAATTCATAAATGTCTACTTGAAGTCACCAAAAAAGAGGATGAATTCACAATTGGATAAAAGGAAGACTTTAGTTCGTATCTTCAGCTACCGTAATTGAAATAAATAGCTTAGAAAGGGCCCAGGAGATTATTCATTTACCTTATAATGACGTCATAGAAATGTACATTCCTCAAAAAAAATCGAAGAAAGGACTATAATGCACCAAACATTTTCCATTAAAGTGAGATTGGTATTTGTCTCTACACGCCCATTCCTGTTCCCGCACCCAAAGTTGCCAAATCAGTTCCACCTGCTTGGAAACTTTCTTTCCTCTGACCTTCGGACATCAGAGCCTTCCATTTCCCTCATACTAGCTTATGTACGTGTACTTCCGAGATTAGCACCGCATTCTGTTTGTTGGATAGCCTCTGCAATGATTCAGTTGTGTTATTGCGTGTAATTATTTCCTAAAGCTGTGTACAGCATTTTCCAAACGCAGAAACGCCTCTTTATTAATCATGGACGAATGATTATTTCTTGTATACTGAATTTTGTTCAGTAACTCTAACATCGTCAATAATTCGAAGATCATGTCAAGAAGAAAAATGCATGTCTGAGAGGCACATTGTATTTGTAATAATTATAAACAACTTTCTCAGTTTCCGACATCATGTCACTATTATTATGGAACTAGTCAACTTCAAAACATACGCAACTGATAGTTAAAGCTGAAACGACCAGAAACTTAACAGTTCCGCCACAGAATTTCGTTACAGCGTGCCATACATATGCAATGGATGGAAGCAGAGCTCACAGCTTTAGCTTCGGCACTTCGTGTACTGTAAACTATGCCGTACTTTCAGTTTTCCATGATTTGTAACCGTTCTTTCATGAGGGAAGATTGAAGGGGCTTGAAGAAGGGTCTTGTCACCCAGAAATGCCATCAAGACTGGTAATTCTCATGAAGCAAACATATGGTTTATAAACAAAAAATCGCACAACATGGAAGTTATGATGATAACGGAACAGGATTAGATTTATATTTATGCAGTGTGCCGTCAGTTTCTAATATGATATGTTGAGCAAAACGAGGGTAATGGAATGTAGTCGAATTAAGTCGGGTGATGCTGAGGGAATTAGATTATGAAATGAGACACTTAAGGTAATAAGGTGTTTTTCTATTTGGGGATGCTCTAAGTAGAGACGATATAAAATGTAGACTGGCAATGGCAAGGAAAGCGTTTCTGAAGAAGAGAAATTTGTTAACATAGTGTATAGATTTCAGTGTCAGGAATTGGTTTCTGAAAGTATTTGTATGGAGTGTAGCCATGTATGGAAGTGAAACATGGACGATAAATAGTTTGGACAAGAAGAGAATAGAGGCTTTCGAAATGTGGTGCTACAGAGGAATGCTGAAGATTAGATGGATAGATCACATAACTAATGAGGAGGTTTTGAATAGAATTGGGGAGGAGTTTGTGGTACAACTTGACTAGAAGAAGAGACCGGTTGGTGGGACATGTTCTGAGACATCAAGTGATCACAAATTTAGCACTGGAGAGCAGCGTGGAGGGTAAAAATCGTAAAGGAAGACCAAGAGATGAATACACTAAACAGTTTCAGAAGGATGTAGGTTGCAGTAGGTACTGGGAGATGAAGAAGCTTGCACAGGATAGAGTAGCATGGAGAGCTGCATCAAACCCGTCTCAGGACTGAAGACCACAACAGCAACAACATGTTTTGTTGTTACACGCGGCATTTATTTTAACTAGTGACAGATAACCGTCTATCAAACGACGCATTGTACAGAAAAAGAGTTCTATTTTAGTGAAAAGGATAACTGTCTGTGCTAAAACAGGCCACCTCCCACCCATTCCCCTTGCATGCGTGGGGGCAACTTCTACTTTTAAATGTCAACTCCCCCATTTTTATAGCGTGTTCGGATATTACGCCAAGAAACACGTACGAAAAATCTTGGTTCGCAGGATAGAGCGGATCAGGTTATGGTTTTGGAGGGGGCCGTAATCAGTTACTGTTAGTTGCACAAAAGACACAAACTTTTATTTTGCTAAGAACCACTTAATTACACGTTTGCTTAAAACGATAAAATTAAAACAATACGGCTGAAGGCCATGTTAACAAAACTAGTGATATCTCCTGGGCTGAAGGCCCAAAACTACACCAAATAAAAGAACGGCTGAGGGTCTCAACAAAAGTTACAAAAATTGCTTTAATGAATACACGAGGTTGAAGGCCTTATTTTTTTTTAAAAAAATATTCCACATAAAAGCTCGACTGAAGGACAAAGAACAACTGAGGGCTTAAGGCCTGGATAACAAGAATTTCAGAATGAACAAATATTAAAAATTTAGTTTTTAAATAAATTAATCTTCAAATTTTAAATCAGCTGAAGGCCTTATTTTAAAATTAAAACAAACTAAATTAATAGACAGCTGCAGGCCTCACACAGTACATCAGCCTAAAATGAAAGTCCAAATCTAAAACCAAAAGAGTGGCGCTGCTCAGACGTATTCCAAGGGTGGGCCTGAGCAGGTAGCTCTAACGTAAGGTGAGGTGAGACAGGCAGCCAAGAGTAAGGTTAAATAATCGGATGGCAATCTGTCCCAGGCACGGCTGAAAGACCGACCAACAATCTAATCAAATCCCTTCTGCCCAATCAACAGTAAGACAACTGAAAATATCAGCCAAGATACTAGCAGCACTACGTCGTCAAATTTGGCGTCTAAAAACACCCTCGGCTCAATAACCGCTCTTTAAAAAAAAAGAACCAACTAAAAGGTTGTGAAACTACATGCCATACCAGACAGCATCAACATGGCCAGGAAAGACACACTGCCAGAAAACTACGCTAACGACCAGGGCATGTAACTGGGGTGTTAACTGCCACAGGGCAGAAAATATTGCTGGTGCACTTCACTGATATGTAAACAAGCAATTTAATAGTTAAAGACCATACAGGAAGATGGCTGAGAAATTTCGCTAACTCCAACATACCATATGTTGCTGCTAGCCGGAATCGCCCAGGAAGCAACAAGCAGCAATGAATGAAGGAATGTCACAGTAGCTGGGGTTTCATAACAGGTTAACTGAACACTCAACTTCAGTGTCTAGTTTCGGTGGTGAACGAACTTTGAAGCTTTCGCAGCTGGCACCTCACAATCCGATAAGGTGTGCACGCCGCCAGTGGTCCCAACATGACCTGTGGATACTTCCTCGCTGCTCTGTCCCAACCGACCCACTTCAACACACACCACTACACGGAAATACAGCGGTGACACCAAACATTGTACAGCAGTATTAGTATCGATAGGCGGTGTTGCTGCAACTGACAGAGGCAAGTCAGCAACTCGTTATGGTAGTAACTCAGGGAGAAATAAGATGCCACTCGATTGCGACAAATAACAAACAGCATCAAAGCGAGCCAGCCACGGCTCAGCCATCACCCCCCCCCCCCCCCCCCCTCATATACCAACCTCGTGTGGTAACTCACCAATTGGGCTAACCAAATTTATCTTTTCTAAGGTAGACCCGGTACTGCTTACCAGTGTGGTTACCGTTAACCAGCAGACTAACCGGGCCTAATACACGCACAATGGTGCAAGAGCCCAAAAAACGGGGAGTGAATCTACTAAGATTTCCGACACGGACCTGCCTCCCAGGAAAATGCAGACATAGACCTGATCTCCTGGTCTTCCTCTAAAGGCTTGCCGATAACGATTGTAACCCTCAGCCTGTTTGTTATGGGCCCTGAGAATATTATGTCTGGCACGGTTGCAGTTCTCCTTGACAACTTGTGGGGCTATATCTGCTTGAATTAGATCTTGAATTCCCCACAAATTCGAAAGGGGGGAACTAACAGGATAGGCAATTAGCTTCCAAGGCCTCATGATTGGCGGTATTGAAAGCCAACCTAAGCCTAGGAATACTAGAATCCCACTTACTAGGCGTCGTCTGATGATAAATAATCAGTGCGGATTTAAGATTTCGATTGACTGTCTCTGCAAAAGATCATTACGTATAATACAGTGCAGTAGTGACATGAAACTTCCTGGCAGATTAAAACTGTGTGCCCGACCGAGACACAGTTTTCATGTGCCAGGAAGTTTCATATCATCGCACACTCCGCTGCAGAGTGAAAATCTCATTCTGTAAACATCCCCCAGGCTGTGGCTAAGCCATGTCTCCACAATATCCTTTCTTTCAGGAGTGTTAGTTTTGCAAGTTTCGCAGGAGAGCTTCTGTAAAGTTTGGAAGGTAGGAGACGGATACTGGCAGAAGTAAAGCTGTGAGTACCGGGCGTGAGTCGTATTTCGGTAGCTCAGAGAGCACGGGCCAGCGAAAGGCAAAGGTCCCGAGTTCGAGTCTCGGTCGGGCACACAGTTTTAATCTGCCAGGAAGTTTCATATCAGCGCACACTCCGCTGCAGAGTGAAAATCTAATTCTGCAGTAGTGACATGCTTAACACCGTTCTAAAAACAGAAGGCCTTGAAGGGAGCCGAAAGAAAGGCAGGCATATTATCACTGACGATTAGTATGGTGGGTCCAAAAACTCTAAAAACGTGAAAATGTCCCCTTAGAAATATTTATAAATGTCAGTGCTGGAAAACCTCTTACGTTCGTTGATTTTCAAACAGCTGAGCAAAACTGGACGTACTCAGACAGTTCTCTCTTTACTTATTCTGATCATAACTAAACTGACACACAATATTATTTAGCGCAACGCAGTCAGACTTTCAATAATCCCTACAAACGAATGGCCCAGATCAACAATAACCTATACCTTTCATGAATCATAAAAATGTTCGTTACTCGAACTACTGCGATACAGCGAGCGCCAGTACTGCCAACGATATAAAAAATTCTAACTACTGAAGGCACTAACTAATGATAGGCATAGTTCGGAAATGAAAGATTTTGATAGAGAACAAACAATGTAGTTACCTTAATCCTTTTTAAAAGACATCATATGTATATATATCTGTCAATTCATGACATCCATCTTTACAAATTTCCTTTTTTCTAGCAGACACGCGTCCAGGTCGTCCGCTTATGGCAACCTTTCGAAACTCTGGCATCTCTCTCTCCACATCCACCATTGCTGGCGGCTCACCACCCACTGCGCAACGCTACGTGCTTTTAGCCTTCAACTGCGCAACACCACAATAGCGAATATTCCAACAATGCCAACCAGTCACAGGCTGCCCACAGCATGTTCAGTGATTTTCATTCAGAGCGCTACGTGGCGTTACCAACGTAAAAACCTAAACAGCCTACTTACAACATTAGTTAAACGCGAAATAGTGGTGGTAGCAGTCACGTTACGTCTCGGAAGGAGCCAGCTTAATCTCGAAAACGCATCAATAATAATCAGAATGTACCAATGACCTTGCTTAGTACGAGGTAAGGGCCCTACTTAGTCGATATGGAGTTTGTGCATAGGACAGGGTTCGCGCTCAGATCTCAACAGACCCTGTTGAAGAGTATTCTTAGGTTTGGCTACATTACACAACCGACATCGAGAAACTATCTCTCTCACATCACTGTCCATGGAGGGTCGAGTCAAATGCTCCTTCATTTTTTGCAAGGTCTTATGAGTCCCTAAGTGCCAATCAACCAACGATTCATGAAAATAGTAAAAATCCGGGCGCACCAAAACTACTGGCAGACATATCTGGAATTGCTTAGAACGTACCACCCGTTTACACAAAATGCCCTTCTAAATAACGTACTCATCCAACAGTTCCTTAACAAACAGGCTTTGCTTATTGGTTGCGCAAGTAGGGTCCTGATCCTAATGCTGAGCAACATCTTCAAATAAAAGACGAATCTCACCTAACACGACAACAAAGACAGCCTCCCTCTGTTTCCCAGGTGCCTTCACTACGTGTAGATTCAGCGAACATCCGGCTGAAGACATCTACAAGGATATTTTCAGTGCCTTTTACGTGTTTAACTTCAAACTGGAATGCAGAAATGCGTACGGCACACCTGGCGATACGGCCAGTTTTATGTGGCCTGGATAATACCCAGCTCAATGCCTGAATGTCGGTTTCTAACTGAAATACCCAATGCTGAAGGTAAAAGTGGTACTTCCCCAGAGCAAACAAAACGGTCAAAGGGTCAACCAACGAGATGCATACGCTAATGGCTTCCTCTGACCTTCGAACGCCTGGAGGGGGACAGCGGAAACTGACACATTAGATGTGTCAGTTTGGACAACAAACCTTTTATTAGAGCCTGGTACTCCGAGAATGGGAGGGTTGGCTATAGCTGCCTTAATGTGCTCAAATGCAGCCTCTTCGGCAGATCCCCATTCAAAACGCTCTCCTTTCAGGTGCCATACATTTAAGGGAGGGCGCCAACTGAGCAAAATTAGGAACAAAACGCCTAAAATAATTCGCCATCCCTATGAACTAGCAATTCCACGTTTATCAGCAGGCAGAGGCAGAACTCTTAATGCCATCGCTCCTGGTCCATGCGAATACTCTGACCTGATACTCGGTGGCTTAAAAGGACACCTGCTGCCTGGATTAAATCAATTTACTGGGTTTAACAGTTAACCCGGCTCCCTGCTGCCTCAAGAAACTTGCTGGATGATCGAAATGGTCGTGAAACGAACGGCTATAAGTGACTAAGTCATCTTAATAGCTATACACACAGACGTTTTTCAAGTCCCCAAGGATATTATCCAGGAAACGAGTAATAACGGCTGCACCAGTAGCCAAACCAAAGGTAACTCTGTTAAACTCAAACAGATCCCAATCAGTACAAAATGCAGTAACATGTTTACATTCTTCATCTAAGGAAATCTGATAATAGGCCTGGTTCAAATGAATGACAGTAAACCAATTAGCACCGGCAAACCAAGTGAAGGAGTTATGAAGATCAGGTAGAGGAACAGACTCGAGGAAAACTGTAGTGTTCAGGCGCCGTTGGTCAATAACAGGTTTAAAATCCCGCCCCTGATCCTTAGGGGCAAGGAATATGGTGGAAGCATAGGCAGATGTCGAAGGCATTTTAGATATCTTAGCTCTCAGTATTTTAACCTAAGCGGGTGAGAGGCGTTATGGGGACTGCCTAACCGGAATATCGTCAGATAGATGAATATGGTAATTAAGAAGATTAGTAACGCCCAATCTATCACAAAGAAGCTCAGAGAACCTCTGTAGCAAATCCTGTATCAGAGGCCTGATGTGGGCAGAGATGGGCGAGATTGAACTCATTAGGTACAGTCTCAACAACCACGATGCCAACATCTGGATACACAGTACGTTTACCATACTCACAGAAACCATACTTCTAGGCAGGAACGAACTTAAACAAGAAGGTAAACCCAGAATAACCCCAGACTGACCCAGTTCTACTGATGAAATCACACCCCAAAATTAAATCGACTGGCAGCTACTTGACCAACGCTAATGACAAGGGCCACGAGAAATCCCCAACCGATTTACTCCCTCGGAGCCTATCATGCAGAGACAATACCTACCCATTGCCCACCCGTCGTCTCTGCACGAGAGGAAGGACCGACCAAAGTTCCATAAGATGACGAAATTCAAGAAACAATTCGATGCTCAACAATGAAACGGAGAATCCAAAAGAGCACAAATCGGTTCCCCACCTACTCGTAAACAAATATAAGGCTAGGGCGGTGATGAGGGAGCGACAACACGGGTACACCAAGGTTTAAAGGCTCGATCCCGGGGTCGTTTATTGGCTCTGGGATGCGAGGTCGAACGCAAAAGCGCACAAAATGAGTCGTGCTACCGCACTTGAAACAACGCCGAGGTTCCGTTTTAACGGCCTCAGCCTATGTAGGCTATTCGGAATTTCCCTTGTGAATGCGTGTGGGTTCAAAATGGTTCAAATGGCTCTGAGCACTATGGGACTCAACTGCTGTGGTCATTAGTCCCCTAGAACTTAGAACTACTTAAACCTAACTAACCTAAGGACATCACACACATCCATGCCCGAGGCAGGATTCGAACCTGCGACCGTAGCAGTCCCACGACTCCGGACTGCGCGCCTAGAACCGCGAGACCACCGCGGCCGGCAATGCGTGTGGGTTGGCCCTTTACTTCATGACATACATCGTTCGCAAGTGGCAACGCAGATATCGCTACAACAGTGGCACGGAGCTCTTCCCAAGTTGAAGGACGATCACGAAAACATAGTGCGACCTATCCACCATTCGCATTCTCCTAAGAACAATAGACACCAACTCCCATTCTGGCAAATCGATCGACAAGGGCAAGCAGGTCGTCAGAACTCTTTCGGCATACTGATGTTACTCCTCTTTATCCTGCAGCATCTCCCAAAAGTATCGGAATTCAAACTGTTTCCGAACTCCGGTGGTCAGTCCCCGGTTAATGACAAGCTCCCTCAATTTCTGTGAGGAAAACCCTTCTGCCATGTCTCGGGATAGGAGGCTCCGCAACTCACCTGTAGCTAATGGGTACAATAATGACAAAACTACTTGGTGCCGAACACAAAAGGCAGCAGCATCTCATTCAAGACTAACCAACAATGTATTATGTTTTCGACATGCTCAAGTCGATCTGTAAGTAATTCAGTACTATCTCGACAGAAATACGACAGAGGATTAGGCAATTTAGCAAACGCTGCGTCCAACTTCACAGAGGATATAACAACAACACCTCATGCTGGCTTCCAATTCTCCCTTGATATAGCAAGTACCGCTCTTCTGTCCTCTTCCCATCGTTCTAAACATGTAAGCTGAAACTGCAACGCATTAACCAAACATCTCTCGACGGTTAATTTTTTATGATCGTCCAAACCTAACATGCCTAAATCCGCTGTCAGATTGGTTAAATGCACTAACTGTGTCCACACCTTGTCCAATTGACTGTCACTAGGTTGAGTGCCTTCCAAAACACAAATAGTGTCCTCAAGGCCCCTAACAGCCTTAAACAAAAATTCAGAGGCTACTTCTGTCCCACTTACCACCTCCGGCGTAACGTCAACCGGGTGAAGAACGATAGAATGCAAGTGGGCCACGAAGTCCTGAACACTGCCATCAATAGGCTGGCGCCTTATCTCCAACTCATAAACAAGGCAGTCCTTCTTCTACAGGCCGATCCCTGGGCACTTCCTGAGTGCTGTTAAAGTAAGTCACATGAAACAATCAACAACCAAAACAGTATGGTACAACACTAAAGTTCAAACTAATATTAACTGGAATTGCAATATCACAGTCGTAACCCACTCTCTGCTACCAGGTGAAATCTGGGTTCACAGTATACAGTGGATCGGGTTATGGTTGTGGAGGGGGCCGTAATCAGTTACTGTTAGTTGCACAGAACACACAAACTTTTATTTTCCTAAGAACGACTTCATTATACATTGCCTAAAAAGGATCAATTTAAAACAAAACGGCTGAAGGCCTAGTTAAGAAAACTTGTGATATCTCCTGTGCTGAAGGCCCAAAACCACGCCAAAAACAAGAACAGCTTAGGGCCTCAGCAAAAGTTATAAAAATTCAGATAGAATTTCAGATAGAACAAACTTTCAGCATTATATATATTAAACAAATGAATCTTCAAATAATAATTTAAGTTTGCTAGAGGCCTTTTCTTAAAAGTATTTCACATAAAAGCTCGGCTGAAAACCTCATACTGGCCTTGGAACAACTTAGGGCTTAAGGACTGGATAACAAGAATTTCGGATAGAACAAAGCTTCAAAATTTAGATTTTAAAAAAGTAAATCCTCAAATTTAAATTTAAGTCACTGAAGAAGTTATGTTAGAATTAAAACAAACTAATTTAATAAACAACTGCAGGTCTCACACAGTACATCAGAATAAAATGAAAATCACAATCACAATCTAAAACCAACAGAACGGCGGTGCAGAGAAGTGTTCAAAGGTGCGACCTGAGGAGGTAGCTCTACGTAAGGTGAGGTGAGACACACAGCCATGAGTAAGGTTAAATAATCGGATGGTAACCCGTCCCAGAGATGGCAGAAAGCCCAACCAAGAACCTGATCAATTCCCTTCCGCCCAACCTATGTAACAACAATGGAAAATTTCAACTGAAGATGAAGATACCAGCAGCACTATGTCTTAAAAAATGTTGTGTAAAAACAGCCAACGGACAATAACCACTCTTAAAAACATGAACCAAATAAAAGGCTCTGAAACCACAAGCCATGCCAGGGAGCAGCAACGCGGTGAGGAAAACACACTGCTAGAAAATTACACAATCGACCAGAGCAGGTAACTGGGGCGTTAATGGCCACAAGGCAGAGAATATCGCTGGTGCACTTTACTGGTAAGAAACATCCAATTTAATAGTTAAAGATCATACAGGAAGACAGCTGCAAAATTTCTCCGACTCCAACATACCATATGTAGCTGCTACACGGAACAACCCAGGAAGCAACAAGCAGCAATGAACGAAGGGATGTCACAGCAAATGAGTTTTCATAACGGCTTAACTGGTCACTCAACTTCAGTGTCCAGGTTCGGTGGACAACGAACTTTGTAGCTCTCGCAGCTAGCGCGTCGCAAACCTACTGTGCGTACATGCTGCCAGCGGTCCCGACCTGACCCGCAGCATGGAGACTTCCTCGCTGCTTCGTCCCAACTGACACACTGCCGCACACACCACCACACGGCAATATAGAGCTGGTACCAAAGATGGTACAGCAGTTCTAGTATTGATAAATGCTGCTGCTGCCACTGATAGAGGCATGTGAGCAACTTGTTATAGTATTAACTTAGGGAGAAATAAGATGCCACTCGATTGCGACAAAATGCCAAAGAATAATCGGCATCAACGTTAGCAGGCCATGACGCAGTATTCTTGACCCTAACCATCGTTTTCCATTCGTGGCAGATGGCGCTGTATTCGACGAATTTTAAATGCTCCTTTTTTTTAATTAGTAACCGACACATTTGGGTCTACATTTCATTTACAATGCATGTGTAAACCTTCGAGTGCTAACAGTTGATACGGATGCTCAAAAGCTATCTATGTGTAGCAAATGTGACTGTACAGTACAAATAATATGGCTAAACACTGACAGGTTTGGCAAATGAACTACATGCATGGTATCCTGAACGGCTGATTGTTTTGAGTCTGAAAACAGTATTAAATCTTCATTTCGGTGAACCTCACAAACCCCGCAAGCATTATGATTTAGGTGCGTGTTTCCACCCTGTCGAATACAAGCTGCAACCGTTCTCATCAGATAAAATATCGATGAAGTGATAGTGACTGGTGTAACTGCCATGGATGCTCACCAGAATCATTCACTCGAATGGTGTGGGCAAAGTGACTCGCTGGTATCAAGTATCCAGATGGGAACAGAGAACTATTATTTCCACGTCCGCACTACACGTTGTTTATAGCTATACACTGAAACTGCTAATCATATTGTACTGAACAATCAAATTTGCAACGCTAATGCTGGCTTCGAATGAAAACGTCAACCATTAGAACAGAAAAGTGTACATTTATTTTGTAAATGAAATGTACAGTCAAATGCACCGGTTCTTAATTCCAAAAACAGACACGCTTGATATTTGTTGATTACAGCGCCGCCTAGAACGTATCGAAAAAATAGGTTTGATTAAACAATACATACCTCTAAGAGTAAAATCCGAATATGCAATAAAAAAGTGGGGATGAGGTGGGCCCACTTGAAAATACGAAGTTGAGCCCACCCACGCAGATGAGGTGTGTAGGATATGGACAGTTCAATCACATATGTTTCTTTTTGTGATATTAATTTTCCACCTAGAAACTTTTTGTACGACTCGTCGTTTTCAAGATATTTACTTGTTTCGTGTTAAAACAAATACCAATTAAAACACCGAAATAAAGTGTTTGCTAACTAGTCACAATGTTATTTTCACCTAGTTCATTATTTTCGTACGATGAGTCTTTACCGGAATATTTAGTTGTCTCAAGTTGCAACAAGCGCCGTCTACACTTAACAGGTTATGATCTTCCTTAGGACGCTGTAACTGATTATTATGAAAAGAGCAATATAAAACCAACTAAATGGGGAAGGAATGAAGATTACCGCGCTTTTACCTTGGCCTAGGAGAGTTATTGCGTAGTAGGCTGACCCAGTGGACAGTGCTGATGTAGGTTTGGAAGGTGGGCTGTATATTTCCCTTTCTTGGACTCCTTTTCTATGGAAAGAGACGTAGAGCAGAGAGATACGTAGAGAAGGTAGACTAAACCGGAAAAGGTAACCAGCTAGCAGTGACAGACTGAAGTCGCGTAATGACGCATGCTTCGAGGTTTTATTATTTTGTGTCAACATTGGTGAAGTTTGTGGAAGGAGGTGGTAATTGGTACTTGAGCAACAAGAGAATGTGTCATGCAAATTGTAGCTGTGGATGCAAGACGCTTCCAGGCTAAAATACGGTAATGTAAATATTACTCCATCACTCCAAGAATTTTTCCAAAAGGTAGACTTTATGGTGCGTTTGGTCTATCTAGTTAATATCGCGGAGAATCTATTGAAGCTTTTTTGCTTCGTCTTCGGAAATTAACGGCTTCTGATAAGGCAAGCTACCGATAGTTTAATTCGTTGTTAATTTTGTTAGGGAAGGCCACATTTGTATTAACATAAACTACGATGAAAAGTACATTTAGATTATTATATCGAGAGATTATTCGAAAAAAAATTTACCGTCTTATTTGAATTAGCTTTCGCTTACTTTACATTAAACTTTATTAATATTTTTATTAATTAGAAAAATAACTGTACTTAATGTCATATTTGTGTGGTTCATTACCGTAAGAAATTGGAGCCACGCGGCAGTGATGGTCACATTGTAACAGTAGTTAAATAACTTCTGTTTCTTAATTGCTAAAATTCTGAAGGCTAAGTTAAATTCCATATTATGACAATCACTAGCCTTTAATATCAAACTTGCGTCCTCAACATCCTTTTGTATGCATCGGAAACATGGACTACCTTTGCCAAAGAAGAACGTCGCCTCAATGCCTTCCACATGCGGTGCCTGAGATCCATCCTCGGAGTAACGTGGAAGGACCGAGTGCCCACGAAGCAGTGCTATCTAAAACTAACTGCAACAGTATTTCAGCTATCTTGAAGCAGAGACGACTCCGCTGGCTGGGACATGTCCACCGCATGGATCCTGACAGATTACCACGTGAGGTGATGCTTGGAGAGATCTCTATAGCCAAAAGACCCGTAGGACGTCCTGTATTGAGGTTCAAGGACTCCTGTAAACGAGATATGGAGAGCTTTGGAATCGACACAAACAGATGGGAGCCACGGGCTAGCATGAGACCAGAGTGGGGTAAGAGGTGAACTGGTGTATATAAATTGTTTCTAGACCCAATGATTTCCTATTTTTTCACTAAATACACCAGAAGAAGTGCGACGGGTACAAAGCCGATTATCATTTGTATGAGAGTCCAGTATAACTTACAACAGTAAGCAAAGGTTATGGCATGGCCGAGCAGTTTAGCATGCATGACGACCAACCACTTGTAATTAAAGGCAATAAGAGTACGCTGTCTTTCACAATAGAGTACAGGGCACAGGTACGATACATGTTAGTTGCAGCGTTGCCTGCTATGGTCTGCATAGAATTCCACTACCCTTCCTAAAACGATTTCCGGCACATTCACTGATGAGTAATTCCTTCTAAACATAAGCTGTGAAGATAACTTCGTGCTTGTAACTCAAACATGTCCCTACTATAACATCCTAAAAGTTAAGAATATGAAATTTCTCTTGTTTTGTGAAATATTCTTGTTTTTTCGGTGTATCCAGCTCGTGGTACGTAAATTAGTCTGCAGAGTAGGATGATACAATTACTGTCACTTTTCTACTGATAGACAAAACAGAGTTTCTTTCTTTATACCAGGTGACGTACTTCGATATTTAGGTATTAAATCCAGGACATCAGAAACACATGTAATTTTTGAAACGGATAAATTTCGAGTTCTAATATTGAAACTACTCAGTAACCGGAGGGGGTTAGCAGCAGAAATCCTTTTTTAAAAATGAAGGAACTGTAACTTCAATAATTAAGAGATGATAAGTTGCTTCATTCAATGAAAACTCGCAAGCCACTTACTAATGTAGGTGAAAATATATTTATGACAGCCAAATGATTTTAGAACAAACTGAATTGAACTGTTTAACTTCATCACTCTGTAAAGTCTTGAATATGTATCTGGTCCTAGATCTGTTTTATCATTGTGTCGCAGTAATAAAAGGAAGTCAACTAAACATGTCACCCTGAAAAAGCAGAGGAGCTGAATCGAAGAAAGTTACCGCTAGGCAATTACAATCACCCGATTTATAATTTGATGATACTCAGCACTGTGTTAGATATCTTGCCCTCGTATGAATTTTTCTGTCCTTTTAAACTTTTAGTTGCACAGTTTATCAGTTTATGTTGTTTTATTAGAATAAGGAACCGTTGCGACAGGTGAAATTCGCAAATTATATGTTGTTTCTTTAAATATCATGTAACCTAGCAACAAACATCAATGAACCGTTTGCTTCGAACGTCACTTCTTCTTCTTCTTCTTCTTCTTCTTCTACGCCCTGACCTCCATTTCATCGCTTTACTGACTTCTTTTTTCCATTCCTTTCTCCATCTTTCTATCTCTGCGTTTCTCTCACTTGGCAATTGGTTTCTGCTGCACCTAAAAGTATACTCATTATTTAATGGTCTCGGTCTGTTACTCGACGAAATAATGTCGACGACGTCCCACTACCTAAATAAGTGAGCTTACACGCATGAGGGTCTGAACGTGTTCTGTGGACGGTCGCTGTTGTGAAATTCTGCCTCACAGAGGACTGAAGCCCTCGGCAATCACATTAGTGCTGCAGGGCACGACGGCCCTTGTGGGACTGGACTGATTTAGCTCGTTCGCCTATAGGAGACGCTCATTCAATTATTGCTTAATTTCACTAATCGGATTCTGGCAACGGCGCTGACATAAAATGGAGACCTTCCTTGAAGCGTACACTACCAGTCCGGCATCGTATAGCGGCAGAATGGTTGAGATCAGATCATACTTGACAATTTATATCAGAGTGGAATTCATTTGTGACAATAAGTGGTACGCATGTCGTAAGTTCACTGTAACGAAATGAAATTGAAACTGTACGTGTTATATTAAATATCAAGTTACAAAAAAAGGTTTGTATTATATCAGCCTCCACTCACATATGATCGAAAAATGTTATTTTGCTCCTGTCGTCCATAGATCCTCACATCTACAACCCACTCTTCACACCCCTTCCTGTCTCTCTGCCACTCTGCTTCTAAATGCCTTCGCTCAAGATAAGAAACAATGTATTTTGTACGGTTGCACCACGAATTTAGCTTTTCGCTGCTAGTTTTGGACATCATTTTTAAAACGTGTCTTAGTTTTGAATTGTGGATGCATACGAAAATTTTAGCTATTTATGACTAACGCGCTGTTCAAAGTTCCCAAACGTGTCTCCCTTCTTTCTGGTGTAATATACAGCACTTAACAATTCTTTTCCACCTTCATATGCTAAATGTGATCTTGCCACTAACTTAATTATTATCACGTAGAAATTCAGAAGCCTCAAATGGCGAAGGGTGTAAATAAATCTTCTGCTGTCATTTGCAACCAAGACTGTTTTTCGTAGCGAAAATATAAGGAAATGCGTAATTCTAGTAATATGAGGTAAAAGAACCGGTAACCTTACGTGAAAATATTTTCTAAAACCTAATGAAAATAGACAATAATAGAGCACTGGGGTGTAATAAAATCTACAGTTGAGCAACAACCTGGGCACACCGACTGAGTTGACAGTCATGTCTTGTTACGTATACAACGGTAACGCTCTTGCGGTGTGCTACTCTTGCAGTTGACTTTCTAAAGCTGGAAATAATTACAAAACGAGTCATGCAAAATTTGTAACCAATAAAGTAATTCCTCTCCAGCTGTACTCCGTTCTATGCGATCTAGCCAGATGAACTTCTGGTCTTCGCTTATTTACTGGAATGGTCGGTAGCCTCCTACGAAAACGACAAATCATCTGTTAGCTATGGTCACATAAGTCACTCGCCACGAACGTCTGCTTCAAAATGTCCCTGTCCCGATTCAGTCTTCCTCGTGTTCCTTTCACGGTGCATTGAACAAAAGGAAGCATCAGTTAGTGCTTCATGGGCATGTGCCACCCGTTTGCAATTAGCAGGGTTGTCTCATGTTCGGAGAGGGGTCCCCTCAGTTACAGTAAACCTAGTGCATGTCCTTCACCGATGCCTCAAGCTGACAGAAAAGTAATCAGAATATCAGTCACCATCTACAAACACAATAGAACTACTGGTCTGTCTCACTGGCATCACTTGTATCAAGGAGGCGATTTACGATCCGCGTCACTCCGAGTAACACTCCCTGAGAGGGCGGAACTGCGAAAGCGGCGCTCTCTGGTCCGGCCAGTGGGCCATGCTACGCCGCCTAGCGGGGCGCCGTAGCACTCGTTGCTTGGTAACGTGATTCAAAGATAGCACACAGGTAAGACCTCTATCGATAATCGATCCGTCAGCCGATAAACGGCCTACAGACTGTGATAGCAACTCCAAGGAGGATAACTGTCTGCTCAACAATGGTGTGAGAAGCGTGATACTAAACTCCCGTTAATGTCTTGCCCATCAAATTTGTCTGATCTATACCCGATGGAACACACCGGTGCACTGTCAAGCGTCTATTCTCCATCCACAAATCACCAGCCTGTAATTTGCGGGAAATGAGAGACTTGGGTGTAGACCTGTCACGCTACAAAATTCTGGAAGGCTATCAACGACTTATCGAATCCATGCTACTCAGAATCATTACTATTGTCTAGGTGGTCTTAATCTTTTAGCTCGTAAATGAAATTCCCACGAAAACTTTTTGCCGCATACAGATTTATAGCACTTAGACTCTCGCCTTTTTTTTCCGCCATCTCGACAACTTCATTGCATTCCCTATAAAGGGATCTACTGCCAACCGGTCTACACGTTTCAGTAATCAGTACAACTGTTGATCTACATCTACATCCGTACCGTACTGAGAAGTTAAAGACAAAGCCGCACGGAGTGGCCGCGTGGTTCAAGATGATTTGTTACGAATTGCGCGGCTCCTCCTGCCGGAGGTTCGAGACGTCCCTCGGGTAGGTGTGTCTGTGTGTGTGTGTGTGTGTGTGTGTGTGTGTGTGTGTGTGTTTGTGTTTTTTTCTTTTTTCTTTTTTTTAACGCAAGGCAGTTTAAGTTAGTTTAAGTAGTGTGTAAGTCTAGGGGCCGATGACCTCAGCAGTTTGGTCCCTTAGAAATTCACACATACATGTTCCTTCTAAACAAAGAATGGATTACATTGTTCCACACACCATTGTTGCGTATGGTTGCAATCTCGAACTGGGCTCTTGAGGAAAATGATTCTTTTATTGCCACTCTGCGTACTATAATTAGTATCATGAGATCTTTGAGATCCTTGGCTGTGACACAGAGCTTCTTGTAGAATATTACTTGCTTATCCATTTAATATTGTTCTTTTAAATTTAATGAGTAAAGTTTCATAGAACTGTTGACGTAAGTTTTAACGGTCGCGCTGGATCATGTTATTCAAAATTTCCGTAATGCTCTCCCTTCAAAAAAAATAAACCTGTGACCATTCGTGTTACCTTCCTGGATATCAGTTAATCGTATTTGGAAAAGTAGCATTGAGGGATGAAATAGTTAAGACAGCAGAGGATCAAATAGGGAAAAAGATGAGGGCTAGTAGAAACTCTGGGGTAACAGAAGAAATATTGAATTTAATTGATGAAAGGAGAAAATATAAAAATGCAGGAAATGAAGCAGGCAAAAAGGAATACAAACGTCTCAAAAATGATATCGACATAAAGTGCAAAATAGCTAAGCAGGGGTGGCTAGAGGTCAAATGTAAGGATGTAGAGGCTTATCTCACTAGGGGCAAGATAGATACTGCCTACAGGAAAATTAGAGAGGCCTTTGGAGAAAAGAGAGCCACTTGCATGAATATCAGGAGCTCAGATGGAAACCCCGTTCCAAGCAAAGAAGGGAAAGCATAAAGGTGGAAGTAATATGCAGAGGGTCTATACAAGGGCGATGCACTTGAGGACAATATTATGGAAATGGAGGAGGATGTAGATGAAGTAGAAATGGGAGATACGATATTGCGTGAGGAGTTTGACAAAGCACTGAAAGGCCCCGGAGTAGACAGCATTCCATTACAACTAATGACAGCCTTTGGAGAGCCAGTCCTGACAAAACTCTACCATCCGGTGAGCAAGATGTATGAGACAGGCGAAATACCCTCAGAGTTCAAGAAGAATATAATTATCCCAGTCACAAAGAAATCAGGTGTTGACAGATGTCAAAATTACCGAACTATCAGTTTAATAAGTCATGGCTGCCAAATACAAACGCGGATCTTTACAGACGAATGTAAAAACTAATAGAAGCCGACCTCGGGGAAGATCAGTTCGGATTCCGTAGGAATGTTGGAACACGTTAGGCGATACTGACCCTACGACTTATCTTAGAAGAAAGATTAAGGGAAGCAAACCTACTTTTCTATCATTTGTAGACTTACAAGGAGATGGCACGACCGTGGGGTCGGGGAATTGTCCGCAATTTTGTGTGGTGAAACAGGACGTCTAACACCTCACCTGGTTAAAACGCACTAGACGTAAAATTCCGCGAAAAATCGATCCAAAATTATTTAGGTGCCGTATGAGTATAAAATGTTAGTACACAGCAGAGCCGCGGTCTGGCCTAGGTGCTTAGGGATCGGATTCTTACGCCAGAGGTTTCGTGTTCGATGCCTCCTCTGGCAGTTTTTTTCCCTTCTGTTTAATTTTATTTGGTTATTGCACCAATTATTCAGAAAGTTTCCCTAACCTACATTATCTTTAACAAATTAGTTTCATTATTGAATAAACATTATTTTCTTTTTGTCCAACAACATAATTCATGGCGGTGGGTTTTCCGTTATTCATTGTTACGTATACGAGGAGAAACATTGCCTTTTAATCAGAATAACAAAGTCGATTGGAAAACATTAATTTTTTGTACATATAATAATTATAAACAAGAACCGCAGTGGTATTTATCGCAAAAACAAACAAAGCAATAATTTTTGCGACATCTTCGGCAACATATAAAAGCGGAATTTGACAATCACATGGCTTTTGCTAAAATCTGTACAAAAACATGCCCATTAACATTTACGAAAATGTTTGGAGTTTCTCACAATTTTGAGGCAAACCAGGTATATTGAACCATGTCTCGGAATATTGGTGAGATAATTATTGGTGAACTATAGAATGAATTTTTGTACAATCGTCCCGGGAATTAATTTCACGATTCTCCTGTAACAAAGCGGTGCATTTTTGCAAGCAAGAAAAGAAAAGGAAAACTGCCAGGGGAGAAATCGAACACGAGACCTTTGGCGTAAGGGTCCGAGCGCCAACTATGTAGGCCACACGGGGCCTCGGCAATGCGCTAACATTTTACACTCACAAGGCACCTAAGAAATTGGATCGATTTTCCTCTATAGATTTCCCGAGTAGTGCGTCCTAATATTTTAACCATGTGATGTGTTAGGGGCCCTCTTTCATCACACAGTATTGCGGAAAAATCCCCGACCCCACGGTCGGGCCGTCTCCTTGTTAGAGAAAGCTTTTGACAATGTTGATTGGAATACTCTCTTTCAAATCCTGTAGGTGGAGGGGGTAAAAACAGAGACCGAAAGGCTAGTTACAATTTGTACAGAAACCAGATGGCAGTTATAAGAGTCGAGGGGTATGAAAGGGAAGCAGTGGTTGGGAAGGGAGTGAGGCAGGGTTGTAGCCTATCCCCGATGTTATTCAATCTGTATATTGAGCAAGCAGCAAAGAAAACAAAAGAAAAGTTCAGATTAGGTATTATAATCCATGGACAAGAAATAAAATCTCTTAGGTTAGCCGATGACATTGTAATTCTGTCAGAGACAGCAAAGGACTTGGAAGACCTGTTGAACGGAATGGACAGTGTCTTGAAAGGAGGGTATAAGATGAACATCAACAAAAGCACAACGAGGATAATGGAATGTAGTCGAATTAAGTCTGGTGATGCTGAGAGAATTAGATTAGGGAATGAGACACTTAAAGCAGTAAAGGTGTTTTGCTGTTTGGGGAGGAAAATATCTGATGATGGTCGAAGTAGAGAGGATATAAAATGTAGACTGGCAATGGCAAGGAAAGCGTTTCTGAGGAAGAACAGTTTGTTAACAGCAAGTATAGATTTAAATGTCAGGAAGTCCTTTCTGAAAGTATTTGTATGGAGTGTACCCATGTATGGGAGTGAAAAGTGGACGATAAATAGTTTGGACAAGAAGAAAATTGAATCTTTCAAAATGTGGTCCTAGAGAAGAATGCTGAAGATTAGATGGGTAGATCACATAACTATTGAGGAGGTATTGAATAGAATTGGGGAGAAGAGGAACTTGTGGTACAATTTGACTAGAAGAAGGGATCGGTGGGTTCGGCATGTTCTGAGACCACCAATTTAGTATTGGTGGGCACCGTGGAGGGTTAAAATCGTAGAGGGAGACCAAGAGACGAATACACTAAGCAGCTTCAAAAGGATGTAGGCTGCTGTAAGTACTGGGAGATGAAGAAGCTTGGACTGGATAGAGTGGCATGGAGAGCAGCATCAAACGAGTCTCAGGACTGAGGACCGCAACAACAACAACAACACACTGGGATATTTTACTGTGTTTCGCACATTTTGTAAGCAGCATCGTTTGTAGTCAGATTATTATTTTCGCCCATTATCTTAACCAATGAAGCGAAGTCTGCTTCTACCATGTATAACTTGGCCCATATGAGTATCACTCACTGATACTTGTAGGATTCTTTGATTTTGTGTGCCAAGACGTGAACTATGTTTCATTTGTGGATATTAAAGCTTTTCCTCGCATTTCATACCATTTCATATAATGTGAAGCCTTACTGAATATCCCTACAACTTTTTCATATGCAATGTACACTATGTAATCAAAAGTATCCGGACACCTTCCTGAAAATGACTTACAAGTTCGTGGCACCCTCCAACGGTAATGCTGGAATTCAATATGGTTTTGCCAGACCCTTAACCTTGATCAAAGTTTGTACTCTAGAAGGCATACGTTCAGTCAGGTGATGGAAGGTTTCTTGAGGAATGGCAGCCCATTCTTCACGGAATGCTGCACTGAGGAGAGATATCGATGTAGGTCGGTGAGGCCTGGCATGAAGTCGGCGTTCCAAAACATTCTAAACGCGTAAAACATTTACCGTCGTGATGTGTGGCTTGAGAGCAGCCGTTCGACTATGAAATCCAAGTTATTTCACCTTCCGCCTAACTGTAATACTAACTGAAGTGGATCCTGTAGCTGGTTTCAATTCCTGTGTGATGGTCTGGATAGATGTCTGCCTATTACACATTACGAACCCCTTCAACTATAGGCGGTCTCTGTCAGTGAACAGACGAAGTCGGCCTGTACGCTTTTGTGTTGTAGGTGTCCACTCACGTTTCAACTTCACTACACATTGGAAACAGTGGACATAGAGATGTTTATGAACGTGGAAATCTGGCTTACAGACATATGACACAAGAGCTAATGAACCTAATATGAAAAACGTATGTTTTTGTGGGTGTTCGGATACGTTTGATCACATAGTGTACTTAGGTACGTAGTAAATGATATTTCCATCATCAAACATAATTCTGTCGTAAGTAGGGGTCGGACTTTAATGAACTAAAGAAATACGCCTGTATTTATGACCTAAGGTTTCTATAAATGCAAAAAATTAAAAACTGCTTTATAAAAGCTTGTAGCGGGCTCTGATTCTCCGCAGACGATGAGGCACAGCGTACCAACCTCAGTAGAAAATAATCTAATATTGAAGGGGGTAAGGCAATTCCATCCAACAAAAAGAGTGGTTAATACCGTTGAACTCTCAAGTGCAAAATGTGCACTGCCTCTTATACTGCGCTTTTGCAGATTGTCAAAATTTTTATAATTCTTTATTTGAAAAGATTTTTTTATTTGTTTACTTACTATGTAATAGAAAATTCTCTTCTTAACGAAGTGTGACTATTATACATAGTTTCAACAGTTTTCGACCCTAACAAGCAATAATTTTTTAAATATCTGAATTTGCCTCCAAGAAAACCGCGAAGTAGAGCACAAAAATGATCATCCTTCCAAACAATTAACCCATATCTTTATTGCTGCACTCCGCTTGTTGAAAGTATTCCACATATTGTAAGAAGTCTTGGCAATCTTCAGTTTCTGCAGAATTCCACTGGATCACAATATAGTTTCTCAGGTTTTACATTTTCAAAAATCTACTTTTATGGCTGAGGATAGTTTTGTACCTGGAATAGCTCCTCTCCACATCACAGGACGTCGCGGGAGTGTGTTTGATGCACATTGGAAAATGTCCATGATTCCATTTCAGAACACTTTGTTGTCTCTCGATCACTCTCTCACCTATGTGAGCACGAACTTGACTCAACTCACAATGCTCGTGTTGCTCAGTACCAGGGCGCCACATAATTCAATACCAGCAGTTTCCAGTCGTGTGATGGCTTTGATACCACTGAAAACTGTCGTTTATGTACCTTAGGTTTTGAGACTAGGTAAACGAATCTTTCACAGTTTTGGTATCATTTCTTTCATCACTATGAGGCTCATGAACGTTACTCTCTCTTTTCATGTGGTTGGTGCAGTAATACTCAGAAGCACAAAGCCAGGAACACTATCGCGTAAGAGAAGGCTGTGGGGGTGAGGGGAGTGGAAAGGGGAGGGTCAGTGAAGGTACTTGTTCCTTTAATTTCTGCATCCGTAGCGGATCTTTCATGCAGATTATCTTGCCACAGGAAATTCATCTGTCCACATCACAATAATTTGTTTGCAACTCCTCCACAAGTATGGATAATGCATGTGCAATGCTAGTGATACACACCTTAATGGGGTATAGAATTTGAAGCCTGGCGGCTGTTGCATCCATGTATAAAGCACTCACAGTTAGTAGCAACAAAAGTTTGTCTCAGTTCACGCCATTCGTCTACAGTAGCATCGTGCAGCTGTCAAATAAAATGATAATTGTCAGGTTGTTTACTCTCTCGACAGTTTCACACGCTGGGGGATATATTTCTCCAGGCCCATCATCTTTTACGAGAACAATAAAGGCTTATGCAATATAAAGCCCACACACACTGCCACACTTGTGGATCCACCTACACACACACACACACACACACACACACACACACACACACACGTACCTTTTGTTTCGTTGAGCACCTATTTGTAACACACAGAGAAATTATAAAAATGTAGCAACCAGTCGCGCAAACAGAATTTATTTGATTAAATAAATTATGCTTCGGTCTCTGGATGCCACATTCCTTATAATTTTATATTCCACGATCGCTGCACGGAGAGGGAATCTTATGAAGCCCAACATTGACACAGAGAAATAGTTCTTTCTCAATGTAGATAAATATAGAAATGGATGGATTGCGTACTTCTCCCAGAACTGTCTTAGACGTGCATTCTTCAGCTTCTGCAGTGGGACGCGGCAGGCCTCTACCATCTCCCCCAAGTCCTTTAAGAACGTAATTTATCGTCCTTTTTAGCACTTCTCTCGACATAACTGCTGTATTCGACGGTATTACAGCGTTATTGCACAAGAAAGAGCTTTTCTCTACTAACTTTAACTGCCCACAATTAAGAAACTAATGTTTTCCCGTCAGGGCTGAAGACTTTTCTCCAAAGTCACGAACAAAACCTCTCCACTTCATACATTTGGAGCACTTTACTTTCGACACGTTGCACCAGACTCTGTTACTGTTCTTAGTAAATAGTGTGACCACGTGTACAATACGTTTGAAGTCGCTTTGTTTTGGCTTGGAGGGTGTTTTGTCGATCACGCAGAACATTGTCTTACGATAGTGAAATGAATACTGAGTTAGCTGCTTCTCTAATGTAGTCTTAATAAATAAACCTTTCTGGTAATAACTACAATTACCATTATTGTTGTGACCATTTGTGATAGTTTCACTTGAAACACAGTCATCATTTAGATATTACAGGATAAATTAGTTTAGATTCAGTTTCCGTTCCGTGTACTCTTGTGGGTATGGAAAATGTCAAAAAGAATAACATAGAAACCAGAACTTTTGAATATAAGGCACTAGTTAATACTCACTTCCATGATAATTTATCAAGAGACTGTCAAAAATGTGATTACATTACAGTAAACTGTAACGTCTTAAATTTACAGAATTAAGTCACTGACAGGATGAAACGCAGTTACCTGTTTCTAATAAATTTATCATAACACAGAATACCTATTATGCTGTCTGAACTGAAATCCAAAAGACGTTTCTACTTCAGCGGTCGAATAGTCCCTGTTAAGGTATTCATCTACAGTGTAGAAGGAGGTGCCTACGAAAAAGTCTTTCAAAGCCTGTTTAAACTGTGCTTTATCCGAAACAAAAGTTTTTAATGGCTGCTGGCAATTTACTGAAAGTGTGTGTTTCATTATATTGGAAGCCTTTTTGGGCGAAGGTAAGTGATTTTAGGTCTTTATGTAGATTGTTCTCATGCCCAGTATTGATACTAGGTACTAGCTACTGGCTCGAAATAGAGGCATTATTTACAAGAAATATCATTAAGGAACATTAGTGGGAAGTAGTTGTAGGAATATCAAGTTCCTTGAACTGGTCTCTAAATTATGTTTTTGTGGTTGCAAAGCAAATGAGTCTCAGTACACGCTTTTGCACACTAAAATGTTTCCTCAGCTTGAGGAGTTACCCTAAAATATGATTACATATGACGTAATAGAATGTGAGTAAGCGAAGTATGCAAGTTTTTTTTATGTTCTTATCTCAGACATGTGACATCATTGATACTTCAGTTACAGGTTTTTTATTTGCTTCAGCATTTCTTTGGTACACCCTTCTGAACAGAAATGTAGTTATAATCGCAGAAATGTAATACTGTCAACTTCTTCCACCTGCATGTTTTCATATGTTATACATAGGCTGGAGGGAAATCTCTTACAGGTTCTGAACTGCATATGGTGTGTCTTTTCAAAGTTTAATGACAGTGAATTAGCTTTCCATCATTTATTAATGTTAGTGAAAATTTGATTAGCATCCATTTTTAGACTTCACTTACCGTTTAATGAAAAGTTTTGTCATCTACAAACAAACAAAAACTTAGAATCTGTCAATGTAACAGATTAGAGGTCACTGATTTACACAAGAAAAAGCAATGAACCCAGGACGGAACCTTGAGGAATGACACATGATATTAAATCACTATCAGATGAACACTCATTGCTTACTCCACAGGTTTTTCGCAACAGCACCCTTTGGTTCCTGTTAGGTAAGACTGGAATCATTTTGCGGCACTGCCAGTGACACCGTAATATTCTAATTTACTTAAGAAAATGCAGTGTTTCACATGGTCAAAGGATTTCGACAGCTTACAGAAAATGCCAGGCTCTAATTTGTTACCGAATGAATTAATCACGTTCTCACAGTATGTCTAAATAGCTTTCTCTGTAGTAGAACACTTAAGGAACTAAAGTCTGACTTGGAAAATATAATATTGGCATCAGATGCTTAAAAAGGCGCTCGACTACGACCATTTCAGAAATTTTTGGAAAAGCAAGCTAAAGTGAAATTTGTCAGTAGTTTTACAGTAGCTTTTTATCCCCCTTCTTGCAGTGGGGCTTAACTTCAGCATATTTTAACCAGTCTGGAAAATTTCCACTGTTATGAAACTGATTACATAAATAATTTACAACAGAACTCAGCTGAGATGAAGAGTTTGATTTACTTGAGCGATATATTATCATAAGTACTAATACACTTTGATTTTAAGGATTTTAGGTTCATGTTACTTCTTTGGCTGACCTGAATGCGACTTCTGTTTTACTCAAGATATTTGTAGAGAGTGGTCTCACATATTCCATAGCACTCTTTAATGAACCCGATAACCCCAACCTGTCAGTAAAAGAAACAAAGTAGTTCCTTAAGAGGTTTGTAACATTACATGCTCTTATCATCAGTGTCTGAATTATTTTTGAAGTTAGATATTCCTCTTCTGGCCGCACCTATCTCCGCTATACCCTTTACAGTTTTTATTTAGTTGCCAGATTTATTATCTTTTTCTTTTTTCGTAACTAAGCTGCTTAAATTTCTGGATCACTTGCTTCAATATACTGCAGTATTCTTTGGAATCCATCAAAGTTGTTCCTAGACAGTAGACACAGTTAACTTTTGTCTCACAGTGAGAGAGTAACTTCATAAGGAAATAATCTGTATTTTCGATTCCAATCAGAAGTATAGTAAACATCTATTTAAATTATGTCTTTGAGAAGTCTCCTAAAATTCTCCATTGTTGATTGATTTATTCCACTCCTGAGCTCAAATCACATATGATCTACCAATAAAAGTGTGTAAATATGGCATTATATACACAGTAAAAATACATTTTTCTAATCTTCAATGTTTAAATTCGCGTAAAAATTTTTGTGAAATTTATTTTGGTATTCAGAAAAAAAAAAAATGTATGAGTTGCTATTACAGTCCGGGAACTAGCGATTACTGTTTTATTATCTGAGGAAATACTGAAGTATCCGACGAACGCTACGTCTGATATTTTAGAATTTTCATATTTTATAACATCACACTGCAGTATCTCCCGAAGAATATTAACGATATTGACAGTAGCAGCAGGAGCCTACTTTTGCATAAATTTCCCTTTTTTATTTCTTTCTGATTCTACATCTATACGGGATAGACTGATAAACTAATAACGTGACAGTTCTAAGACCTTTGCCACTAAACAAAGCGTCGAATACGCCATCTTCTCTTTGTGAAGTAACAACCCTTATAGAGATCACGAAAGCTTCTCTTTCGTCTTGTGTACCGATATTCACTCAAACAGATCAATTACAGCCGACAAGATGTAGTCTATATGTGGCTCATGAGTCAAAAGAAAAAACTAGTAGATTGGAATTCCAGATACTTCCAGCAGGCCTAGAGAATCCGAACCGTATTACGCAAGATATACAATCGCCTAACTGCTGTTCCGTGAATCCGTGACATATTTCGCACTTCTTTTGCTTTGCGTCATCAAACTTCTGTCTGGTCCAGTGCGTCTCAGGCTAGTACCAGCAAAGTATCTCAATTATATGTTGAATGTATTCCAATCTCTGTCTTTCCCTACGGGTTTTTAACGTCTACAACTCCCTCTTGTGCCACGGAAGACATTCTTATTCCCTGATACATGATGTGGATAATGAAACAGACACACTGTTAAACCTTTAAACTACTTGAGCAGGTTGGTCAGGAGACAGGGTTCCTTTACTGAATGCTCGCCAATTTTCTCTCGAGATATTAGATTTACTACCACAACCATTATTATATTAAGTCTTTAGTTCCTTCGCACTTAAAATCCACTTTAGTAAACCTTCAGTTCAGGGACAACATCTATTCGAAGGAAACATTCTTCACCAAATCCCAGTATTATTAGCAATAGCGTAAAAAGCAATAAAATAATGAAAGAGACGTATTAGCCTACAACTAACTTACTCTCTTTTCTTATTTACATAATAAGGAATATTTCGCTTAACTGCTTCAACATCAAATCACATAAGACATCTTAACATTATTAACTTTTCTTTCATTGGACCTCTGTCCATAATATGAAATTACTGCCACAAATTCAAGCCGTTGATGCATAACTTCTATGGTCAACCAATATCCACGGACCACCTTGACAGATAGGCTTCAATCATCCAATAAGTATTACCTTACATTAGAGTTTACAAAATATATGAGCATTAATGAATGCTTTAGCCCAAAAAATACATTCATTTAAGGGAAACACACTGAACCAAATCCCAGTATTAACTATAACGTAAAAGGCAAAAATATAATCAAAGAAGGTGTCAGCCAAAATTTATGGAAAACAATGCAGAAGGGAAATCTTTCTAGTAATTGCAGTCGCTGGAAGTTAAGGTAACACCATTAGAGAATTGCAGCCAGAAAGTGTACAATTCCGGCACCTGGACAAAAGAGGTCTAACCCGCCCCATGGCGCATACAATTACAATATCGTGCTAGCATGAGTACCAATGCATAGAGTACAATCAGGCTTCTACAACAATGACTTACACTTCCATCTGTACATTTATTATCAGCTGCAATGTGCCCAGTGGACAATAACACAGTCTTATAACTACTTTTACAAATTAAAACTTGGCGGCTAAATACACTCCTGGAAATTGAAATAAGAACACCGTGAATTCATTGTCCCAGGAAGGAGAAACCTTTTTGGCACATTCCTGGGGTCAGATACATCACATGATCACACTGACAGAACCACAGGCACATAGACACAGGCAACAGAGCATGCACAATGTCGGCACTAGTACAGTGTATATCCACCTTTCGCAGCAATGCAGGCTGCTATTCTCCCATGGAGACGATCGTAGAGATGCTGGATGTAGTCCTGTGGAACGGCTTGCCATGCCATTTCCACTTGGCGCCTCAGTTGGACCAGCGTTCGTGCTGGACGTGCAGACCGCGTGAGACGACGCTTCATCCAGTCCCAAACATGCTCAATGGGGGACTGATCCGGAGATCTTGCTGGCCAGGGTTGTTGACTTACACCTTCTAGAGCACGTTGGGTGGCACGGGATACATGCGGACGTGCATTGTCCTGTTGGAACAGCAAGTTCCTTTGCCGGTCTAGGAATGGTAGAACGATGGGTTCGATGACGGTTTGGATGTACCGTGCACTATTCAGTGTCCCCTCGACGATCACCAGAGGTGTACGGCCAGTGTAGGAGATCGCTCCCCACACCATGATGCCGGGTGTTGGCCCTGTGTGCCTCGGTCGTATGCAGTCCTGATTGTGGCGCTCATCTGCACGGCGCCAAACACGCATACGACCATCATTGGCACCAAGGCAGAAGCGACTCTCATCGCTGAAGACGACACGTCTCCATTCGTCCCTCCATTCACGCCTGTCGCGACACCACTGGAGGCGGGCTGCACAATGTTGGGGCGTGAGCGGAAGACAGCCTAACGGTGTGCGGGACCGTAGCCCAGCTTCATGCAGTCGGTTGCGAATGGTCCTCGCCGATACCCCAGGAGCAACAGTGTCCCTGATTTGCTGGGAAGTGGCGGTGCGGTCCCCTACGGCACTGCGTAGGATCCTACGGTCTTGGCGTGCATCCGTGCGTCGCTGCGGTCCGGTCCCAGATCGACGGGCACGTGCACCTTCCGCCGACCACTGGCGACAACATCGATGTACTGTGGAGACCTCACGCCCCACCTGTTGAGCAATTCGGCGGTACGTCCACCCGGCCTCCCGCATGCCCACTATACGCCCTCGCTCAAAGTCCGTCAACTGCACATACGGTTCACGTCCACGCTGTCGCGGCATGCTACCAGTGTTAAAGACTGCGATGGAGCTCCGTATGCCACTGCAAACTGGCTGACACTGACGACGGCGGTGCACAAATGCTGCGCAGCCAGCGCCATTCGACGGCCAACACCGTGGTTCCTGGTGTGTCCGCTGTGCCGTGCGTGTGACCATTGTTTGTACAGCCCTCTCGCAGTGTCCGGAGCAAGTATGGTGGGTGTGACACACCGGTGTCAATGTGTTCTTTTTTCCATTTCCAGGAGTGTATATGCACGCTACCTAAACGTCTTCTTTTTGAATTTCAAACCATAGCTATGAAATGTGCCCATGACATCGTGAGGTGAGGTTAACAGTCTTACGTCCAGAGGAACAGAAATTCTGAAATTAATTGTATAACATTTCTAACGAGCCGCAGTCCCAACGCATTACCCCCAGAGTTCAATGTTACAGGTCACCTTAGTTACAGTCGTCCCGAGAGGGTACAGAACACCGTGCACCTCTCAAGAACGGCCGCACACTCCATCTCACCACAACAAGGCGTCTCATTTCGCGCTAAATGTTCTCCAGAGGCAGTACACTGCACTTAGTCCCACTGCCACAGTGCCACTGCCGGCTGCATAGTCTCCCGCACCACTTCGCAACTCGTTCCGCAACTTTTGTCCCTCTCTCACTCTGTGCCGCGCTGCTTAAGAAAAACTCCACCACGGGCCATATGTCCACAATCACCCACCAGTGATGCTGCTGGAATCGATGTTGGTCAAGCAAATTTGACTGTGAAACTTCAACTTCCCCCACCCTTAGAGTTAAGCCTGCCCTGTGGGTGGAAGAGGACGGGAGCGAGACAGGAGCTAACCAGCCCCATAAATTGTCCTTACCGTCACATCAACACCTCACTCGTCTAATTCAGAGCTCGATCAAGTCGCTCTGGATTTTCCCGTATGTTTGTACAGGGTGTTTCAAAAATGACCGGTATATTTGAAACGGCAATAAAAACTAAGCAGCGATAGAAATACACCGTTTGTTGCAATATGCTTGGGACAACAGTACATTTTCAGGTGGACAAACTTTCGAAATTACAGTAGTTACAATTTTCAACAACAGATGGCGCTGCAAGTGATGTGAAAGATATAGAAGACAATGCAGTCTGTGGGTGCGCCATTCTGTACGTCGTCTTTCTGCTGTAAGCGTGTGCTGTTCACAACGTGCAAGTGTGCTGTGGGCAACATGGTTTATTCCTTAGAGCAGAGGATTTTTCTGGTGTTGGAATTCCACCGCCTAGAACACAGTGTTGTTGCAACAAGACGAAGTTTTCAACGGTGGTTTAATGTAACCAAATGACCAAAAAGCGATTCAATAAAGGATATGTTTGAAAAATTTCAACGGACTGGGAATGTGACGGATGAACGTGCTGGAAAGATAGGGCGACCGCATACGGCAACCACAGACGGCAACGCGCAGTTAGTGCAGCACGTGATCCAACAGCGGCCTCGGGTTTCCGTTCGCCATGTTTCAGCTGGGGTCCAAATGACGCCAATGTCCATGTATCGTCTCATGCGCCAGAGTTTACACCTCTATCCATACAAAATTCAAACGCGGCAACCCCTCAGCGCCGCTACCATTGCTGCACGAGAGACATTCGCTAATGATATAGTGCACAGGATTGATGACGGCGATATGCATGTGGGCAGCATTTGGTTTACTGACAAAGCTTATTTTTATCTGGACGGCTTCGTCAATAAACAGAACTGGCGCATATGGGGAACCGAAAAGCCCCATGTTGCAGTTTCATCGTCCCTGCATCCTCAAAAAGTACTGGTCTGGGCCGCCATTTCTTCCAAAGGAATCATTGGCCCATTTTTCAGATCCGAAACGATTACTGCATCACGCTATCTGGACATTCTTCGTGAATTTGTGGCGGTACAAACTGCCTTAGACGACACTGCGAACACCTCGTGGTTTATGCAAGATGGTGCCCGACCACATCGCACGGCCGACGTCTTTAATTTCCTGAATGAATCTTTCCATGATCGTGTGATTGCTTTGGGATATCCGAAACATACAGGAGGCGGCGTGGATTGGCCTCCCTATTCACCAGACATGAACTCCTGTGACTTCTTTCTGTGGGGACAGTTGAAAGACCAGGTGTACCGCCAGAATCCAGAAACAATTGAATAGCTGAAGCAGTACATCTATCTGCATGTGAAGCCATTCCGCCAGACACGTTGTCAAACGTTTCGGGTAATTTCATTCAGAGACTACGCCATATTATTGCTACGCATGGTGGATATGTGGAAAATATCGTACTATAGAGTTTCCCAGACCGCAGCGCCATCTGTTGTTGACAATTGTAACTACTGTAATTTCGAAAGTTTGTCCGCCTGAAAATGTACTGTTGTCCCAAGCATATTGCAACAAACGGTGTATTTCTATCGCTGCTCGTTTAGTTTGTATTGCCGTTTCAAATATACCGGTCATTTTTGAAACACCCTGTAGGTCTCAAACCAGGAAGCTAATCGGTTTGAGGAATTCAACCATACCACAATGACCAACATATTGTGACGATATTTCAGTAGATGCACGATTTTAACCACCACTCTGCCCCCACATATTTTTCGCATAGACTAGTTAGCCCACTCCAAACGGCACCATAAGTAGTGGAGTAGTGGTGCTCCAAGGCAACATTTCATGTCAAATTAATTATGAAAATTAAGTATTGACAATTAATTCCCCCCTCCCCCATGAATCATGGACCTTGTCGTTGGTGGGGCGGCTTGCGTGACTCAGCGATAGAGATAGCCGTACCGTAGGTGCAACCAAAACGGAGGAGTATCTGCTGAGAGGCCAGAAAAATGTGTGGTTCCTGAAGAGGGGCAGCAGCCTTTTCAGTAGTTGCAGGGGCAACAGTCTGGATGATTGACTGATCTGGTTTTGTTACAGTAACCAAAACGGCCTTGCTGTGCTGGTACTGCGAACGGCTGAAAGGAAGAGGGTAACACAGCACTCATCTTTACTGTATGGTTAAATGATGATGGCATCCTCTTGGGTAAAATATTCCAAATAATCCGGAGGTAAAATAGTCCTCCATTCGTACCTCCGGGCGGGGACTACTCAAGAGGACGTCGTTAACAGCAGAAAGAAAACTGGCGTTCAACGAATCGGAGCGTGGAATGTCAGATCCCTTAATCGGGCAGGTAGGTTAGAAAATTTAAAAGAGGGAGATCGATAGGTTAAAGTTAGATATAGTGGGAATCAGTGACGTTCGGCGGCAGGAGGAACAAGACTTTCGGTCAGGTGAATACAGGGTTATAAATACTAAATCAAATAGGGGCAATGCAGGAGTAGGTTTAATGATAAATAAAAAATAGGAGTGCGGGTGAGCTACTACAAACAGCATAGTGAACGCATTAGTGTGGCAAAGATAGACACGAAGACCACGTCTACTACAGTAGTACAGGTTCATATGCCAACTAGCTCTGGAGATGACGAAGATATTGATGAAATTTATGATGAGATAAAAGAAATTATTCAGATAATGAAGGGAGACGAAAATGTAATAGTCATGGATGACTGGAATTTGGTAGTAGGAAAAGGGAGAGAGGGAAACGTATTAAGTGTATATGGACTACGAGTAAGTAATGAAAGATAAAGCCGCCTTGTAGAATTTTGCACGGAGTATAACTTAGTAATAGATAACACTTAGTTCAAGTATCATAAAGGAAGGTTGTATACATGGTAGAATCCTGGAGATACTAGAAGGTTTCAGATAGATTATATAATGGTAAAACAGAGATTAAGGAACCAGGTTTTAAATTATAAGACATTTCCAGGGGCATGTGTGCACTCTCACCACAATCTATTGGTTATCAAATGTAGATTAAAACTGAAGAAACTGCAAAAAGGTGGGAATTCAAGGAGATGGCACCTGGATAAACTACTAAACCAGAGGTTGTACAGAGTTTCATGGAGAGCATGAGGAACGAATGACAGGAAGGAGGAAAGTTATACAGTAGAAGAAGACTAAGTAGCTTTGAGGGATGAAATAGTGAAGACGACAAAGGATCAAGTAGGTAAAAACATGAGGGCTAGTAGAAATCTTTGGGTAATAGAAGAAATATTGAATTTAATTGATGAAAGGAGAAAATATAAAAATGCGGTAAATGAAGCAGGCCAAAAGCAATACAAACGTCTCAAAAATGAGATCGGCAGAAAGTGCAAAATGGCTAAGCAGGGATAGCTAGAGGACAAATGTAATGATGTAGAGTCTTATCTCACTTGGGGTAAGATACTGCCTACAGGAAAATTAAAGAGACCTCTGGAGAAAATTGAACCACCTGTATGAATATCAAGAGCTCAGATGGAAACACATTTCTAAGCAAAGAAGGGAAAGCAAAAAGTTGGAAGGCGTATATAGAGGGTCTATACAAGGGCAATGCACTCGAGGAAAATATTATGGAAATGGAACAGTATGTAGATGAAGATGAAATATTAGATATGACGCTGCGTGAAGAGTTTGACAGAGCATTGAAAGACCTGAGTAGACAACATTCCAATAAAACTACAGATAGCCTTGGGAGAGCCAGTTCAGACAAAACTCTACCATCTGGTGAGCAAGATGTATGAGACAGGTGAAATACCTTCAGATGTGAAGAAGAATATAATAATTCCAATCCCAGAGAAAACAGGTGTTGACAGATATGAAAATTACCGAACTATCAGTTTAATAACTCATGGCTGCAAAATAATAATGCGAATGCTTTACAGACGAATGGAAAAACTGGTAGAAGCCGACCTTGGGGAACATCAGTTTGGATTCCGTAGAAATATTGGAAAAGGAAAGGCAAACCTACGTTTCTAGCATTTGTAGACTTAGAGAAAGCTTTTGACAATGTTGACTGGAATACTCTCTTTCAAATTCTGAAGGTGGCAGGGGGAAAATGCAGGGAGCGAAAAGCTATTAAAATTTGTACAGTAATGAGATGGCAGTGGTTGGGAAGGGAGAGAGACAGAGTTATAGCCTCTCCCCGATGCTGTTCAATCTGTATATTGAGCAAGCAGTAAAGGAAACATAGGAAAATTTCGGAGTAGGCTTTAAAATCCATGGAGAAGAAATAAAAAGTTTGTAGTTCGCCGATGACATTGTAATTATGTCACAGACAGCTAGGGACTTGGTAGAGCAGTTGAACGGAATGGACACTGCCTTGAAAGCAGGATATAAGAGGAACACCAACATAAGCAAAACGAGGGTAATGGAATGTAATCGAGTGAACTCGGGTGATGCTGAGGGAATTACTTTAGGAAATGAGACACGTGAAGCAGTAAAGGAGTTTTGCTATTTGAATAGCCAAATAACTGATGATGGTCATAGTAGAGGGGATATGAAATGTAGACTGGCAATGGCAAGCAAAGTGTTTCTGAAGAAGAGAAATTTGTTAACATAGAGTACGGATTTAAGTATGAGGAAGTCGTTTCTGAAAGTATTTGTATGGAGTGTAGCCATGTATGGAAGTGAAACATGGAAGATAAATAGTTTGGACAACAGGAGAATTGAAGTTTTCGAAATGTGGTGCTACAGAAGAATACTGAAGATAAGGTGGATAGATCACGTAACTAATGAGGAGGTATTGAATACGATTGGGGAGAAGAGAAGTTTGTGGCACAACTTGAGTAGAAGAAGCGATCAATTGGTAGGACACGTCCTGAGGCATCAAGGGATTACAAATTTAGCATTGGAGGGCAGTGTGGAGAGTAAAAATCGTAGAAGGAGAACAAGAGATGTTTACACTAAGCAGATTCAGAGAAGGATGTAGGTTGCAGTAGGTACTGGTAGATGACGAGCCTTGCACAGGTTAGAGTAGCATGGAGAGCTGCACCAAACCATTCTCAGGACTGAACACTATAACATCAGCAACAACAATTAATTACCCTCACCTACTGATTACGTCACTGGTTTTCAAAAGTCCGTACCTGGGGCGCCATCAGGGAAACTCGAAAGCACTCCCATCCCCCTCACCAACCCCTTCTGTCCTGTTATGTAATCCAGATTGGCAGCCAGGAGGGAATGTGACTGGAAATTCTTCCATTCTGTGTCCAGCTCTGCTGGACTGGGTGGACTTCATGATGGTAGATTAATATGGCATCCATGAGGTGTTGTTTAAACAGCTTGTTTAAGCACATTTTTATTCACAATGAACCTCAAAATTGATGCCAGTGTTTAAACACATTAGAAAATGTTAAAGAATTGCGCTACTTTCTTTTATTCCAACAGCGAAAGGAACCACGGAATTACATTGACACAGATCGCACTAAACAAATATGAAAATCTTCTATTGCACACTTCACCTAGCAGAATCATGCCGGATGGAAGGGGCCATGCGCCAGGTTCGCAGCACTTGCCAGGGTCCTACTGTTAGCAGTTTCAGAACCGCGTTAAATACTTTCTGCCATTTGAGAAATACATCAGCTTTCCCCTTCCCTTCTGACGCTCTTTCTTTGTGGCACACGGATACCACTTGTCACAGAACACGAACTGATTCTGAAGTTATTATGTCCAAGCAATATAGAGCATATTGTCGCATACATAATTTGAAGATATCATAAATCTGCAAATGCTGCTGCTTCAGTAGATGTGGCACAGGCAATACTAAACGACTCGCTTCACAAATTGAATGTATCACAAAACTGCCACTCGAAACACAGTTGCACCCAAAGCATTGTGAGAGTGGTAGCTGCAGCTTCGATTATCTCCAGACCCTGGAATTACCTGTATAATTTTTAAGCTATGTAAATGAGAACAACGAATTAATCACGAAGTAATTTACTGATTCCGTAACCGCATCAGCTGCAATATCCTATTTTACACGACACAACTACGGTCTTTGGAAGTAGAAATAAATATATAAAATATATAATTCTAAATAGGATGCTCACCACTTTTGGAGTATTAACTGCTCGTCTCAAGGTCAGTCAGTGAGATAAAAATGCCTGCGTTCTATAGCTGCTGTGGTATTCATTACTTTTCTGAAACGTTTAATGGCTTTAATTATGCAGCTGGTGTCAGGGATGTAAACGCTCTATTTTTTTTATTTTCTTCACTTTTCGAAGCACACTAGTATCTAGGAACAGATGGGAAAATCAGGACAATTAAGCTTCTAAAAAGTTCACGACATTAAGAAATCCACAAAAAATCGTGAAAAACAAAACACAACAGAATTCGAAGTACTGCCCGACAGATGACAGAAATGGCTGGAATGTTCGCTGAATTTTCAATGTCCTACAACTGCTGGTTTGACGATGCTCTAAACCCACAACAGTGTATGCAGGGCAATATCACACCTGTCGCAACAACAGGAGGCTGGTCTGCTTGTTCTTGTCTCTGAAAACTCAAGCAAACAAGATATCAGATGATTCTCAGACATCACGGAACGTTCCCTCTATAGTGTGCCCCTGTCTTCTTCAAACCAGTATGTAGAGGTTCCTATGCCCTGCACAAAGGATGTCTTGCGACGCTCAGATGTCATGGAAATTGCAGTGAATAGAGCATCTTGATCGGATATTTGTGAATGTACGTAGCAAACTGGTGCCACCGGTGCAGGAGCACTATTAGCCATTTCTGCTGGTAGACAAATTACTACAATTTCATCGCAAACTATTTGGTACAAATTGGAAACCACACAACAGTCATATTGCACTGAGAGCTAAATCATGGAAAAGTGATGTACAGGTCATGAAATACTGAAACTATCACCAAAGACACTTACTAAGTTTCAATGCTCTGCTTTTCTCGAAAAAAGTTTGAATTTTTCGCCGTGAAACCACTGCAGAACCGGACTATATCACCACAAATGACTGAACCACTACCGTACTAGGGTTGGGACACTTGTGAGGACAGACAGTTGTGAGGAGCGACACTTGTGAGGAGACCCGGCCGAACAGGTAGCTGGCGGTCTACAGGGACACCAAACAGTTCACTACTGCTGTGGACACCAAACAGGTAAAGGAAGACTGTCCACCAGAAACAACTTCGTTTTAGGCAAAGGCTGCCATACATATATTCCGGACTTTGCGGCTAACGAAGCACTTCATTAGCTGTGGCAAATGCCAAAAGGCGTACAAAAGATACGGACGCTTCAATTTCTTCTATTTACGCCGAAGAAGTAGGGCCGCTGTTGAATCAAGGATACGACATCGTCACATCACTGGCGTCACACAGGAGTGGAAAACGATCGCTGCAACGCATCAGGCAAAAAAGCATGAGACTTACACGAGATCCGACCGATGCTGTAGGAATATTTCTGCAAGAACATCATTTGCTAATGAATGATGAGAGCAAATTTTTACTTGCAGATGACGACAGAGGACCAAATTGGATATTGGTGTTCGCCAGCGAAGGGGGAAAACCCTGTTCAACGAACTGCAATTCGTTCTTTGTCGATGTAACGTTCAAAAGCTCCAGCAAGCAGCTTGAACAGTTATTTATTGTTTATGACTATATTTCTAGTTCTCAGGAGGAAGCAAACGCAATTCCGACCGTGTACGCCTCGCTACCCAATAAAAAGCGACAAATGTACGATCGCTTTTTCACAGCTGTTAAGAACAACGTACGTGGATGGAATCCTATAGCTATCATGATTGGTTTTGAAGCTGCAGTCATTCAATCAGTAACACATTTGTTTCCTGATGCAAAGATTAATGGCTGCAACTACCATTTCAATCAGTGCTTGTGGAGACAAGGGCAGAACTGCGGCCTTGTTGCTGCCTACAAGGAAAAAGAAGTATTTCGTTTACACATAGGATTGTGTTCCGCTTTGGCTTACATATCGATGTAGCAAACACAATTCGTATCCTACACAATACAGAATAGACACATCTGTATCCAATATATAGCTGTCGACCACCAGACAGTTGTACATATACCGCGAGACATACAGACCAAACAAAATATAAGCACATGCACTGTATAATGTCTCAGCACAAGATATTACCCGCGAGGGCAATCAGTTATAACCAGGGGCAATACTCATGAGGCAACTACCCCAGCACACCCCGGTCTGATGCCTGCTCAGAGTGCCCTCCACGTACAGCAGTCACTCCCCAAACTGGTTTACAAAGGCTGGGCAGGTGCTCCCAGCACAAACGCACCCGTTAGCGATAATGTTTCCGACCTGACATACTTGGTGCTGTGGTTTTTGAAACGAGTTGCGATCACCTCCAGACTCTCGGATTAATAGAACTATTACTTGCTGAGCATTGTCTATGAGAAATGCTTCGTCAGTCACAAATAGCCTATGAAAGTTTCCGCTATTTCGTGTATTTTCACATATTCTGCCATAGCATTATACCATTTACGCAACTCTTCTCTACATCAATCACGCAGCGCTACGCTACCGACTGCTTGCGCAGTATAGTTCCGAACATCAGGACTGGAAATTACACTGAAGCGCCAAAGAAACTTTCATAGGCATGCGCATTCAAAAACAGAGATATACAAACAGGCAGAATACGGCGCTGGGGTCGGAAACAGGTGGCTGGCGCATTGTAGATCGGTCCTCCTGGTGCAATGGCAGTTTATCAACATTTACGTGAGTTTGAACGTGGTGTTACAGTCGGTGCACGAGCGATGGGACGCAGCATTTCCGAGGTAGCGATGAACCAGGGATTTTCCCGTAAGACCGTTTCACGAGTGCACCGTGGATATCGGGAATTCGGTAAAACACCAAAGTTCTGACGTGGCTGCATCCAGAAGAATATCCTGCAAGAACGGGACCAACGACGACTAAAGAGAACCGTTCAACTTGACAAAAGTGCAACCCTTCCGCAAAATGCTGGCCCATCAACAACTGTCAATTGGAAGCTTCGAATGTTCAGAAGAACAGAAATTCTCAATTAAATTTGCTGCAGGTAAGGCAATGGATAACATTTAAAATGAGCCGCCTACACCGCACAGTCCCTCAAAGCTCAGTGTTCTAGCTCACCACATTAACTGTCGTCCACAGCTCACAAAGACGTCCGCACACTTCAACTCACCAAAAGAACGCGTCCCATCTGGCTCATAACTCTCGCATAGGGCCCGTGTGTCGCGCTAACTCCGTAACGTCTCAGAGCCACTGTCGGGACAGCAGTCTGCCTTGTCAACTTGAGTCTCGTTCGCAACTTCTCCCGCGGTCTCTGTAGCGTGCTGCTTAAGAAACACTCGTCCACGGCCCATGCGTCCACAAGTCACCTACCAACGATCGATCGTCTTCAAGATTTCGAATCATCTTCCAATTTTCTGGGTGCGGCGCGGCACGTTACTTTTTGCCGCCCTGCCACTGTCCTGCAGTGTCCATTTGTCTAGCTAAAAGCTGTAGTACAAAATACTAGACCACTACTGTCTATTGCAGGTCGCAACATACATAGAAGTGTCCGGTAAACGGGATGTGGCTAATGAGAAATAGAACTTCTAACTCGCCAATGTAAATTTTCAGGAGTATTTTTACGATAAATATCACAGTTAATACTGCCAAGTCCATACTAAGTGTCACCACAATGTAAAGTTCCCACGCACACCACAGTCACACACGCAGCCAGGTTATGGTATTTACACCCGTTACCGAAGTTAATAGAGTTCACTAGATCGTTTAGTTATGAAAATGTTCTCTCAAATGTTGTGCGCTCTGCTATACACATAATACCTGTTCCAGTGTTAGACCGCACAACACGCCACGCGGTTTTAACTGTCAAAAGCAATAATTTTGATATTCCGTCCGAAGTTCCACACAACTTTCACTATACCGTTCACTTAAATACGGTTTGTACTACTTCGCGGACTCGTAATTAGCATTTTTCCGCAATTTTACAGTACTTTCGCCGGAGCTGCTTTCAGTGAGATGCTGTTAGTTCGAACCGTCAACTCTGACTGACTTAGATCACACCAAAGGCTTGGTTCCCAGCATAGATGGTCGCAAGCCTACATTTTTCTGATTGGCTGGTATCACAAACAGCAAATCAGGTTGCAGTATTATCCCTCGCTAACCCGTGCTTTACTTCAATGACCAATCATAGTAAAATATTTTTTTCTATGGCAATTGCTAAATAAATAAATTTAGAAAAGTATCAAATACAAAACTACTCCTTCCGAAATTACCGATTAATTTGTGTTCTATTCACGATTTATTAGTACCATAAACTGACTGCACATTTAATTATAGTAAATCCCCTGTATAGTTTAACTGGTACTTCGTGAATAAACAAAACTATTTTCATTTACTTCTGTTCTTCTTCACTCATACAACATTCACATTGCTGTTTACTAAACATATAAAACAATTATAGTTATGCAAATACATTGAATATTAGTCAAACATAACTTTACAACATTGTCTTGACTAAGACTGCTAGCACTGTCTGTCAACTTCTGACCTCTGCCGCCTACTAGTACAACTACGTGCAGCTCTGTAACTCAGGTCCATGTCAGCTGGTGACATCTGTCGATGACTCATGCCTAACAAGTGACAGGGGCGATGCGAAGGCGCTACGCCTGATGGGGTTTGATAAATATAGGTTTCTTATATACAGGCCAATTCAAGGAACGATAATGGAGCGATCGCGGACCCCCCTGTCATAAGTAGACCGTAAATGCTCAATAACTCTGTGCTCTGGTGATGGTCATTTACAGTAGACATGCAACAATTCATCCTTTTTCTCACAACACGAGATCTGCATTATACGAGCTGTGTGAACAGGGGCCCTATTGACTCTGAACACAGCATCACAGTAGGGAAACAGACATTCTAGCATAGGACTGACCTGTTCAGCCAAAATAGTCACATAATTTTTGGCAGTAGTAGGATCTTTGTGAGGACCCTAGAGACAGATGCAATACTACGATTTGGCTGCCCATACAATCTTCAAAATCTCGCTGCGTTCCCTTTTGGAATGTAAACTCAGCCAGAAGTTGGGAAACTGTACGAAACAAGTCTCTTCCGACCAAATGGCTTTCTTCCATTGGCCCACAGTTCAGGTTTTATGCCTTTACCAGAATGTTTTCCTCTAACGGGATTATGCATCACTGATGTGTCGTTTTGGAAATGCAGCTCGCTCTGCAATTCCCCACTTATGGAGCTCCCGTCTGGTTGTTGTGGTACTGATAGGATTCACGAGTATGACATTCTCTTCTACAGTAAATACTCTTATTTCGTCTCACTGCTCCTCGATTATCGTCTACCACGATCACTCAGCATGCACTTTCGTCCGCATTATTATTTAATGGAAGTCGTTTACCCCTCTTTCCCTACTTTCGGAATAAATTATAGATGTGATAGAGAGGTTCCAAGCCTTTTCCATGGCGCCTCTCATTTCCATCAATTTTATTAGTGTGTTATATCATTTCATGATGAGAATGGCTGAATAAGGTTTTCTTATGATAGTATTTGTAATGAGAGCTCAAATTACTTTTTACTTGATTGCTATTGTAACATCCACGAGATAAATTTTATCTACAGTACGAAGAGAGGAAATTATGCCTCTAACGGTTATAAACATTATCTATTCGAAATATGAAAAAACAGTGAAATCGATGATAAATATTAATTATTTATATAATATTTTATGATGTAATTGGATATATCGGTGTGTGTCATACAAAGACAATGATAATTGTAAATTCCTTTTATGATGTGCGTTTGTCTTCCTTTGTTTTTACCTTTTATTGGATGGCTTTTGTAGGTTGCGGACTGAGGTCTGTTAAGAAATTATAATTAATTGTTAATTATTACTTGAGAATAGTGTTCATTATTATTATAAATATGAGTGAATAATTATTTGTAACTTCAATTCCTCACTCAATAAGCATTACCTATGTTAATTATTTCTTTCCACTGCAAGTACCGCAGCCATTGATGATAGCAATTTGTATCGCGTTTCTTTGTCTGTCTTTTCCTTAGAAAAAAATCAGATGTTTGCTTCATGAACTCTAAATAGTGCACAATACGAAATTTAAAGTTTAATAAGCATTTCAAATACTTACCCTATTTGCTCTAACAATAGAAAGTCTCTATCAATTGCCTGCCGCCATCTTAACAATTATCTCAGCGGAAAATTCAAATTACGCAACTCTGCAGACACAAATGCCGAAGGTAATACAAATGTGTAAAAGTAAATATGCACCGATGGTCCCGAACTCATTTTAATGAAAATAATTCGAATCAGATTGGTTCTTTACAAACATTGCTCAAAGCACGACCGTTATAACAAACTTTTCTAGCTGATGTATGGAGCCGACATTAATTACGACGAGTTGCGAGGAATATTGTTTCAGGTAACATACGTCAGTGTTGTGCGCGGCTGATATTCGGTGGTTTTAATGATAATTTTGCTGAAGATAACTGCTTCCATCAAAATCAATAGTTGTATATGATCTGTTGCATGAACTGTGATTTAGTGACACACAACTTACAGGCAACACTTTAACACGACGTTAACTTGGACTTCTTTAGCAACTTAACCAAATATTTAGTTAGGAGAAAAAGTATGTAGTAATTATTCAATGTAATAAAATAAGATTACCATTTTCATTTACAAATTAGTTAAATACCAAATCACTAAGTAAAACAGCGAACGGCACACAATGCATGTTGCGAACTGTATTTGGTCTTGCTTTTAGTTTTCTCTGTTACTTCCCCTGGTGGCTTGTTGCGAGGCGAGCAGCAGAGGACGCGACACACTGCGTTTTCGTGGGGGTCTGCACTTCTGCGAATATGAAGAGGCTCATAAATCATTAAGCTTGAACGTCTGGCGGGGCGACTAACCTAGGTTAACTTCGCCTATTGTATGGAAAGCGGAACGATCTGTGACTCATGTGAGTGTCGCCACAGTTCGTGTGTTTACTGACCTGGAAGGTCTGGAACGAAGATTGCTGGTGCCGACTGACTGTAGTGCCTTCACGATTGTGAGAATACTTGAGGACTGTGCCCTGTTGGGTGCGACTGTCAGGGGCCGGATGGCCGGTGGTGTTGGCATTCTGTTTTTCTAGCTGTTCAGTGACCGCAGCCAAATTCTTTACAGACGAATGGAAAAACTAGTAGAAGCAGACCTTGGGGAAGATCAGTTCGATTCCTTAGAAATACTGGAACACGTGAGGCAATACTGACCTTCGAGTTATCTTAGAAGAAAAATTAAGGAAAGGCAAACCTAAGTTTCTAGCATTGGTAGACTTAGAGAAAGCTTTTGACATTGTTGACTGGAATACTCTTTTTCAAATTCTAAAGGTGGCACGGGTAAAATACAGGGAGCGAAAGGCTACTTACAATTTGTACAGAAACCAGATGGCAGTTATAAGCGTTGAGGGGCATGAAAGGGAGGCAGTGGTTGGGAAGGGAGTGAGACAGGGTTGTAGCCTATCCCCGATTTTATTCAATCTGTATATTGAGCAAGCAGTAAAGGAAACAAAAGAAAAATTTGGAGTAGGTATTAAAATCCATGGAGAAGAAATAAAAACTTTGAGGTTCGCCGATGACATTGTAATTCTGTGAGAGACAGCAAAGGACTTGGAAGAGCAGTTGAATGGAATGGATAGTGCCTTGAAAGGATGATATAAAATGAACATCAACAAAAGCAAAACGAGGATAATGGAATGTAGTCGAATTATGTCGGGTGATGCTGAGGGAATTAGATTAGGAAATGAGACACTTAAAGTAGCAAAGGAGTTTTGCTATTTGGGGAGCAAAATAACTTATGATGGTCGAAGTAGAGATGATATAAAATGTAGACTGGCAATGGCAAGGAAAGCGTTTCTGAAGAAGAGAAATTTGTTAACACCGAGTACTGATTGAAGTGTGAGGAAGTCATTTCTGAAAGTATTTGTATGGAGTGTAGCCATGTATGGAAGTGACGATAAATAGTTTGGACAAGAAGAGAATAGAAACTTTCGAAATGTGGTGCTACAGAAGAATGCTGAAGATCAGATGGGTAGATCACATAACTAATGAGGAAGTATTGAATAAGATTGGAGAGAAGAGAATTTTGGGGAACAACTTGACCAGAGGAAGGAATCGTTTGGTAGGACATGTTCTGATGCATCAAGGGATCACCAATTTAGTATTGGAGGGCAGCGTGGAGGGTAAAAATCGTAGAGGGAGACCGAGAGATGAATACACTAAGCAGATTCATAAGGATGTAGGTTGCAATAGGTACTGGGAGATGAAGAAGCTTGCACAGGATAGATTTGCAAGGAGACCTGCATCAAACCAGTCTCAGGACTGAAGACCACAACGACAAAAACATGATTGGTCAACTTCAACTGAAGCCAATTGACGTCATAGAGCCCAGCACGAAATTAGAGGAAACAATCACTATTAGCGCATATGACACTGCTAGACAGTGTGGGGGAATTTTGGATCAGTACTGAATGCGGATTCGCGGCTTTTCGAAGGCAGTGGGGAGTTGAGAAACGCTGGCTTCGCTCTTGCGTTGCGCGGGACCATGGCATTTGGTATCTGATCTTCTTTGGAGTCAGATGGTCTTGCGACTTACTAGCACTTTTTTGGAATCGTTGAGGAGCATGACTTCGGTCATACTTCAGTTTCATTTTGCGACATAAGACACAGACTCTTACCCTGCGTTTTTGCACCTCTACCGACAGGGCGACTTTAGGCGGTTTTGCTGTGTCTCTTCCTAGAGATACATTCTGTGCATCCAGAGGTTTCCCTGCTTAGGTTTCGCGAGCAGAACTTACAGTTCTCGGACAGAATTCGAGGCCACAGATTGGAACAGCGTTGCTGCACAGCACGAGTCGGTGCTTACATCTTCAGACCGCTGCCTACCGACGATATGCTGCAGGACTAGCAAAGTACTTTGCGGCTCCGGAATTACAGGACCTGTCACCTGTCACTTTTACACTTAAGTCCTTAGCAGCATGCGCGCTCGCTTTGTACAATCTACCATGTTCGTTTCTCCACGTGCTCCCATTTGAGCTGTCACTACTAATCACGATACTGCATTATAGTCCGGGGAGCAATACTTGATTCATTAGAACCTCCAGTTGTTATTGTCAGTCTATTGCATGATAGAGGGTGGGAGCTACTTGTTCTCGAACCAGCTCTTATTCTCATAATAGTTCAGTATACCCTGTACTTTGCTGTTTGTATCGACAATCAAACACCTTCTTGCTCTGATTTAAAATAAATCTCATTGTTTGTATTTAATCAGCATATCCTTTCGTAGATAATTTCAGAATCCCGTTTCCTGTCGTTTATTATGATAAAGTTTCCTTTTTTTTACTGTGTAGATAAAGATTTGTATTAAAGATTTGGGGTGTGACTCCTTATTTTACCAACTAGTAGGGTCCACCATCAGTTCCTTTCGTTATCGTTGTACACATAATTAATTAAGTGATGGTAAGGAGGGGGTCGAGTGCATGTCTAGTTTTCATAGAAAATTTGTCAGAATTGAAGAGATACAAACCCTTCTCCACACCAGAAATTCGCATAATATGGCGACCCTTGCCTCGGACCTTTCCTATGAGAGCTGAGATGCTATCAGTACTTGAACGGTAACATTTTCTGATTAAGCAAAAACATTATAATTAATTTTCTGTGCTGTAGTCAGGTTTCGCGGTAGAAATATTTTGCGGCGCACATGTAATATCCATTGATTTTTTTCGTTTGCTTAGTAATTTCATGTTGTTTCGTTTTGTGTGCATTGGTTGATATGTGAGTTCTGTACCACATCATATTCCATTGAAACTGACGGCGTTGCTTCAGCGTTGAAGTTATTTTGGAGGGGTTGTCTTAACGACATTAGTACTTGTGGGTTAAAAACATTTTTGAAGTAGGTGTAGATTAGCGCAACTTTTGTGTCAAGTGTTCAAATGGTTCAAATGGCTCTAATTACTATGAGACTTAACATCTGAGGTAATAATTTCCCTAGACTTTGAACTATTTAAACCTAACCAACCTAAGGACATCACACACATCAATACCCGAGGAAGGATTCGAACCTGCGACCATAGCAGCAGCGCGGTTCCGGGCTGAAGCGCTTAAAACCACTCTTCCACAGCGGCCAGATGTCAGCTGTAGTATGGGGTTTTCGCAGTATTATACGGGGTGTAAATTTTAAGTTGACAGAGCAGAATACCTCGAAAAATATGCTTCAAACAAAAAACTGTGTAGAATACAAAGTTGATTATTCTCGAGGGGGACATCAGCTGGTGCTAAAATTAGCTCGCCACCACAGCCCTCTGGGGGTGGGGCGGGAGGTAATTTTAAAATTTCAAATGGGGACCCCTATATATTACTGCACAATCGGATTCTACGTAAATAAATACTTACATTTTGTCTTAACCATTTGTTTTGATTCTTGGTAGTAGGTGCTGCAATTCAAGAAAATCCATGTTCTCATTTTTGCGTGGAAAATGGTTATTGATAAATATAATGTATTCATTTACTTCGTAAATTTTGATTCGCTAAAACTAAAACTCTCCCTCTCCCGCAATAGGGTGGGGTTTCAGAGAGAGGGATTAGAGTTTTACTAATTTTTTCTGCAGATTCGGATACGTTTTGTTTGTTTCGTGCTCATAAGGCCACATAACTTGTAATTATGATGCAAATTATCTGACTAGCTAACTAACTAACCAAACATCCTACTCACCTACGAATGAACTCATCTTTTAATTATCCTTATCCATTCTCCACGCAAAAATGACAACATGGATTTCCTTGAATTACAGCGCCAAATAAAAAGAATAAAAACAAATGAGTATCACAAAATGTACGTATTTTTTATGTAGAATCTTATTATGCAATAAAAAATTTGGGTTCCCATTGGAAGTTTTAATGTTGCCTCCTGTCCGACCCCACGGGTCTGGGGTGGCGGGCTAATTTTAGTACCAGTAGATGTCCCCCTCGAAAATAATCAACTCTGGATTCTACACATTTTTTAGTGTGAATCTTATTTTTCGATTTATTCTGGTTTGTCAACTTAAAATTTACACCCTGTATATTTATTGATGTACCATGAATGAATGTTCTCTCGAAGCAAGGAGCGACTGTTGTCGAATGCAACTCACATAAATACACTGTATTCGCTGGAGAAGGATCAGTGTAGTAACAGGTTTCAGCCAGATGAAGAAATGCTGAATTTTCCCATGGGACGGGTGGTGTGGAATGCAGACGACAGATGCAAGTCGGATGCAAACCGAGAACAGGAGGATACGAGAGGTGAAAGCAGTGAGAGAAAGGGGAGGTATAAGTGAAGATTCATGTGGTAGCTATTGTTTATATAAATAAAACCACAGATGAGAACACACAGAAGAAAATTCGGCCACAACAGTATAACAGTGCTCAAGAGCGTACAGTAACATCACCAAATGGTAAAGACGGGCACACGAAGGATTTATTATTAGACATTTTGGTGGTAGTAAAGGACACAAGGCGGACCTTAAAAAAAGAAATGGTTGAAGTAGAGAATAAATTACTTGCCAATGTGAGTGAAGTCAAGAGTGAAATAGCGGTGGTCTGTAAGACGAGCATCGAAGCCAGGAGAGACCCATAATCAGCAAGGGTTGAGGCAGCTGGGGCCACAAAATTGAATAAAATCGCAGATAACCGTCAAGAACCACTGGATACGTTAATGTAGTAGGGATTGTTGTAATAACAGCCGAGGGGAAGGAAGCACATGCGAGTATGACGCAGAGAAATGAAAGCATTGTAGAACGCACTGTGGATACCTCTCAAATTTGCGAAAGCGCAGAAGAATGTGTACCACGCCTGGAAAGCCAAGTACAAATTGGTACACAAAGTCCGGAGGCAATTACTGCCGGACATAGAAGTGTGGCGCTGGACGGCGGCCCACCGTGCAAGGGCAGGACTATGTGGTTACAGCACCCACCAAGAGATGTCAGCTCATGTCGAACAGACGAGTGCGTTTGATACTAAAATCAATGGAAATATAAAAGGGGAATCAGAGTTTGATTATAAACACATTTTATCGGTCCTCAAATTCCAAAATTTCCGGGGAAATGGAGGCTCACTTCGCCCAAAAATTTGGCTGTAGTGTTTTCTAAAACACTACCAATATCTTATCCAATGTTAGCAAAATTAGAAACTATCCACGTGCACATCAGTGGCACGGCAGCTGAGAAAATGCGCGGCGTTGCCGGTACATGGCGAACCCGACGCATCGTACGAAATGCAAGACCGGATAAAACTGCAAATCATTTTGTGTCCAGATCTGGAGGCGTCAGAACACAAGAGCCCCACGACGCTGTTTGAGGACATTAATTAAAATAATCAGATTCTTGATGTGCCACATAGTGTTGTTGAAGTAATAAAGTTTTGTTTTGCCCAAACTCTCAAGCAACTACTAGCAAGCACTTGTAGGAAAGCACGGATCGAATACTGAAACATTCAAAAGCCTGCTGCCCGAGTTGGACTTAATTTTTGACAAAGAAGCAGCTCATGATCGAAGGAAAGGGCAATATAATTATTACAATGCAGACTTTCCTGGAAGACAGCGCAATAAAACATCAGTGATAGGAGGAAAAGGCGTGATGGAACATCCGGGAGGCAGGACTAGCGGAGTCAAATTCCAGAATGGCAGAGTAAGTGGCAGAGGCAAAATGATACCTCCGAGAACGACACGAACTGGAGGCGCAGAGATTCAGATGAAGAGCGGAATGAGTCAGACGAAATGCATTGTCCCACTCCGGGTTCCAATCACCAAAACAGAAATGGAAGGTTAGATTGACTCCAGAACAGAACGGATTCAGCTCGCGGAAAATACTCGAACAGAACCGTGCACATATGTTTAAATACGAGGACTTATCAGAGTTGCTGCTCATCGAGCAAGACACTCCCACAAAGCAGTATGTCTACCCTATTAATGCTGTGACAGTAGGGGGTGTACAACTACACGGAATTCTGGATAGTGGCATTCATATAACTGCGATCTCTGATGCAGCCTTTCAAAGATGCTCAAAGGGCGGAAAGCTGGCCCACCTTGTCGATGAACAAGGGAGCGCTAGCAGAAAAGTGCACTGTGTTCAACAAACAAACGAGGTTAGAGTTTACATGTCAGGGGAATAGGCTAGAGAACAATATCTTGGTAGTGCCGAATCTATCCATTGACCTCATAATAATCTTGAACTTTCGAAATGAACACCAAGCTGTCCTTGACTTAGGAAGGGGATACATTGTGCTATGGAAGGACAAGATCGTCAGTATCAAATTTGACGAACACGTGATCCAAGCACAAGTTCAAACCAACTGTGTTAGAGTCCATTACATGAACAATAGTTATGAAAGTAGGAAATGTGTGTCTGACCAACAGGAGGAAAACGAAGAAAAAGAAGTGAATGAAATGGTGACATAAGAAATTGAGGTAGTCATTGAGGATAAAGAGTATAGAGCTGATTGAATGCGAAGAGTTAGGTGATATCTTATTCGAAAATAAAAAAAGTATTCCTACCAAAGACTGGATCCATAAAGAATTTTCTGTATGAGTTCAAGGTGCTCCCACACTTATGCCATACAAATGATGGAGGGAGTATGAAAAGAAAGAACCCACACGTTAAGAGTGGGAATAATAGAGACAACGAGGTCAACACATAACAATCCTTTGAGGTCGATAAGGCCGATGGGTGAATTCATCTTACGTATAGACACTTCGCAAACAAATATGATCGCCAAAGACTACTGCATGGTTACTGACACTTTCTACTTGGGTTTGGGTGTAATTATTTTCCAGGATTATGTCGAAGCAGGGATCTGGATCTGAAAAACTACTACATTCAGGTGCAGAGTACTTTCCAAAATGAAAGGAGCTATTCAGTGACGAAGTTGGAGGCATGGGAATAGTGTGGGCATTTGAGAAATTTGAGTGGCACACACAGCCACGTAAGTTAGATATGGTGGACGACATATCTGCACCAATATAATTTGACTATAGAATAGATTCCAAGTAGCCAAAATGTTATTGCAGCCTCTTTGTGACATCTGCTGGTACGACTAGAAAGCAGTAAAAATGAGGAAGTTGGAGGCAGGCTCTACAGTTTGTATTACATGCAGAAGGTGCCGTTCGAAAATTTCGTGACATGCAGTACGAAGGTCATTCAGGGGAAACAGGACAAATATCCAGGCCTCATCAAAGTAAAACAAAAGTGGAAGGACAGGATACGGTCGTTAGACAATTAGACCTCTTAAAGAAAGGTGTACTTCTTTTTTTAAAAAAAAAGAAGAAGAAAATATGTTCAAATGTTTGTGAAATCTTATGGCACTTAACTGCTAAGGTCATGAGTCCATAAGGTTCCATGCTACGTAAGCTAAATTATCCTAAGGAGAAACACGCACACTCATGCCTGTAGGAAGACTCGAACCTGCGCCGGAACCAGCCCTACAGTCCATGACTGCAGCGCCCTAGACCACTCGGCTAATACTGCGCGGCTGTACTTTTTCATCGGAGGGTATGGGAGATGAATGGTGCCTGTGTATTGTAGAACATTTTATCAATAAGGTAGTGTGGCACATCCACCACAGTTACGGACATTTAGGACCATGGAAATACGTCCTGAAGCTCAGAATACTGTGTCACTTTGAGAACATGGACCGAAGTATCCGGCAAGTGTTATCTGTGTGTAAAGATTGCCAGAAAGTAAAAAACACCGCTGTCAGCATGCAGAAACAGCTGTTCGTGATAGTGCCTATGAAACTGAGACAGTTATATATTCGCGTTTATCGAAGTGACATCGAAATTTGTAACGTTTACTCGCCTCAAAAGGCAACGGCACTTAGTGTTGCGCCCCTAACTCGGGACATTCTGCCACAGGTGGGACACCCGGAAAAGATTAGCTCTGACAATGGTCCACTGTACAAACCGAGTAAGTGGAAGGAGACGTTGAGACGGCACAAAACTGAGCCGATCTTCATCTGGTCACACCAGCCAAGCTCCAATGTAGCAGAATAGGTCATAATAGATCGAGGAAACGTGTGTCGACTGTACTGTCACAACCATCACACGTCATGGGATGTATTTTTGAAGGATTTTCAAGATGTCATCAATGAGATACCCCATTTGATTACCAAGCTGGCACCTGCCACCGTACTGAAGAATAGACAGCCTCAGGGTCTTATCCGAAAACTAGTGGATTCTCCACCGAGGATTGTGGACAACACCAGGTCATAATAGACAAGGTATTAAGGAGATTAAAGGCTTCACTTAGAGACAGGAAAATTGGTGCGGGTAAAGGAGTGCGAGAACATAGTTTTCGAATAAACAAAAACAGAAACGCCAAAACTTGTTCTCAATGTACATTGGTCCTTACAGAGCTAAAAGAATCGCCCATCAGTACACGTACAAACTACAGACACTGAAATGCAAGAAATCCATTGGTACTCACCACACTTCCTGTATCAAGCCGCTTGTGGAATGAGTCTTGTGTGTGAGACAAAAAGGAAAAATTTGTAAAATAAATTCCGTTAGAAAACATCTCTCTGTTGTGGACATATTAGCCATTAAGTGTGCTAGTTATTATTTATATTCTGTAACATGTACAGTGTAACTTGTAGAGGCTGCGAAGCGAAAAAAAATGGTTCAAATGGCTCTGAGCACTATGGGACCTAACATCTGGTCATCAGTCCCTAGAACTTAGAACTACTTAAACCTAACTAACCTATGGACATCACACACATCCATGCCCGAGGCAGGATTCGAACCTGCGACTGTAGCAGTTGCGCGGTTCCGGACTGAAGCGCCTAGAATCGCTCGTCCACCGCGGCCGGCAGCTACAAAGCGACATATTATCTTGCACGAACTTGGTTAACTCTGAATACGAAGATTGGAGCGTTTCGGTCTAGCTCTCTTTTCCGGACTTTCCGTTACATGGGGGAGCCACAATTCCCCCGGGTCAGTGGTAATACAGACTTGATTTTCATGTGTGTTTTGTCGTTACACCATACATATTACTATGTCTTTCTTGAGGAAGAGCCACTGGAAGCATATCGATTACAGCATTGCACCATTTCTTTGTTTTCGCGTTATTTGTCCCTGGTGTTGCTGGCATACTATTGCAGTGTTGCACCTGCTTTCAGTGAGTGAGCTGGCGCGTTGGGCACACCACAGTGCGTTGCTTACAAGGGAACCTCCACATCGAACCCCCTAAGATTTAGTTATGTTGGCACAGTCGATAGGCTTTGAAAAACTGAACACAGATTATTCGAGAAAACAGGAAGAAGTTGTGTGGAACTATGAAAAAGTAAGAAAAATATACCATCTGAGTAGTCCATGCGCAAGACAGGCAACACCAAGGACAGTGTGAGCTCATCAGCGCCGTGGTCCCATGGTTAGCGTGAGCAGCTGCGGAACGAGACGTGCTTGGTTGAAGTCTTCCCTAGAGCGAAGAGTTCAATTTTTTTTGTCAGACAATTATGTGACCGACATGCCGTCACCAGTGTCGTATAGAATATATCAGACTATTTTCCTCTGGAGGAATCGGTTGACCTATGACCTTGCGATCAAATGTTTTCGGTCCCCATTGGAGAGGCACGTCCTTTCGTCTACTAATCGCACGGTTTTGAGGTGCGGTCGCAAAACACAGCAACTAAACTTATTACAGTGAACAGAGACGTCAGTGAACGAACGGAAAGATCATAACTTTGCGAAAATAATGAAAGTAATCTTTTCACTTGAGGGAAGACTTCAATCAAGGACCTCTCGTTCCGCAGTTGCTCACGCAAACCACTGGACCACGGCGCTCATGAGCTCATACTATCCTTGATGTTGCATATCTTGCTCATGGACTACTCAGTTTGTCTATTTTTCTTATTTTTTTCATAGTTCCATACAACTTCTTCCTGTTTTCTAGATTCATCTGTGTTAAGGTTTTCAAGGCCTATCCACTGTGCCAATTTATAACTACATCTGAGGAGGGTGCGATGGGTAGGTTCCCTTGTTAGGGTTTACAGGCGTCATAACAAAGATGGCTATTGTGTCCGCCCATGCCGCTGCTGCTGGGCGTAGCCTTTCTGGAGTGTGGAGAGTTCCTCGTACGATGGTACGTCACGTCTGTGAACGTGTGCGGTCGTCGGGATTTATCGTATGACCGGTGTAATGCAGATGTTATGGAATTCGGAATTCTTCGACACGTCCGGTAATGATGTGATTGGTGTCAGACATAGCATACAAGATGAGTCCGAAAAGATGATATTGAGAAGAACTTGTTAAGGAGGTAGAGTCTTTACAAGTAGCGAAGTCTTTCTTGTTTTTTGCGTGCATTTTGCAGTCAGTTTCACCATATCCAGTTCCTTCTGAGATGAGCAGAGACCAACTCAACGTTTCGGCCACACCGGAGACAGCACCATCCATCGATTGTGTAAATGGGACACGACGAAGGTGTATCTATGGTAAACGGTTCTGGCCTATACGTTACATACAGTATTTTTATTAATTTTCATTACTAAGGGAATTGTCTCTAATTTTATCTCGTCTAATATGTGTTCACTGTGTACTGGAGCAGTTTCAGGGATCCATCACTGCCTCCAGGATAAGAGACGGCGAGGGGCATGCAGTGGAGCCTATAGATAGCATAGTTCGCGAAGTTAAATCGTCATCAGTAGTTGTTAGCATGCTCCAGTGACGGGTAGGCTATAGCTGGGATTTCATATAGTAGTTTAGGGTTGTGGGTAGCGTACTTTATCTTATTGTCTATCGTAATAAGTCAATAATTGCACACACACTAGTATTAAAAATGCGTCCATACGTTAAGTCACTATTCTTTATAAGTAATACTATTGTAAATTCTGTCAGCAGAGTATAAGACATTTTATGTCAAATTTTTGCAACAATTATATTCTTGCAAATATTCATTTTCTTAATTTCTTTCTTTTTTTTTGAATATATAAAATGTTATCTTAGATGATCGAAAAAAATTCTTAATGCTGTATTTTTAAAAAGTTTTGGGAGGCACTTCTATTCATGGAAATATTTACTTTCTTAAATTTTTCTTGAATATACAAAATATTAGCTGAGATTATTGTAAGAAATTCTTAATGATGTATTTGTAAAAAGTTTTGGGGAGGCACACTTTTCAAACGTATTTCAGTATTGTGCAGGTTCTAGGAACAACGAGTCACAGATGGACGAGAATTGACGCAACAGGGTGGTATATGTGGAGCAAATGGACACGGGTGACAGGTAGAAGCCTGAGGGAGACAGCTGTCGGTCACGACACATCCCGCCTTCTACCCGAGGGCTCGGATGCGCGTACCGCCAACCTCTTCAGCGCAGTGAAGGTAAGGAGGCGGCTCACCTGGCGGACAGCTCTGGGTCAGTTGAGGGTGGACACAACCCTCGTAATCCCACTGGAATGGGCTAATACGTTAGAGGCTGGCCGTGAAGACAGAACGGCGCCACTCAGCAGTGTAGCAGAAATGGTGACTGCAGAAGAGGTGCCGGACGACCAAGGCGTGCTCTAATTGTGGCAGCACGAATTGTCGAAGAGAAGGGCTTTTGAGCTGCACTTATGACAGGTGCTCTTTTCAGTTATTGAACAAGTTCACATAACTCATATCAGTCTGGACTGCATGCCCTAATCAATTCTATGCTGGGTATTGATGGAATGCAGTTTGTTGTCATTATCTCCTACACAGAGCTGTTCTGAGGAATCGGCCATATTGGTCGATATGCTACCGCTGTTTTAACCATCATCTCATGACTCCACGTGTGTTGGAGTCACTCTAAGAGTAGTATCATGTATTGAAATTTCTCGGTCTAGATAAGAACAGGTGTTATTCTCTTCGGACAGTCAACCAGCTTTCCTATAGATCTGTCCCGAATCTTGCAGTCCGCAATGACAAACAGTGCCTGTTCATGTACATGCCATTGTATGACACAGTACTGCAAATCAACAATAGGTTGTCCTACCCCCGTATGAGCTCCCACTCGACTGACGGAGAGGAACGGTGACTAGAGATACTTCATGGTGCCATACCACGCCTGGTTCTGAGAAACATCAGATTGGTGGGCCACGATATTAGTCCCACTCCTCCAAAAAGGCGGCCTTTTCTCCGTGCCAGGAGCCACAACCCGGATCCACACACGAGTGCGGATTTGCTGTGTTTTGACAGCATGTGAAGGATGTTATGGCCAACTTTCTTTTCACCCAGAGAGCTGCATGAACCCATAAGATTCGCCCTCGTAGTGAAAATATTGTTTTTTTTTTTTTTGCCCCCATACTTTATTTCAGAGACTAGAAAGTGGAAATACAGTGTCAACTACATATGTATTGCTTTGTTTTATAGCTTCCACTCCTTTTTTCTATATATATGTTCATGTTCAAGGTATCTTGATTCGCTATCACCATGTCAGTTTGGAACAAGTTTTTGTGATGCACACTATGTTAACATAATCTGCAATCACACAGGTATACTTACAAAATTTCGGTCTTGTTTGTGTGTCCTATATCTCTTTATCTCACTTATGCTGATGCCTGTCAATTGTCACTACGTGTACAAATTTCTTGTATGTGTGCCAATTGTTACAAAATGCTATATGCTGTAATATGCTACAGTTACAAGAGAGTATTTTTGTTTGTATTGTGCATGTGAGCGGGATATCTGCGGTTACAATTCTGGTTAGTGGTAAATGGACCAAGAGTGAATCAATCACTGTGAAAAACTTACATCTTTCTTTTCAGGGAGACAGAGTGATTGAGGTGAAATGTTTCAATCATGAAGCATAGAAATATTGTTTGTCTTTTTGGCTTCATGCAGAAGTATGTGTAAGTGACTTAAATGTTACCTGAATGAGAAGCTTGCAAGGCCAATACGTCAACATTTTACTGAAGCTTTGAATTTGGCCTTCTGGCATGTGTTCAACATTTGTATGACTGTGCGATCATGTCTACAAAAGACAGTGAATTCCATGAGAATGAATCTGTGTTAGGTATGACTTATTTGTCAATGAGAGTAAGATGTTGGCAAATGGCTCACAATAGTTCAAATGGCTCTGAGCACTATGGGACTTAACATCTGAGGTCATCAGTCCCCTAGAACATAGAACTACTTAAACCTAAATAACCTAAGGACAGCACATACATCCATGCCCGAGGCAGGATTCGAACTTGCGACCGTAGCGGTCACGCCGTTCCAGACTGAAGTGCCTAGAACCTCTCGGCCACTCCGGCCGGCAAGATGTTGGCAAAGTCATAAAACGTTCCAATTTTCTTTTCATCATCTATTTCCAATATCCAATTTGTTGTGACATTTATGAAACTGTTTCGACTGATTCTTTTTCGATAGCTGACACACTACCTCTGTCAAGTGAGTCAACCACTACCAAAAATTAACTAAAGGGGCTAGGTGTTAATAAGAGGTAACATGCCCTTTACTTTGCATGTTACCTGTCAGTTTCATCAATTTTGTTAATGTTTATGTCATAGGAGTGGACCGAATGAGGTTATTATAATGAGAGTTTTTGTACTCGGAGCTAAAATTACTTTTCACTTGATTGCTTAATATGTTCGGAACTATATGTGATCATGCTTTTAACAGTCTCTGTTACTACCCCCGGTCGCTTGTTGCGAGGCGAGTGCTGGAGGACAGGGCACACTGGGTTTTCGTGGGGGGGTCTGCACTTCTGCGAATATGGTGAAGGTTGTACATCAATGGGCTTGAGAACCTGGTGGGGTGATTGACCTCGGTCGAGTTTCACCTGTTCTGTGGAGGGCAAAACCACCAGCGAGCCACCTAAGTGTCACCTCAGTTTGTATGTTTACTGTTCCGGCGCGTCTGGAACGAACACTGCTGGCACCGAATGACTATATTGCTTGTTGTGAATGTATGGCGCCGGATGGCCGGTGGAATTGGCATGCTGTTTTTGTAGCAGGTCGAACAAATCTGGCATTGTAGGACCTTATCATTTTTATACTAAAGTCCCCCAACAGTACGCGTGCTCGCATTGCTACAATCCACCTTGTTTGTTTCTCCATGTGTTGCCCTATGAGCTCTTGCGACTAATCGTGATACTGCATTATAGTCGGGGGATATTTGATTCATTAGAACCTCCAGTCATTTTCGTCAATCTATTGCGTCACAGAAAATGGGCGCTCCTTGTTCTCGAGGCAACTACTATTCTAATAAGACTGTTTGTATCGACAATCAAGTAACGTTGTGTTCTCATTTATAATAATTCTCATTGTAATGTTAGTCAGTATCTCATTTCGTGGATAAATGCAGAATTTCATTTCCTGTCGTTATTACGATAAAATTCCTTTTTAATTAATTAGGTTGTAGGTAAGGGGTGGTCGAGTGCATCTCTAGTTTTCATTCAAAATTCGCCAGATGGAAAGAGGTACAAACTCTTCCCCACCCCGGGCACCTCCCATGACGCCTCTTGAAATACGAAACACTTCGGATACCTTGGTTATGTAAGTAGACATTATTCAAGCATCAACAATTTGCCCATGTTCACATTCACTTACCTATGATATAATGCACTCATAAATTCGTAGAACACTGTTCTCATCATCACTAACACTTGCAACGTATTGAGGACATTGCATAGGTGACGTTCGTGATGATATTGTGCAGCGCAACCTTCACTCTTTCGTAGCATCTGCTTTTACGCTTCAGTAGTTATTCCTCGGGCTGTTTCGATGCTTTTGTCCACCCCCTGTGTAGTATCATCTTGTCCTTTCTTCCTGTCAATGTCTTCCATACGTTCCATTCATGGCCGATTCAGCGGAGAACAGCCTTATTCCTAAACAGTCCGCATGTTTTTCAACAAGCTTCTGTAACACCACACCTCAAGAGCTTCGATTCTTTTCTCCTCTAATATTCTGACAGTCGATGGTTCTCTGACTACAACACTGTGCTCCAAAAGTACGTTCTCATAAATTTATTCCTAATGTTAAGTCTGATGTTTGGCACTACCAGAATTGTAGTGGACTGAATTGCCTTCTTAGCCAGTGGTAGTCTCCTCCTTATGTCCTCCTTGCTTCGTCCTGGTATTCCATTCTTACCGAGACTACACCAATCCACACGAATCACTAAGGAATAGGGAATGTTGCCGAGTCCCACCATTAGTCTCGCAATAAATTTTGCTCTTAAGTAAGATCTTAGTGGACGCCCCTGGATTCGACAACAACTTCACAAGCGGGACAAAACAGCAGACTGAGTTTACGGTAAGCCGTTTGAAGCCAGTCCTTCCGAATGCGGGAACAGTGTGCTAGCCACTGCACCACCTCGCTCAGTGATGTTGTTGTTATTGTGGTCTTCAGTCCTGAGACTGGTTTGATGCAGCTCTCCATGCTACTCTATCCTGTGCAAGCTTCCTCTTCTCCTAGTACCTACTGCAGCCTACATCCCTCTAAATCTGTTTAGTGTATTCATCTCTTCGTCTCCCTCTACGATGTTTACCCTCCACTCTGCCCTCCAATACTAAATTGATGATCCCTCGATGTCTCAGAACATGTCCTACCAACCGATCCCTTCTTCTAGTCAAGTTGTGCCATAAGCTCCTCTTCTCCCCAATTCTATTCAATACCTCCTCATTAGTTATGTGATCTAACCATATAATCATCAGCATTCTTCTGTAGCACCATATTTCGAAAGCTTCTATTCTCTTCTTGTGTATACTATTTATCGCCCATGTTTCAATTCCATACATGGCTACACTCCATACAAATACTTACAGAAATGACTTCCTGACACTTATATCTTCACTCGATGTTAACAAATTTTCTTCTTCAGAAACGCTTTCCTTTCCATTGCCAGTCTACATTTTATATCCTGTCTACTTCGACCTCATCAGTTATTTTGCTCCCCAAATAGCAAAACTCCTTTACTACTTTAAGGGTATCATTTCTTAACCTAATTCCCTCAGCATCACCCGACTTAATTCGACTACATTTCATTATCCTAGTTTTGCTTTTGTTGATGTTCATCTTATATCCTCCTTTCCCGACAATCTCCATTCCGTTCAACTGCTCTTCCAAGTCCTTTGCTGTCTCTGACAGAATTACAATGTCATCAGCGAATCTCAAGGTTTTTATTTCTTCTCCATGGATTTTAATACCTACTCCAAATTTTTCTTTTGTTTCCTATATTGCTTGCTCAATAAACAGATTGAATAACGTCGGGGATAGGCTACAAACCTGACTCACTCCCTTCCCAACCACTGTTTCCTTTTCATACCCCTCGACTCTTATAACTACCATCTGCTTTCTGTACAAATTGTAAATAGCCTTTCGCTCACTGTATTTTACCCCTGCCACCTTCAGAATATGAAAGAGAGTATTCCAACCCACATTGTCAAAAGCTTTTTCTAAGTCTACAAATGCGAGAAACGTAGATATGTCTTTCCTTAATCTTTCTTCTAAGATAATTCCTAGGGTCAGTATTGCCTCACGTGTTCCAATATTTCTACGAAATCCAAACTAATCTTCCCTGAGGTCGGGTCGGCTTCTATCAGTTTTACCATTCGTCTGTAAAGAATTCGTGTTAGTATTTTGCAGCTATGACTTGTTGAACTGATAGTTCGATGTTTTCATATCTGTCAACACCTCCTATTTTTAGGATTGGAATTATTATATTCTTCTTGAAGTCTAAGGATATTTCGCCTGTCTCATACATCTTCCTCACCAGATGGTAGACCTTTGTCAGGACTGGCTCTCTCAAGGCTGTCAGTTGTTCTAATGGAATGTTGTCTACTTTCGGGGCTTTGTTTTGACTCAGGTCTTTCAGTGCTCTGTCAAACTCTTCAAGCAGTATCATATCTCCCATTTCACCTTCATCTACACCCTCTTCCATTTCCAAAATATTGTCCTCAAGTACATCGCCCTTGTATAGACCCTCTATATACTCCTTCCACATTTCTGCTTTCGCTTCTTTGCTTAGAACTGGGTTTCCAGTTGCTATTCATGCAAGTGGTTCTCCTTTCTCCAAAGGTCAGCGTAGGACTGAGGAAACTGTCTAGTAGCCAGTTTTGCTAATGCCTGCAGCAGGCTTTGAGTACACTGCATTAATTGCATGATCCTTGTGACAAGAATGATGTGAGTGGGCAGAATTCTTATGATTGCTCTGTTGCAAACATTCGGACTGTTCATGTCCTGTCCTGCCACAGGTGTAACACTCTGCTTTTTGGGACGGGCAATCTTGGCGTTTGTGCCGTGAATAGCACCAAGGGCATGACTTAATTCTGTTCACCTGTTTAGAGAGCTATTTTTTTGGTTTGCAGAACTGGTTATATGGCGTGGCGCATGCGGGCAGTTACCGCCTAATGCGCCAGTCACGAATAAGGGGTGACTCGACCCGACAAATTTGTGGCTGCTAAAATTTATGGGCTGACATGGCACCTAAATTGTACTGATCTATTATTTGTGCTACGTGCTGGAATGAGGGTTTAGACTGTTTCAAAGTCTGTTCAGTAAGTCTGATCTCAGTTACATTGCGCAAGATCGCATCAGATATCATAACATGTGAATCTAGAGCACCACAATCACATTTGAGTTTGCATTTCCTCGCCATACCCTTCAAATCTGTTACCCACTCACGATAAGTTTGTTCTGCCCGTTTCTCGCAATTAAAGAATTGGTACCTTGTTGATACCACATTTACTTGTTGGCCTTAATAGTTAGTTAGCGAATCTACAACCTGTTCACAAGAAAGTTCACTCGAAGCGGCGTTAGAGAAGAGTTTGTGAAGGAAGTGGAACACCGCACATTCTATATGGACAAAAAGTAATGGACCTTTAGAGTAACTGGTACGTTGTGAGCAATTATGTGGACTTCAAACTATTGCAACCACTCGAGCCACTCCTCTTGTCGTTCATTAAACTGGCGAAAAGGTAGTATGGCACTCGGTGTCACTGTAGTGTAGTTTGTGGTGAGGAGCTTGCAGCGTTGGCCAGTAGCTGCTGCACCATTTTTAGCAGAGTTGATATTTCTTGGGTTTGAAACTGAAATATCTGTGTTAGCTGTGTTGCATCTATCGCTTGCAGCTGAGACGACCGAGTAAGAGGGAGATGTGGGGTTGGCATGTTGGAAGAGACAAATCCAATAAACAGACATGGCAGCCAATAAAAATAAGTACACAAGCAAAGAAAATTTCAGCAATGCCCACCTGAAAACGGCGAGTTGCAAAAACATATACAAGATACTGTTAAATATTCCCCTGCAAAGAAAAGACAATTTAGAATGAAGGCGTCAGCAGGGAGAAAAACCAATGAAAGGGAAAACAGAGAATCTAAGGTGGCTGTCGCTATAGGATCCTTTGGCCTACTCGTCCAATATGGGGTGCCTAGGAAACCTGTTGTATAGGATCGCTAAACAACAGTTCAAGGAAATCGTAGTAATGAAGTTTATTACAAAAGGAAATGATTACAATACTTAACACTGTGAAATACAGATTTGTCACAGGCAAAGGGCGAAAGAGGAAGTAAGGAACCTCTTCAGAATAGACAATGCTACATAGTAAATGCGAAATGACTAGTCTTGATGTTATTCTTGAACTCGCTACTGTAGCACTCTTAGAAATGGGCCGCAGCCAGTCGCCGTTACAGTTCACTCAGAGGCCGCTGTTGTCTCGTTGTCGTACTAGACAGGGGTCGGTCAGCGTGCTAATGGCTGACGTTTTCTTCCCAAATCTCTCTTCTCTAACGTTGCCGAATGGCGTCCCGGCGCTTGACTTTACGCCGGAACAAACAGAAGATTGGAATAAATACATACGCAAGCAATGCCGGATACTCAGCTAGTTAACTCAGTACAACAATGTTAATTAAGCAGTAAAGAACACACAAACCAAATTCCAGAGGTAAGAATCTTGCACATAGTCAAGCGTGTTTCCTCGTTCCTGCTTTGTTTTTTCTCACTGTCTCTGGGAACAAATTCTGGACACATATATTCAGTTTTGCCATCCTCATTTGCTACATTTTTAAATTTGATCCTTTAATCATTTAGACTGAAAACTCGTTTCTCACAAGGATATATATTATTTTATGTCTCGGAGCTACCGATTCGTCGTGTTAAGTTTTCCTCTGAAATTCTTAAAAATGACGTTCCCTGCATACCCCACTCCTACCTTCTTAATTTCCAAGGTTCCTACAGTTTCACGTTTTCGAGGGAGGTACCGACCACAGCCTTAATTGGGTACTGAAATAATTCAGTAGCGATAGTTGAAACTTTGTGGCGGACTGAGCCTCGAAACACATTTCTCGCGTTATGCGAGAGGTCACTTTACCAACTTTGGCTATCTCAGCATTGTTTCCAGCCTACCCAAAATCTCAATTTATCATACATTAAAATACCAACAGCCTAACAAATAAAACCCAAATAATGACCGTATTTTATTATTGGTGTTTTATTAATGGAGGTCTTCTGTCTGTCTTTAGTTTGCACTTCACATCCACGAAATTGCGGTCTGAGTCCGCATAATCTCTAGACATGTTTTTCTCTTTAAAATCTAATTTATAATGGTCCTACCTGTATGTAACGTATCTACAATCTTCTGGTGTTTCCAATGTCTTCCACGCATACAACCTTAATTCATCATCCTAAACAAACTGTCTACAATCGTAAAATTGTACAAAGTTTTATATCTCGCCCCAGTCCATTTTCTCCTCCACTTTCCTCTTTCTTTCGGTTTTCCGTATCAAATTCTAGTCACCCATTGCAATCACATTTTCTTTCTACTTAAATATCAGATAACTGTCATCAATCACTTTATATATTCTATCTGTCTCTTCGTAATGTGTGGAGTTAGTAGGTACTTAATCTTGCATTAGTGTGATGGGCGTTCGCTTTATGCCATTCTCGGCTACAACAATGTTGTCAATATGTTGTTACCTGCTTTACTATTATTTAATTCCATCCGGTGCTCCTTACAACGTATGCTAAAACTGTTATGCAATCTGATATTTAGATGGTTAAACTGTTAAAAGGACAACAGTTAACAAAACAAATGAATACTGGAGAACATTAAAATTTAGTTATTTTCTTTTGTAACTTCATAACTTCCTCGACTATGATGGCAAATTTAAGCCAAATAACTTGCCATATCGCAGCGGTTGTATAGTACTAAGGTATTTTGAGGAGTATGGAGCTATGTTGATATCTTCGGCACAAAATTCGCTTCGTACGGGTGTCACCCTAATGGAACAACTTAGGTATGCTATTGGTCACCAGATCTGCGTCCACAAGCTACTGCAAAATAACTTACTTAAATTGTGCATTCTGTGTGTAGACGAGACATCTGTTACCACGTGCCTCCATAAACATCTCAAGAGTCTGTAGAATTCATGCTAGGAAAAATCATTAACGTGTTTCTTTCCAAAAGGTGACCAAAACGTTTTAAAGAAGGTGGTCATTATGTTTCAGCTCATCAGTGTGTGTTTCACATTGTACTTCAAATCGATTTGAAACTATGGTTCTTATACTCAGGGAATTTGTTAGTATTGTGGCAAAGCCATCACGAGCACACTCAGCATTGTTGCCAGATGTATCCAAGATGGCGGCGATGACATCATGACATAATGCAAGATGAAAGCATATAGATTTGGCAACAGTGCATGATATCATCCAAGATGGCACTGATGGCGTTCTCCAAGATGGTGGATTTTGATGGGAAGATGGGTCAATTGGGCTACTTCAAGTAACCTAACCCCCCCCCCCCTCCAATCCCCACACCAAAAAATAGAGGGAAGCTCAAATTTCATCAGGACGTGAATAAAGGTCACTTGGACTACCTTCACTAACCTAAGTCACCCAACTGCCATCTCATCCTAGACAATGGCAGGAAGAGGACTAGAGCTAAGTTGGACATATGTCTTTATTATTTTGCATGCACCAGCGTTTATTTAAACAAATATAGGCACTACCACCATCCAGTGTAGCTGCCATGGGGTCTGGACTCCAGATGACCTAGTACACAGTACCACAGCCAGAGGGCGCTCTCATCAATGACGTAATTCAAGATGGCTGCCATGACACCAGCTGATGACGCAAGAACCACTATCCAAGATGGCAGGAAGCAGTGTGTTTGGTACGAGGTCGGGACCTAGTACAGAGTACCATCACCAGAGGGTGCTGTGGTCCGTTAAATGATGTAATCCAAGGTTGTGGGGAAAATGGCGGCAGGCAGTGTCTCCACCAAGAGCTCTAGAGCCCAATAGACATACCACACTTGAGAGTTCTGTAAACCCTCTTGTGAGAAATCCAAGATGAGGGTCAGGGGGGAGGGGTGGTAAATGTTGCTAAAATTACTCAGCCTGCATTGGGCTGCTTGAGAGAGCAGGAAAGAAGTGTACTTTATTTATTTTGGTACAGTTCCCCTAGGAACTGCCGTCCAAGTGACCTAGTAAACAGTACTGACACCGATGGGCGCCATAGTCCATTATGTGATGTAACCCCAGATAGTGGTCTGGGGTGGGCTAAAATGGCGGGAAAAGGATTCAGCCAGTGCTTGACCTAGGTGTTTATTTTTCAGGTAGTGTTTCCATCATGATATCAACTTACTAGTACGCACAACTGCCACCAGAGAGTACTCAAATCTGTGACATAAGCCAAGATAACTGTCTGGAGGGGAAAATGACACAGCCTGCGCTGCGCTCTTGGAGAGAGTATTGAAGGGGTGTATTTAATTTATTTTGAGACAATTTATTTAGGAGCAGATTTTAAAATATAGTATGTTTATGACACTGACACAAAACAGTCGCCCTGATGTACTTGAGATCACAATATGCAGTCTGCAAATCTGCAAACTATTTGCATATAATGCCACAGACCTGCTTGACAATTGTAAGCTGTCAAAATAATGCATTCCACATCATGCATACATGCAAACTACTGCACTGAAATAATTTCAGTACACAGCACTCACAGATTCTCACATTGCTTCTAAATAATGTTGCACACTGATGTGCAGACACGCTCACTAGTCGTAAATTGTTCAAATAACGCATTGCACAGCCTACAGACCTGTAAAGTATTCCTAAATAATGCTCTGCAGACAATGCAGTAAACTGATGTGCAGACATGAAATCAAATTGTAAACTGTCCAAATAATGCATAGGTCAGCCTACAGACCTGCTAGAAAAGTAATACAACAGTCACCCAATTAACATGTGCAGGCACCGCCGACCACCCTTCTGTCCATTGAATTGCACAGGAGGCTACCGGCAGTCCCCACAAAGGGATGCTGCTGTCAGCTGTCAAACTGTGCACATGCCCCAAAGGCATGAAACCCTTTCATACTTGACGAGAAACTCCTCCCGAAATACGTGTTCACCTAGGCATCATTGCTGGCGCGACCAGAAGGGAGAGAATACCTATTTGCACAGCACGCTGACACCATCACGAGCCACCACCATATGCAAGCCATTCCGTGCCACCACTCTCATGCCACTGCTACCTACAGCGAGCAGGTGAAACTTGCTTCTATTTTCAGGTGGACCTTAGAGTTCTCCGAGTGTTATACTGACGTTACAGATCTCCAACGTCCGCTCACTCCTGTCTCATATTCGATGCACCTGTGGGCAGCAAGTGTGTTTTACTACTGCTGATGAGATACCTGGTGATACTGACGTCACCAAATAGCACACAGTGCATTGTTCCTAGCACGACATGCAAGAATCGTCTAACAGTGCTTAGCTTCTGAGTATGACTGATGCAATACCATGAAGTCGGAGATTGTAGTGTCTCAGAGGTGGTTAACACTCGCTATCTCAGCTTGTATGCACAGAGATTGTTGCCTTAACAGAATCTGTTTACGAAAATACGCCGAATAGCCTCCAATGGATTCTATCTCGCAGTACTAACATACCACCTTGTACATCACATTTTACCCTTCATGCATTAAACACATGGGAATGTTTCCAGGAAGTTTCATATCAGCGCACACTCCGCTGCAGAGTGAAAATCTCATTCTGGAAACATCCCTCAGGCTGTGGCTAAGCCATGTCTCCACTATATCCGTTCTTTCAGGAGTGCTAGTTCTGCAACGTTCGCAGAAGAGCTTCTGTAAAGTTTGGAAGGTAGGAGACGGATACTGGCAGAAGTAAAGCTGTGAGTACCGGGCGTGAGTCGTGCTTCAGTAGCTCAGTTGGTAGAGCACTTGCCCGCGAGAGGCAAAGGTCCCGAATTCGAGTCTCGGTCGGGCACACAGTTTTAATCTGCCAGGAAGTTTCACATGGGAATGTTCTTACTGCTGTGCAGAGCCTCCTATGTCCCAGCATGAAAAATGTTGTGTGAATGAATTGAACATTATGAATGGCTCTTAATACTTTACAATTTATAGCTTCGTTGATTTATGTAAAAATGCTTTGAACTCAACCCGCCTGTAGCTCCATCTCACATAAAAATAATATGTTTCTTGTGTACTATTACAGCATGACGCTTTAAAATCTTTTACTATACATTGATAAGGAGTTCTAACCACCTCAACATGGGCGCATCTCAAGGAAACTTGTGCATTTGAATGGGTGAGGACTCAGCAAGCTCCATTCGTTCATGAGGCATGTAGTGTAGCGGTCTTCTTCTCGTGGGTTGCAGATTAAATCGATAATGGTGCCGCAGGGTGGGTTGGTCAATGACAGCGTGAGGAGGGTCTTTCACTTTCTAACTTTACCCGAAGAAATCGGGAATGCTCTATGACTGCCACCCGCAGAGTGATAGTTCATAAATTAAACACCATGCTGAAGATGTTAGAAATCTGTAGAGTGCTGTCTGATATACTTTGATGGTGTATGTTCAAAATGGTTCAAATGGCTCTGAGCGCTATGGGACTTAACATCTATGGTCATCAGTCCCCTAGAAGTTAGAACTACTTAAACCTAACTAACCTAAGGACATCACACAACACCAAGTCATCACGAGGCAGAGAAAATCCCTGACCCCACCGGGAATCGTACCCGGGAACCCGGGCGTGGGAAGCGAGAACGCTACCGCACGACCACGAGCTGTGGACGATGATGGTGTATGTGTTCTAGAATTAACAATGAATTGATGTACTGTACAGTCATCTATCCACATTCACAATGATACTCGCAAAATGGAGAAGGGGTGGTTTAGCTATGACTCTGAAATTGAGAAACATGCTATCACATCATTGGTAGGTGTTAAATTAGTTCACACCATCAACAGTGATGCTTATTATTAGAGTATATGGATGGTGCCTTTTCCATCCCATCCATGCACTGGCACGCTGTCGGTTACCACGTAATGACTGACTGGTATCGTTTGTGTGAATTGGAAAAAACGTGTTTGTGGATTGACAGCACCTTCTGGGTTGGGTACATCTACATCTACATCTACATGACTACTCTGCAATTCACATTTAAGTGCTTGGCAGAGGGTTCATCGAACCACAATCACACTATCTCTCTACTATTCCACTCCCGAACAGCGAGCGGGAAAAACGATCACCTAAACCTTTCTGTTCGAGCTCTGATTTCTCTTATTTTATTTTGATGATCATTCCTACCTATGTAGGTTGGGCTCAACAAAATATTTTCGCATTCGGAAGAGAAAGTTGGTGACTGAAATTTCGTAAAAAGCTCTCGCCGCGACGAAAAACGTCTATGCTGTAATGACTTCCATCCCAACTCGCGTATCATATCTGCCACACTCTCTCCTCTATAACGCGATAATACAAAACGAGCTGCCCTTCTTTGCACCCTCTCGATGTCCTCCGTCAATCCCACCTGGTAAGGATCCCACACCGCGCAGCAATATTCTAACAGAGGACGAACGAGTGTAGTGTAAGCTGTCTCTTTAGTGGACTTGTTGCATCTTCTAAGTGTCCTGCCAATGAAACGCAACCTTTGGCTCGCCTTCCCGACAATATTATCTATGTGGTCCTTCCAACTGAAGTTGTTCGTAATTTTAACACCCAGGTACTTAGTTGAATTGACAGCCTTGAGAATTGTACTATTTATCGAGTAATCGAATTCCAACGGATTTCTTTTGGTACTCATGTGGATCATCTCACACTTTTCGTTATTTAGCGTCAACTGCCACCTGACACACCATACAGCAATCTTTTATAAATCGCTTTGCATCTGATACTGGTCTTCGGATGACCTTACTAGACGGTAAATTACAGCATCATCTGCGAACAACCTAAGAGAACTGCTCAGATTGTCACCCAGGTCATTTATATAGATCAGGAACAGTAGAGGTCCCAGGACGCTTCCCTGGGGAACACCTGATATCACTTCAGTTTTACTCGATGATTTGCCATCTATTACTACGAACGGCGACCTTCCTGACAGGAAATCACGAATACAGTCGCACAACTGAGACGATACCCCATAGCTCCGCAGCTTGATTAGAAGTCGCTTGTGAGGAACGGTGTCAAAAGCTTTCCGGAAATCTAGAAATACGGAATCAACTTGAGATCCCCTGTCGATAGCGGCCCTTACTTCGTGCGAATAAAGTAGTGATAAAACAGTGATTGTGTAGATGACTGCTATATGATGAATAAGTCGGAACGAAACATGGAGTCTTCAGCTATTCTCTGACTATGGCAGATGATTTTAAGTGCAGACCTTGCGAGTCACTTTCGGACTGTAATTTGGAAACCATCCACAGCGCTGCATTGACTCTCCCAATTAGCTAATGTTGTGAGTCTCTTTTATTTAAAATAATCCAGCGTTTGTGTGTGTGTGGCATGTTATGACAGCTTCAGTAATGACATGATTTACATGGTGTGACATCTTGTTTTCTGCAAGAGGCCTTTAATCAAATCATCTTAATGTCCGTTTGGAACCTGACACAGACCTCACAGTTGTGGCAGAGAATCAAAATGTATGCTGATGTACAAAGCATACTACAGCAGAAACAAATAATACTTCAGACAACGAGACAGGGCCACAGGGAGTAACTCTTGCGATTTGCAGTATAGTCTGCAGGATATTATCATCCTCCTACACCATAAATGATGAAACCTTAAACTGGCCTCTGCAATGGATAGAGAGCTGTATATTTAATAAGATATCCCACACCAACAGCAGCATCAGTTTCATGGGTAAATTTAGCAACGATGGGCTGTGCCATTAGGAATGCTAGGAGGAATGATAATCTGGGAAGCAATGCGACATCTCTCTTTCCACGCTGGAATCCTCCGCATTTATGCGTCGTCGCCCCAGTATCCATGAATAGGTGAGTTCTATATTGAAAGAAGTTAGTGGACCTTCTATAGTTTGTAATTTTTCTCTGTTGGATGGCACAGAATAGCGATGATAACATGTTGGGCTGATAGGTGTGAATGGACGTGGATCTGCTTCAGACTGTACTATCTGTATCTCCAAAACAGAGATGCACCATAATGCATGCATTTCCAATGAGTAGACAAAACACGGTCAAGTTGCAGATACTCAAGTCCTTCTGTTTCTACAACGGCGGCAGTAGGTGGTGGATATCGCTTTCTGCAACTTCTGCTCAGTTCTGACTTAAATTGGGACGATTACATGCGCTAAGTATGGGATCAGTTGCAAGATGCATAGGGGCTGACTAAAATCATGTTGGAATTTTACTGTATCAGACAGGTCCGAGGAAGGTGACTCATTTCGAGATGTGAGATTGCCAGAAATATGATTGAGTAGTAGCTGTAAACATTCAACAACTTGTCAATAGGATCCAAAATAGGTACTAGTTGAATAGAAAGAACTGATTCCAAATGATAGACATTACTTGTAGTGGATAGTGCAACACTAGAGATCTGAAAAGCTAGTGTACATTTCTTACGACCTCAATCAGCACATCATCTACTACTGTTTGTGATCCTTCTCAGTCAGTCATCACTTATGACTTAGTGGATATATCAGAGAACCTCTCACATGCTATCGAGACAGAATACGTTACAAATACTACAGAAATAACTAGCCGTGTGAGGGAGCTGCAGATAGCAATTTCCTACGACTTCCCTTAGCCAAATCAATTTCCACATTCAACTATTTTATCATGAGGTTGCATCGTGGTCTACTTGTAACCGGGCTGCTGGTATGATAATATACGCTCCAGCGACCACCATCGCGGTATTTGTCTGGACAAAAAACCACCTCATTCAGGGATAATGTCGTACCTCTATTTATAAAGCAAGTATAGATTTTAACATGGATTACTGTGTGCACCTGTAGATCCAAGGATGCTTATGACAGTAACATAAAATAGTTGTTGCGATCGGGTTTTTTAACATATGAGGCGATTACGGCTCTTTTTCTAAGACAAAGTGGTATCACTCACAAGAAAAACTTATGATATATGTCCACCCATCGCTGATTTCCTTATTTTGTATCGTAGGGTTTCAGTTATTGACGAAGTATTATACTTAGTAGTAGTAGGGGAAGCGTGTATGTTCACCTTGAGCGTCAGGCTGTTAAAGTATGTGTTTGTGTTCCAACATGTGCAAAGAAGATGACTGTGAAATACTGTGAAAGCAGAAGGAAGAGTATGGCAAGTCACAAGAATGGTACACATATTACTATTTCCAGAGCCATGGCCATCAGCAGAATGTATATCTGATACTTTGCTCATTGTCAAATATCATTCTACTGAAACCGCACTCGTAACATTTAATTGTAAGCACAATCATAAAACATATATGTGACCGGTTTTCTAGGATGATTCTGTCTATGTGCGGCCTATGGTGAGAGTGATTCACTCGTAACATTTAATTGTAAGCACAATGATAAAACATATATGTGACCAGTTTTATAGGATGACTTTCTCAATGTGCGGCCTGTGGTGAGAGTGGTTCACATTTCCAGTTAACGGCAGGCGCTGTTCAAATACAAAGGTCTGTTGGAATGCAGGAATGTAGCTGAGTCAAGTGTGTAGTCCTCTACATGGCAGAATAGCGAACTAATACTTAGTATGCGTTGGGCAGCATTCATGATCGTGTGGCAATTTGAGATGACTGAAAATGGAGGTGTGTTTGTATTGCACATTATTCCCATTCATGTGAATTTTTTGGCTGACTGCTTCTGTGCATTTCGCTCCTTTATTTATTTGAGGGAACATCGATTGTGATGTGTGCATCTAGCAGGTCAAAAACACGTTTTCCGGTTCTCCAGACATGAGAAACACATTAGACCATTTTGTAAACTATAGGGATGATTTAGAATCTGTTACATCATGGACATCACTATTCATGGATGGAAATATCAGTTTCTTCTATTTGTTTCGAGTTCTCGCATAAAGGTCTTGGCAGACGGACAAGGTTCTAGTTCCTCAGTGGACTAGATTACACTCTACCTTGCTAAATTTTCAGGTTTCTAGAAAAATTATTTCCCGTCTATTATATTGCGAGGACTTTCAGTATGATGCATCAGAGTGCTTGATATCGAGAATTACCGCAAAGATGGTATAATATTATGGCAAACCGTGTGAAAATATATTTGTTCTTGTAATCCCCGAGTCCGGAGATGGGTGTAGAAAAGTGAGCAAACAAGCAGGTCTGGACCTGAAACAGTAACACATTTGTGCCAAGGGGAAGTGAACCCTAATTTGTAGAACAGTTCTGAGAGTGACTTCGATCCTCTGAGGGCACCCTGGTCACCCATCTGGGGTGGATGACCACTGACCTCGTAGGTAAATATCATGTGCCGCGAGGGGTATATACGATGCTGTCTGTTTTCACAGTATATGTATGAATATTGTAAAAGGGATAATTTTGTATGGTGCAGGATAGGAATTGTGTGTTTACTATGTAGACATAGTATGCTGTGATATGTTGCTGGGTTGGAAATCAATTTCATGCTCTCATATTCAAGCTACTGTCCTCAGTGGGAGAGAAGTGTAATTCAGTAAGTGTCTTTCCATACTTGACGATATGTAGGAGCATTTGTCAGCGTTTATTTTCCAGTGCAATATGGCGATCCGTGTAAAATTGTTTTTATAATGCTGAAAGTCTCCTCTTCAGAAAGAAAGAAAAGGTGGATGGTGCTTCCACCCCGGGGCATAAATAATTCAGGGGGTAAATTCGATAACGGCCAATCATAATGCTTGATTCATTCACACAACATATTTTGTGGTGCGATACAGGAGTCTCTACATGGCACTGAGAACATTTTTGTATGGTGAATGAAGTAAGGGTAACACATGATGGCTGTGGGGCTACATTAGGACAGAGAGGAAGATTGCATTTGAAGTTATTCTGCGTATTTCCATAAACAGGTTCTGTTATGGCAAAAATTTTTGTTCATACAAGCAGAGACATCAAGAAAGCGAGCATTAACAATTCCTGGGACACTATACAAATTCCGACTTTGTGGCGTTGCGTCAGTCACGCTGGGCAGTAAGCACAGGTAGAATCGTCTCGCAAGTCACGCTAGGATGCATCCTCTGCTATTCGGTGATGTCAGTATCCCAAGGTACCAAACAAGCTATGGTAAAACAAACGTGCTGCCCAGACGTATCTCACATATGGGACCAGCGTGAGCGTGTGTTAGAGTTCTGTGTCATCCGTAAAACACTCAGAGAACTCTAACTCTATACCCGAAAATAGAAGCAAGTTTCACTTGCTCACTGCAGGTAGCGGTGGCATGAGAGCTGTGGCAGCACACAGGCTTGCATCTGGTGGTGACTCACAGCACCGTCAGCACGCTGTGCAAATAGGTCTTCGCTCCCTTCTGGTCGCATCAGCAATGATGCCTAGGTGAACACATATTTCGAGAGAAATTTCTCACGTGTCAAGTATGAAAGGGAGTCATACTTGCGGACCTGCGTGCGGTTTCACAGCTGACAGCCTCATCCATTCATGGGGGCTGCCGGTTGCCTCCTGTCTGCTCGATTGGGCTGAGGGGTGGTGAGCAGTGCCTGAATATGTTAACTGGGTGTTATTTTGCTAGCTGGTGTGTAGGCTGTGCTATGCATTATCTGGACAGTTTAAGGGTTGATTTTGTGGCTGCCCATCAGTGTACTGCATTATTTACGATCAGTTTGCAGGTCTGTATTGAAACTATTTCGGTAGTTTAGGAGTTGTTTGCGTGTCTGCAGAGCGTTATTCACTAGTAGTTTACACCCTACAGACCTGTAGGGTGTGGTATGCGTTATTAGGATAGTTTACGGGTGTCGAGTATGTCTACACACAATTAATCTGTATTATTTAGGAGCAGGTTGCAGGTCTGTGTGCAGTGTACTGAAAGTATTTCAGTGTAGTAGTTTGCATGTGTTTAGGCTGTGGAATGCATTATTGTGACAGTTTACATTTAGGAAACATATCTGTTGCATTATTTATGAGAAGTCTGCAATTCTGCAGACTGTGCATATTGACCCCAGTGCAGATCAGGGCGAGTGTTTTGTGTCAATGTGATAAATGTACTATCTCTCAAAATCTGTCCCTAAATTTGTTCCAAAATAAATAGAGTACACTCCTTCGCTTCTCTCTCCAGCAGCCCAGTGTAGAATGAGTTATTTTCCCCTGTAGAGAGTCATCTTGGGTAATGTCATGGATGAGTGTGTCCTCTGGTGGTAGTAGTGTGTACTCTATCAGTTGGACTCAAGATCTTGTGGTGGTGACACTGTTTGCAAAATAAAAACTTACGTCCAGCACGGGCAGGACAATCGTAAAATGCGTTATAGACAGGTACGTGCCGAGTGAAACTGCGAAGTAAGGGAAAATACCCCCCTGGTACAAAAACAAAGTTAGGAAACTACTGCGAAAGCAAAGAGAGCTTCACTCCAAGTTTAAACGCAGCCAAAACCTCTCAGACAAACAGAAGGTAATCTATGTCAAAGTTAGCGTAAGGAGGGATATGCGTGAAGCGTTCAGTGAATTCGAGAGTAAAATTCTATGTACCGACTTGACAGAAAATCCTAGGAAGTTCTGGTCTTACGTTAAATCAGTAAGTGGCTCGAAACAGCATATCCAGACACTCCGGGACGATGATGGCATTGAAACAGAGGATGACACGCGTAAAGCTGAAATACTAAACACCTTTTTCCAAAGATGTTTCACAGAGGAAGACCGCACTGCAGTTCCTTCCCGAAATCCTCGCACAAACGAAAAAATGGCTGACATAGAAATAAGTGTCCAGGGAATAGCAAAGCAACTGAAATCACTCAACAGAGGAAAGTCCACTGGACCTGACGAGATACAAATTCGATTCTACACAGAGTACGCGAAAGAACTTGCCCCCCTTCTAACAGCCGTGTACCGCAAGTCTCTAGAGGAACGGAAGGTTCCAAATGATTGGAAAAGAGCGCAGGTAGTTCCAGTCTTCAAGAAGGGTCGTCGAGCAGATGCGGAAAACTCTCTGACGTCGATCTGTTGTAGAACTTTAGAACATGTTTTTTGCTCGAGTATCATGTCGTTTTTGGAAACCGAGAATCTACTCTGTAGGAATCAACATGGATTCCGGAAACAGCGATCGTGTGAGACCTAACTCGCTTTATTTGTTCATGAGACCCAGAAAACATTAGATACAGGCTTCCAGGTAGATGTTATTTTTCTTGACTTCCGGAAGGCGTTCGATACAGTTCCGCACTGTCGCCTGATAAACAAAGTAAGAGCCTACGGGATATCAGACCACCTGTGTGGCGGGATTGAAGAGTTTTTAGCAAACAGAACACACCATGTTGTTATCAATGGAGAGACGTCTACAGACGTTAAAGTAACCTCTGGCGTGCCACAGGGGAGTGTTATGGGACCATTGCTTTTCACAATATATATAAATGACCTAGTAGATAGTGTCGGAAGTTCCATGCGGCTTTTCGCGGATGAAGCTGTACTATACAGAGAAGCTGCAGCATTAGAAAATTGTAGCGAAATGCAGGAAGATCTGCAGCGGATAGGCACTTGGTGCTGGGAGTGGCAACTGACCCTTAACATAGACAAATGTAATGTATTGCGAATACATAGAAAGAAGAATCCTTTAATGTATGATTATATGACAGCGGAACAAACACTGGTAGCAGTTACTTCTGTAAAATATCGGGGAGTATGCGTGCAGAACGATTTTAAGTGGAATGATCATGTAAAATTAATTGTTGGTAATGCGGGTACCAGGTTGAGATTCATTGGGAAAGTCCTTAGAAAATGTAGTCCATCAACAAAGGAGGTGGCTTACAAAACACTCGTTCGACCTATACTTGAGTATTGCTCAACAGTGTGGGATCCGTACCAGATCGGGTTGACGGAGGAGATAGAGAAGATCCAAAGAAGAGTGGCGCGTTCCGTCACAGGGTTATTTGGTAACCGTGATAGCGTTACGGAGATGTTTAACAAACTCAAGTGGCAGGCTCTGCAAGGGAGGCGCTCTGCATCGTGGTGTAGCTTGCTGGCCAGGTTTCGAGAGGATGCGTTTCTGGATGAGGTATCGAATATATTGCTTCCCCCTACTTATACCTCCGGTGGAGATCACGAATGTAAAATTAGAGAGATTAGAGAGCGCACAGACGCTTTCAGACAGTCGTTCTTCCCGCGAACCATAGGCGACTGGAACAGGAAAGGGAGGTAATGACAGTGGCACGTAAAGTGCCCTCCGCCACGCACCGTTGGGTGGCTTGCGGAGTATAAATGTAGATGTAGATGTTTAGAAGATGTGGTTCGGAGACATTACATTGGCTGAAGAAAGTGTCGATGACTGAAAATGTCCATAACAGAGCCTGTAACAGTGCCTAGAGAGTCTGTCCGTCGGGGAATGTGTTTCATCTCCAATCAAATACAAGAAGTTTATTTTTAGTGAAAATGATGTTATATTAAAAATAGGCTACCTTTAAGCCAATACAGGACTGTAAGCATTAGCAAAATTATGCAAAACAATACTAATACTCATCCTTTGATATTCCCTGCCGTACCAGCAGTACCATGGTCGCAACCTTCTGTATATATGAAACCGTGTCTAAACTCTTTCCTTTCATTGACATTTCAGTTTAAGTAATAATCAGAAGTAGCACGCAGACAAATGGGACGCATGAGGTGGATGTTCAAACACCATAGCACGTTTTGAGCCAAGGAACCGCGTAAGATCTTGCTTTCGTGGGCCATTGAATTGTCATGCAATGAACACCATGTCCCTTGATTCTTGCATTCAGGTGGAATCTGTAGAGTCCTCGAATATGAAGGTTTTAACCTTTAACTAATACGTCCAATATTTATCACGTGTCTAAGATACGGCGGTCTGTCAGACCTCGGAAGTTTATTTCAAATAAATAGGAACCTCCTTTGCTAAAAACTATTTTATGACCAAACTTCAGACTGAAGTCTGTGATTCTCTGAATAAAATCTGTCTTATTTTTTGGTTTCAAAGAACATTTTACACGGTTTTCGAGCATATTCTAGACATACTGCACGTCTACATTCTTGAGAAGAGTATTTAGTCTTCCTCTTCAGAATCGAAGAGGTCAAAATTTACAGGTTTTTCTTTTTTCCAAAAGTGTTCTTGAGAACCTGATGTTCTGTCTGTTTTCCATCTGGTATCTGGAGTATATGTCTGAATGAAACAATAAATTCTTATAGAAGATTTCTTATGTGTAGTCAGCGTGTTAGAGGCTGTGCTAACGATTTCATTAAATAGAGACGGTCATATCTGGAGTCTTCTTGAAAGATTGGTATAAACGATAAGCATTTACTTGAAGGCAGAATCTAACAGTGCAATGGAAAATTGTTACAGTCGATCTTCTTGTCCTTCGACTTATAGTTTAAGGTGCTAAATCTTTTATCCAGGAAATACACACCGCCTATTGTTACGTTGGAGAAAGGGATAATTTCTGATTTACCATTCTCGGCATCCTCGCTCTCAGAATGACGGTTACTGGAGACGAATTACGTCTTTTCGTGAAGCCGTAAACCGCAATCTTCTCCATTCTCCCCCACTGAGGAAGAAAGTTATTATGGACTGCTGGTTTATTCTTTAGTATACCCACAAATGTCAGTCCCTTCTTAAGAAAATGTTGAACCAGTTCTATGGAACCAAACCAGTTATCCACAGCTCATTTCTATGAGTTCCTTCTGTTGGTTTCACCAGTCTCACCACAGCGTGAGTTTGTATTCTCAGCCTTTTACCTTCATTTAATTAATTCAAGCCGTCTCTCCTTAAAAATGTATCAAATTGCTCTAAGCGTTATGGGACTTAACATCTGAGGTCATCAGTTCCCTAGACTTAGAACTACTTAAACCTAACTAACTTAAGGACATCACACACATCCATGCACGAGGCAGCCTTCGAACCTGCGAGCAGCCGCATGCTTCCGGACTGAAGCGCTTAGATCCGTTCGACCACAGCGGCCGGCCTTTCCCTCTTCCACAGTAGATGTATGCATTATAAAGATAATTAGTAAGACAATTCCCTTTTATGGAATATTTTCAGGTTTCTTTGGCATATACAGAACGAAGCTGCAACGCCCTTTGAACAGCAGGAGCATCTCATTCACCGTCACTGTACCTCCCATGGTAATAAGCACTTGGCTGTTTTCAATAAACGCATTAAAATTCTTTGAAACCGCTTCACCAGGAATTCGTTCTTTCTTCCCTTCCTATTTTCTGAGTTAACATATCCTGTTTTATTTATCTCCTCTTTGTGGCAACCTCTTTGTCCCAGAGTAGCACTTGGTGTCTACCTCCTCATTTATTTGCTGAATGCATTCCAATCTCTGCCGTCCCCTACAGTTTTAACTTTCTACAGCTTCCTCTAGTACCGATGTTCGTATCATCCTGTCCCTTCCCCATGTCAGTGTTTTCCACACATTCCTTTGCCCTCCGATTCTGTGCAGAACCTCCTCATTCCTCACCTTATCAATCCACCAAATTTTCAACACTTTCTATAGCACCACATCTCAAATGCTTTGATTCTGTTCTGTTCCGGATTTCCCGCAGTCCATGTTTCACTAACCGAGAATGCTGTGCTCCAAAAGTACATTATCAGAAATTTCTTCCTCAAATTTAGGCATGTTTCATACTAGTTGATTTCTCTTGGCTAGGAATGACTTTTTCTCCAGTGATGGTCTGCTTTTGATGTCCTTATTACATCTAAGAGCAGAAGAAAGGAACAACATACTATTTTGTTGTCGTGATACACCGAAAAATGTCACGTACTGTTTCATTAGTTTTAGAGAGACACATCTAGGACTCGTCTCCTGATTTGAAAATCGCTATGTACGTAAGAAAACCGATGAATATTGTTTGTTCAGTCATGTAAAGGTAATTAATATAAGTCAGTCTCTCGCGGTTTTCATAATTTGTTCTCATTTTTTATAGTTTTGCATTTGTCCATGTGATTATTCCGGACAGAATATTTTCAGAAAACTGAAGTTCCCAAACAAGTTCTGTTTCTGGATTTTCTCCCAAAATTGTAGGCAGTGATCAGAGCCCAGGGATTTGAACGGTCGTGTTATGGCATGGAGGTTGTTCCTGCTACCACTTGAAACACTTACTTTTTTTCCGTAAGGATATGTGTAGGAATCATTATTTCTGCTACAACTCACAATATTTTCATCAATGCTACCACTATTGCTACCATCAGTAGTTCTACATTCCATCTCTGGCAAATTATGTAACCCTTGCTCAGAATCTGAGCTATGACTGCTTTCCGTTTCGTAAGGTTCTTCCATGTCACTAATATTGTCGACATACTTCGGAAGACAAGCCTGAAAATCAAAGTCAGAATAAGGGTCAGTTCCTCGTAGAATACTCGATATAGACGCAATTTCTGCCATCATATCTGTAATGATACACTTGGAACCAAGTTTCCTTATTGCACGATATGTAAAGCTAAAAAAAATTACAAGGATTTAAATATAAAGAAAACAAATTATCGGAAGAAATGTTACGTAACTGCTAAGGCGCGGTCTCACAGACCGTTACACACAACAATCAGGGAACTCACAACGGTAGTGGCACACGTCGTGGCCGTGTGGTTTGAGGCGCCATGTCAAGGATTGCGCGGTCCCTCCCACCAGAGGTTCGAGTCCTCCCTCGTGCATGGGTGTGTGTCTTTCTTAGTATAAGTTAGTTTAAGTACAGTGTAAGTCTAGGGACCGACGATCTCAGCAGTTTGGTCCCGTAGGGGAAAAATGGTAGAAACGGAACCTCTTCACTGCAGGACCTCCACACTCAAGCTGAAGGGTATAGGTTGTGGCTCGAATACTTCACCAGAGGAAAATGATAAGAAAATGGGCAGGTCTATGATGCCACTACATGTCTGTTATCGGTTGCGGTTGTTTTGGGGGAAGAGACCAAACTGTTAGGTCATCGGTCTCATCGGATTGGGGAAGGACAGGGAAGGAAGTCGGCTATGCCCTTTCAAAGGAACCATTCCGGCATTTGCCTGGAGTGATTCAGGGAAATGACGGAAAATCTAAATAAGGATGGCTGGACGAGGGATACAACCGTCGTCCTCCTGAATTCGATTCCAGTGTGTTAGCTACTGCGCTACTTCGCTCAGTCAGTTAAGGGTCAAAATACCTACGTAGTACTATGTAGTCACCTTCTGGAGAGAATAGATAAATCCTTTTGGAGCGCAGAAAACAGTGATAAGTGTTTGCTGCATGCGAACTTTTTCTCAGTCTCTGCGATTCTGAACATTTACACTGCGAGCTTTCGTCTTGGTAAGTGGTTCCCACTCAAATCACCCTGGTTCATTACCTGTTACGCTGATAAACATGAAGTGTGGGTCGCTAGCGGCCAATCTTTACATGTCTCTGCAGTGTTCAACTCAATACTCCAACCAAAATGTTTGCAAAATTACCCAGTGATAAAATTGCCTGACAGACAACAAAATTAAATTGGAAAACAAATTGAGAAAATTTCTTCTTGACAACTAGGTAAAAGGGGAACAGTGGGAATAACTGACAACTCTACATCTTCCTTTCTTTTTGTAAAAATAAAAAGAAAATAGAAATTTCAGAATTAAACAATATATACAGATTAGTTTGTAATTCGATTTTAAGATTAAACATTACGATCTATCATGCAAATGATCCGTGGAACATATAACCAACAACTCAACTAATTGTCACTGTTTTTGATCGTCAGTGCTTGGATCGGGTAGAAGTGACAGGGCATCCTCTTTTTGCCCAAATTTTCTGTTAGAATGCGATTCACAGCAGTCTTGGGAATTCCAATGAGATCCCCAATTAAGCTTGTACTTGCGCAATGATTACTTTGAGGAACTTCAGCCACTGTTTTAACGTTTTTCTAGAGTCTATCGATGGTGCTCTTGGACGCGGATCATCTTCAGTGCTCACATTGCTATAATGGAACCTTGCATAACCCTTAAAAACGTTTTAATAGCATACTAATTGAATAACAACTGTGTGTGTTCCACTTTTAGCGGAGTTAATCAAAAGCCAATGGTCGCACGTTGCTTCATTGTTCCTTTTACAACCGAAGTTCAGAACATATCGAAAAAAAGAGGTATAACTGGCAATGACAGTCCCTCCCCTCCTCCACCCCCCTCCAGCGGCCGCCATACATGACACTTTTAAGTTTTCAGTAATTTACACTAACTCACACAAACGCGTATGTATATATTCAAAATCGAACTTCCCTTACCTTCTAATCTCTCTCTCTCTCTCTCTCTCTCTCTCTCTCTCTCTCTCTCTCTCTCACTCTGTCTCTCTACATACACAGATATAGGGGAAGGTGCGATAAAGTGGCCACTCTAAGTGAAAATAAAATTTTCATGAAGTCCTGGCTCTTAATTGAAGCTTGTGGCATATACATCTTGAACCAACATACTGTAAGGTAACACTCCAAAAATTTATATGTGAGGTAAGAGTATATTTTGTAGAATATATAAATGTTTTTTCAGAATGCTTACGTAGTGGCCACTTTTCCGTACCTAATGGCGTAAAGTGGCCACACCTTCGCCATTATTCACATGTAGATTGTTAAGTTTTGAAAAACGGCTAGAATTATAGTTTATTTTTCACCCTTGATGATTATTATTGGGAGAACAATAATAAAAATGAGAAATAAACATGTTGCAGTACAGAGTTGGCACAAAAAAGTTAACAATTCCAAATGATATATATAGAGAAATAAATGGTTAATTATGGGTTAGTATTTCAGTGTGAAGTTTTCATCGTCATCACCACATCCAGTGCCCAGTGCAAGAGCCCAGCGTTTGCACCTCCGACATCTTATCCACCCAGTCTTTGGATACCATATCACAATCTGTTGAAACAATGTAGTATTTTGTTGTCCTCTGACAACTGGAATACTGATCGTCGCAGCTCATTCGCTGTAATTCCATAAAATTGCTATTATATTTCAAAAATATGATTAAGGATTGCCGGCTCTTGTCCTTCATTGAACGCTGCCCTTAAGCTGCTTGTAACCTTTTTACAACAAACTCCACCTCAATATTTCCCTAGAACTCTTCGTTTTACCGTATTTCCTCGAATACTGAATTGTTTTAGTGCTGCTGAAGAAGAGATGTTATCATTCTTTACTGCTTCAATTGTATTTTTCATCGCAAAAGGGTCACACGTTTGTTGCTCTTTTTTCTAGATGTATTTCCTTGGGATCTCGAAGCTCCTGCAAACGCTTGAAGAAGAGAAGTATAGCCGATATTTGTTTTTTGTGAAAAACGACTCTAATGTTTCAATTTCAATTGTTTTACTAAACATAAAATATGGAATTAGCTAATTCTCGTTGGGACAAACAGATTGTAAATGAATTGTCGGGAATAATGGCCATCTGTTGGGAAAAAGACGACCTTGGCCCTTTTCCCGACGTGCTGGTTGCCAGGTTTCCCGATCTCAATCCATGTCCGTAACAGTCGCTCACGTTCGAAGCTATATAACCAAAGGAAACAATAGTGACATATTTTTAAACCAAGAGGCACTGTATGAACCGTGAAATCACAAAAACCTGTTACTCAACATAAAAGTGAAGACAGTAAAGTAATACGAGTGACGTACCTTACATCAACCAATCGAAAAATGTAAATGTTTTCACAGAAATATAACGGAGAAAGCTTCCTTTGTCAATGCCACTGTCAACACAAATGGTGTCGATCGCAGCTACTTTTGCCGCTTCTCGGTAGGAATCAGCATCTGTTCAAGACATCAAATTAGCAATGACAACTTTTCCCAACCTCGCTAGTTTATCCATCTTAACCACACAATCTAAAATACATAGTTTCACGTGTTGACAATGCTTATAATCTACACAAAAACAAAGGATGCAGATTAAAGCTATAATACTGTGCTGAGTGAGAACACACATAACTTGAGTTCGATCTCCCAAAGTGAGGTAACGCGTAATATAGCAAATGTATCGTAAGAAATAGCACAGGAAGGAAAAAAAAATCTTCTAAGTAAATACGTGACATCAACCTCTTCTAACAAAGAGGGAAGAAGCAGTTGTTTGGAGAATATGTGAACAATAAGCAAAAATAAGTAAAGTGCACACTGACTTTATAAACAAAAATGCTGTTTTTAACCTAATACAACCAAAAATGTACAGAATATGTATCCAATTTGTATAAAAACCACAGAACATACTTTGTAACGCCGGAAATGCATATCTTCTTATTTCCATCCAGGTTCTGCAACAGCTACGGCAGACAATAAGTGATTGTCACCACCTCCTCTATCGACGACTTCAAACCTTCAATCAGCCAACAAGGATGGCTGGTAGCAAGTAATGTTTTAGAACTGTACGGCAGACCTCAAGTTTTCAAACTATTCCATTAGCATCACTAGAATACAGCAACTAAGCATGAACCTTTGTTGCTCATTGTCCCAATTGCATTACCAAGCAGAGTCCCTTCCTTTTCCGAAATGAGCTCGAGTGTCGCTGAAATTCAAACGCCAGTGTTAAAGTAATATGATTCCATTTCACAGCTTTTTATTTCAAAGTTCAGTTCAGGTATTCATAGCTGGCTACAGTGTTTAGATTACAGAAGCACAAATTAAGAGTGCGAGGTTTGTTACCATATTTTAGCTTACCTGTGACTGCAGCTCAGCTTGGTACGTACTAAATTTTACTATTGTTTATTGTTCAAAAACATTTAGTTCACGTTCAATGTCAAATCTCTTATTTCTAACTTGCGTAGATTAAAGTAGCTTTTGAGATGATTGTTGAGGTAGCCGAAGACTAACCTTATTTTATTGAATTTCGTTGTGATTCAGTAACAAAGTTCACTATTAATTTCAGTCACTAAATTACCTTTCAATTTTCCGGTTTTATTAATTCTTTTGTTAAATTAAGTCCGAGTGTAGAGAAATTATTACTTCTGACAAACATTCAGTTTTCACACAACACGTGTCAACCTTCAGTTGCCACGCTTTTAGTGCTAATTATATATGCAATAATCTTTCTTTTTCAGTTTTTATAGGAGTTGTCCATAGGACTGGCGACCGTAATTTTCCCCAATTCTCAAATGTCTAATTCACGACTGTTAATTGTTAACGTAACGACAGCACATTTACTTTCTTTAGTAACGTTATCCCTTTTCAAAAATTAATTTCCACCAGTTTCATTTGCATTTTTCCTTTCATTTAGATGTAACACTTTCGTCTCTCTTTACCGACAGATTAACTTCGGTGACGATTATTTTTCTCAAATTTCCATTACGTACACGTGGTTTAATTTTTGATGTTATTGAGGTCGATAAGTGAGGGGGAGGTTACTACATTATAAATAAAAGTGAAACGTGTCTGGTGTACAACTCTCTTTCATGAGACTGCAGTAAGTTTAAAGCCTACTAATCAATAATAACTGATAATAAAGTTTCAATCAATACGAGCACTGGGAAATTTAAAACAGAAGGCAGCGGAAATACCAAACTAGTTAATGCAGCTTTCCGTTGAAAGATTGCATTAATGGTTTCGTGAATATAAAAATCGGTGACGTTCCCTGTTGGACGCTTCGTGTTGCGGTTGGGGCAGATCATTGTCGGGCAGATAACTGACCTCCCAGAAACGGCGAGCCAGAATTCGTGCGATAGAGAGGATTGTGAAGCCGCCGCCCGGACGCGCTGGCGCAGGTAGTGGATGAGCGCCTCGGCGCCGCTGGGGCGGCGGCCGCTTTCCCCAGGGAGCCCTCCGCCGCCGCCTCCACTAAGAGGGGCTGCAGGCCGCCGCAGCGCGCGCTGGCGCCACATCCCCCGGGATACCGCCTCTCGCCAACACCGACTAGCTCCCAGGCTCCTCACGCCGTCTCGCTTCTGCACACTGATCTCCGTCCCACACTGTCTAAATTCCGTGAAGGGTGTCTAAAGGCAAACATAATTGAAGACTCAGCGAACCGTGGCAAATTGTAGGTATGAGGACGCACCACAGTGTCACATGATAGCAAGCAACAGTGATTTAGACCTTCGTTATAGGTGACCCTCCAGCAGTTATTTATTGTGAAGCTTAACTAATGAGTATGGTGAAGATTCAATGTTAACTAATTCGTCATAGTTCCGATGAGACATGTTTCACGCTAACTAACTGCTGAATCTGACTATACCATTTAACAATGTTTTAAATCAGTTGCTACTGAATCTTTACCAGTCTGATAAGTTGCGTTTCATAGTAATTGCATGCTCTATCTGAGGACGATAGCTAACAAAAATTGAAGCTGCTATAATATCAATCTTTACCCTTTTACGAGCTACTCTTCGCAGCAATTAAATTTTTAATCTGATAATGTCATGTAAAAAAGGTTGAAGTCTGTTAAAACTGATTCTTTGCACTAATGTCGAGTTTCGCTTCACTGTAATTACAAGTTGAACGTGAGGGTCAGCTGTAACAATGATCTAAATTGGTTGAAACGTATCTTGTCCGTGCTGAGGAATTAATCCTCACAGTAATTAGATGCTGGATCAGAGGACTGCCCCTAACTAAGATGTAAAACGGTTTAAACTAAACCTTCACGTTACTGACAAAATTCTTTTTGCAGTAGATCCAAGTCGGTTAAATTCTAATCTTTGCCCCAGAGACGAGTTGCTGTCATCACGTTCTAAATCTGAGCATGACATCCAACAATGATCGAAACTAAATGTTCGCCTGTCTACACTGTTTAAGACTGAATGTTCGCCTTAATGACGAAGTATGCTTTGCTGTAAATAGACGTCGAATTGAGAGTAACTTGTAACAATGATTGAAGTCGCTTAAATCAGTTTTACTCCCTGCTGCTCCTTAATTTCTGAATATCTAGCTTATCAAGCGTCCATTCCTTTACTCAGTTTTGCAACATGAAGATATCCCCCCTCCCACTCAGTTCATTTTAGTTACTAGATCAACTAAACCGATCGAGGTGGCGTGGACGGTTGCTCGCAGCACTAGCATTCGGGAGGACAACGGTTCGAACTTTAGCCCAGCCATCCATGTTTAGATTTTCCCTGATTCTTCTAAATCACTCCAGGAAGGTTCTTTTCAAAAGACACGGTCTGTTTACTTCCCTATCCGTGTCACAATCTTAACTTGTACTTCGTCTCTAATGACGGGACGTTAAACCCTATCAACCTTACTTCCTTAAATCAAGCAATGTGTTGTGGCATAACACTTAAGAACCTTCTGTCTAATTGTTATTGTAAAAATGTACTGTCCTAGCTTAACTTACCAACACACCGTGAAATGTGCCATGAAGTGCAAGAAGCGAAAGTTTAAATTGTTGCAGAAACTAGGAGTCAGTTACAATTGTCGTGCATGAAAGTGAATCAGTTATACAGGAAGGAGTCAGGGAGATTTGCAGTGCCACCCATCTTATCCTATGTCTACAATGAGAAATAATAAGAGAAAATCTGGAGAAATTTGGAAATGGATTTAAGTTCAGCGACAAGAAATAGAAACCTTAAGGTTCTCTCATGGCACTATCATTATGTCTGAGATGGCACAGGATATGGGGGCAGCTCAGCACAGTGGACATCTCCACGAGTAGATACAACTGATCTTCAGAAAAGTAAAACAAGGGTTATGCAATGATGTAGATTTAAGGAAGGTGATTAGGAATCGAGACAAAAAAGTAGCAGTTGAACTATGTTGTTTGGGCAGAATAATTACTGATAATAGGGGAAGCAGAAAGGATATAAAATGCAAAATGGCAAGAGCAAGAAAAGTATTTCTGGGAAAGAAGAAGTTGATGACATCTAGTCGATCAAATGCAACGAAACGTAATGTTTAAAAAAGTAGTATCGTGGGACAAGACATCCTAGCTGCCACTGAGATTATATGTGCCAAAAGAGTTTGGTGTAGAATGGGGAGGAGGTGATGTATAGACAGACAGGCGCCAGGAGTGGAAATGTGGAAAATGGAGTAGGAGATGGACAGATAGAGGTGCAAGGACAAGATGGATATAAAGGAGGACAGAAGCTGACGATAATAGGAAGTATAGAGAGACAAGGAGGGTGGCTTACAACAGAGGAGGGAAATACAGGTGGACAGAGAGAGGATGGGAGAATGATTGATAGTGAGAGGAGAGGAGAGGAAGAAGAAAGAAAGGGAAGTGAACAGAAGGAAGGGCAAGGGGTTAATTGTCTGAGAGAGGGGGGACAAATAGTTGAACAAGGAATGGGGGCCAGAGGAGACTGAGGAGAGAGGGGATAAGGGAGAATGCACAGAGTGAGAGAGAGAGAGAGAGGTAAAGGAGATGAAAAGAGAATTAGGAGATAAGGAAGATTTACTTAGATAACGGAACTAAGTGTGATTTATTATACATGTGGAATAGTTACACGGATTGTGGGCTAGTTGAACAATGTATGAGTGGTGGGGTGAAAGGGGGGGGGGGGTGTTTGTGAGGTATAGGAGGGAGAAGAGAGAGAAGTTGTGAGTAGGCTCGTAAATATGTAGGTAGGTGGAAGAGGGGCAGGGTTGAGGAGGCAGTGGGTGTATATTAGTCTGGAAGGAGGAAAGTGGAAGAGATACAGGGCATCTGATGGATTGAGCTAGCTGGTGGATGAGACTCAGGTTTCGAGGAGGCAACAGGGAGATATATACAGGGTGTGACGATATAACTGTTAGAGTTAGAGGGTGTGAGGTGGTAGGTGGTAGACACACCAAGAGTGAGTGACAGGTAGAAGAGTTATTTAGTGATGAAGCAGGTGGAAAAGGGACAGAGAAATAGAAGTGTGAAGGTAGATTTTCGGAAAGATTAAAATTTTTCTTCAATATTTTGATTAAACAATTCCAGTAAGTTTGGTATATACAAAACTCATTTGTGAAGGTGTATTGAAACCAAAGATAATGCGACATGACTGAGTACCACATAAGCATTCACCAACCTCCCTGGAGTCATATAGTCTAAAACAGCTGATATTTAGACATTTATGTGTGTAATATATGTAACAGATATCTAAATGACCTATGCCATGGGTGACTAGGTAACAATATTATAAAACGTCGCCGACGACAAATCGTATGACACTTCCTGGCAGAATGAAACAGTATGCCGGACCAAGACTCCAACTCATTACCTATGCCTTTTGGGGGCAAGTGCTCTACCAGCTGAGCTACCCAAGCACGACTCATGCCCTATTTTCACTGCTTTACTTCTGCCAGTTCCTCGTCTCCTAGTTTCCAAACTTAACCGAAGCTCTCCTGCGAACCTTGCAGAAAGCTGTGAGGACGAGGCGTGACTCGTGCTTGGGTAGCTGAGTTGATAGAGCACTTGCCCGCGAAAGGCAATGGTCCCGAGTTCGAGTCTTGGTCCGGCACACAGTTTTAATCTGCCAGGAAGTTTCATATCAGCGCACACTCCGCTGTAGAGCGAAAATCTCATTCTGGAAACATCCCCCAGGCTGTGGCTAAGCCATTTCACCACAATATCCTTTCTTTCAGGAGTGATCGTTCTGCAAGGTTCGCAGGAGAGCTTCTGTAAAGTTTAGAAAGTAGGAGAGGAGAAACTAGCAGAAGTAAAACCGTGAGCAAGGGGGTGAGTCGTATTTGGGTAGCTCAGTTGGTAGAGCACTGGCCCGCGAAAGGCGAAGGTCCCGAGTTCGAGTCTTGGTCCGTCACACAGTTTCAATATGCCAATACCATAGGATTTCCACCTACACCATCCCCCGCCGCCCCCCCCCCCCCACACACACAAAACTAACATGAGGCCATTGTTCCCCATGCAGTTACCTCAAAAAAGTAAAACGCAAACCTACTTATACTTGAAGACAGTTTTATTATAGTATCGGTGCTCTATGAACCAAATAAATTACAAATGAATAACCTGAATTATCCAAAAACATAAACTAACAATACTATTCAAAACATCACTGTAGGAAATGCTCACAAGAACTGTGATCCCCCAAGCACAAGCTATGCCTAATTCTTTTTAAAAAAAAGTTATCTTCGTGGTCGTGTACCCTTGTTGGCGTAGCTGTATTTATCACAGTAATTAAGGAAATGAACAACCTTTATCTACAGTCTCCAAAGAAAATAGATTAATACTTTGGAACGGAAGTGCATACGAAATAATTGGATACACAAGTACGCTCCTTATAAAATCTTTGCGCAACCCCTTACTCATACCTGGCACAGACCATACTAACATAATCACACCCTTTACATGTAGTGAAATTAATGATTGTGGGACATCTTACCTTTACTCATATAACTGTAATTCGGTTATATTCCGTAGTTCAAAAATGTCTGTGAGCACTATGGGAGTTAACATCTGAGGTCATCAGTCCCCTAGAACTTAGAACTACTTAAATCTAACTAAGGACATCACACACATCTATGGCCGAGGCATGATTCGAACCTGCGACCATAGCGGTAGCGCGGTTCCAGACTGTAACGCCTAGAACCGCTCGGCCACAGCGGCAGGCTTCCGTAGTGCCATGGTCTTCCTAGACACAGGACAATTTTGCCTATATGCATTGACATGTGGGGACTATGGAAGTACGAATTTTCCGTGATATAAATCGAAGAATTTCTTGGTTTTCTCATCTGTATCATTTGATCTTCCTTCGTACGGAATAACATCATTTCTACGACTTCATATTCAGTAGGACTTTGTCGGCTATCATGCACCTTCAGATTCTTTCAGCCACTTTCTTCTTCACGAGGAGTATTACTACATCCTCTCCTTTTGTTGTTAACATTGATATAACGGGAGAAGCTTAGAAATTTTTGCCAACTGAAATGAGAACTTGCCTCCAGTCGTCTACTCATGACATAAATTGGTGGAAATACTTTTAACACTATCCAGCAAGACGCCGAATAAGTGCATGTACTCCATATAAGTTGCGTTCCCTGAACAGGTGTCAAGTTCTCCACAGGCTACTAATCTTTCTCAAGTATCTGTGCATAGGATTCCTGACTGTATGGGCAACCGATGTTTTATTGTGTTTATTGAGTTTATTGTGATTTTCTTCAGGATGACGATCAGAGGTTTGTTGGTTACCCATCAAATACGGCATATTTTTATAAATTTTGAAAACACACCTACAGCTAAAAATAAGTACTTCATTCCACCTCTAGCCGAAGGAAAGTGTTCAAAACTATCCACAAGTATAAATCTCCTACCCTGCAAGCAATAATACTCTGCGTTTCTTCTTGACGGTATACCATGGGGTATTCTACGCTCTGACACTTCCCAAACGCAGCAAGCTGCCTGTAGACTCTTCATGGGACATATCACATACTCTGAATATCTGTACCCACTTTTGTCCTCCGTAGGGACTTTAACTCACAATAAATGTAACTCCGTCTTCTGGTGGTGTGTGGGACTAGAGCTGTTCTACGCTCAATAAAAACAATACCAATCGCCGTTATATAGGATTATTTCTGGGCAAAAGCAGTTTCGACGCTACACTAAGTCATCTTCAGGCCAAAAGTGTGGAGGATAAAACACAGTAACAATTACACAGTGAAATACAGAGCATAATGACTAAACGAATCAAGCGTTGCATATTATTTTACGTAATGAGATTTATACAGTGAATGTTATGTCAGAGCAATAAATCACATTAAAATACAGGCTTAAAAGCTGCAACTGTTAGATGTAAATTTACTTAATTAAAAGAACTTAGTCTTAATAAAATTCCATAATACACCGTAATGTACACTATCAGATTTAACTAGTTATTCATACATATTGGAAAATCTTCAGTATCATCATAGAAGTATTAATAAAACAGAAGCGTTGTAGTAACGTAACCTTCAGTCCAGAGTATCTATTGTCTTCAAAACGTATGACTATACGAAGCAGACGCTTGTTTGTGAAAAGGTAAAATACGGGTAAAAACAGTACCATGAGCATATGTAAGGTGAAGTAAAAAGGGGGCGGGGGTTGTCTATAGGGACTGGGACTATTTAAGGGAAGTATATACGAAGGACGCACCAATAAAAGGCATTGCAACTATTGAACCGCTACAATCGTAATAATGATTGTAGATAATATTCTACATGAAGCACAGGAATACTCTACGATGTATTAAATAGAGCTCAACCAAACCAGGAAGCTGACTGTGCCCAATAGATCACAAGGGAACGCAAAAACAAGAGGAGATCTGAAGTTCATCCACAAAATGTAAGTCAAATGCGAATCCACATTAGGTCCTACATAACGGCGATTGCTACTGTCTTTATTAAACATTTAACTCACAATGGATGTAACATATTAGAGCCTTACGAGACCACAGATAAAGCAGAGCTTCCAGTGCTTTTGTCTCCTAAACAGAATACTTTTATGAATTTTATTCAACCTGCACTACCTCTCGTACTTCTTGATACAGAATTTTATTCTCAGAAGACTCAGTATAGGATTCTCATTCTGCAGCTGGCTGTAAAGGATTTCCTTTACCCTATCCACATCATTTTATATATTAGATGTAGCTCCTCGTCACCAACTTACCACTATCGTCTCATTCCTCAATCTTCCGTCTACACAAAGCATCACCGGCAGTATTCTCGCTGCCTTTAAGATACAGAAAATTATACTGTTTCACCTTCTCATCGTCTACAGCAGCCTCACTATTGGTACTGTTTAAAAACAGTCGTAGGTTGCACAATGTTTCGCCAGTATAGGGCGTCATCAGGTTATGTTAAAAAAGAAACAGTTTTCTGCGAAAAAGCGTCAGTCGAGAAAGGTACGGTACCGAATAAGACGTATGAGGAGCTACCTCATGCAGTTGGCGACAGGCATAGCAGCGCAGAGGAAGACCTCGGGGGAAACTGTAAACGTAGCCGGAGGCCCGTCCGTTTTCACTTACTGCATACATATGAACGATCAGTGCTCAAGCAAAATACTGAGCTAGTAGTAATGACAGGCGCCAGGCGGCGCTGCTGTCGGGTGTGCGATGTGATGACGGAGTAAAATTCAAACAGTAATGAACAAATTGAGAAAAAAGTGAAAACATAGCAAACCGTATGGGAATATACAGAATTTGAAGATTTTAAACATGTCTGAAACAGCAACTGTTGAAATTCTTCACGATAAAGGATGACAGCTAATACAGTGGCAGGATAAAAATTTATTAAAATTCTTGACCAAGGTTTCGGTATGTATAAATATACCTTCATCAGAAGTAACAAATCTCAAATTACATCTTGCAAAGGAGATTAATAAAACAATTGTGCCAAAGGTGTCGTCAATAATTAAGACATCATCTCCATTTGTACAATATGACTATAGGCACATGGTCAAAGCGAACAGTTCAGCACCAGTGCTTCGCCTATCATAGGCGATTAAGTAGTGTGTAAGCTTAGGGACCGATGACCTCAGCAGTTTGGTGCCATAAGACCTTATCACAAATTTCAAATTAATTCTCATGTGGCAGTTCCTCCAGTTTCCCGATTGATCATTCTCTCAAAAAAAATTTTCAACTCACACGCATCTTACTTCGGTGTCATTGACTTATTCGTTTCCTTTAAATAAAACAGCTTCGAATGGGCTCCACGGGATCTCATTCCTGTATTTGGTTTAAACTGAAACGAACACCCTCTCTATTCGCAAGTGAAAAGGCAAAGGTATTACTTTAATTGCTTCGGGTTGGTACAACTTTGAGTTTATATTCTAAATTCACCGAAATAGCTGGTATTTCGAAATAAACATCCTCATAGCATCTAAAGAAACCACACAGTTCTATTCAGCCCCTGTCAAATTCTCGACTGACTCGAGATTTGTTCGCTCATACATAGCGCCCAGACCTTTCCATGTCTCCTCCATGTGTGCTATACTCTTTCCGCCTGAAAGGACGTGTGCGGCATCTCTCGTTTTCTTCTCGAACACCCTGAAACTCTCTCCATTATTCATAGCAATTCTGCACTTAGTCCTGATATGTGTGCAAAGAGTTACTTTCCGAACTAGACCACTCAGTACAAAACAACATATCCTAAATTCCAATTTATTACTTGTAAAAGACCAAGAAAGCGCCTTGTCTAGCAGGCTTACTTAGCCAATTAGTAGTTATTATTATTTTATTCTTGTAACGAACAATAACCTGATCGTTACTCTTGTTTTGTTCAAGAAAGTACTATGGTGTTGAAAGATTGCTTCCCAAATCTAAAATAGCTTCTGATTGTACTTCGAGAACAAAACTGTCAATGACTCATTTGTCTCTCTTACCAGTCGTGGGTGACTGGAATTCGGTAGTAGGAAAAGGGAGAGAAGGAAACGTAGTAAGTGAATATAGATTGGGGCTAAGAAATGGAAGAAGAAGCCGCCTGATAGAATATTGCACAGAGCAGAACTTAATCATAGCTCACACTTCGCTCAAGAATCATAAAGCAAGGTTGTACACACGGAAGAAGCCTGGAGATACTGATAGGTTTCAGATAGATTACATAAAGCTAAGACAGGTTTTAAATTCTGAGACATTTCCAGGGGCAGATGTGGACTCTGATCACAATTTCTTGGTTATGAACTGTAGATTAAAACAGAAGATACTGCAAAAGGGTGGGAATTTAAGGAGATGGGACCTGGATAAACTGACTAAACCAGAGATTGTTCAGAGTTTCAAGGAGAGCATAAGGGAACAATTGACGGGAATGTGGGAATGAAATACAGTAGAAGAAGAATGGGCAGCTTTGAGAGATGATGCAGTTAAGGCAGCAGAGGACCTAGTAGGTAGAAAGACGAGGGCTAGTACAAATCCTTGGGTAACAGAAGAAATATTGAATTTAATTAATGAAAGGAGAAAATATAAAAGTCCAGTAAATGACGCAGGCAAAAAGGAATACAAACGTCTCAAAAATGAGATCGACAGGAAGTGCAAAATGGCTAAGCAGGGATGGCTAGAGGATAAATGTAAGGATGTGGAGGCTTATCTCACTAGGGGTAAGATAGATACTGTCTTCAGGAAAATTAAAGAGACCTTTGGAGAAAAGATGGAAGCCCAGTTCTAAGCAAAGAAGGGAAAGCAGAAAGGTGGAGGGAGTATGTAGAGTGTCTATACAACGGCGATGTATTGAGGACAATATTATGGAAATGGAAGAGGATGTGGATGAAGATGAAATGGGAGATACGATACTGCGTGAAAAGTTTGACAGAGCACTCAAAAACCTGAGTCGAAGCAAAGCCCCGGGAGTAGACAACATTCCATGGAACTACTGACGGCCTTGGGAGAGCCAGTCCTGGCAAAACTCTACCATCTGGTGAGCAAGATGTATGAGACAGGCGAAATACCCTCAGACTTCAAGAAGAATATAATAATTCCAATCCCAAGGAAAGCAGTTGCTGACAGAAGTGAAAATAACCGAACAATCAGTTTAATAAGTCACGGATGCAAAATACTACCGCGAATTCTCTACAAACGAATGGTAAAACTGGTAGAAGCCGACCTCGGTCAATATCAGTTTGGATTCCGTAGAAATATTGGAACACATGTGGCAATACTGACCCTACGACCTATCTTAGAAGCTAGATTAAGGAAAGGCAAACCTACGTTTCTAGCATTTGTTGACTTAGTGAAAGCTTTTGACAATGTTGACTGGAATACTCTCTTTCAAATTCTGAATGTGGCTGGGGTAAAATACAGGGATCGAAAGGCTATTTACAATTTGTACAGAAACCAGATGGCAATTATAAGAGTCGAGGGGCATGAAAGAGAAGCAGTGGTTGGGAAGGGACTGAGACAGGGTTTGTAGCATATCCCCGATGTTTCTCAATCTGTATATTGAGCAAGCAGTACAGGAAACAAAAGGAAAATTTGGAGTAGGTATTAAAATCAATGGAGAAAAAATAAAAACTTTGACGTTCGCCGATGACATTTTAATTCTGTCAGAGATACCAATGGACTTGGAAGATCAGTTGAATGGAATGGACAGTGTCTTGAACGGAGGATATAAGATGAACATCAACAAAAGCAAAACTTGGATAATTGAATGTAGTCGAATTAAGTCGGATGATGCTGAGGGAATTAGTTTAGGAAACGAGACACTTATAGTAGTAAAGGACTTTTGCTATTTGAGGAGCAAAAGAACTGATGACGGTCGTAGTAGTGAGGATATAAAATGTAGACTGGCAATGGCAAGGAAAGCGTTTCTGAAGAAGAGAAGTTTGTGACGTCAAATATAGATCTAAGTGTCAGGAAGTCGTTTGTGAATGTATTTGTATGGAGCGTAGCCATGTATGGAAGTGAAACATGGACGATAACTAGTTTGGACAAGAAGAGAATAGAAGCTTTCGAAATGTGGTGCTACAGAAGAATGCTGAAGATTAGATGGCTAGATCACATAACTAATGAAGAGGTATTGAATAGGATTGGGGACAAGAGATGTTTGTGGCACAACTTGACTAGAAGAAGGAATCGGTTGGTAGGACAAGTTCTGAGGCATCAAGGGGTCACCAATTTAATATTGGAGGGCAGTGTGGAGGGTACGAATCGTAGAGGGAGACCAACAGATGAATACACTAAACAGTTTGAGAAGGATGTAGGTTGCAGTAGGTACTGGGAGGTGAAGAAGCCTGCACAGGATAGAGTAGCATGGAGAGTTGCATCAAACCAGTCTCAGGACTGAAGACCACAACAGCAACAACCAGCCATTTCAACTCCAAATAATAGTTTTCACTATCAGGACCTACTTTATCTGTTCCCATTACACAAGTCTCATTAAAAATTGCATTCCTGATTTCCCAATCCTCTTTAAATAACTCACTGAACAGTACTCGAACCTGACGACCACTCCTGAAACTCTCAAACTTTGTAGCCATTGTAAACAAATTTTTCCTACCAATTAGAAAGTAAAGCCCTATACATTACGACACAGCATTTCCAGTCTGACGTACTGAAATTCAGTTCGTCTTTCGACATCTATGTCGTATTGACTTACATGTAAAAAAACTGACGTCGCACCTATATCTACGTAAACAGAACTTCGCAAACCAAAATCGATAATATCAGTTGCAGTAGTAATTCTACACATTCATCACTTACTTCATAACGAGTCCTGCTCTGACAGCAATTCGTCATTAATGACACTCGTGGCATGAACTACCTCAAATGAAACATGTGTCTCGTTGCCGCTTATACCAGACAGATCCAGCCTACTGACCACTATACCACCTTCAGCAGATGTGCCTGCACTCTCACTACCATCAACAGCAAAAGACTGCTGAACCGCTTTACGAATTCATCGGTTTCGCCACAGAATGCCGGACATTTTCCACGCCGGACGTTGGCCACTCTTGTCCCTTCGCCAGGTAGCGATGCCTCAGGTAAGGGACGCCCTTCCTCGTACCTCTGCTGTCCGCTTTCAGACCACCGTCTCCACATCTTACTCGATCAACCTGTACGTAAGGGAACTTCTTCATCGTCACCTTGGCCAAATACAGACCTTCTTTTCCGAAATCGAAATATTTATAACTTTTGGGGAACGAAAGCAATACCGACGATTATGTCAGTATGTAATTGGTTCTGCCAAGTGTTAATATAGATTCCTCTGTCTGTACGGTAGCTTCCTTTTACGTTTACTGATTGCGATAGAAACAGTCCATCGGCATTGGAGCAACAAGAAAGGAACGATGTAACGAGAATGCGAATGTATGCTAATCATTTCTTTTTGATCACTGCATTTGTGCCTACTTTAATTACTACAACTGCATACCCAAAAGACAATACGGAAAGAATGAATGGGTTTATGAATATTTGAAAAGAAGAACGACATACTCCATATTAATTTACTCTCTAAAACATTAGTTAATAAAAGTGTAGAGGGACATTGTTCAAAACACAACTGAAAACACGTTTGCTAAATAGAGATAAGAACATCTATGACTGACATGTCATCTAAAGACGATTTACAATTTTTAAATGTTAGTAATAAGGAAATGAAGTAATACTGAATGCTACACTTGTAACGTACGTTGTTGTTCTACATTGTTTACCTCTGGTATTTACAGGGTCATAGAGAAAGCATCTTAGGTTTTGGAGGGAAAAGCCGTAATTGTAATTATCTGCACTACAACAGAAACAAGAAATTTCATATCAGCGCACACTCCGCTGCAGAGTGAAAATGTCATTCTGAAAATGTGCGATGAATGATGCGCTCCGAAACACTTATGCGTGCACCAGCTTTGTGATCTATCGACAGAGATCCCACAAATCGACACTTGTCCTACTTTACAGAGCAGACAAGCCTCCGAACATCACATTCTGTGAAAAGTCGTAGACGTCCAACCTTTTAGCGCCTAAAGGAAGTTTCACTGTTCAACTTTTTCCGTAGATGCTCACGATAGTAGCACGTGAACATTCTACCAGCTTCACCATTATCGGAAACAAGAAGGACAACTTAAGGAAAAATAATTTAAGCTCACAATCGACTTTGAAGCAGAAAGTTCCTGTGGTTTAGTATGGGCAGAGGTTATATTCGACAACCGGAATAAATTAATAACTGGCTCCTTTTACCGACCCCCTATCTCAGATGAAACAGTTGCTAAACAGTTCAAATAAAACTTGAGTCTCATTACAAATAGGTACCCTACACATACAATTATAGTTAGCAGTGACTTGAGTCCACCTTCCATATATTGACAAAAATATATTCTCATATCCTATTGTAAATAGAAGACAACTTCCGTAATTGTTCTAAATGCTTTTTTAAAAATATTTTTAACAGTTAGTATACGAGGTCATTCATATTGTTAATGGTTACGAAAACACACTTGACCTCTTAGCCACAAATAACCCAAAGCACCACAACGGATACAGGGATTAGTGGAGACGCAGTCGTAGCGAGGCTCAATTCCGTAACAAATAAATTCACCGAAACTAAACGCGAAGTATATCTATTTGTAAAATCAGCTAAAAATTCGGATGACGTCTTTCTAAGAGATAGTCTCCAATCCTTTCAAAACTATGTAAGTGAAGACCATATGTGGCTTAAGTTCAAAGAAATATTATCAACAGCACTCGAGATATACCAAATAAATTAATAGGAGACGGAACTGATTCCGTATGGTACACAAAACACGACAAAAATCTGATGCAGGAGCACCGCAAAAGGTACGTATAATTTAGACGAACGCAAAATCTCCAATATTGGTGAAGTTTTACTGAGGCACGAAATTTGGTGTGGATTTCAATTCGAGATACATTTAATAGTTTCCATAACGAAACTCGCATTAGAAATGTGGCGAAAAATCCCAAGAGATACTGCTCCTATGCTAAGTAAACCAGCGGAATGGCTCAGTACGAACCTATACGGCATGACAGCGACGGTAATGTTACTGATGACAGTGCCACTGAAGTGGTTAGTAAATGCATTTTCCGAAGTTCCTTCACCAATGAAGACGAAGTGAATATTCCAGAATTCGAAATAAGAATATCTGCAAACATAATTTAAAAGTAGATATCCCTGATGTTGCAAATCAACTGAAATAACACTGTCAGTGTCAGACGAAATGATCAAATATCTTTTCAAAAAGTCTCTAATGTATAAGAAAAATAGGTCTAATACATTTGTTTCTGACGTTCTTTAGTCAAAATTTATTTTCAGTAGTAATCTCTTTGCTTTTACTGACGTGTTTAAAGATAATCAACTAATTCAGTAAGAAATTTTAATTTTTAAAGGACTATATCTAAATGAACTGAAGTAGATTGACATCTACTGTAAATGTTTGCAGCCAAAATTAAATAAAAATATTTGAGGTGCCAAAATTGTCAATCGTAGGATCACATCAGTTTTTGGATGCCAATTATAAGTGCAATTCAAAGGTTCAGTTCCCATTTTCTTTTATAAAAACGTAAACTATCAGTTTAACAAACCATGATATTTAAGGTGATAGTTGCTATTCTGAAACTCCAGAAAATTATTTTAGAACTCACAATTATATAATAGTATGGCCATAATATTGTAAGGGAGATAAAAGTTATCTTAACGTAACAACAATAGGGATACTTTGGTGAGGCTTAAAACACTTTTTAATTTTTACATTAAAAGCTGATTCGCATCACAGTTTGCATAGGCTTAGGACCGTTAAAATGATAAATGACCATCTGCCATTCTGGCGTGTGTAAAATTTGCGTAAACAAGCTGAACTGATATACACTCTATTTACAATTTCAACTTAATATTAGCTCCGAAAATGCTGCTTCAATGTTTTAATAATTTTATCTCAGTAATCTGAGGACTCAGTGGTCTTCACAGTTCTGAATACTTATTTTTAACGTATTTTAGTCCAGTTTCTGAAAATGAGCAATGGTTTTCAAGCAAGGCCTTATGTTGGCAGTCTCTTCATAATCCCTTACGATTCTGTCCATCCTGTCGTCCAGCTTCAAGTACTTCTTCTTCCTCTTCTTACCTTCAAGATTCTTTTCCAATTGCATGTACATGCAGTTTGTGAGCTCCGCTTCCTTTTTAAAGCACTCCACCAAACAGTTGATTCTAGGGTGACGTTTTCCAATAATACTACACTCCTGGAAATGGAAAAAAAAACACATTCACACCGGTGTGTCAGACCCACCATACTTGCTCCGGACACTGCGGGAGGGCTGTACAAGCAATGATCACACGCACGGCACAGCGGACACACCAGGAACCGCAGTGTTGGCCATCGAATGGTGCTAGCTCCGCAGTATTTGTGCACCGCCGCCGTCAGTGTCAGCCAGTTTGCCGTGGCATACGGAGCTCCATCGCAGTCTTTAACACTGGTAGCATGACACGACAGCGTGGACGTGAACCGTATGTGCAGTTGACGGACTTTGAGCGAGGGCGTATAGTGGGCATCCGGGAGGCCGGGTGGACGTACCGCCGAATTGCTCAATACGTGGGGCGTGAGACCTCCACAGTACATCGTTGTTGTCGCCAGTGGTCGGCGGAAGGTGCACGTGCCCGTCGACCTGGGACCGGACCGCAGCGACGTACGGATGTACGCCAAGACCTTAGGATCCTACGCAGTCCCGTAGGGGACCGCACCGCCACTTCCCAGCAAATTAGGGACACTGTTGCTCCTGGGGTATCGGCGAGGACCATTCGCAACCGTCTCCATGAAGCTGGGCTACGGTCCCGCACACCGTTAGGCCGGCTTCCGCTCACGCCCCAACATCGTGCAGCCCGCCTCCAGTGGTGTCGCGACAGGCATGAATGGAGGGACGAATGGTGACGTATCGTCTTCAGCGATGAGAGTCGCCATCTGACGCCTCAACACCATCTCCATCGAGCTCAGTGGAGTAACCTAAAAGAATCCCGAACTTAAAATTTTCCAGTGATTTGCCTCTTTGAAATTGAAAATCTGTTTAATTACTTGCTTCCTTTTTTGCCATAGAATTCTGTACTATTTGCCAAATATTTCACCCCTATTGCAATGCTCAGTTCATCTTGTACACATTTTGGCGGTTTTGGATCGTGTCAACGGATGCTTATCGTTGTACTTCAATTCTCATAGGTCTTCTGCCGCTAGTTTTACTAATCTGAGTCCGTCATTCTTTCGGTAGCTATTTTCCTGCTCCGAAGGTGGACGAGGCGCATCTTAGTTTTCCGAAATTTTGTTGCTGTTTTGATGTCAGTTCTTAACGGAGCTAACATATTTGCTATGTTTCCCGCTTTAATACACACTTCGTGAATAATGATTAGGCCGGTCTTTGTAACCGAGCTGTTCTAGGCGCTTCAGTCTGGAACCACGCGATCCCTAAGGTCGCAGGTTTGAATCCTGCCTCGGGCATGTAGGTGTGAGATGTCCTTAGGTTAGTTAGGTTTAAGTACTTCTACGTTCTAGGGCACTGATGAGCTCGGATATGAAGTGCCATAGTGGTCAGAGCCATTTGAACCCTTTTTTAAATAATGATTATGCTATTGACCATGATTTTGTGGCCTACTGTTACAACGACTAACGTGGTTATTATTGTAATCATCTTGGACCGTTTACCCTGGCCGACTATAAGAAGTACGTTGCGTGATGTGGTCCAAAACTTCGCCCTTATTTTGCCCTATTATTACTATTGAACTGAAATTCGGAGAATGATTTTGGTGTGAATTGTGATCTTGTTTCTCAACGAAATCGAGTAGCACATCGAAAGAGTTTGAGCTGATATTAGTATCTGCGTCTGTGACAAATATGCTGTGTCCTGTCATGCACTCGTTTTTCTCAATGACGTTTTACTCAAAACCACAAATCAATTCATAGAGATTTTTACTACCTTTTAATTTTCATACAAATTTATTCCATATGCTCATTAATGGTCTTCATGTCTGTTTCAATAGACACAATTTATTTTCTATTTTGTCCTTGCTCTCTGTTTTCAATTTATCCACATCAGTTTTATAGAAGTTTTGAGATACAGCAATTCATTATTAATATTTCTCCACTCAGTATTTATGTTACTTACCTTAGTACTCATATCTAATTTTAGGTTCCTGAGACTAACAACTAAATTGTTTACATGCTTTGATATTTCTTGTAAGAGTAATATCGTTTGATCCACATATCCCCGTTGCCGGCTAGTTAGCATTCTTTTACGACCACAGTTCTTGCGACGCATTACATGACAACGAATGCTACGTCTTTCCTGGTAGATAAGGTTGAAAGCCCCCGTTGATAGGTCAACAAATGGGACAACTTTATAAATGGTGATGTCGTGGGCAAGTCCAAACCTGATAATCTCTTTTTGGCACTCTCTCATGCTTCCGTCTCAAATGATAGAGGGCACAATTATCAACAGAAATGGGAAAACCAAAAGTAAACAAAGAATCTGGAAGATATATATGGAAGAGAGTGATAAGAGGGATAGGAATGAGCGAAACACCAAAAACACTGCAAGTTACGAGCAGATAAGGAAGATGCACAGGAAAACGGGAAAGTGGAAATCGTTCAGTCAGTATCTGTCGTAAAACTGGTCAACCAAAGAAGAAGAAGAAAATTATATTATCTCTTCTGATTTTCCTTAACTAGATGCATGAACTCGAATTGAATTTCTTACACATTCACGGAAACCGGTGGGCTTAATTTTGATGTGTGTAAAGACGTGACTGTTGTTCCTTAAAGACGTGGCAGTCTTTCAGACGGTCGTCACCCAAAATAGGACGGGATCAAACCCTAACATGTGGTGAAGTGGGAAAGAACCTGCACCGCACTTTTCACACTGATGTATACAGTGTTATGCAGATGAAGATATCCCGATTCGCACCTTTTACATTTTTAAAACTATTTCTGTTACACATTTCACGTTTTTATGTATTAATTCTTCTGTGTATTTACCGAAATAGTCAAGGAATGTGGTGCCATGTACTCAAATATTTTTCAAAATCGTAAATGAGTTTTAGTTTATGTCATTCGCCTCACTCATAGAACATATCGTTGCTGTCCCGCTGGGCTATGTATTTTTCGGCACATAATGCGACCTACTTAAATGGGCTACAGGGCATTAATTATGACAGGCCGAAATAGATTACGCGTTACCAGGGCGGCTGTCATCAGTAGGGAGTAATTGACCCGAAGCAGCGGTAAACAACGCAGGTGCAGCCAGTGCACTGTTTACTGTTCGGCAGCTGTCGCTGCGAGAGTTGTTCACCGTTTATCTTCCACTACTCGGGTACGCCTGTTTTCCAGTAAGAGCCAAAAGGACTGCAGAGTGCGAGTTTGTTGTTCTAGTGTACGAATGCCTACCGCATTAGTTGTAGCACAAATTACATTTTCTCTTGCATCACTTATCATAATAGTTTTAGATATCCTGGAAACCATAGTACAAACCTGACTGTGGTAACACTGGTGATACAGATGATTATTTGAACAGTGCCTAAAAAAACTGACATTTTCAGCGAACTTGAAGCTGTAATAAATTAATGAAATTTATTCGCAATAGCAAAGTCCATGCCATTTTAGCTGTATTAGGTATGAAGATATTACCTGTCGATGACACACGAAAATTTGTGCCAGACAGTACACAATGTCCTATTTCCCTTAACCACTTAGACTGTCAGAGTATTCTTCAACAACCAACCCTAACTACAGTATTTCATATTGTCTGCAACTCCATGGCTCGCAACTTCATTGGTATTCCTATCACGTTAGTACTATGAGCGTCATTTTGACCATTGCAGCTTGTACGGTACTAATTATTTTTAACACTGTCAGATATAGCCAACAATCTTGCAGCTATGCAGCATTTAAGAAATTCATTACCAGCTGTGGAATTTTTCTCATGTTACATGTATTTGGTATGATAATATTACCTATTGACGAGACACGAATATTTGTGCCACACTAGAACTCAAACCCGGATTTCACACAACTTGAGAGCAGTCAGACTTCAACTACCCAAGAACACTTCCCAGACGCACCAAAGCTTCCATATGTCATATTGTCAGTCCTGGAAGCATCTTCGGATAGCTGAAGTCCTTATGGCATGGCAATCCTCCAGCCACATCCCAATCCTCTACCCTATGACAGGCAGGATATCCATGTTCGAGTACTGGACATGCACCAGTTTCCATGTGTCATCAATAGGAAACATTTTGGCATTGAATGAATAGTTACGTTGAATATACGTAGTATTTCCACTGAGTATGTTTGTTTCCATAAAATACTGTGATGGGAATCCAAATAAAATTGCGAACGATGCGGCCGTTGGCAGTATGACACACACAATATTGGGTCAGACATGGGGGGACATCTGCTGGTTCTAGAATTAGCACGCCAGCCCAGCCCCATTGGGTGGGGGGGGGGGCGGAATACAACTTTTAAATTTCAAATGGAAACCCCCACTTATTATTGCAGAATCAGATTCTACATAAAGCAATACGTACATTTTGTCTTGAACATTTGTTTTGATTCTGGGTAGTTGGCGCTGTAGTTCAAGAAGATCCATGTGTCATTTCTGCGTGGAAAATGGTTACAGGTAAAGAAAATAGACTTATTTACTTTCTAAATTTTGATTCGCTGAAACTAAAACTCTTATTCTCCCCCGTAGGTTGGGGTTTGAAAGATAGGAATTAGTTTTACTAATGTTGACAAAATATTAATTTTTTCGTCATATCCGGATAACTTTTGTATATTTCGTGGACATGAGGCCACACAACTCTTAATTATCAAACAAATCATCTGACTAGCTAACTAACTAACCTAACATCCTACTTACTAACGAAAAAACTCATAAAATAAAAAACTAACTGACTCACTAACATAATTTTTTATTACGTTTGGAGTAATCACTCTTGTTTGTCGAGAAGTCTCACAATGGGGGTGCTTGCTTAGTTTGAGTGTTTTACTTTCGGGAGGAAAAACGTAGTAAAAGACATTCATAAATATATTGACTTAAATCACATTGTTCACACTTTTATTTTATTTCATAATATCGCAGCGATTTACGGACAAAAAGCAAGACTTAAGTGAGAGGTGAGGGGACTCACAGGAAAGAAGCACTCCGAAACTCATTTACTCGCACTCGTTAGTAAGTAGGATGTTTGATTAGTTAGTTAGCTAGTCTGATGATTTCTTTGATAAATAAAAGTTGTGTTGCCTCATGACCACAAAAAGACTTTTCTGTATCTGTGGAAAAACTAGTATTTGGGTCAACGTTTGTAAAACTCTAATTCTTCTATTTCAAACCCTACCCTCTGGGGTGAGAGGGAGAGTTTTAGCTTCAGCGAATCAAAATTTACGAAATAAGTAATTATGTTTTATTCATCTATAACCATTCTCCACGCAAAAACGAGAACATATATATTCTCCAATTACGGCACCTACTACCAAGAATTAAAACAAATGTTTAACACAGAAATCTACTGATTTCTTTATGTAGAATCTGATTCTGCAATAATAAATTGGGTTTCCCTACTGAAATTTTGAAGTTACCTCCTGCCCCACCGCCAGGGGGCTCGGGTGGTGAGCTAATTTTAGCACCAGCAGACGTCCCCCTCGAAATAAATCAAATGTGGATTCTACGCATTTTTTCGAGTGAAGCTTATTTTTCAAGTTATTCTGGTTTGGCAGCTTAAAATTTGCACCCTGTATTTCACTGTTAAGACAACTCTATTCTAATTCTCTTCCCATGGCACCATATTTTGTGGTGGCGTAAGTACTGGGGCAGTATACGTTGTCAAGAATTTTGTTTGCGCAGCTTACATTCCTCCAGCGGCAAACTTAATTGATTTATTACTTCCTTCAACTCCTCATATTGCATTGTTAATGCTACCTGATTTACGACCTCCTAATATCTGATATATGTTACCCCTTGGGATAATCCATCCTTCTGAGAAACAACCCCACTCCTCCTTACCCACCCCTCCTCCTCCCACCACCATCTGTCAAGGTGCTAACCCCTCTCCAATACCCATCGCAGATACAAGCTCACTTTCGGTACCAAATTAACTCACTAATTAATTAAATAGATAAGGTAATGAAGTCATCCCCTGTGGTAAATCCTCCAGCCTTCAACCCCACCGCCATCTGTGAACTCGTAGAAGAAGGACTCAGTCTGTACTGGAGAGGAAGAACTTCATGATAAGAAGTTGAAGGCAGTGGCAATTACATAACAAAGGCTATACTGTCTATGTATGAAATTTTGTTTTCAAAGATAAGATCTTCTTATTTGGTGTGAAAAGATTACATCCAGCAACTACATTTCCTAATTATGTAATTAAACTGCTGGCGATTAGAGATGTTTTGTCGGAAAATTTCCATGTTTGTGCTCACCTGCATAGGAAGGGAATGACTGAGGTAGTGTACAATGCCACTAGCAGAGAAGATCCTACCCATCTTTTCCTCCATGCCTCATCTGTCCCCATACATTCAAATGACTTAGTGCTGGGTAGGCTGGATCTCATGACATGAAATGCAGATCAATAATGAAATCGTATTCATGGAAATTCTTAGTCTTGGAAATCAGGGCTAACAAATCTTAGAATTTGTGGCAGGATGTGATTTCATGATGTCATGGACAGACGTAATACAAAATCTATAAAATTAGGAAAACTGATGGAAAATACATACAAAGTGAGGGAAAGTACATTAAAATGTGGAGAAACAAAGGTGGAGTGAAGGAGTATTTGCATGGTGGAGGAAAATTCTCATACATGTAACAGCTAGAGTAACACATGAAAATGTTGGCACGATACCACTGGGACAGAGAGACATTGGTAAGACAGCTGGAATAGATTGTTAGACATGGACGAGAACCAAATGTAGAGTAATAAATTTACATATGTCAGGTCACAAGCTTAGGTGTGACCCCAAATTCTTCAGCAACCTCTTCATAGTTTTTTATAAAGTATACTTAGCTAAATAGCATAGTATTACCATCAGGGGGACTACAATATACAACTACAGAATCGATTGCATGTTTGACCCTGTGCATAACTTTTTAGGTGTCTTTAAACCCTAACAAACAGTACTTAAAAATGTGCTTCTATGCACTGTACCAATCATCATCGTGCAGTGACGACTGACAGATACCTTACAGCATGAGTGGTGCATAGTTTTTAAAAACATGCTTCTGTTGGTGTTTTGAGGTAATAGGGATACATCCAAGTTAACTGCTGGTTTGGATACTTTCCTTGAAAAGAGAGCCATCTGAATCTAAACTGACTTGGGTCTGCATTAAAGGACGATAGAAAATAGATGGGGTAATCAGTTGAGAGGATTTGTAATGAAGTATGATTGTTGATTGATATTGTACTCTAGAGAGAGGAAGATGTTCTTTAGACCATATATAATGTCAACATTTTTTCCAGTGTTCTCTCAGAGTGCATCTGTGTGGTACAGCTTACATTTGAGTCACATACAACTGCATGTTCTATGTGTGGCCCAGAGCACTCTCTACTTGTAATCTTTAACAGGAAACCTCTCCATACCATAGTCAGCAGAGAACTTACAATGCATATGCGATGAATCATGTCCATCAATGGGAAAATTACTGCAACAACCTCCTCTATATGAAAGAAGATGCATGAGAAGTACTCCATTTATCTGCCACATCTTGGACATACATCAAGTCTTCAGTTTAATTGATTCAGTGATTCTAAGTTAGTGCCAGGAGTTTGACAGCTACTGTATTCCCTCTTTATATATGCTTGATTAATATCGTCTGTGTGTGTATGTGTTTGTATGTGTGTGTATGTCTGTGAATGTGTGTGTGTGTGTGTGTGTGTGTGTGTGTGTGTGTGTGTGTCTGTGAGGAAAGAGTGTGTTCTGCTCACAAAGTTAATGCAGCATGTCATGTAATTTCACCTATGAAGCACTACTGCATTGCGTTTGTGTTTATGTTCTATTATCATTTCTCTTTTCCCAGTACTTTCTTGGTAGGGAATCCAAACAATACAATCGTTCTGTAGATTTGATAGCACAAATGATTTATGTGACATATTTCAAACTCCATCGTCTGGAGCTCCATCATGCCCAACTCAGACGTTCCTCCACCTTCTTCTTCTCCTTCTTCTTCTTAATCGTTCCCTATATCACCAGAATTTTATGAGCCTCATATATACTATGTATCAATAAGGGGTGGTTAGCTCCTGAGCATTCAAGCAACTACAGAGATTGTTTGTAATTTTTGTAACTGGTCAGGTAACACAAGTAAGATTGATATGCAACAGTTTTTGAAAAATGGCAGTTGGTATGAGAATACCAGCCTACATCTCTAGAGCTAGTCAGAACATGTTAATACCATGTGTTATATTCTTTGCAAAAGAAAATATCGATTACGTGGAACTCGGCTCATTCTGTCCTTTCATGAGACACTGAAGTAGCACATCTGGTGCCCTCAAACTCCTGGTCAGTACCAAATGAAATAGAAGTCAGTGTTGCAGTGGGGGTTATTTGAAGACTGTGGGAGAGTTATGAGTGCATAGAAAGGCTATGTAGAGTTTTCGGCAGGGTCCTTAGGCTATAGGTTAAACGAAGAGGTACCTCGTTTCGAAACAGAAGGCTGAGTGCTACAGCTTTGAATCCTAAATTTTATTCCATGAATGTGAGAGTACTACACTCCTGGAAATGGAAAAAAGAACACATTGACACCAGTGTGTCAGACCCACCATACTTGCTCCGGGCACTGCGAGAGGGCTGTACAGGCAATGATCACACGCACGGCACAGCAGACACACCGGGAACAGCGGTGTTGGCCGTCGAATGGCGCTAGCTGCGCAGCATTTGTGCACCGCCGCCGTCAGTGTCAGCCAGTTTGCCGTGGCATACGAAGCTCCATCGCAGTCTTTAACACTGGTAGCATGCCACGACAGCGTGGACGTGAACCGTATGTGCAGTTGACGGACTTTGAGCGAGGGCGTACAGTCGGCGTGCGGGAGGCCAGGTGGACGTACCGCCGAATTGCTCAACACATGGGGTGTGAGGTCTCCAAGTACATCGATGTTGTCGCCAGTGGTTGGCGGAAAGTGCACGTGCTGCCCGTCGACCTGGGACCAGACCGCAGCGACGCACGGATGCACACCGAGATCGTAGGATCCTACGCAGTGCCGTAGGGGACCGCACCGCCACTTCCCAGCAAATTAGGGACACTGTTGCTCCTGGGGTATCGGCGAGGACCATTCGCAACCGTCTCCATGAAGCTGAGCTACGCTCCCGCACACCGTTAGGCCGTCTTCCGCTCACGCCCCAACATCGTGCAGCCCGCCTCCAGTGGTGTCGCGACAAGCGTGAATTGAGGGACGAATGGAGACGTGTCGTCTTCAGCGATGAGAGTCGCTTCTGCCTTGGTGCCAATGATGGTCGTATGCGTGTTTGGCGCCGTGCAGGTGAGCGCCACAATCAGGACTGCATACGACGAAGGCACATAGGGCCAACACCCGGCATCATGGTGTGGGGAGCGATCTCCTACACTGGCCGTACACCTCTGGTGATCGTCGAGGGGACACTGAATAGTGCACGGTACATCCAAACCGTCATCGAACCCATCGTTCTACCATTCCTAGACCGGCAAGGGAACTTGCTGTTCCAACAGGACAATGCACGTCCGCATGTATCCCGTGCCACCCAACGTGCTCTAGAAGGTGTAAGTCAACTACCCTGGCCAGCAAGATCTCCGGATCTGTCCCCCATTGAGCATGTTTGGGAGTGGATGAAGCGTGATCTCACGCGGTCTGCACGTCCAGCACGAACGCTGGTCCAACTGAGGCGCCAGGTGGAAATGGCATGGCAAGCCATTCCACAGGACTACATCCAGCATCTCTACGATCGTCTCCATAGGAGAATAGCAGCCTGCATTGCTGCGAAAAGTGGATATACACTGTGCTAGTGCCGACATTGTGCACGCTCTGTTGCCTGTGTCTATGTGCCTGTGGTTCTGTCAGTGTGAACAAGTGATGTATCTGACCCCAGGAATGTGTCAATAAAGTTTCCCCTTCCTGGGACAATGAATTCACGGTGTTCTTATTTCAATTTCCAGGAGTGTATTTGACTCCATCCACACAGTGGGGTGGAGATGGGGAGAACGTAATGCGATATCATAATAAAATCATACCGAATTTATAAAAGGTTTCAGATGAGGAACACAGTTTTTGCAACTCCTCTGATGGCCAGACTAAGAAACAGTATTTCTATCATGTGATGGACGCTTTGTATCATGGTTCGTTATGTTTCCACATGTATATGACCATCTCAAAGTAATATATGGGATGTTTTAGCAATGATATGGAAATTGAGAACCGTGCATCAGTGTCGTTGACTGATAGTGTCGCTACAGTGACTTGATGAGACGTTTTGTTGACATGGCAACTCTTCGACAGTAGTGGTTTGAACCTTTAGAAATAAGTAAAATGCGTTGAAACTACAAAGAACAAGGTAAAATTAAAAAACTTCAAGGAAAATAAGTGGAAATGATCAAAATACCATAAAAATGTGGAGCAACGAGGCTACTTACTGGCTAGCCTGAGTGCAAGAACATCATTCTATTTCTCTAGTTGTGGGAGTGAAGATGAGATTAAATGTAGAGATCAGCACCGTCAGGCATTTGTTCGGAAACAGTCCACAGTGCTGTAAATTCTTCCAGTTTCGATATATTGTGATATCCTCCATATTTTTGTCTATAAAGAACACCAACTCTGTCCTTTATTTCAACCATCACTGGTGTTGAGAAGGCAGCACAGTTTATATTATGTGATGTCCAGCTTTTGATGTGATACAGTGGACTGAAACTTGTTAGAGTCAGTGTAGCAACTGACACTGACCCTGAAGCCATGGTGGAAAATCATAATGGATGGCTTATTATGTTTTAATTAATTAATTTATTTATTTAAGAAATTTTGTGTAAGAAAATTCTCTGCTTCTTATTTATTTTTAATATTTTTAATTATGATTTCCAGTGGTTTTATTTAGGTTTTAGCTCCAGTCTTTTAAAAGCTAAATAATATAAGTCGTTGGTTTTAAATACCACAGGAGAGCTAGATATATGTCGATCTCACTGGTACTCCTCATTGGAACTACTCCAACTGAAATATCAAAAATGGTTATTTCGTTATGACGATCTTTCGGAACAAAATTTATTTTAACGAAAAGTTTATTGCTTCTGAAATATCGTCTCAAAGAATATTGACTTTGAAAAGATGCAACTTCGCACTATCATTCCACGCTGCATCACCTATCGATCTACGTAACGTGATATCTGAAGAACGTTGGTCAAATCTTTAATAAATTGATAAACACACACCTTCAATGCATACTATTTTCTTGAAATTGTTTATTGTTCCATCGACTAACTAAACGTCCACAATCGAGTCTAATAGCGATGCACAACAATAGCAAATTCCATCCAACATAAAACACGTCCAATCTCTGTAATCGCTTTGCACAGTGTCCTCCAATATATATCTTTGGTTACTTTCTCCAGAGAGATCCATCTGTAGTATGGAATGTCCAATTCTTGTAGGCAGTTAATACTACGATCGGCTTTAATAAATCGCCACACCATATTTAGAGTTCTCCACCATTTACAATCCATTACAATGGTGTTCTACAAAGCTGAAGTTATAGACTGCTTCTAAGTGTTATAGCCAATAATTAAACTGCTTATGAAATAAAAACACAGGAACCTTCTCTGGTGATTGATAGTCTGTGCAATATGGTCCTGCCATGCTACAGGCTACAAAACTCTACACCAGTCTCTACAAGTGACTTTAATTATTGGCCACCTGCTTCAATATGCCAATACCCATATGTCTAATACTACAGCCACATATGCTCAGTGTCAACATGCACACATTATTTGTTTTCGTTATATTGACAGAGAGACATTCAGCAACATTTGTCATGTTCTCTATCGGGTGCTGTTAATGAGGCAGGTTTTTATAGTTCGTAGTGTGTTGGATGTTACAATAATAATGAGGACAGAGAGAGAGAGAGAGAGAGAGAGAGAGAGAGAGAGAGAGAGAAGAGAGAGAGTGAGAGACATTGAGCTGCCAGTGAAGTCTTTGACACCATTACCCTGTCATATTTCTAATGTAGTAGTCATAGAACTACGACGAAGGCGACCAGCAGCTTTATAGGGTACTATTTATAAACAGCTATTTGATATCGATGAACTGTAGGTGTTATAACTTTTTTGTGCACTACATTGCGAATTTTCTTCTGTGCGTTAGTGTGCATTTTTCTTGTGCATTCCTTTGCTACATATTCCACACTACAAGATTTCTGAGAGTACGATAGGTAGGTGATTGATAATAAGGAGAGACGAGCCCTATACCATTTCTTCTAAGTATGCACATATCAAAACCTCCCACATACTTCCCATGAAATGGCCGGCCGCGGTGGTCTCGCGGTTCTAGGCGCGCAGTCCGGAACCGTGCGACTGCTACGGTCGCAGGTTCGAATCCTGCCTCGGGCATGGATGTGTGTGATGTCCTTAGGTTAGTTAGGTTTAAGTAGTTCTAAGTTCTAGGGGACTAATGACCACAGCAGTTGAGTCCCATAGTGCTCAGAGCCATTTTTTGAACCATGAAATGACTGCAATGAGAAAATTTGGAGCTAATATGATGAATTTTACTGAGATACTTTCAGTAGTAGAAGTTATATCTTTTCTCAATAAATAAGAGACAACAATATTCATTGAGGTGTGTGTGGCTGTAAATGGATGAAGTGATGTGTTAGTAGGCAGACTAAATTTACATTTACGTCTAGATGTCTACTTTGCAAGCCATCACACTGTGTGATGTGGAGGATACCCTGTACCACTACTAGTCACTCCCTTCTCTGTTCCACTCATAAACACACCGAGGAAAACTGACTGCCTATATGCCTCTCTATAAATGTTAATTCCTCATGTCTTATTTTCTAGGTGCTTTTGTGAAATTTATGTTAGCTGCAGCAGAACCCTACTGCCATCAGCTTCAAATGGGATTCGAGATTGAGATACCTGGTGAGTGTAATTGAGGCGCACAGTTAAAAAGTCCACTTTATTTGTTTTTGGAAATTTTTCATGAAACGATAGGAAACATTTCTTGCTCGTTTTGAGTAAAATAAGTATATTGATTTAAGTTTATTATATTGTAGTACTTGCGAGGGGCGTTTGAAAAGTCCGTGCAAAGTCCGAGAGATGGTAGAACTGGCGCGTATATAGGCAATGTTTAGTTGTTAGTATCTTTGGAAAGAATGCACACCAAGTGTCAGCGATATTGATCTATGGCTTTGGCATTCTTTTGAATCAAGCAAGTCGAGTGACGAATGACGAATAAGAATTTCTTGTGGTGATTAAATATTACTTTATGAAAGGTAAAACGCCTTAGTAGACTAAAGAGAAGCTTGATAAACATTACGGTGACTCTGCACCTTCGATTGGAACTGTTTATAAGTGGTTTCAAAATTTTCGAAATGGCCATATGGGCACAAGTGATGCTGAACGTTCCGGACACCCTGTGGTGGTTATGACTCCAGAAATCATTGATACAATCCATGATATGGTGACGGATGACAGAAGAGTTAAGGTACGTGAGATTGCTAGTGCTGTGGGCATCTCGATTGACCGGGGTAACTGCACGAAAAAAGGCGAAGACCATTCCTTTGGCTGGAAAGGTTACTGTGACTGTCTTTTGGGATTCAGAAGGGATAATCCTCATCTACTGTCAGGAAAAGGGTAAATTATTACAGGTGCATATTATTCATCGTTATCAGACCCTTTGAAAACGGAGCCACAAGAAAAACGCCGTCGATTGGAACCCAAAAAAGCCATTTTCCATCACAACAATGCACCAGTACACACCTAAGCAGTTGTAGTCGTAAAATTAATGAAAATAGGATTTCAATTCGTTTCACATCCCACCAGTTTTCCAGACTTAGCCCTCACGGACTACTATTTGTTCCACAATTTCAATGAAATGGCAGGCAGGACAAAGATTTTATTGGAACTAGAAGGTGATTGCAGAAACTAATAGCTATTTGCAGACTTGAGCAGTTAGTGTTATTCGAAAGGGATCAACAAATTAGAACACTTCTAAAAGGAGACTATGTCGAAAAACAAAAAAGGTTTACCCTAAGCACATAAGTAGCTTTTAATTTTCCACGAACTTTTCAAACGCCCCTCGTACATACATCTGAGACTGCATTTAATTAGTGATATGTAAGGAAGTTATTTACCAATTAAGATTGTATAAGGCTTGCTTTAGAACTCAAAATTGGACAAGGAAGGTATGGAACTGTCATCATAGGTAAGAGCGGGTTTTTCAAACGTAGTGAAACGTCCCCTTAGAAGAATTTATACACGACTGTGCTTAAACTGACACACAATACTTTTAGCGCAACGCAATCTGACTTTCAATAATCCCTACAAAAGAATGGCCCTGACTAACATTAACCTATACCTTTCACAAATCACTTACCTCACCAAAAATCTTCGTTACTCGAACTACTGCAATACAGCGAGCACCACTACTGCCAGCTAAATAAAAGATTCAAACTACGGAAGGCACTAACTACTGATAGGTATAGTTAGCAAATGAAAGATTTTAATAGAGAACAAACAATGTATTTACCTTAGTAGTCATAATATATATATATATATATATATATATATATATATATATATATATATATATATATCACTTCATGACACCAATTCTTACAAATTTCAAAACTCCGCCATCTCTCTCCCCACGTCCACCACTGCTGGCGGCTCACCTCCAACTGCCAACGCTACGCGCTGTTAGCATCCAGCTGCCGCTGCCCAACACTACAATGGCAGACAACAATGAAAACTAGCCACAGACTGCACACAGCACAGCCAGTGATTTTTCATACAGAGCGCTACGTGGCGTTACCAATAAGAAAATGTAAACAGCCTACTTACATAGCCCCCATGCTCCCCATAAAAAATGTTACAAATTGTTTTGGCTTGTGGCCAATACAGATTTGAAAACTTTTTTCATAATTACAATAACAAAGAAATGAAATGCACACACTTATCGATACAATGTTGGTCAAAAGCTAAAATTCTCTCACAGTGCATAAAGAAAGTCCTGATAGTTCATTATAGTAAAATTGCAGTGTTTTGTTCAAAGTCTGAGGAATAAAAGAAATTGCACTTGGAGGTAGTGGATTTCCATGCAGTCTTGAAGAAGTAGTGTTGTCCTTCCAACGGAAAGACAGTGCTGACTCTTGACATGCAGACAGGTAATGGGCCACAACAGAGTCAGTCGACGTTGAAGACTATCGGTAGGTAGGTCATCACAGAGCAGACCCACTGTAGTCCTGGTAGAGATTACGGTATTGGTGGGCCACCAGGGTTGCAGACCCATTGCAGTCCTTGTAGAAATAATGGTATTGGTGGGTCATTAAAGATGCAGACCCACTGTAGTCCTTGTAGAGATGGCCAGCAGCCATCTGTTTGACTGTGCAGGCGCGCAATCACCATTGAAGGGTCTTGCAGATAATATTGCAAGTCTATAACCACCACTTGTGCACTCACAAAAATTGTTTTTGAAGTGTCCTTACAACCAGCAATGCTGTTATCCAGTCCCTAACTGAATTATTAACACACATGCAAACACTATCAGTCCCTACTTCTCACATATTGTCTATATACTATGACCAACAGAAACGTGTGCAGTGAAATGTAATTTACAAGTTACTTAATTTGATGAACTGGTGTCAATTACAGTTTTATAACATAAGAATACAATAACAAAGGTACAAAATACATCTTTAAATATCATAACAATACAGAGAACATTTGCAGTAGTACAGGCTTTACAAAAGAATCGAAATAACAAATACATCAATGTTACAAAAATTATGACATAAGTACATACAAAGAAGATAAAAATAACTTTTGAAATATCAACTTCACACATGACCATTAAAACAGAACAGATAAATAATTCGTAAACATATTTACAAAGAAAGCGACAAATTATTAATGCAAATTATATTTGAGGATAACAGTTTTCCTCATCATAGTGAATGTAGCTGAATATTAGAAAATTCTACAACATAAGACAGGAAGAACATAAATACACAAGGGTACACAAACACTTAGTGGGATAACACAAAGAAAGGACAGGGTTTGTTTTACTGCAGTATTTTGCAAACAAAACTTTGTTTACTTCTCAGAGATTTCCCTTCATTCTTCATTATCTCCAAAAAGTCATATCTAAGCCTGCTTTCTGTATTTTTCTCATATAACCTCTCAGTGCATTTCTTCAAATCCATCGCAATTCATTCTCTTATATAGGCTACCCCCTCTTAAGCTAACTTAAATCTACTGAGCTCAGATGCTTAGCTAAGGGACGAGGCAATGCAGCAGCACAAAACAATTTACACAAACAGCAATGATAAAAAAATGGAAATTGGCAAAAAAAGGCAGCAATATAACAACTAATATAAGGCAATGCGCAGCAAACAAGAAAAATAAATCAGTAATAAAATTGGCTTAACCTAGTAATACAAAGTGACATTCAGTAGCACTATGAATGGCAAACAGCCGCAGCAAATGCTATAACTTATACCTAAACATGACAAAGCTCAATCAGAAAAAATGTAACACTAAAGACAACAATGCAGATAAGGACAATGTCTATTCACATCTTAATGTCTATGCAATTAAAGAGGTGCACCACAAAAATTTATTGTAAAAAAATATTACCATGTACTTGAAAAGACAATTCTGTATGCAATTTCTGTGAAGGGAAATGTCTTTTTGTGCTACTTCGTTTTTTTAAGTACATCATAAAGTTATTATTTACTAGATCTGTAGGCATAAAATATTTATATTAGTACATCCATAAAATTTATTTTAACCAATGCTTCAGTGCAGTGAGAAACTAGATATTAAACAAAATGAGTAAATAAATGCATAAAGCAAGCCACATGGCATTTCTCTCAACTAGCAGGACAATAGCCATGAAATGTTTCTCGTCGTTTAATTAGGCATTTTAGTAAATATCATAAATTAAGAGCTCCACAGTGTAATCATATGTTTTCAAGTTTGGGCGTGTAGTATTTGTGATGCTTTCTACAAAGGAATCTCAATAGCGAGGATAATGGCCTCTTTTTTTTCCACCTGTGCCTCTGACAGGCACACACTAATGGCTTTCTTTTGTCAGGTGGTTGTCGCGCAGCTGGGTGCCCACGACGCATTACATGCAGGTGGTCACTTAACTGTCTTATCGAAATATTTACGACACCAGCTTCCGCTACAGTGGCAGTCTCATATAAAAAAAATTCACAGGTCAAGAATTTGCGTTAGAAATCTGTAGAAATAAAATCATTTAAACATAATTGTGTCCAAAAAATTTTCGCCAGCATAGTGGTACATTTACACATATACACTCATTTCTTACCTTATTACACATATATATATTCGTCGACACTTCTTCAATATTTCATCATAACAGATACGTAGCATAACCAAATAACTCATATAGCATCAGCTTAAACATACCTCAGCAGCATAATTGACATCGTCCTCATAATAATAACATCATAACACCACAGTCAAATTCTCAAAATCTCCATAGATTCCTCCAATAATTTCAAAACCTAAAAAAAATTCTCTGCTCATGTCAAAAGTGTCGTCTGCCTCAAACGTACTTTAAAAATCATGATCCCATACCAAACACATCATTCAAAGCTCTCATAGTATCACAATAGTTCTTAAAAAATATGAACATTTCACAAAGTGCAGACAAAATACAATTTCATTAGTTTGAAGTTATTCAACGGTGTAATTACGTAAACATGTGTTACTGATGTAGTATAATAAATGTTTGTCTCTCTCAGTTAAATGATCAGATAACTGTGTAATTTATGTGTTAGAGAAATATGGTACCGATGTGTAAAGTTGTATAAACAAATACCATCAGTAGCTCAAGTTTAATAATAATATTTTCGGCAATAGCTGGTATTATTATCGACGTTCTTTTAATATTTATGTAATTTGAAAACACAAAATATTCCATTCACAGTATACAAAAATATGAAATGCCAATAATCAAACTCAATATCAATCATAACGTATCAAAATTTTCCAAAAATGGCAAGACATTTTTGCAGAATACACATTACTTTTGTGCAGAGTATTAAAAGTGTAATAACGTGTACACAGAAAATATCTAAGTACTGATTTAACAGTGCATCATTCATATTCTGAAGTAATTGTCAACTTCATCCATACATTTATTTTCCCTTTCGTCTACCTGTTCAGCGAAATCTTCAGTCTTTGCAAATTCCTTTTTCATCAGGCTAGAATGCAAAATGAGGTCCTCATTACTTTGCCATGCCCCACCAAACCGTTTCTAGAGAAGTTTATCGATATATTTTAACTTTTTTAGGTTTAATGGCACACCTTTCGCTACAGTACCTAAGTAAGACTGTCAATTTTCCGATGTTCCCTCAAGAGAGAACGGAAAACCCCAATGTTACATCTTATAATTGGGTTCACCTCTAATAAAAACGGCAGACATACCTTCCTTGAAGACAATTCTTTTATACATGTGTAACCTCCTCACAAAATACCAAGTGTAACTTTCCAACAAAATAAAATAATATGAACAATATTCTCATTTAGCGTAACTACCCAACAGTGAAAATATAATACAATGTGACAATCCTATAACCTTTCAATAATTGACAGTTAATTTAACCTGGTAAATTTTGGACGTCAGCAATGCTGCGTCATGGCCCTGATACATCATTCTGAATGAGCTGAAATATCTTACCATAATTAGATCGCCGGATAACGCGTATATATCTGCTCCTATAAGAAATTTTCCTGGCGCAGCTAAGTGCAATGCTGGCCGATAGATTCGTCTTACATAAAAGGAAAGAACTGATTTTTCTTTTCAATAATCGGGATGGACAAGGATTGGAGAAATTAGTGAATTCTTTAAATTAAGATTAATGTCAAAAGTTATGAGAAAGATTATTATTAACAGATTTTTGAGAAACATTTACATGGGACTTGATGTAACAATACTACATATGCCTTGAGGCTGCTTTTACCTTATCCTATAACGCTCAGGCTCCGCCATCGCTGCACACGATCGGCCCAGGCAACACGATACACCAGACACGACTGCTCGCTAGCAACAACATACTGCTACAGCAGTCAATACTGCTCTTTGGTCTCAGATTCTCTTCTAGCTTACACATCGCAGGCAATGCGTGAGGAATAGATCGAAATTACATCAGCTCGAGTGCGCTAGCAACAAATTCTTTATTTATGGACCTCTTACATATACCTCCACTGGGGGGCAAGAATTTGCCAGCGATTGTGAGTCAATTGGACTTGCCATGAGCAACAAATTTTTCTATAATCTATTTAGTTCACTAAGGCTACAATCACAGAGTATATACATCATTGATAAGTGCAGAACATATTAAGAAACTAAATAAAGTGCACACACTCTGAGTACAAAACATATTCAGAAATGACAAAGTATGTACGCAATGAGTACAAAATATATTAACAAATAGCATTTTTACATGAAGTGATCACATTAACAAATGAAATAAAGTGCACATGCATTATAAAAGTTTTTAACATTTTGTAAGTGCTGAATTCATTAAGAAAAGAAATAAAGTGCACACACACTATAAAATTTTTAGCATTTTGTAACCACTGAATTCATTAAGAAAAGAAATAAAGTGCACACACACTATAAAAGTTTTTAGCATTTTATATGAACTAGGAAAGGAATGGGAAGGATTGCATCATGGTTGTAGCACAGTAGGTTGCATGTAGCTGCACTGAAAGTCCATATCTTTCTACAGAAGCACAACACCAAGTGAGACAATCTGAAGTTCTCTTCTCTGAAGTATTTATCAGTGTAACCAAGACACTGAAATGTTGTATTAATATTCAATGTTATCATTTTGGTAGTACATTAGGTACACCAAACAGTGGCACCATAAAAACATCTCCATCGTTCAAGGTGGTGGACAGCTTGATATGTCAACACCATATTCTTGTAGAATCCATACTCTTACAGCAACGTAAAATTAGTACAAAAACCAATATAGTGCTCCATGATCATGAGGATGGACAGGATAAACGGATATTGCAGTAATTAGGTCAGAAGGTGAAGGACATATTAAGTCTTATGCTAGTCATCATAGAATTACACTAGTGTATAAACCGATATGAACAATTATTGGCACTCATCTGCTAGTTACTAAAGATGTAGTAAGTATTGAGTATTACAAAACACTATTCATAACTCATCTGATTGAATCAGTGGCATTCATTGGCCAGTTACAAAGTATTCATTTAGTGTTACAAAACATTATTCAGTGTTATTCACAAGTCATCATTTAAAACAGGAGTTATTGAGTTATTGACATTCATTGACTAGTTACAAAGTATTCATATAGTGTTACAAAACATTATTCAGTGTTATTCACAAGTCATCTTTTAAAACAGGAGTTACTGAGTGTATCCTCAAGTTACTGGTGTTTATATATGATATCATATAAGTCACATAAGACATATTTAAAATGTAAGACATTGGAAATATTACTCAATGTTGGTATTCCAATAATACATAGATATAATGGAATCAATACACAGAAATTTTTCATTATCTTTATGACTAAAAATATGTCTTAAACTGGTAGCATTATATAGTTGTATACTGGTAATAGTTGGGACTCGTAATAATTTTTTTTAGCAATGCATTGTATTAGGACCGATAATTAATTGCTAGGGCATGAAAATATTTGCTTTTGACTTATTGCTGGAAATAAGGATTATTAACGTCATTCGTCAGAGTCAGCTGTAGCAAGGTTATGAAACAAGTACAGTATATGTGATCACATTCATAAATGATAGACACAACTGGGTTAAAAAAATACAAGTACTAGAACAGGTTTAATAACTACTTATAGCATATTATGCAACGAAAAGCTTCTCCTGGAAAAAATACAAAATAGATTATTGAGCTGAAAGAAGAAATGCATATTATGCTGAAAAATAGTGAACTTAGAATTAACAGGTTATGAAACGTGTACTTAATATGTATGTACTCTAGCTGTCTTTTCCAAAACATACAGTCAATATACTATGCAACACAAGACATACTGTCAAAAGGAACTGCAACAAATACTTAAAAAACTACATAGCATCTACTAACTAATACAAAATATATAAACCTCATCATTATCATCATCTGCAAAGAAAAATTCATTATTCATATTACCATAACTTCATCACTATAATCTCCTGCAAAGAAAAACTCCATTATTCGTATTAGCATATTCTTCATATAACTATTCATCATCATTTATTATCATCCACAAAAAAATAGACACTTCATTATGCATATTCATATTACCATTTACTTCATACAACTATTCATTATCATTCATTACTTCACATAGTGTAGATTTTCTTACTTCTAGTATATTTCATCACTAAAATTAACATCTGTAGTTCTGTCTGACAGTCTGCATCAATCGCCTTGTATTCTGAAAGAAAATTAATTAGTCATGGCTGCTATCATACGATGTGTACAGTATATTCTGGTTAATGCTTGTTAATTCTGATCCATTTACTCTTCATGACAATATATTGCATTTTCTTTCCTTCATTCTCATGGTAAAATTTCCATTTCATAGTACACCACTGTGGTTGTTTAATTCATTTCTTTTACACGGTATTGCTTTCTGAAAAACGATGAATATGGATTAGTATCTTTCATTTAATTCATATACCCATTAAATAAAAACTTGTTTCTAGTAATATAATCAAGCATACTGCATAGTATGACAGAAAACATATTAGGTCAAAAACATAGACAGTTTTCAAGTGCAAAAAATGTACACACAGTATCATAATGTAGTAGCAAAAAATGTTAAATAGTCAAGATGTTGAGATATCATAATGCAAAATGTCAATGTCAACTGGTGTTTGTTACATCTTAAACATTTCATAATGCATAGAGACAAAAATTCTACTTTCGATAGGAAAACAATCATACATACACAAAATCGAAAATGTGCACGGTCTGATATATAACGACAAGAAAAGCGACCTGCTAACCTTACCTAGCCGGGCACTTGCCAAGAAAAAATATGATAGTCATCAGTAAGTGTTCATATAAATAACTGGGAAAGGCATTATAATGTGATAAATCACAAGGTATGTTCATTCAATAAAGGGTTTACTATTGGAGACATGGTAATTGCCTTTGCTTTTTCTAGTTGTCAAAGTTTCAACATGTACCACATTGGGATGAGGAATGCTGCGAATTCTGTGTGGACCAGCGTATAGAAGTTCAAATTTACTGCATCTCCTCTTTCCTCTGTTGGATAAATAGTGTGTGCTACTAATATCTTCTGCCCAATGTGAAAATCACGGCGTGTACAAACCTGTTTTTGCTGTCTTCTCCGGCGCTCTGCGGCATGTTTCATGTTGTTGAGTGCAATCTCAATTATTTCATGGTGGCATAGTCGACGGGATGTAGGAAAGGATACTAATTCTTTAATTTTGTTAGGTGGTTCAACATTTTTCAATATAACAGCGGAGATAGCATAGTGGATTCATTTGGTATGGAGTTAATTACGTCCTAGAATGAGAGTATGTGTGTATCCCAATCAATATGTCCTTTATGGCAGTACATTCTACACAGTTTACCAATTTATTTCATCAGTCGTTCACAGGGGTTCGCGGAAGCGTGATACTTGGATATATAGATCGGAGAAATGTCTCTAGCTCGTAACATACGTGTCCATATCGCAGATCGAAATTGTGGTCCATTGTCGGAAATTACTTTCAATACATGCCCTACATGAAATAAAAAATGTTTTACAAATGCATTCGAAATAGATTTAGCAGTAGCTTTGCGCAACGGAGTGAAGGTAACAAATTTCAAAGTGAGTTCAACAGTGGCAAAGATGTAGCAAAAACCTTTATTAGTTCTGGGAATCGGTCCAAAAATGTCTACAGCGGCCATGTGTCTCAATTTAACAGGTACAATGGGATGTAACGGAGGAATATGTGAAGTCGTGTCTGATTTAGCTTTTTGGCAGATTTTACATGACGCTAAAACTCGCCCAATACGTTTCTCCATGTTGGCAAAATAACAGCTCTGTCTCAGTATAAGAAAACATTTTCTGGCTCCATAATGTGCCTAACTTAAATGAGTATACCAAATTAATTCGTTAACAAGTTCGTCAGGAATGCATAATAACCAGTTGTTGCCGTCAGGGTGAGAGCGGCGAAACAGAATGGTATTGCGTACCTTGTAATGGTTTCTGATGGTAATGTTATTCTTATCTTGCCAAAGGTGTTTAATTTCTTTCCATACGTTGTCTTTACTCTGCTCTTGTGCTATGTCTCGTAATGACGACGAAATGAAATTTTCGAATGCGACTTGTTGAATATACATGACGCTAGAATTTGCTTGGCAGAAGTTGGTTGCGATGTCTTGCTGATTGTTGCAGAGAGAACGGGATAGTGCGTCTGCTACAATATTTTGTGTACCGGGAATGTGAACAATTGTAAAATTAAATTCCTGTAAATAATGTTTCCATCTGCTTAATCTGTCATGTGTAAATTTAGCGGAAAGTAAAACTGGATAGCTCTATGATCTGTGTAAACGGTAGTATGTTTTCCATAAAGAAAATGCCTAAATCTCGTAAATGCCCATACAACACATAATGCTTCAAGTTCTGTAACAGAATAATTGCGTTCAGCAGGTGACAGAATGCGACTTGCAAAGCCGATGTTTTTAATTACTGTAGTAGCGTCTTCTTCAATTTCCTGAAAAATATGTACGCCTAAAGCGGTGTTAGGACTGTCGGTGGCAATGGAAAAATTTATAGTAAGATCTGGGTGTGATAAAAGTGGTGCGTTCAACAAGGCATGTTTCTGATTAGCAAATTCAGACTGTGCTTGGCTATCCCAGGACCAAATAGTGTTTTTATCCGTCAGTTGGCACAATCTAGGGGTGTCTAAAGCAGAGTAATGAATAAATTTACGGAAAAAGTTAATTAGACCCAGAAAGCTGCGTAATTGTTTCTCTGTCGTTGGAACAGTAATGTCACGTAAAGCTTGAAGTTTTTCCGGGTCAGGCGCTATGCCTTCTGCTGAAATTACATGTCCAAGAAATTTTATAGAAGTTTTGCCAAAGTGTGATTTGCTAAGATTAACTGTCAGGCCTCGTGCACGAAAAGTTTGCAACAGTTGTTCCAGAATCAGATTATGTTCAGACCAGTTAGCTTCTGCAATAAAAATGTCGTCTACATACGTTGTGATTCTGTCTTTAAGCTCTGTCGGAAGTATAGTATTCAAACAGCAAATAAGTGCTGCTGAAGAAATTGTTAAACCGAACGGTAATTTGCAAAATTGATAACAGTCACCAAAGCAGAGAAATTCTGTGTACTTTCTGCAGTTCGGATGGAGCTGAATTTGCCAAAATCCCGATTTCAAATCTAATGTGGAATAAACAGCAGTACCATGAAATTTCTGTAGAAGTTCTTATAGCGTCTGTGGGCGATCTGTTTCATTAATAATAATGTCGTTGATGTGACGCGAATCAAGTACGAGTCGAAGTGATCCAACCTATTTCTTACTAATATGGAGCGGGTTTATGTACGGACTAACTGCTGGTTCAATAATACCTTGGTCGAGCATAGCTTGCAATTCTTTCTTAACCTGTTCGCTGTGAATATACGGAATGGGATAATGTTTAGCTTTAAATGTGTCGTGCTGTTTAACTGGAAATTCATACATGAAACCGGACATAGTACCAGGGATGTTGTCAAAAACTGGAGCTTGCTGTAAAAGAATTTTGCGTAGTTGAGTACGTTCAACGTCTGTATTTGCACTGCTTTGTTTTACTTTCTCAGAAATCATTTGCATAACGTCGTAGTCGGCTTCGTCTGGTGTATTGTATTTGTGTACGAAAGTATCTGTGAACAATGTGGAATGACAGTCTATGTTACGTGATGCAGAAATGACCTCTGTCCGATTACTTGTTTGTTCTTCTGCAGATAAAGAGTGCTGAAATTCTAATGCCAGTTGTACATTTTCATCCTTTAACATTAAATAGGAATTTTGAAAGTCAATAATTGCGTCGTGTTGTACCAAAAAATTCGTACCTAAAATAACGTCTGTTGTCAGTAAGGGAACAGTCCAAAAATTTGAGTGGAACGTATGACCTCCAATACAAAATGATAAGTGTGTCTGTAATTTTACATTTACTCCTTTACCAGATATTGCTCCTTTTACTTTAGTTTTACCTAATGGTAACGTAGGATAAGTATTCTCTTCGTTACATTCGTTGAAAGTTTCCTCATTTATACCTGACATAGGTGATCCAGAATCGATTACTGCTGAAAATGTGGATGATCCAATATTTACTTCAATGACAGGGTGGCAAATGGTTTTTTGAATAACTGGTTTTTCATGCAAAAGAGTGTCTCGAATGTCGTCAAAAGTAATAACATTCTCGTGAATAACATTCTGCGTGTCAAAATTAGTGCTTACGTTGTTGAAAGATGCAACCTGTACTGTATCTAGTCAAATTCTTTCTGACGTACTGTTATTTGCGGGAGGATGCTGTGGTATTTCGACTATTTGTACTGTTCTGTTATTTCTTCCTGACGTATTAGGTTCGGGATGATACCGACTGTCTGGTTCATTCTTGATAATCTGTTGTTGTGGTTGATTCTGCTGCTGGTAAGTTCGACTGTTATTAAACGTACGCTGAAAACTATGCTCTTTACTTTTACGTCTGTCATAATAATCGTTGCTATACGGCGCATAGCGATAGGAGTTGAAATGGTGTGTTTTCTGTACGTAGTGATTTCCTTGTTGCTGTGCGTTACGATTTGGTGTAGCCGACGTTATACGTGTAGGCGGCGAAACATTAAAGCTTGGTTGACCTTGCAGACTACATTGTTGGTTAGGTATGCTAACCGGCTGGCTTTGATGCTGATGCGGAGAAAACCCTCTATTGTTGCCAAAATGTGTCTGCGACTGCTGAAAATTTTGTACATATTGATGATTACAATTTTGCCCTGTTATTAACATTACGCTGGTAGTTCCTGTCATTTCGGGAGCCTCTAATGAAAACTCTCACTTGGCATATCATGTTTTCTTTACACACAGATCGATAGTTGAAGAGCTGTTTTGATAGATATAAAGGATAGTAAAAGAGAAGTCAGGAGAGCAGAAAACTAAAGATGAAATAGCACTACTACGGCTTGGGGCCCTGTGCACGCTACGGCACATATTCATCGAAGTGTAATGAATCCCCTGAGGTCTCTTATGCGCTGCAAATAAATTTTAGTGTCTGTATTACAGGCAATGTCGGTGAGAATTCAAATGCAAATTGTTGTATCCAGGCCAATTCTATTTTCTGCATTACACGCCAAGCTGATGAAAATACATAAGCAAATTGTAATATCCAGTCCAAAAGATGTATTTGTGTTCTGCCATTTTTAAATACCTTAAATTTCCTAACGGACAGAAAGTGCTTGCAATCAAAAAATTTCGTCTCTGAATGTCTGAACAGGTTCAGGATTGTATGATAATCTGTTTGTCTGTGACTGTTCGGAATCTAAGTAACGTACTCTGTGTAAATTACCTAAATTGTACTGGCTGTGTGAGTGTGAGAAATGTTCGGAAAGTGGCGTATACTGTGATGTGTTAAAGGCTGAAATATTTTTCATCTCCGTCAATTCGTGCTGTAAAGATGACAATGTATGTACGTAATGTATTATTGGACGAACCTATCTCGATAATCGTCTGCTGTAAATTTTGGAATTCAGGTGTTTGATTATACGAAACTGGTGACGTATCGTCTGATTTGGTATCATTATTATTTTCGATAACGTCAATACGACTGGCCAATCCATCAAATTTTTCAGTCAATGCTTTAACCTGATCATCATTTTTAGTGTCACAAGCATTAATTTGTTTTTGGATTTTATGGGTAGTTTTGTTCAATTTCTTAACGTCTGCTTTAATGGCATCGGGATCCTGTATTAATTCTAATTGTTCAAGTATGTTGGTCACTGTCTGAAAGTCTACTCTGTGTGTGTCTGATTTTGTTTTAAGATCGGAGATTTCATCATGCAATTCGGTGTTCAGCTGTTTAATAGTATTGATTTCGTCTGATACTGTAGCAATGTTATTGTCCACGTATGTTTTTGCTTTGGTAAATAACTTACGCTTGTCTTCCTGTATCTGTGCCGTAATTGTTTCCATGAATTGTTTCGTTACTTTGTTCTGTTCCTGTATGAATTTACGGTAACGCGTTTCACTGTTCTGTAGGTGGTGATTAAAACGTTCCTCAATTAGGCTGTTCTGTTGTTCGAATTTCTTGTCTACTTTCGCATCCAGTGTGCGAGAAAGTTCTGCTGGCATTAATTTAAAGTCGTCGTGTAACTGTGTTGCGTTTGCAGAACATTGTTTAGCGACTGCACTAATTTCATCTCTAAGTAATTTGGTTGTAGCTGCATGTGTCTTACTTAATTCTTGTGCCACAGATCTAATTTCACCACTACTGTACCTAGCACAAGCCTTAATTTTCTCACGTAATTGTTCTTTAGTATCATGACATTGCACGGCAACGGCTGTAATCTGTTCACTAAGTTGTTTGGAATTGTTGTCTAGTTTTTCATTAAGTTGTTTGTAATTGCTGTCTTGTTTTTCATTCGACTGTTTGTAATTGTTGTCTAGTTTTTCATTCGACTGTGTGAGTTTTTCATCAAGTTGTAGCAATACTGCCATAACTTGATCCATGCCAAAGGTAGCGACTCTATTTTCTATAATGTGTGATGGTGTATCTGCATGTGACACGTTTTGAATAACCATTTGGTCATTGCCTGATTCACGAAAATGTTCGCTAATCGGATGTGCACTGTTTGCCACTAGAGCGGAATCAAATAAATCTGAAGTGTTTTGTGTATGTTGTTCGCCTTCCTTAGAAACAATTACCTGTTCGCTACGTAAATTTTGTAAATCAGGCGTGTCAAACAGGACAGCGTTCATTGTAACGGAAAGTGCCGCGTCATCAATTGTCATTATATTTACATTGGACAGAATTGAATTTGTTTGCTCATCATTTACATTAGAATCATTACTGGTGGTCGGTACGCACTGATTGACTGTAACTGGAGGATTATCATCAAGACACTGAGTGTCGCTAGTATTATCAGTCAAATTATTAAAGTCGGCTTTTTCACCCAATACGACTCGCGATGTAACGTTAGCAGTTTTTCGCGGCATTTTCACAACCCAAGGTTAAGCACAAAATCAAACAAGACAAAGCAAAAATGGAACAAATACAGTTACAACAAAGAGCAATAAATTGCCGATGATCTGTGAAAGAAAAAGTGACAAATTAGTAAATGCGTTGCGCCAGATGCAAATTACTTTTAATATTAAGTAAATAAGAGCAGATATATAGCTGACTACTTCTCAGAAATTCACAAAAATACGATACTGGCCGGTTGTCGTCAAGTGTAACCTCCCCACAAAATACCAAGTGTAGCTTTCCAACAAAATAAAATAATATGAATAATATTCTCATTTAGCGTAACTACCCAACAGTGAAAATACACTCCTGGAAATGGAAAAAGAACACATTGACACCGGTGTGTCAGACCCACCATACTTGCTCCGGACACTGCGAGAGGGCTGTACAAGCAATGATCACACGCACGGCACAGCGGACACACAAGACACCGCGGTGTTGGCCGTCGAATGGCGCTAGCTGCGCAGCATTTGTGCATCGCCGCCGTCAGTGTCAGCCAGTTTGCCGTGGCATATGGAGCTCCATCGCAGTCTTTAACACTGGTAGCATGCCGCGACAGCGTGGACGTGGACCGTATGTGCAGTTGACGGACTTTGAGCGAGGGCGTATAGTGAGCATGCGGGAGGCCGGGTGGACGTACTGCCGAATTTCTCAACACATGGGGCGTGAGGTCTCCACAGTACATCAATGTTGTCGCCAGTGGTCGGCGGAAGGTGCACGTGCCCGTCGACCTGGGACCGGACCGCAGCGACGCACGGATGCACGCCAAGACCGTAGGATCCTTCGCAGTGCCGTAGGGGACCGCACCGCCACTTCCCAGCAAATTAGGGACACTGTTGCTCCTGGGGTATCGGCAGGACCATTCGCAACCGTCTCCATGAAGCTGGGCTACGGTCCCACACACCGTTAGGCCGTCTTCCGCTCACGCCCCAACATCGTGCAGCCCGCCTCCAGTGGTGTCGCGACAGGCGTGAATGGAGGGACGAATGGAGACGTGTCGTCTTCAGCGATGAGAGTCGCTTCTGCCTTGGTGGCAATGATGGTCGTATGCGTGTTTGGCGCCGTGCAGATGAGCGCCACAATCAAGACTGCATACGACCGAGGCACACAGGGCCAACACCCGGCATCATGGTGTGGGGAGCGATCTCCTACACTGGCCGTACACCTCTGGTGATCGTCGAGGGGACACTGAATAGTGTACGGTACATCCAAACCGTCATCGAACCCATCGTTCTACCATTCCTAGACCGGCAAGGGAACTTGCTGTTCGAACAGGACAATGCACGTCCGCATGTATCCGGTGCCACCCACCGTGCTCTAGAAGGTGTAAGTCAACTACCCTGGCCAGCAACATCGCCGGATCTCTCCCATATAGAGCAAGTTTGGGACTGGATGAAGCGTCGTCTCACGTGGTCTGCACGTCCAGCACGAACGCTGGTCCAACTGAGGCGCCAGGTGGAAATGGCATGGCAAGCCGTTCCACAGGACTACATCCAGCATCTCTACGATCGTCTCCAAGGGAGAACAGCAGCCTGCATTGCTTCGAAAGGTGGATATACACTGTACTAGTGCCGACATTGTGCATGCTCTGTTGCCTGTGTCTATGTGCCTGTGGTTCTGTCAGTGTCATCATGTGATGTATCTGACCCCAGGAATGTGTCAATAAAGTTTCCCCTTCCTGGGACAATGAATTCACGGTGTTCTTATTTCAATTTCCAGGAGTGTATAATACAATGTAACAAACCTATAACCTTTCAATAATTGACAGTTAATTTAACCTGGTAAATTTTGGACGTCAGCAATGCTGCGTCATGGCCCTGATACATCATTCTGAATGAGCTGAAATATCTTACCATAATTAGATCGCCGGATAACGCGTATATATCTGCTCCTATAAGAAATTTTCCTGGCGCAGCTAAGTGCAATGCTGGCCGATAGATTCGTCTTATATAAAAGGAAAGAACTGATTTTTCTTTTCAATAATCGGGATGGCCAAGGATTCGAGAAATTAGTGAATTCTATACATTGAGATTAATGTCAAAAGTTACTATTTATGAGAAAGATTATTATTAACAGAATTTTTTTAAAACATTTACATGGGCCTTGATATAACAAAACTACATATGCGCGAGGCTGCTTTTACCTTATCCTATAACGCTCAGGCTCCGCCATCGCTGCACACGATCGGCCCAGCCAGCACGATACATCAGACACGACTGCTCGCTAGCAACAACATACTGCTACTACAGTCAATACTGCTCTTTGGTGTCAGAATCTGTTCTAGCTTACATACCGCAGTCAGCGCGTGAGCAATACATCGAAATTACATCAGCTCGAGTGCGCTAGAAACATATTCTTTAATTACGGACCTCTTACACATGTGAAGGCGGAAATGCCATCCACTTGTAGGTTTATTTCTTTGAGATATAAAATGTTTCCAGTTTTGTTCGGGGAAAACACTTATGAGTCTTAGAACAGTACCGTCTTCCTCAAACAGTTCAATATATTCTGCAGGATCCACAATGACATTTCTTCTCAGCAACTTCTTCTGTATTCTTCCAAATACACGGTCTGGAGGCAAGAATGAATGTACTGCGGTATCAGCTTCCGATACCACACTTGTTAGCGGTTGCAGTTATCGACCGCGGTCCGTACTAGCATCGCTAGACCCGCGAGTCGAGACCAGCGCCGCTGGCTTTCAACAAGTCTCTAGCGTGCGCTCGGCAACTCTTGCTCGGGACATCAAGTAAGAAAGTAGTATGGCCTTCAGCTGATAGGGAACAGCCTCTAACACGGCGCTTAGTTAAAGTATGGCCTATGTGATGTCTCTATAGCTCTCTGTTTGCACTTACATTAGTCCTGACTATGAAGACTCCTGTACCACCAGTTAAGTACAATATATAATATTTTAGCAACAACGTCTAATTATTTTAGTCGTTGTAGACCCAGACCATGCTGCCAGCTACTTATCGACTTCACTGACAAACCTGCTGTATATGCAGAGAAGAGATCTGTATGTTTCTATTTAGCATTGGCTATCAGTAATTCACATTCGCGACGACTCGTTCGTCGTCATCATAACACGTACAACAACAGGAAACGTTAGATTGAAACGTCCCCTTAGAAAAATTGTACACGACTGGTCTATGTGAAACGTCCTCTTTGGACAATTATACACGAATGTGCTTCAACTGACACACAATATTTTTAGCGCAACGCAATCTGACTTTCAATAATCCCTACAAAAGAATGGCCCTGACTAACATTAACCTATACCTTTCACAAATCACTTACCTCACCAAAAATCTTCGTTACTCAAGCTACTGCAATACAGCGAGAGCCACTACTGCCAGCTAGATAAAAGATTCAAACTACGGAAGGCACTAACTACTGATAGGTATAGTTAGCAAATGAAAGATTTTAATAGAGAACAAACAATGTATTTACCTTAGTAGTCATAATATATATGTATATATCACTTCATGACACCAATTCTTACAAATTTCAAAACTCCGCCATCTCTCTCCCCACGTCCACCACTGCTGGCGGCTCACCTCCAACTGCGCAACGCTACGCGCTGTTAGCATCCAGCTGCCGCTGCCCAACACTACAATGGCAGACAACAATGCAAACTAAACACAGACTGCGCATGGCACAGCCAGTGATTTTTATACAGAGCGCTACGTGGCGGCGGTGTTACCAATAAAAAAACCTAAACAGCTTACTTACATAGCCCCCATGCTCCCCACAAAAAAATATACAAACTGTTTTGGGCAGTGGCCAGTACAGATTTGAAAATTTTTTTCATAATTACAATGACAAAGAAATGAAATGCACACACTTATCGATACAATGTTGGTCAAAAGCTAAAATTTCTCACAGTCCATAAAGACAGTCCTAATCATTCATCAAAGTAAAATTGCAGTGTTTTTCTCAAAGTCTGAGTAGTAAAAGAAAATGCACATGGAAATAGTGGATTTCCATGCAGTCTTCAAGAAGTAGTGTTGTCCCTCCAACGGTAAGACAGTGCTGACTCTTGAGATGCAGACAGGTAATGGGCCACAACAGAGCAAACCCACAGCAGAGTCAGTCGAAGTTTTGAAGAATATTGGTACATAGGTCATCTCAGAGCAGACCCACTGTAGTCCTGGTAGAGATTACGGTATTGGTGGGCCACCAGAGATGCAGACCGACTGTAGACCTTGTATAAATAATGGTATTGGTGGGTCATCAAAGGTGTAGACCCACTGTAGTCCTTGTAGAGATGGCCAGCAGCCATCTGGTTGACTGCACAGGCGCACAATCACCATTGAAGAGTCTTGCGAATAATATAGCAAGTCCATAACCACCACTTGTGCACACACAAATTGTTTTTTTTTTTTAAATGTCCTTAGAACCAGCAATGCTGTTATCCAGTCCCATGCTGAATTATTAACACACGTGCAAACACTATCAGTCCCTACTTCTCACATATTATCCATATACTATGACCAACAGAAATGTTTGCAGTGGAATGTAATTTACAAGTTACTTAATTTGATGAACTGGTGTCAATTACAATTTTATAACATGAAAATGCAATAACAAAGGTACAAAATACATCTTAAAATAACATAACAATACAGAGAACATTTGCAGTAGTACAGGCTTTACAAAAGAATCGAAATAACAAATTCATAGGTGTTGCAAAAATTATGACATAAGTACATATATAAAACATCAGAATAATTATTGAAACATCAACTTCACACATTAGCATTAAAATAAAAGAGAATAAATAATGTCTAAACATCAGAAAAATTCTACAATGTAAATATTATTAGCTAAACACATAAAGACAGGAAGAACAAAAATATACAAGAGTACACAAACACATAGCGGAATAATAGACAGGGAAAGGACAGGGTTTGTTTTACTGCAACATCTTGCAAACAAAACTTTCTTTACTTCTTGGAGATCTCCATTCGTTCTTCATTATTTCCAAAAAGTCCTATCTGTACATGCTTTCTGTACTTTTCTCATATAACCTCTCAGTGCATTTCTTCAAATTCATCGCAACTCATTCTCTTACATAGGCTACCCCCTCTTAAGGTAACTTAAATCTACTGAGCTCAGATGCTTAACTAAGGGACGAGGTAATGCAGCAGCACAAAACAATTAATACAAACAGCAATGACCCAAAAAAATGCAAAGCAAGCAGCAGTAAATGTAATAACCTATATCTAAACATGAAAAAACCCACAAGCAGAAAAAAATGTATACTAAAGACAACAATGCAGATAAGGGAAAGTTATAATCACATCTTAATGTCTTTGTAATTAAAGTGGTGCACCACAACTTATTCTATTAAATAAATCACCAAGTACTTGAAAAGAAAATTATGTATGCAGTTTCTGTTACTAGTCCCTTCTTATTGTTCTTCCCTTTCCAAGTGCTCCTTTTTTTTTTTTTTTTTGAAGAATGTGGATCATAAAATTATTATTTAACAGATCTGTTGACAGAAAGTTTTCACATTAGCAAATACATTTAATTTTATTTTATAAAACCAATGCTGTGACACAGCTGGAAAACAGATATCAAATGAAATAAGGAATTATGGACAAAGCATAAAAATATCATTCAATAGTCATGTGACATTTCATAAGTTAGTAGAATTCTTTCAACTCTCGTAGAAAGACGTTTGTTATAAACAGGTGTCAGATGTAAGTATCTTTCTCAGTAATGAGGGTGTCATATTTGCGGTGCTTTCTACAAAGGAATCTCAATAGCGAGGATAATGGCCTCTTTTTTTCTTCACCTGTGCCTCTGACAGGCACACACTAATGGCTTTCTTTTGTCAGGTGGTTGTCGCGCAGCTGGGTGCCCACGACGAATTACATGCAGGTGGCCACTTAACTGTCTTATCGAAATATTTACGACACCAGTTTCCGCTACAGTGGCAGTCTCATATAAAAAAATTCACAGGTCAAGAATTTGCGTTACAAATCTGTAGAAATAAAATCATTTAAACATAATTGTGTCAAAAAAATTTTCGCCAGCATAGTGATACATTCACGCATATACACTCATTTCATAACACTTAAAGTACGATTCTCGGTTTCCAACATCATTTTTCACAAATCAGAGTCCCTAACCACTACTCATTATTTCTTACCTTATTACACATATATATATTCGCCGACACTTCTTCAATATTTCATCATAACACATACGTAGCATAACGAAATAACTCATATAGCATGAGCTTAAACATACCTCAGCAGCATAATTCACATCGTCGTTGTAATAATAACATCGTAACACCACACTCAAATTCTCAAAATCTCCGTAACTTCCTCCAATAATTTCAAAACCTAAAAAAAATTCTCTGCTCATGTCAAAAGTGTCATCTGCCTCAAACATACTTTAAAAATCGTGATCCCATACCAAATATGTCATTCAAAGCTCTCATAGTATCACAATGGTTCTGGCTGCCGCTGCCTAACACTACAATGGCAGACAACAATTCAAACTAAACACAGACTGCGCATGGTACAGCCAGTGATTTTTACACAGAGCGCTACGTGGCGGCGGTGTTACCAATAAAAAACCTAAACAGCTTACTTACAAGATGTATACCCTGAATGTTACTGGAAGCTTCAAGCTGCAACCAGTAACACTGCATTCCAACAATTGCAGAATTCTTATATTGCCCAGGGCATACGTCTGCATACAGTTGTACAGTAGTAACCTCCGATGGATCAGAATGTTTCAGGTGATAGTGGCAAGCGGAAACAATTTCATTGCACCCTTTGGGGCGTTCATGCTCGAGCCAGTTATAGATCGTAGCCGTTTCTTTCTTCTGATGAGGTTTTGACTCACCACTGCAGATTTTAAGGTCACATGAATATAACTGCCAGGAGTGATACGCCACTTGATCTAGTAGCTGGGCAAAACCATATTCTTCTGACAGTTTAAAGAAAGTTTGATCACTGCTAACTCTTCTTTCAGTACCAGGGCTTTAAAGACAGCCGCTTTGAGCTTATGCGCACGAAACTGTGTCATTGCTGACAATTTTTCTTTCGGCGATAGGTGGGTGATTTCATTTGCAGGGCGTGGTACCGACATTCAGAACATACATCAATAGCTGGTGTCTTGAAACTAATATTATAAAGTCACAAATATCTTTCTCAAATAATTGTACTTCACTTTCGATTCCAGGAGTGCTCCTGAATTATAAATTCGCCATAATTTGCTAATACTTAGTTTTGTAGGCAAGTACAGTCTCGTAGATTTGCGTCTACACTATTGAGAATCGACTGGCTGTAGTTTTTCAATGAATATTTTGACCTCTTTTCATATTTTCAGATACTTGGGAGATGTCGTGTTAACCTCCTCTATTCACCTTTGGTGACAGACCTGTAGTGAATGATTTCTTACACAATACTTTCACTCTGTCCTTGTCTATGCTTGGTACTGATAAGAAGGTCTTGTGACAAATCTGCTCCAATTTGGGTCCACTGCTTGCCTTGACTCTGACGAAATACTACACAGACATAAATTTCCTGGAACTGTTCGCCTTCACAGCACTGTCTCTTTTAGGCGCTTCTTGAGTTGTGTATCTCAGAACAAATTCACCTTACCTTATCTTGTCACTAAGCTCATAATACCATTGCTGAAATCGCCTTGCATCTTGCATTTTTAGTTCATCTCACTGGAGGACAGTTTTGTCGTGTGCACAACTGGGCATTGTTGGCAGACGTTTTGAAACATACCTGAAACGAAGGGTTAAGAGTAAGGCGGTGCTGTGGTTTACAAAATAAATCTAACCAACTTCAACAGCTTTTATAAGGAAAGACTGAGGTAGACAGAGGTTATGTTGAAGCAAAATGCAGGCAAGCATGTTCACCTTATCCGTTTAACTGTATTCCTTTTCTGTGGGATGGATCTCTTCTCTTCTTCCTGCTATGTATATGGCTGATCTCCAATGCACTTCCGTTTTCCATTACTACAGAAAATAAGGTACACGGTTTTACTGAAACTCGAAACACCACGGGCATAGAATCAAATTTTCACTCTTCAGCGGAGTGTGCGAAGATATGAAACTTCCTGGCAGATTAAAACTGTATGCCGGACGGAGACTCGAGCTCGGGATCTTTGTCTTTCGCGGCCAAGTTCTCTACCTAATGAGCTACCCAAGCATGCATCAAGCACCATCCTCACAGCTTTAATTCCGCAAGTACCTCGTCTCCTATCTTCCCAACTTCACAGAAGTTCTCCTGCGAAACATGCAGAAACCACCCCCAGGTTGTACTAAGCCATGTCTCCGCAATATCCTTTCTTCCAGGAGTGCTACTTCTGCTTGGTTCGCAGGAAAGCTTCAGTGAAATTTGGAAGGTAGGAGACGAGGTACTGGCAGAATAAAAGCTGTGAAGACGGGGCATGAGTCGTTCTTGGGTAACTTAGTTGGTAGAGCACTTGCCAGCAAAAGGCAAAGGTCCCGAGTTTGAGTCTCGGTCCGGCACACAGTTTAATCTGCCAGGAAGTTCCACCACTAGCATGTCTCACAAACACGTGTGTGTGACAAACTGGCGCTAAATAATCGGGATTAGATAAGGTGGATTTTCGAACCATCTAGGATGTCGCAGGTTTTGGAAACGTCACCAGAATTTGTACTATATGTACATGGGGAAAAACCAGTTTTAGATACAGTTTTCTTAGTGGAAAACATGCCATATAACATGAGCTATAGAGATAAGACAATAACTCAGTTCTCATAAAAAATAGATGAGTTGGATTTTGGAACCATGCAGCTCAATTACTCACTGTGCAAAGTGACTCTTACGATCAATTTAATTAATTAGCCCATGAATTTGATAACAATGGTATGCCGCTGGGTAGGAAAAATTATGCCCAGTCATAAGACGGTTATAGATTTACGTGGGCGATTGGTACCAGACACAGTCGTTGGGTGGAGGTATTTTCGATACTTCACTCGTTGTCGAGTGTCATTAGATTATGGCTGCAATCGTAATACTTAATTGAAGTGACAGTGATAAATACTTGGCTGGTTTCCTAAAACGACTCTGTCTGCTGTATAGGTGAGTGTCGGAGGTAGCTATTGACCAGAACGAATGGGGATTTCTGGCTTAAGGCTGTAGCGAGTGGCAGGTACAAAGAAAAAATTCCAGCAGGTCAGATAGCTTGCTCTTGCTCGCAGCCTTGAGGACAGGTTCTGGTGGTTGCCCTTGTTGCATCATCGGTATAGCTAAACAGTGAATTGGCAATTATTGTAGTAGTGTGGCGACAGATGCCGATGTGGGTGTTGGATGAGAAGTTTCAATATGATGGGAGTTTGCCCTGGATGATTATTCACGCCATGTAAAATGATAGGTTGTGTAAATAGGCTGTTTACGATCTTTTATTGGTAACGCCGCCGCCACGTAGCGCTCTGTATGAAAATCACTGGCTGTGCCTTGTGCAGTCTGTGGCTGGTTTGCACTGTTGTCTGCCATTGTAGTGTTGGGCATCGGCAGCTGGATGCTAACATCGCGTAGCGTTGTGCAGTTGGAGGTGAGCCGCCAGCAGTGGTGGACGTGGGGAGAGATATGGCGGAGTTCTGAAATTTGTAAGAATTGATGTCATGAACTGATACATATCATGACTATTAAGGTAAATACATTGTTTGTTCTCTATTAAAATCTTTCATTTGCTAACTGTGCCTATCAGTAGTTAGTGCCTTCCGTAGTTTGAATCTTTTCTTTAGCTGGCAGTAGTGGCGCTCGCTGTATTGCAGTAGTTCGAGTAAACAAGATTTTTGGTGAGGTAAGTGATTTGTGAAATGTATAGGTTAATGTTCGTCAGGGCCATTCTCTTTTAGGGATTATTGAAAGTCAGATTGCGTTGCGCTAAAAATATTGTGTGTCAGTTTAAGCACAGTCTTGTATAATTTTTCAAAGGGGACGTTTCATATGTCGACCCTTAGCCGAGGATACCTCACTGGACTCTTCTGATTTTTTTCTTGTAGTTTGTGTAATTAGTGTAGATTTTGTTTATTGCTAGTGCGTAATTGTAGGGAGAATCTCCGTTGTAGTTGCAGCCTTTTATTGTTGTACAGTAAAACAGTTGTGGCATGCATTTTGAGTTGCACCAAGTATTTCGCAGCTGCGCTTGCAATTAACTGGATATTATTTGTTATGTTAATGTGTTCTCTTATTTTTGCTCTTCAAATTGTGTTTTTCTGTGTTGTCGTGTGAAATACTGTGACAATAATGGCGTGTGAAAAACGTAATACTAGGCTCCCAAGTAAACTGAGAAATGGCAGTGAAGACGAAAGCAGTGTCTTAGCGCCACCGAGTAATGATTTAACTAATGTTGAAAGTTGTAATTTGGTAATTGTACATAGGGAAATGGAGTTGGCTGCAAACAATGGTGTAGACAGAGAAACAATTAGTGAACAGGGAAGCATCGATCGATCGTTCGGCAACAGCTCGCGTCATGGATCCGAAATGATAGGACACAATCTTGCAAATACTGTACATTCAGCTTTTGCGTCCTCACCGTTTTCTCAAATAAGTCAAGACACATTTTTTGCTTGTCAAAATGTGAATGTTGGCGGTGCAAATGCAATGCCGAAAAGCATAGAGGAACAGATTCCAGACACTAATACATGATTATTGCAGGTAATGCAACAAATGAAACAAAATCAGAGACAAACACAGCAACAGTTAGACACAATGGAACAAAATCAGAGACAAACACAGCAAAATCTTCAAAAGTTAGACACAACGCCTGAACAAAATCAGAAACAAATGGGACAATATCTTCAAAAGTGAGACACAATGGAACAAAATCTTCATAAGTTTGACGCAATGGAACAAAATTTTCAAAAGTTAGACACCACGCTTGAACAAACACGTGAAGATTTAACTAATGAGTTACATAACGTTGAATCGAAATGTCAAAAAGTCTGTAATGACGTAAAATCACAAATCTGTGAGCATTTTCAACCTATTTTTTCGCGGCATGGAAATGCATTACAGAATCACGAAGCAGCTATAAAAGAACTGCAAACTATTGTTCATGAAGATCATGAGACCTTGCAAGCTAAAACTGACTCAGTTGCATCTACCGATTCGGTTACGCAACTTGCAAAAACTCAGGAAAACTTAAAGGACACAGTAGATACGATTTCAACACAAATGGGCACTCTGAAACTTGGTTCAAAAAAACACACAGAGGAAATAATTTCACTATCGGATAAACTAGCCAAACTTTCAGATCAGTTCAGTAACTTATCTGCAAAGGTAGATGATGATCTGAATGACACAAGACCTGTAGCCATCACTGACACAGAAGAGTATGAACAAATTAAGAAATTCAAACAAAATCAGAATCAAATTAATACGCAATACAAAAGAGAAATCCGGGAATTACAAGATCAGTTGACGCAGGTAATACAAAAATTACATATTTCAGAGGACACTCGCGCTGCAAAACCGGAACTTAGAAACATGGAAAAGCCACAAAATAATAACACAGGGCATTTCGGAAATCATGAAAGAAATTGGCAAGGTGCACCGAATTTTGAGATGGAACCGCCAGCACGACGTAACAATGACCGATATGCTACTCGCCGACATGATGATATTGACTATTGTTCATTACTGCACGTAAATCCAAAACATTTAAGAATTTCACAAGCGTGGCTTCATCAATTCTCTCATTGTTTTCCTCCCAACTGGTCATTAGAGCACAGATTAGAATTTATGTGTGGCTACTTGGAGAATGAACCAGCTGTAAGAATGCGATCGGTCATCCACGATTGTCACAGTGAAGGAGAATTTTATCATGCCTTCCTCTCAGCATATTGGTCTTAAGCTACACAAGACCGAGTAAAACATAGCATCATTATGATGAAACATATCGAATAATTTGAATTTTCCAGTCTTGTGAAATATTTTGAAGACACGTTACATAAGAATCAGTATCTTTCAAACCCATACAGCCCTTCAGAACTCATCCGCATTTGCTTAATGAAATTCCCGGAACATTTAAGGAATATTATTTTAGCAGGACGTTACAAAGACGACATTGAAGCTTTTCAGGGACTGTCACAAGAACTGGAAATTGATGGCAATCGCGGAACGCGATAACAGGAGCACCACAATTACAGGTCACATCCGTCACTATTCCGCGATGACAGAAATAATACACGACAAGGCCATTCGTACAACGTAAATGGTGATCAAAACAGACACCACCCATATGACAACCACTGACAGAGTAATAGTTACAGAGAAAGATCGGATTTCCGTAGTAATGAGTATTACACAGACAGTCATAGAAACAGACAATACGGCAACCAGAACTATTATTATCACGGGAGACTGAATAATTTAAGACGCAACGGTCCAGCGCGCAATTACGATTCTGGGAGAGATTCTCCACCACGTGACCGACAAGAAAGAAACTATGGAATCTACCGACATGACGACAGACGATATGATCGTAACGACAGACCAGAATTCCATCAGAACTGGAGGGATTAAAACAGATCTGGGCCCTCTCTGCAAGGTGAATTTGTAGAAGTTAGGTCTCCTAATCCCAATAACGACGCACGCCAACAAAGAGGCAGGCAATGACTCGCACCGCAGGCAGCCACGTGCGCCGGCCGGCTCAGAGAAAAATAAGATAGAAACTAACGTTGAGAAAACAGTATTCTTTACCGACCTATACCGCATGATAATTGCGTTCAAGTTGAAACTGAGTACTATAAAGGGTAAAAGATTGCCCCACATATCACATGTAAAACCGTTTATTGAAAGATAATCTGCTTTTTAACTTTCTCTTTGCCATAAAACGTTTCACTTCACATTTCTAGTATGCTTTGTCACACTGAGAAACTGTTAACATGCAACAATGTTTTGAAGTTAACTGTCCAGTGTAGAACCTGGGGAACATTTTTAAACAGAAATTACGAATGTATTGTTATAGTGAACAGACGACACAGTGTTGTTATTTGTACATTCTTGCTTGTTAGTTGCACGATTACGTAACGACTATAAGGCTTACATACTTAGAACATATGCTGTTAATGAAATTTTAATGCAACATTTTGGTTTACTTGAAAAGACATTATTTACTTGAAGTACTTTCTGTGAGATTAAAGATGACTTGGCATTTGGTTTCTTTGATAGCTACACGATTATACCACGACGCTACTAATGTGTGACAGAATTTACATTGTGCTTTTGCGGTGTATCTGTTTTATATCTGCACAGTTTTTCTGAATTCTTCTAGAAAGGAAACATGTTTTAGTAGTAACTTTGTGGCATAGCTACAATGAGACAGCCTTTTCTGTAGCACAACAATACGTTACAGTACAGTACTTACTTCATCACGGCAATAAGAGTAGTAACTACGATATCTATACGCAAAGCATTTCTCTTTTGTTTATCATGAGGTAAGTACATTGACTTCTGCAGAACTTAGCTTTCGGAGGACGATAACTACGACACTTCCACAGAGATTATCTTACAACAACCCACAGTTTAACGCTACAGTACACGTATTTGAGTTATTAATTTTGTACTTAAAACATTTATTTCTAAAGATATTTGAAGTACAATGTTACAAAGGTTTTCCGTGATACATTTCATTCCATTGCTGTAATCTGTAACACCTGAGGATATAATTACATTAATCCTCAGGGAGGTACACGCTTACTTTGTGTACCATGTGTATGGCAAGCACAAGGAGCCTTAGCTAACATGGTATTTGCTTCTACAACGTTACACATCGGTACCATATTTCTCTAACACAAAAATTACACAGCTATCTGATCATTTAACTGAGAGACAAACATTTTTATTTTATTACGTCAGTGACACATGTTTACGCAATCACACAGTTGGATAATTTCACACTTATGAAATTCTATTTTGTTTGTACTTTGTGAAATGTTCATATTTTTTCAGAGCCATTGTGATACTATGAGAGCTTTGAATGATGTATTTGGTATGGGATCATGATTTTTAAAGTATGTTTGAGGTAGATGACACTACTGAAATGAGCAGAGAATATTTTTTTAGATTTGGAAGTTATTGCAGAAAGCTACGTTGATTTTGAGATTTAGCTGAGTTTTTATGATGTTATTATGACGATGACAATGAGTATTATGCTGTTGCGGTATGTTTATGATCAATAAGCTGATTGTATAAGAGTTGTTTGATTATGCTACGTATCTGTTATGATGAAATATTGAAGAAGTGTTGACGAATAAGGTAAGGAATAATAAGTAGTGGTTAGGGACTCTGGTTGGTGAAAAGTCTGTTGGAAACCAAGAATCGTACTTTAAGAGTTATGAAATGTATGTAAATGCGTGAATGTATTACAATGCCGACGAAATTTTTTTGGACACTGTTATATTTATAAGATTTTGTTTCTACAGATTTGTAACGCAAATTCTTGACCTGTGAATTTTTTTATATGAGACTGCCACTGTAGCGGAAACTGGTGTCGTAAATATTTCGATAAGACAGTTAAGTGACCACCTGCATGTAATTCGTCGTGGGCACCCAGCTGCGCGACAACCACCTGACAAAAGAAAGCCATTAGTGTGTGCCTGTCAGAGGCACAGGTGAAGAAAAAAAGAGGCCATTATCCTCGCTATTGAGATTCCTTTGTAGAAAGCACCGCAAATATGACACCCTCATTACTGAGAAAGATACTTACATCTGACACCTGTTTATAACAAACGTCTTTCTACGAGAGTTGAAAGAATTCTACTAACTTATGAAATGTCACATGACTATTGAATGATATTTTTATGCTTTGTCCATAATTCCTTATTTCATTTGATATCTGTTTTCCAGCTGTGTCACAGCATTGGTTTTATAAAATAAAATTAAATGTATTTGCTAATGTGAAAACTTTCTGTCAACAGATCTGTTAAATAATAATTTTATGATCCACATTCTTCAAAAAAAAAAAAAGGAGCACTTGGAAAGGGAAGAACAATAAGAAGGGACTAGTAACAGAAACTGCATACATAATTTTCTTTTCAAGTACTTGGTAATTTATTTAATAGAATAAGTTGTGGTGCACCACTTTAATTACATAGACATTAAGATGTGATTATAACTTTTCCTTATCTACATTGTTGTATTTAGTATACTATTTTTTCTGCTTGTGGGTTTTTTATGTTTAGATATAAGTTATTACATTTACTGCTGCTTGCTTTGCAAATCTGCATTTTTTTGGGTCATTGCTGTTTGTGTTAATTTGTTTTGTGCTGCTGCATTGCGTCGTCCATTAGTTTAGCATCTGAGCTCAGTAGGTTTAAGTTAGCTTAAGAGGGGGTAGACTATATAAGAAACTAACTATGATGAATTGGAAGAAAAGCATTGAGAAGCTATAAGAAAATGGTTTGGCCAAAAAAGTAGTGTACAGTTGAGGAAAACTTTTTTTGAAAGAGGATGAGAACAGATTACAGAAAGCATGCTTGGATAGGATTTTTTTTGGCTGGAGAAAATGTTGAAATAAGAGGGGCGATCTATGGAATGAAGTTTTGGGTTGGACTCCAGTACCAAATGTTACCCTGAAAACAATCCTGTCCTTTCTTTTTGTGTGTCCCACTACGTGTTTGTGTACCCTTGTTTATTTATTTTCTTCCTGTCTCTGTGTACTGTTTCATAGAATTTTTTCTCTTCTAATACTAAGCTACATTCACTATGATGAGGAATACTGTTACCCTCAAATATAATTTGCATTAATAATATGTTATTTACTTTGTAAAGATGTTTAGACATTATTTATCTGTTCTGTTTTAATGCTCATGTGTGAAGTTGATGTTTCAAAAGTTATTCTGATCTTTGATGTATGTACTTATGTCGTAATTTTTGTAACACTGATGTATTTGTTATTTCGATTCTTTTGTAAAGACTGTATTACTGCAAATGTTATCTCTACTATTATGTTCTTCAATGATATATTTTGTACCTTTGTTATTGTATTCTCATGTTATAAAGTTGTAATTGACACCAGTTCATCAAATTAAATAACTTGTAAGTTACATTTCACTGCACACATTTCTGTTGGTCATAGTATATGGACAATATGTGAGAAGTAGGGACTGATAGTGTTTGCACGTGTGTTAATAATTCAGCATGGGACTGGATAACAGCATTGCTGGTTCTGAGGACATTTAAAACAAATTCTTTGTGAGTGGACAAGTGGTGGTTTATGGACTTGCTATATTGTCCACAAGACTTTTCGATGGTAATTGTGCACCTGCACAGTCGCAACAGTTGGCTGCTAGCCATCTCTACAAGGACTACAGTGGGTCTACACCTTTGATGACTCACCAATACCATTATTCCTACATGGACTGCGGTGGGTCTGCATCTCTGATGGCCCACCAATACCGTAATCTCTACCAGGACTACAATGGGTCTACTCTGTGTTGACCTGTCTACCAATATTCTTCAAAACTTCGACTGACTCTGCTGTGGGTTTGCTCTGTTGTGGCCCATTACCTGTCTGCATGTCAAGAGTCAGCAGTGTCTTTCCGTTGGAAGGACAACACTACTTGTTCAAGACTGCATGGAAATCCACTACTTCTGTGTGCATTTTCCTTTACTACTCAGACTTTGAGAAAAACACTGCAATTTTACTTTGATGAATGATCAGGACTGTCTTTATGGACTGTGAGAAATTTTTGCTTTTGACCAACATTGTATCGATAAGTGTGTGCATTTCATTTCTTTGTTATTGTAATTATGAAAAAAAATTTCAAATCTGTATTGGACACTGCCCAAAACAATTTGTAAATTTTTTTGTGGGGAGCATGGCGGCTATGTAAATAGGCTGTTAGGATTTTTTATTGGTAACGCCGCCGCCACGTAGCGCTCTGTGTGAAAATCACTGGCTGTGCCGTGTGCAGACTGTGACTGGTTTGCATTGTTGTCTGCTATTGTAGTGTTGGGCAGCAGCAGCTGGATGCTAACAGCGCGTAGCGTTGTGCAGTTGGAGGTGAGCCGCCACCAGTGGTGGACGTGGGGAGAGAGATGGCGGAGTTTTGAAATTTGTAAGAATTGATGTCATGAACTGATATATATATATATAAAATGACTATTAAGGTAAATACATTGTTTGTCCTCTATTAAAACCTTTCATTTGCTAACTGTGCCTATCAGTAGTTAGTGCCTTCCGTAGTTTGAATCTTTTATTTAGCTGGCAGTAGTGGCGCTCGCTGTATTGCAGTAGTTCGAGTAAACAAGATTTTTGTGAGGTAAGTGGTTTGTGAAACGTATAGGTTAATGTTCGTCAGGGCCATTCTCTTTTAGGGATTATTGAAAGTCAGATTGCGTTGCGCTAAAAATATTGTGTGTCAATTTAAGCACAGTCTTGTATAATTTTTCAAAGGGGACGTTTCAGTTGACTACTTCGTGAGAGTCTCTCTGACCTCTGAGCATTCGGTACAGTGGGTGTGTGGAAGCGAGCACTTGCCGGTATGGCTGGCGATAGTGCAGGTGGCGGATACCCAGCAGTAATGGGATGGAGCGCACTTCACCTCTGTGTGTGTTATGTGTATTCTCTGTGGGGAAATGATCGATTCAGTATCGATCACTCTATGGCAGGGGAGCTGCACTCTTGGAGACACATGCGTCCATGACTGAAGCTGCATACTCAGAAATAGTTTTCTATGGTCTCTGGGGTTTGGCACTGTCAGTATACAAGGAGACAGTTGCACTGCAAATGCACTGCAGGTAGAAGGTTAGTGGCCTGTATAAGAGTGTTTTCAGCGATCTCAGGCATCTTGCCAAGATAACTACTAGAATACTGCTTTTGTTCTCCTCAACACATTGCGGTGCACTCTGTCTTGTTGTGGTATTTGCTGCTGTTACTATCCTATAACGCGGTTGATCCTTTCTCTCTTCTTCTTCGTCCTGGCACAGAGAACAAACTTTATAAAATACAAATCTCAGACCTGTAGTGGTCAAGAATTACACAACCATGACAGTATAAATTCTGGTGAAATCTGAAATAATATTCTACAGCACCACTTACAGTCAAAAAGTCAAATTCTTCAGCGGTCCTTTTATGGATTCCAATAGTGGTACTGTGAGCACACCCATCAATCCAACTCCTCCACAGATTGTTTAAGGAGATAGCATGCAATTGAGCTGAAATCGGAAATTCTCGGCTATCTCCATCGCAATGGACTTACTACCAAACGATGTAACTTTGCCAGTAGCTATCAACTGGAGGTGAGACAAAAGAGGTCCAAAAGCGTTCGGAACCAAGCATTTGTGGAATACAATCTCATCAATCAAAACAGTCCTAGTATCCACCAAACTGATGGAAAGAAAAGCAGATCCCCACAGAGAGTATCGATTTAATTAATTAGTCAATCAAACTCATAGAGTGACAGAATATCCTCAAGCCATCCACAGCTCGGGATTTACCTGACATTGTCCAGGAAAAAAGTGGGGTTAGCGCAGCACACAAGAGGCCCCACCTATTTCTTCTCAAAAGTCTTTCTTCCATCTGCTACAGGTTCCATTTTACTGGAAATGTGAGAAAAAAGTGATATAACAACTGCCAGTGCCAGATTGTATTAATGAGGGAGGGGTACAGGGTTGGGGGATGGGAGGACGGATGGACATATCTTTGTGTGTTTGCATAGGTTGGTTCACACTAACAGGCAGTAATCACTTGAGACAGTAAGAGGGTTGCAGGAAGTTGGTTAAATTTCAAATGGATGCCTCTACTTGATAGTTTCTTTGGGGGTCAGAAGATCAAAAGAGGCAGGCATCCGATCCTTGGTCGGTAGCATTTAGCATTGGGATCTGTAATAAGGATCTTTGGTGGTTTTTTCCCTCTGTGGCGCCCCCAGACGACAGACACACAAGCAGGAGACACCAAATGGCGGCCACTTACCGCATTTCATTCCATTACTCGCTGCTGACATTACATTAGGGGAACTGGAGGTGGGGGTACAGATGGGGGCTCTGTCCAGTTGGGATAGCCCTGTCAACCACAAACTGATTAAATAATGAATATGTATTAATATATTACTGACAGTGATTTGAATTTCATATCATGAGGTTCTTCCTCTCTAGCAAAAACTGCCTTTTTCCTGCCATTTTGGTTTTGGGCGGAGTGGGTTCGAAAATGGCTCTGAGCACTATGGGACTTAACATCTATGGTCATCAGTCCCCTAGAATTTAAAACTACTTAAACCTAAGTAACCTAAGGACATCACAGAACCGGCAGAGCGGGGAAGGATGAGGTGGGGATTGTGGATGGGACATCCTCTGTAGTGGCATGTGCACTAATTCAGTCGGATGTCAAGGTGAGTATGCACATGAAAATTTTCCAACAGGACAACACCTGCAATCTGTCGAAGTGTAATTACCTAATTAGGGTTTGTGGTTGCTAGTTGCGAGCTTTTCCCACCAAATAAAGAGATACAACCTATGAAAATTGAATTTTATAAATAAACAATGTAGTCTCTACAATGTAATTAACAATGACTTTAATTGCATTTCATGAGATCCTTCCTCTCCAACACAGGTGGAGTCCCTTTCTCTCCAGTTTCCATATGGAGGTGTGAGAAGGGAGTGGTATATATACCAGATGTATAGGGATTAACTAAATGATCGATTAACCAAATGATCGATTTCATTATATCAAAATTGTGCTAGTACCAGCGAGGGGAGAGGAGATTGGTTGGGGGTTTTCCAGATTGTGGGGGAGATGCAGATTAGGATGAGGGGTGGGAGGGTTCTCAGAGAGATGGGTTTTCCCAAGGCGTTCATAAATCAACCCTCAAGGCATCATAATTAGTGTAACAATTGGTTGGGAAGGAGAGGTGTCATAAATAAATCAAATTTATATATAATTATAGACCCACACTAACGAAATGTGTCAGAACATACACTGCTCCACTATTTCTGTACACTGGCTATGACATTTTTGTAGACCAGTACCCAGTATTACTTACACATCAGAACATGTGCAACTGCATTTCCTCATGTTTACATTTTACGATGTCCTTAGGAATGTGCTATGTACTCTGCAAAGTATTCTACTGACTCCTTATTTTGCAGTAATTAGCTTAGATGCATAAGCAAATTACTGGCATTGAGTGCCTTTTCCACTCTCTTCTGATTTACTTTATTTTCATTGAGCACTGTTAGATGTCTCCTAAAACTCGACTACGGTAACTGCATACTGAGGTCTTTCACGTATTTTAGAAGTGACTTCGCGAATACTCATCACTATTTTGTATTAGTAGATATTTTAATTTTTTCTAATGTGTGTATTCTGAACACTTTTGGCTATTATATCTCATTTAATTTTGTTTCGAAGGGTCATCATGCGAAGTTCTTACAATTTTGACAACAATGTTTGGCTACTAACAAATTTGCGTGGATGTCAGCCTATATGTGTAACATCTGTTGTAGCAGTAAGTTGGTTTTAATAATCCCTTCATAGTACAAACTTTTACTAAGTAGGTACAAAGCTCTAAAGCAAGTTGTGAATAATGACGCTCTTATTGGGCTCGGCTAACCTCCCACTCCATCGCCTTGTGACCTGTCCCAATAACTGTCAACCCAATATGAACATTACAAGCTGACTGGGCTAGTAAATGATCTGTTTGAGAATCTTACAAATTCACAGAGCGGTGGCTCCTTTCGATAGAAATTTAGATTCTAGCGTCTGTTTGACTGGGTAACGTTGCTGCAAGCCCTATGGCATCCCATTATAGTGGACAGATTGTCCTGCCTGCCGACTTTAAGGGTGCTGTCTGGCTAGTCTTTCCTCTTTAAGTTCCTCTGAATCTTCGTACTGCAGCTGCCCAATGAAGACGCCAGCCTCTGCCATGAACCAAGCAGTTCACACTATCTCGTTGCACGAAGGATCGCGTGGCTGCACGTTGCTAAGCTGCAATTGTTTCTTCTGTGTTGGGACATTGAAATCACTGCCAGTTTTTGATATGTATCAGTGCTGATTATTGCCTGTTCTATATTTTCTTAAAGTTTATAGCACTTATTGGAAACTTGAGGGTTTTAGCCAATATTTATTCATATCTCTGAAGAATCTGTCATTTACAATTTCTGTAAGTAATCTGAACCGTTCTAACACATTCTGACATTATATATTCTGTATTCATTCCCACTTTCAAAGAGAATTGCCTTGTAAATATCGTAATTACTTTTTTCGGCGAGTTACTGGTGGAAAATATCGAGTATACCAAGCGAACTGGACGTCCAGTCAGGACAGTACATCACCTACGTTGATATTGATGTCATAAATTATTTTAAGTGCCGATTTGTGCGTGATTAGTTTCTGGCCTTCTATTGTTAAATCTCACAGCACTCTCATTCATTCTGTGCGTTATTGGCTTCAGCAAACAAAATAACTGATTTGTGGGGATAAATACGCTCTAAGACTTGAAAAAACGGCGCACCACAAAGGAGTTATAGAAATGTTGATATTTATACACGTATCGACGGAAATAACAAAACTGTAGACTTTAGTAGCCTATAGATGGGTGTGTGACGCTACAACACTATTTCACAGCTCACTTGGCATGGATACTTAACGGGAGACATGTCTATACAAGGGAATTAAGTCTTTGGGAATCTCATTCCGTGTACTCTGTTGGACAAGAATATCCACAGAGGTCAGAGGTTTTCACAGAGGATGTGGAGCTGGCATCAGAGAAGTTGTTTGGAGAATTCGGTGAATCACTCGATATTAAAATACACTCCTGGAAATGGAAAAAAGAACACATTGACACCGGTGTGTCAGACCCACCATACTTGCCCCAGACACTGCGAGAGGGCTGTACAAGCAATGATCACACGCACGGAACAGCGGACACACCAGGAACCGCGGTGTTGGCCGTCGAATGGCGCTAGCTGCGCAGCATTTGTGCACCGCCGCCGTCAGTGTCAGCCAGTTTGCCGTGGCATACGGAGCTCCATCGGCAATGATCACACGCACGGAACAGCGGACACACCAGGAACCGCGGTGTTGGCCGTCGAATGGCGCTAGCTGCGCAGCATTTGTGCACCGCCGCCGTCAGTGTCAGCCAGTTTGCCGTGGCATAAGGAGCTCCATTGCAGTCTTTAACACTGGTAGCAAGCCGCGACAGCGTGGACGTGAACCATATGTGCAGTTGACGGACTTTGAGCGAGGGCGTATAGTGGGCATGCGGGAGGCCAGGTGGACGTACAGCCGTATTGCTCAACACGTAGGGCGTGAGGTCTCCACAGTACATCGATGTTGTCGCCAGTGGTCGGCGGAAGGTGCACGTGCCCGTCGACCTGGGACCGGACCGCAGCGACGCACGGATGCACGCCAAGACCGTAGGATCCTACGCAGTGCCGCAGGGGACCGCACCGCCACTTCCCAGCAAATTAGGGACACTGTTGCTCCTGGGGTATCGGCGAGGACCATTCGCAACCGTCTCCATGAAGCTGGGCTACGGTCCCGCACACCGTTAGGCCGTCTTCCGCTTACGCCCCGACATCGTGCAGCCCGCCTCCAGTGGTGTCGCGACAGGCGTGAATGGAGGGACGAATGGAGACGTGTCGTCTTCAGCGATGAGAGTCGCTTCTGCCTTGGTGCCAATGATGGTCGTATGCGTGTTTGGCGCCGTGCAAGTGAGCGCCACAATCACGACTCTATACGACCGAGGCACACAGGGCCAACACCCGGCCTCATGGTGTGGGGAGCGATCTCCTACACTGGCCGTACACCTCTGGTGATCGTCGAGGGGACACTGAATAGTGCACGATACATCCAAACTGTCATCGAACCCATCGTTCTACCATTCCTAGACCGTCAATGGAACTTGCTGTTCCAACAGGACAATGCACGTCCGCATGTATCCCGTGACACCCAACGTGCTCTAGAAGGTGTAAGTCAACTACCCTGGCCAGCAACATCTCCGGATCTGTCCCCCATTGAGCATTTTTGGGACTGGATGAAGCGTCGTCTCACGCGGTCTGCACGTCCAGCACGAACGCTGGTCCAACTGAGGCGCCAGGTGGAAATGGCATGGCAAGCCGTTCCACAGGACTACATGCAGCATCTGTACGATCGTCTCCATGGGAGAATAGCAGCCTGCATTGCTTCGAAAGGTGGATACACACTGTACTCGTGCCGACATTGTGCATGCTCTGTTGCCTGTGTCTATGTGCCTGTGGTTCTGTCAGTGTGATCATGTGATGTATCTGACCCCAGGAATGTGTCAATAACGTTTCGCCTTCCTGGGACAATGAATTCACGGTGTTCTTATTTCAATTTCCAGGAATGTAGAAGCGATGGCACTGTTCATGTACACTATAGGCCATGAAAATTGCTACACCAAGAAGAAATGCAGATCATAAACGGGTATTCATTGGACAAATATGTTATACTAGAACTGACATGTGATCACATTTTCACGCAGTTTGGGTGCTTAGATCCTGAGAAATCAGTACCCATAACAACCACTTCTAGCAGTAATAACGGGCTTAATACGTCTGGGCATTAGGTCACAGCTTGGATGGCGTGTACATATACAGCTGCCCATACAGCTTCTACACAATACCACAGTTCATCGAGAATAGTGACTGGCGTATTGTGACGAGCCAGTTGCTCGGCCACCATTGACCAGACGTTTTCAGTTGGTGAGAGATCTGGAGAATGTGCTGGCCAGGGCAGCAGTCGAACATTTTCTGTATCCAGAAAGGCCCGCACAGGACCTGCAACATGCGGTCGTGCATTATCCTGCTGATATGTAGGGTTTCGCAGGGATCGAATGAAGGGCACAGCCACGGGTCGTAACACATCTGAAATGTAACGTCCACTATTGAAAGTACTTTCAGTGCGAACAAGATGTGACCGAGACGTGTAACCAATGGCATCTCATACTATCACGCCGGGTGATACGCCAGTAAGGCGATGACGAATACATGATTTCAATGGGCGTTCACAGCGATGTCGCCAAACACGGATTCGACAATCATGATTCTGTAAGCAGAACCTGGATTCATGCGAAAAAAATGACGTTTTACCACTCGTTTACCCAGGTCCGTTGTTGAGTACAACATCGCAGGCGCTCCTGCCTGTGATGCAGCGTCAAGGGTAACCGCAGCCATTGTCTCTGAGATGATAGTCCATGCTGCTGCAAACGTCGACGAACTGTTCGTGCAGATGGTTGTTGTCTTGCAAACATCCCCATTTGTAGACTCAGAGAAGTTCGTTGTCTACTGTCTTCGTTTTGGTTTCGTCCGCGGCATCCGTACAGCACAGCGGGGACTCTGACAATCTGACGCACCTGTTGGACCGAATTTGGCACGATCCAACAACTTTGTCGATCAATGCCAAGCCGAATAACTGATTCCATAAGGAAGAGATGTGAACCAGCACGTTATTGAGTGCTCAATTTGTGAAGCTCTTTCCCCTGAATAAACCATCAAATTTTTCTCTAACTGTAATTTTTAGTTCTCTAGTGGATATAAATCACATGTACCAGTTTCCGTAACAGTCGAATAATTCCGTCATCGTACGTCCTTTTTTAATTTTTATTTTTTTAGCCCAGCTGCTTATTCTTATCCTTTCAGTCGCATCACGTATTGACACGAGATATTAAACAATGACGTGCTCTCACGACGACAAGTATCGTGTAGTATGAAATCGTGTTGTCTGTCTGTCAACCCTGTAGTAGATATTTACAACGCGTTTGTCATTACAGATTGGTATACACAGCGATAAATTTCTTATAGTTGACAAAAAAATCCAGTGTTGGTATAAAATGTCAGATGCCCGTAAAGGAGTATCACTGAAAGACGCAGTAGTCTCAGCATCTTCTTCTCATATAGAAACCACAAGGAAGAATTCGAAATAACCAAATAACTAGTTGCAAAATATTGTCCGACTCTGAAAGATAAATTCCAGAACCATTGTATTCCTGAAATACGTATGTCATGTTAGAATACTAGAAACATGTTTTCTGGGGACATTCATATTAAGAAGATTTCACTCAAGATATTTTTCAAGGTGAACCGCTCAGTTGTTTCTGAATCATATCACACAGGTGAGGTGCCTCAAATTCTCAAGTCAAATAAATTGTGACCCATTAAAGACACTTGTAACCTCTTTTCGCCTTAACAAACTGTGACCAGGAAGTCATGAAACAAAGAGGAAAGAGTTCTCGGAACTTCATTAATAATCCTTATCGAAATATTGACGTCATATTTGGATTTTTAAACGGGAAATAAGCTTTACTTTGCCACCAGATTAGCAGATATCAGTTGGACGAATTGAGTATTTTAATTCTTGTATAGATCTACGACGAGACATCGAAATATACATTACACATAATTGTGGGAGGCACCGTATCTTTTGCAGAATGGTACATAATGAAACAAAAAACAAGCTTGACACTATTTTTCAGTATAATCACCATGTACCTGTCGACAACTGTGGCAACATTCTACCAGTCCTTCAAATCCTCGACAGTAGAGATCCACTATTTCGTCGCAGAGGCATTCCTGAGCCGCTGCGCGAACGTCCTCATTCTCATCTGTGTGCGATGTTCACGGCCTTTCATCCACATCAGCATCACCTATGTGTGTTTGTGTGGATTGTCATAGAGCTGGCACCGTTTCACTGTGGCTTGGCGTGGTGTCGCTTCGGTTCATTGCCCAAAATTTGACAGTGAATGTGTGTCAAATTCATAGCTTTTGCCCACGAGAATCTTACTGTCACCTGTGTTTCAGTTTTTGAATATGTATACAGCAACCAAGCCATTTGACTCTCACACTGTTGTGCACCTGTTATCTGTACAAAAAGGAGAACTTTCTCTGCAAGAAACCCAAGGCATGTACAATTTTCTCATTGTGTGTTACTCTGTCCGCAGAATGGTGTTCGTTTGGCACGCCAGTGTATCATTATTTGGTATGCACACTTCAGGTGACCATCGGCAGTCGGGTTTGCACTTGGCGAAACATCCAAGATGCCAGTGATGGGAAATTAAAAAATGTCTGAAATCGTTAACGACAAATTTAAAAAGATATGCAAGATGGAAGTAACAGGGAATTGAATAATCCAAGATGCCAGTGGTGGGAATTCAAGATTGTGGGTCTACAACACTTCTGCTAGTGCTCTTAATGGAGATAAATAATATCCGAATGACACGAATTTCGCATCATCTTCAACAATTTCTGAATTACTATAATTATTAGTTAGAAATGTGTAATGGTTGTGGCTTAACGTATTTCAGCCTCTAACATTTATTAGAAAATGTAAATTTCAAGTTAACTGGGTAAAATGGCATCATCTCCAGAGATTTCTGTACAAGCTATGAGAACTTCTTCCTTTTTTTTAAGTCTTTTGTTTCCTTACTAGTTTAATGCGGCGTACCACAATTTCCTCCACTTTGCCAACCTCTTCATCTCAGAGTAGTACTTGCAACCTGAACCCTCAATTATTTGCTGGATGTATTCCAATCTCTCTCTTCTTCCAAAATTTTCGCCCTTTGAAGCTCCATCAAGTGGATGTCTTAACAGCTGTCTTATTATTCTGTCCCTACTCCTTGTCAGTATTTTCCACATATTCCTCTTGACTTTGCGCAATACCTCTTCACTGGTTACTTTATGAATACACCTAATTTCCAACATTCGTCTGTAGCATTACATCTCAAATGCTTCGATTATCTTCTGCTCTAATTTTCCCACAGTCCATGTTTCATTACCATACAGAGCTGTGCTCCAAATGTTCTTTCTCAGCAATTTTTCCTCTGATTAAGGCATAGTTTGATATTAGTAGAATTCTCGTGGCAGGCAATGGACTGGATGAAGCGTCGTCTCACGCGGTCTGCACGTCCAGCACGAACGCTTGTCCAGCTGAGGCGCCAGGTGGAAATGGCATGGAAGGCCGTTCCACAAGACTACATCCAGCATCTCTACGATCGTCTCCATGGGAGAATAGCAGCCTGCATTGCTTCGGAAGGTGGATATACACTGTACTAGTGCCGACATTGTGCATGCTCTGTTGCCTGTGTCTATGTGCCTGTGGTTCTGTCAGTGTAGTCATGTGATGTATCTGACCCCAGGAATGTGACAATAAAGTTTCCCCTACCTGGGACAATGAATTCATGGTGTTCTTATTTCAATTTCCAGGAGTGTACATCATAGTAAAGAGACATAATTAGTGGCGTCATAGATAGGGTACTGGTCTCAGAATGTGATAACAGTGAATAAACATAGTGCTACAGGAGTGTCAAAGAGCAAATGAAATAAAAGGAAATGTGTCTGTCAGTCAATAACATAGATTATATTTTCAACTATAGTATATGATGCATTATCTTTTTGCCCAATAGAAAGGTGCTTTGTAAGACGAAGAATTAGTGAAAAATTTGAAGAACATCAGGTGATCATAGCTTAAAATTTGTACCAGTAGTGAGATAGCCACATGTAAGCATTAGATCTAAACACCATTATACTTCTGTGTTCTGAAAAAATTTACAACAATTTGTGGATACAAATATATAATATAAAATTTTAGAGTAAATAATTGTGGTTCAGCTATAAAGCATTACATCTTAATTCCCCTCTGCCAGTAGCTGTAAGCTATAAATTTAATATTTGTATGTGGCAAATCTGCTGGTTGCATACTTAGCAATATATTTTACCCAAGTGTGTCTTCACAGTTATAGAATTCGTGATATTCTTTTTTTGTATGTGGCCTCATTTTTGCACAAAATGAAGTGTCAGCTGCTTGCTTAGCATGATATTTGCAGTTACATTTGTTTGAAAATGTTATAGAAATATTTTAAGATGAAAGTAGTATTGTGGCATAGTCATGTACAAGATCAATGATCAAACATTAACATTTGACGACCAACAATTGAGTGTTGCAATCAGAAAGCAGCATTTTTCCCCAGTCGTAATCTGTACAACTAAAAAGTAATGTTAGATATACAACAAAGGTTAAAGAGTGGGTTTCAAATTCAGGTAAAAGAACTTGAATGATGAGATTCACTGATGACGTTTACATCCTCTGTGAAGGTCAAAATGAATTACTACAAGATCTGTTGAATAGAATAAACAGCCTAATAAGTATTGAATATGCACTGACAATAAACTGAACATAGATGAAAGTAATGAGGAGTAGCAGAAATGAAAATAGCGAGAAGCTAAACATTAAAAAAGCTGGCGTCAGGAAGTGTACATAAGAATTATACTACCTAGGCAACAAAATAATCCATGATGGACAAAGCTAGGAATATAGAAAAATATGTTTAACACTACGGAATGGGCCATTTTAGTCCAAAGAAACTCTGCTAATATCGAGCATATGATTCAATAGATGAAATAAATTTCTCAGAACATACGTTTGGAGCATAGCACTGTATGATAGTGAATGACAGTATGTAGAAAAACTGAAAAGAAAAGATAATCAGGGCGTTTGAGGCGTGATGAAAATTAGATGAGGTCTCCAGGTAAGGAACGAAGAGGTTGTCATCAGACTCAACGAAGGAATAAGCACATGTAAAACAGTGAGAAGAAATAGGATCATGGTTATATATCAAGAAATAACCTCCACACCTCTAGAGCTAACTGTAGAGGGTAAAATCTGTTGTGGAACACAGTGAAATTGGAATATAACCAACAAGCAAGTGGTGACATGCGGCGCAAGTCCTAAACTCAGTCGAAGAGGTTGGTGCAAGCGAGGAATTTGTAATGAGCCACACCAAGCCAGTGGGAAGGCTGGAGACCCAAGGGAAGAAAATTTTAAAAAAAAGTATAGGAAAGAGAGAGAGATTGAGGTATCTTTTAAGTATCAGTTTTTATGGATGTTTTATATGTGTATCAAATACTAACAAAGAGATAGAGGGGCTGGCAAGTTCCTACCCCAGCTCAGTACAGCCGATAGATACACAAAAAACAACCGAAAATTTACGTTCCTAGCATTCGGAATAAATGATCCTTCATCAGGGAGGAGAGAGGGGAAAGAAAGGGAAGAAGGGAAAGTGGATTTAGTTGCTCACAACCCAGCTTATGAAGCAACAGGGAAAGGAAAACAGGGAGGGTAGCAAGGATGGAGGCATGGTTTTCAGAGGGAAGTCAAAGATATTCTACTGTAAGTACTGTGCCAGCTTCAAACCAAAGAGGAAATATACAGAAGTAAAGAGGTATATAGTATAAAGATGTAGGATGAAAAGATCCTTGAATGGCTAAAGAGGAAAGGGAAAGAGGAGAAGACTGAATAGTAAATGGAAGTGAGGTTGTTTAACATAGGTTCAGACCAGGGGATGGCGAGATGAAAGGATGTGTTGGAGTGCAAGTTCCCATCTCCGCAGTTCAGTGGGACTGGTGTTGGGTGGGAGAAGCCAAATGGCACATACGGTGTAGCAGGTTCCTAGGTCCCTAGAATTATGCTGGAGGGCATGCTCCGCTACTGGGTATTGGACATCTCCCAGGCGGACAGTTCGTCTGTGTCCGTTCATGCGCTCAGCCAGTTTAGTTGTTGTCATGCCAATGTAAAAGGCTGTTCAGTGAAGGCATGTCAGCTGATAAATGACATGTGTAGTTCCACAAGTGGCCCTGCCTTGAATTGTGTATGTTTTACCAGTAGCGGGGCAGGAGTAGGTGGTTGAGGGGGGATGCATGAGGCAGGTTTTGCAGCGGGGTCGGTTATAGGGGTAGGAACGGCTGGGTAGAGAAGGTAGTCTGGGAATATTGTAGGGTTTAACAAGGATGTTACGGAGGTTAGGGGGACGACGAAAGGCAACTCTGGGTGGTGTGGGGAGAATTTTGTCAAAGGATGATCTCATTTCAGGGGTTGACTTGAGAAAGTCATATCTCTGGCGGAGTAATTTATTGATATATTCGAGGCCAGGATAATATTGGGTGTCAAGGGGGATGCTTCTGTGTGGTCTGAGGGTAGGAACATTGTTGTTGGGCGGTGAGGAACGTATTGATCGGGATATCTGTTTGTGGACAAGGTCTGCAAGATAGTTGCGGGGTATGTAAGACAATGGACGATATTGGTATAGTTTGGAATGATAGGCCAAAGATAAGTTTTGATGACTGCCAGAAAGAAGAAGAAAATTCATCCAAGTATGAAAATTATCCTTTTTGTTTTAGGTACAGATGTACAGTGCAAGCCGGTTTTGTCTTTAAGAGGTCATACACATTAACAAACTGCAGATTTCACGCTCACTGATTGCAAATTGGAGGTGCAGAGCTACACAGTCACGTTCCATTTGTAAACAAACGCGCAAACGCCATGTCTAGGGACCCTTAGACGTCAAGCATACCGAAGATGCAGTGTGCAGAAGAGGCAAGAGTAAAAAGAGTCTATTAAGCAGAGGAGTTCTAGTGGGCAGAAGAGTTCCAGCAGTCTCGGACCAGGAAGCCTACAGCAGACACGGTGAGTGACCATTATCTTCGGTTAAACTTGTCTACTGTGAAGGATTTGCATACCCCTGAACTAGAACTGTACACCTGTCTAAATCACTTTCATTGTGACGACTATTTGAACTATTAGAATTTGGCACAACTATTGTCCATGATCTGTAGTACCACAAATTTTTATATATACTGAAATCTTAAAGTGACAGGAGAGGGCGACGTTTAGTTCTGGTAACTCGCTGGAAAATCTAGTAAGACTCATCTCTGTGCTCTTCTGTATGCTCACTGCAACACGCAAAGAAGAAATAAACTGTAGACCAGTAAACCACCAGTCACCACCATATCTATCTCCTTAGCCTAACATCTGAATCATTCGGTGTGATACCCTACCATCTATCTATCTATATCCGAATCCCAATCCAGCTACTGCCGGGTCTGGGTGCTGAAGAGTCCTCCACCAGGCTTGGTCCTCCCACCACTTTTCTTCCTCCACTTGCTGCCCGGTCACACCTCTCCTTTTTACGGATATTCTCACTCGCATTTTCCACCGTGTTCTTGGGCGCTCTCTAGATCTTCTCCTATCCCTCTATAGTTCTTCCATAATTGGGGAGAGTCTCTGCCCATGCATCTTCTTAACATGCCCATACCATCTATATCCCTTTTTTCTTCAATTTATTCTGTCATACGTTCTTGTTTAAGGTCCTTTGTAATCTCTACATTCCTTACTCTGTCCATTCTTGTTTTTCCATTAACTGATCTGAGAAATTTCATTTCACCTGCTTGCAGTCTGCTGCAGTCCCTTTCTGTCGTTGTCCACGTTCCTCCACCATAGGTGACAATAGGGACATTATAATTCTTATACATCAGGAGTTAAGCTTTTACTGAAACTTTCTTATTCCAAATCAGATGTTTTATTGTTTGGTAGAAATTGCCCCCACTTCTGTAACCTCCTATTAATTTCGTTAGTTATTCTTCCATCCATAGGTGAACATAATACCCTACCATAGAGGTCTGAAATATCTCAGATCGATCCTGTCGCCATTTCAGTCCTATATGCAGCCACTCATATACCAGGGAACGGATGATCAAAATTTTCGCATCCCCTCTGATCTGAGTGTCAGCTTCTGAGTACATACGTTGTAACTCATTTCGGGCGGCGACAACGCAACTCTATATAGGACAGAATGTAGCAGTTCAGGTATAGAGTTAACTTGCTCGCCTGTTAGCTATTTCTTCTTTAATTGTTTACAGTGAACATCCTGAACATGCAGAAAAGCATGTAGATGAGGCTTTCCGGATTTCCGACTCAGTTACTAGAACTAGGGATCACCCTGGCCTGTCACTTTAAGATTCCGGTAAACAGAGAAAGATGAAGATGATACCGACGAGGTGGATACTGGAAGAGATTTAAGAAACGTTTGCAACAAGTCAAAAGAAGTTTCCAATTTACGTACTGAAAACCTCATCAATAAAGCCTTCGAAATAATAAAGTAACTTACAGTAGGAGGAGGGATAATAGATACCAGACGTTAGCCAAACGGGCGGTTTCCAGTGGTTCTGAAACCTCGACACTCAGAGAGAAATAACAGATACATTTATAAAGTTTTGTAGTGCGGTTATGGAGAGGAATCGTGAAAGAGAGATAGATCGACAGATCTCATCTTGGATGGGAAACATATTACATAGGAATTGCCTGCTATAGAGAATCAGCGAGGGGAAAGGAGAAGAAAAAAGAGGGAGAGGAAGATGAAGATTCGGAATGTCAACATACGTGAAGAGAAGAAGGAGTTAAAAGTAAATAAAGAATTGGGCTCAGGACAGAGAGTTATTTAGGAGGTACAGTTCACAAATGTCTGAGGACAATTTGACCGAGAGAAGACTTGAGATAACTGTTTTGTGTGTGTGTGTGTGTGTGTGTGTGTGTGTGTGTGTGTGTGTGTGTATGTGTGTGTGTGCGTGTGTGTGTGTGCGCACGCTTAAGTGTTTTTGGTCAGAAAAACATAACATATAGACGTAGAAATATATACTTTGGGATCTCCACTGTGCCATAAGCAAGTACAGTGCAGAGACTGAACTAAGCTCCTTAACACGTATTGCTTAAGGGGCAACTTACAACACTAGTACCAATTTACATATCTTAAAGCTGAACAGAATACAGACGTATTCAGCGCCATTGAATTCAGATCATTTGAGTACTTTTGAACTAGGTGCAAAATCCATATAGTTACGCTAAACATGGCCAAATTCAGATCACCTGGATACTTTTGAAAATGGCGCCATTGTGGCTGCAAGCACAAGAAGGCTACCTCAAGCCATAATGGAATTCCACATACAACAATAGCAGTTTTTCAGTTCCCGCCATCGCCCGCTTCCATTTATGAACATTCTGCTACCGCAATCTCGCATTTTAAATTTCCAACCTCTGCCATCTTGAATTTTTCGGCAGCTGCAGCTGTGGCTAGTGACAGCTGTATACCAAATAATACTTTACCATGGTACCGACTAGTCTAACTTGCTCTCTCAAGTTCTTACACAAAAAGAAATTCCGAAAGAATAGTATACTGAAAATAAGGAAATTTTCCTACTGTTGGTGCGGTCATTCAATGGTGTGATACTCTGAAATCTCTGAGACTCTCTAAGCAAACTTTCCCCTTTGGGATAAGACTCAATGCCATTCTTGTGTATCAGACTTTACAGCTGTTTCAGCCAGCATTAAGGCAAGATAATTTTCTCGGCTTCCTCAGAACTTTAAGTGGTATGATATCCATGAGAATAAATGATACAAAGGAGTGATCGTTCCTTAGATAATTATTGCAGACTGAAGGATATAATTAGTTATTATAATCAAAATGAAATTATTTCTTCCCTTTTTAGTATTGCTACGTAATCTCACACCAGTAAAAGCTCATAACACAGAAAATACTTGGAAACAAATAAAGGGAAACGTTGTAAATAGAAAATAAGGAAGACGTTGTTTACTTACTTCACATTCCTGTCGTGGATTTCTTGTAAGTTCAAAGGTAGAGCCTTTTGCATCACGACACTCTCGTATTTGCTGCAACATGGCAGTACTCACTACTGTGGGATAATTGCTTTGCGCGCAGCAGTAATCCGATCTCAAGTCCTCCACAGTGTTCAGATCCTCCTCGTAGCCCACATGCCTCAGACGATCGTAAGTGATAGTGCTAGATACCACTGAATAGGACTGCTTCTCTATATCAAACGACTTGTAAATAACAGGTCTGCTGCCTCTATTGCTATTGGCATTCCTCATTTTTGAAGCACATCACATAATGGGTTCTTAGGTTCATATTTTCTAACAACAACGGTAAGGTATTTACCTCTACGTCGGTGATTCGGATTTCGGTTCTTCATTGTTTCCCTATACTGTTTAAAGCGAATGAAGGAATGGTAGATCTCAAAAGTCTACCTGTGTCTAAAATATTGCCCTTTCTCTAATGACTTCGCCCATTAAATCATCAACTTTCTTTTACATTTTGTCCGTGGTGCATTTCTCGTAAGACCATTGTTAGCTGACTCCAAACACTCGAAAGATTTCGTAACTATATCCCATACTTATATCTGTCATCTCACTGATTACAAGTTTCCGGTAGTGAAGAGAAAATTTGCGAACGTTCCTTATTTCAACATCAACAGCAGTAAATACCACAACCAACAACTGCTGAAGTATTACCCAATAACAAAAAAGGGTTTACGTAAAAGTACATAATTTTTTTTGTGGTAACTCGAAATCATTAACACCTGAAGCTACGTTGTGCATGATATAAGGTCTTTGAAAAATCCATGGGACCAGGCCATTATTCCATTAAAATTTTAGTATGTCTAATAATTGTGACAGTAAATGATTGCATTTTCTAACAAGCTTGTTTAAAAAATCATTCTATACACACGTGCGTCGAGAAACTCCAAGTTCCAGGATTCACAAGCCAGAGTCTTTTTTTCTAAACTGGACCAGCATCGTTGTTTATATTAGATGGTAGCGATCGAATATATGGAGCACCTGTGATGTTTGTGTATGATTCACCAAGTTAGTGAACAGTCAGGTCGCTTTACCTCGTTAGGTATGCATCTCACTTGCGTATAAGTTCGTTGGAACTAAATCTACAATGACATCTACATCCATACACCGCAAGCCACCTGATGGTGTGTAGCGGAGGGCACTTTGAGTACCTCTATCGGTTTTCCCTTCTATTTCAGCCACGTATTGTTCGTGGAAAGAAAGATTGTCGGTATGCTTCTGTGTGGGCTCTAATCTCTCTGATTTTGTCCTCATGGCCTCTTCGCGAGATATACGTAGGATGGAGCAATATAATGCTTGACTCCTCGGTGATGGTATGTTCTCGAAACTCCAACTGAGGCCAGTACCGAGCTACTGAGCGTCTCTCCTGCAGAGTCTTCCACTGGAGTTTATCTATCATCGCCGTAACACAATCGCGATTATTAAATGATCCTGTAACAAAGCGCGCTGCTCTCCGTTCGATCTTCTCTATCTCTGCTATCAACCCCGTCTGGTACGGATCCCACACTGGTGGGCAATATTCAACCAGTGGACGAACAAGTGTACTGTAACCTACTTCCTTTGTTTTCGGATTACATTTCTTTAGGATTCTTCCAATGAATCTCAGTCTGGCATCTGCCTTACCGACGATCAACTTTATATTAAAATTCCTTTTTAAATCACTCCTGATGCCTACTCCAAGATAATTTATGGAGTTAACTGCTTCCAGTTGCTGACCTGCTATATTGTAGCTAAATGATAAAGGATCTTTCTTTCTGTGTACTCGCAGCACATTACACTTGTCTATATTGAGATTCAATTGCCATTACCTGCTCCATGCGACAATTCGTTGCAGATCCTCCATCATTTCTGTACAATATTCCATTGTTATAAACTCCCGATGTATTACACTGAGTTCCGAACGATCTGAGACCACAAAAAGCCTCAGTGAACTTCCGAAGTTATCCATAAGGTCATTTACGTATATCATATAGCAACGGTCCTACGACACTCCCCTGTGGCACACCTGAAATCACTCTTACTTCGGAAGACTTCTCTCGATTGAGAATGACATGCTGCGTTCTGTTATCTAGGAACTCTTCAATCACAGAATTGGTCTGATAGTCCAGTAAGTACAAATTCCCACACCGTCAACAGAGGTATCCTTTCCTGTTGATTATTTTGAAAATTGGTGTTGCGAGTTGCGATCGGCGGAAGGTAAGTGAACGTGAACGCTGGGTTCCGAACGATGTGAGACCACACTCAGGCTGAAGCTACTTGCATCATCTTGACATTTACATTACACGCGTATCGAAGTACTGGCAAAGTTAAACCTCATTTACACTCGTCAAGCAGTTTCACCTGATTTAAACTCGCGAGGAAATGTGAGCAAATTGAATTTACTTCTGGACGGTTTCCCGTTTGTATTGCCATGTTTGCAGTTAGCTGACAGTTCCGCTTTACACTCACCTTCTCCACGTTCTCAAACCTAAGATTTATCGAAAACGTTAAAACAACTGTATTGGTCGTATGGCATCTCACAGAAATTTAGGCTTTTGTATACTGTTGTGATAATTTCTCCATCTCCTACATATCGAAATTAATGTAGCTGCCGAAATAGTGCGTTTGTAATGTTGATGCATTAAGTTGTTCTGAAATGGTTCAAATAGCTCTGAGCACTATGGGACTTAACATCTATGGTCATCAGTCCCCTAGAACTTAGAACTACTTAAACCTAACTAACCTAAGGACATCACACACATCCATGCCCGAGGCAGGATTCGAACCTGCGACCGTAGCATTCGCGCGGTTCCGGACTGACCGCCTTAACCGCGAGACCACCGCGGCCGGCATTAAGTTGTTCTGAAAGTGGTGCTGATATACAAGACAATAAAAGCGGGTTAAAAGCCGTGAGCTACCTCGGGAAGTTAACCTTGCATTACTGAGCAACTGTTTCAACAGGCATCCAGTCTAGCTTACCAAATTCCCAACGGACTAACATTAATTATTACCTTTTAATAGCCATCTACGGGACACATCAAATATGGAGCCAACATTGGGAGACTGCATACAACACTGCATTCATAAAATAACACGCGAAGAACGTTGAATCACATGCGAGATGAAATAAACCACAACCAATCGATTCAATTTTCACCCAAAGAAGTTATGTTAATAGCGTAGTCCTGTCCGTCATGAAATCACCACACTCTGGTATACTAAATTCATACTAACTCTCTGTGAAATCTTCCCGGAAAGAACAGCTGAAAGCTACTTTGATGATTACACCACATGCTTCACGTGGTCAACTTGGTTTACACAAAGAGTGTAACTCCACAATAATTCTGATAATTAAAATAAATTACCTCGAAACGCAATTTACAAAAGAAAAACCTCGAACTAGTTATTATCGTCTTACTATTAACCTGATGGGTCAAACCGTTGTATAAGGACGTGGTACCGGTCTCACAAAGTACACCCCACGTGGGTTGAACATAAATAAAAGTTGCTATATTGAAAAATATTGTCAAGACGAGACGTTATAATCTCATGCAAATTCTCATTTAAGATTGATGATCTTAGTTAGAGTTAAGGGTTATCAACAAGTGGTTCCACTTTACTCACAAAGTAGTGATAAAGCAACTACTGGAAGATATTCTGAACTTCACACTCGAATTACACTGCGTTGCAATTTAAGATAACATTAGATATCTTAGACCTAAACCTGAAATAAAGGTGATTAAATTTTCAGTTAGGCTGAACTTAAGAAGTACATTGCCCTATGGTCTTAGCAGGGACGCTCTTAGCCGGAGGTCTTACCACTTCAGACGTCCGCCGCGGACAGAGTGCCGTGGGCCCCTACCAAGGGTGCTTCCAGATACAAAACGGAAGTGACCAGAGAGGCAGCTTCCTATACCAACATAACAAGGGACGGACACCACCATACTAAAAATATAAACCTCTTTCCATTTAGAAAGCGTAGCTACCTGTTCCGACGTTGGCCCTACTTTTCTCTAGCAGACAGGCTTGTCTGCTACCATCAAGCATGCAACTAGAAATACATTTACTCATTCATCCTTTCGCACAGAAGGGAAGGTGGTGACAGTATCTTATCATATACACTATATAAGAAAAAAGCGCATATAGGTTCCAAATGAGACTGTGTGACATGAATTACAAATAAATCGTAGTAGTGTGACCTGTCGTTCTTGTTTATGTGTAAAAGTAACACGTTCCACTGCTCAGTCTCCTCCCAGATGGAGTCAGAAACACCACAGTGAATTCAGAAGAGGAATTTATGCCGTAGTTGACAACAAATTTAAGAAATTAACATGAAAGGAATCCAACAGGGACCTTTCACGGTGACATATTCCACTCACAGTGGAAAGAACCCATGTTGTTACGTAATGAAATACTAATAAATTGTTGTCTGAACATGACCAGTGTCCTATTCTGATAAAGCCACATTGTTCTGGACGTTAAGCCAAACAGAAATAAAAATCAAGTTCTGTATATCTGGATCACATTTTCCTTGCCTTCCAGTGAAATCTTAAGTAAAGTCACTCAATTAACTTTGAGTTACCAAGTAACTAAATTTTCTTTGCTTCAAGCTCTACTCAACAACTGTAAATGTAGTTTCGTTGAACATGTGTGTCGAATAATGTCCATTAAATAACACATATAATAATGAAATTGAGTTGTTCTTCAAGTTAACAGGTCACTGACATCTGCCTTGACGGTTATGACAGTTCTAAGAAGCAGGTGATGAACATGTTAGAAAATATACTTCACAAGGGTTATTGATGCATGTCTACCCACAAAAATTCAGTTACGTAACACAACCCTCCCAATATCATGCGGGTGTTTAAAGGCAAATTTGCATGCTGAAATTTTATTAGTAGAAAAAGAACACGTAATTATAAGTAACGAAATAATCAAAAATTTGAGCCATAGATGTACTCCACGGCTGTACAGATACTGTATGCGGCCACTGGAAACATTTAATGATTTTTGATCGTCATATTATTGGCGAAAGAGGAAGAGTCCCCTTTTTTTCTAGGTCTTGTCCAGATCGCACGTATGTTACACACCGCCATTAATACTACATCATTTTATTAACATACTGAAGTGTTGCAATTACATAATATAAGACTTCCTTAATTTCTGTTTTTATTGATGTATATATTGTTATTACTAACCTATAAATGTTTTATTTTTTGTCTTTAGTCATTGTAAGATTGTTGGTGACTTGGCATGGCAAACGGTTCGGTACTTTTAAGCGAAAAGTCGTCCAGCTCGATCCACCATCTTCTTCGTGTGCTGTTTTTCTCACGAATTCCGATCCACCACACAGAGAAGAAACATGATTAAAACACATGAACGTGCCTTTAACGAGAATGCCATGCTCAAGCGCCGAGAGTCTGTCTGAAACATAACTTTGCATTCCGTAAGCTTAATTGATATCAATTTAATATTCATTACAATAATTCATTGTATTGTCTCGATCCAATTACGAATGAGCCTTCAAAAACTAAATAAAGTGGAAGGAACTGGGTATTTTGGGCTTGCCTTTTGAAAATTTTGTAATCTGGTCAGGTACCTTATGCTGCACTTCAAAATTTTGAAAAAAAAATTTATTGGTTTGTAATTATGCCTTCTACCATATTCCATAAATGTTTTGAGCTTTTCATTTCAACTTGAGCCACAAATTTAAGCGTCAGTAGTAGATGTAAGTACTTACAGTCAAAGTCGTATTCAATACTTTTAGGTTTAGGATTCTACTTACACATCAACATCGGCTTAAAAAGTATATTGAGAGTAAAAGTCAATAATAAGTAATGGAATTAGTATTTCTTTAAATTTCGTGGTCATCAAGAAGAACCCCCATCCTGCCGTTCATAGTTTGTTGATATATTTAAGACTGTGTTTAAGGATATTTTCAAGTTCTGGACGTGCTTACACATCAGGGCAACTTCAAAATGGCTATTTGTAATGTAAGACAACAACAAGGAACTAGAAGGAGATTTTCACTCGGCAGCAGAGTGTGAGCTGATATGAAACTTCCTGGCAGATTAAAACTGTGTGCCCGACTGAGACTCGAACTCGGGACCTTAGCCTTTCGCGGGCAAGTGCTCTATCATCTAAGCTACCGAAGCACGACTCACGCCCGGTACTCACAGCTTTACTTCTGCCAGTACCTCGCTCCTACCTTCCAAACTTTACAGAAGCTCTCCTGAGAACCATACATAACTAGCACTCCTGAATGAAAGTATATTGTGGAGACATGGCTTAGCCACAGCCTGGGGGATGTTTCTAGAATGAGATTTTCACTCTGCAGCGGAGTGTGCGCTGATATGAAACTTCCTGTCAGATTAAAACTGTGTGCCCGAAAGTAGGAGACGAGGTACTGGCAGAAGTAAAGCTGTGAGTACCGGGCGTGAGTCGTGCTTCGGTAGCTCGGATGGTAGAGCACTTGCCCGCGAAAGGCAAAGGTCCCGAGTTCGAGTCTCGGTCGGGAGACGAGGTACTGGCAGAAGTAAGGCTGTGAGTATCAGGCGTAAGTCGTGCTTCGGTAGCTCAGATGGTAGAGCACTTTCCCACGAATGGCAAAGGTCCCGAGTTCGATTCTCGGTCGGGCACACAGTTTTAATCTGCCAGGAAGTTTCATATTAGCGCACACTCCGCAATATCCTTTCTTTCAGGAGTGCTAGTTCTGTACGATTCGCAGGAGAGCTTCTGTAAAGTTTGGAAGGTAGGAAACGAGGTACTGGCAGAGGTAAAGCTGTGAGTAGCGGGCGTGAGTCGTGCTTCGGTAGCTCAGATGGTAGAGCACTTTCCCGAGAAAGGCAAAGGTCGTGAGTTCGAGTCTCGGTCGGTCACACAGTTTTAATCTGCCATGAAGTTTCGTTTCAACAAGGAACTAGTTTTGTTATTTCTAATATTTTGCGTGAGTATTAATTACTCCCCCTATGTAATACGCATTATTGACAATGATTTCTCTTTACGAGGATGAAGATGAGCAATAGCTACTACATAGAGTTTTCATTGAAATAAGTGTGGAGGTCATCGCATAAATGGAAAGATCAGAGAGCTGAACGAAATAGTGGCAAGCGGATGGCCCAATCCGAGATGTCGAAACTTGGCCTGAAATTTTTTTGTCCAGGTATAAGGCACAAAAAGAAAAGAGTTTGTTCAAAATGTTGAAAATTACCAAGCTCGTAACTCGGTAGGCAGCGTGAAAATGTGCACTCCTAACGCAGAAGTAGCAGACAGCACATGTGCTTCATAGCTGGCATCTTTGATTAACGGCCAATTAGTAAAATAGGTAACACGGAACAACGCGTTCGTAATTTATAAAGCAAATTTCAGTGGCCATTGATAATTTCACCGATGTTGCATGTCATTAAATATTCAAAAAAATTAGCAGCTGCCTTGCGCTACCTTCGTATTAAACTAGAGATAAAACAAACAGAATCTTCCATATGTTATTTTCGTATATGCTTGTCTTTGTGCATGTTACTGTAGTTCACAGTAATTAATATTTTCAACCTTGCAACATAAAATATGGAGAATGTGGTACTCAGACTAAATCACATCCTTGTCCTAAAGACCTATACATGTGTTATTTATTAGGTAATTTCCTTGAGATTCATTCGAATGATGTCGATTTTCCGTTGGAAATTGTAGAATTATTATAACATAGAGAAAGTAGCTCCGACACCTCTGTGAAATATGGTTGAAGAATGATCTTTGTACTAATTAGAGTCCAGAACAGAAATGCAGTACCTTCCTGGCCCAAAGAAAGCAGGGAGTGAGATCACGCTTAGTGACAAACAATTTTTTTTACGTGAAAAAGGAGGAAATACTACAACTTAATACGCTCCTAAGGCAGTTTCATTTCGTAAGATCCTAATGTGAATTGTGTAAACGGTACAAATATGCGCCAAAATGAAATTAGCCAAGGTGTGAAGAACAAACTATTCAAAAGATTTAGGACTGCTCGTTTACAATTACTGATGGTAATGTAGGAGACTAGGCCCTCTGAATTGCAAGTGAGACGAAAATGACTGATTTTCATGATTCTTCGACCTGGTGTAACAGATTCAAAAATTGCACCTTAAAGTATTTCCTAAAATTATGAAAATTAAGTCAAGTAAACGAGTAGAGGAGATGTCATTGATAGGGAGTATCGTAGCTTCTATTTACCACTGAATGGAACCACGCAGTCTGATTTCGTTCAAGAACTGTGTGCAAACAGCACTTCATCATTTTGATTTTTGATCTAAAAAAGGAGTCGCTTGTACAGTCGTTGAATACTATGACACATTTGTATACAACAATACCATTGAACTATATCAGTGATCTACTGTTTCTACAGCTTAATATCCTCAGGAGTAACTTCAATGCAAATTGGTGCCAAAACTGACAAAAAGACAGATTAGCTGCCAAAACTTGTAATCGAAGGAGAAATTTCTGGTAAAATGGGAAAGAATATGTTTCATTACCTTACAAAATACCTTCTTACCAGTTTCGTAAAATAATCCATTGCTCCTCGTGTATTCTTGCCCTGGACATAACAAGATCTCTGTCTTTAATAGGAGGACGAAACAACTGTCAATACAATTCGGACTATAAAGAAATTCCTTGACAATGTGAAAAATCTTCAGAAAATTATCAGACAATTTAGTTTTCATAGCTCTTTGTCACGTCATGTTTTTCAGCGTAACAGTACTGCCAAGTGTAGTCTTTTGTGTATTGTCAGTGTTCATCATTACGTTTTAGGACTTTCATCAAGTTTACCTTGTACGAAATACAATATGCAGGGCAATAGACACGATTATTTATTTCTTTATCCAAGTTGTGACTAAACAAAACGAGTAATTACTGTATGTTCCTAAATGTCTTAATTTTTCCTTTGCTTTAAGTGAGGAAATGGTTTGTATTCGTCATCCGGTACCCATTTCGTAACTTTTTTACGACTACTGGCGATAAATAAGTAAATGTTTCATTGACACATGATTCAAAATTAATCATAAGAATTCCATGGCAACAAATTAAATCCCGATTGAGGTGAGTCATGTGCAATGTAACATAAAACACTGCCTTGATCTGTTTGCGCTACCAGTCACTAGTGTAACAACAAAAACAGAAACAGCATAGTTGTCAATATAAACTGCAAGTTATACAAAAATATTAAAAGTTGGAGGGATTTTTGGCATTGTTTAAGTGATTAAAATTCGCATATATATTTTTTGGCCTTCTTGTTACATGGCGCTCGTCTTCTTGTCATGGTTTTGTGTACTCATCTGGCGGAACGCGCGCTACGCTGGAAGGACATGACAAAACCATTGTTGTGAGCTGTTCTCCGTCCGACAGAACTGAGTAACATACTATTCTTTCAATATTTACAGTTAGCATTAGCAGCTAAGATTTTTACACAGCATTTGTTTCGGTATATTCTTCCTGTGTGCAAATTTTAGGAAAAGTTGACATTTGTACATTCCACTGTGAACATGGGCTTCCTAGCCGGTCTGTGTGGCCGTGAGGTTCTAGGCGCTTCATTCTGGAACCGCGCGACCGCTGCGGTAGCAGTTTCGAATCCTGCCTCGGGCATGGATGTGTGTGTGATGTCTTTAGGTTAGTTAGGTTTAAGTAGTTCTAAGTTCTAGGGGACTGATGACCTCAGATGTTGAGTCCCATAGTGCTCAGAGCCATTTGAACAATTTTTTGGGCTTCCTAAATTGTTTTACTGAGTACAATCGTAATGATATTTTGCATATAATTTTATTGCATGGACGAAGAAAATATATGACACTGGGATAGCCGGTCACAGTGTAGAAAATGGTGATTGTCCAACCTTCTAATGCCGCCGGAACTGACGAGACACAGCTATGATTCTGCATATGTTATTCGAATTAGCGGTAATTTAATGTACGATGCAGGAGCAAACTAGGCTCCAAATTGATTAGTGATAGGCTAGTCTTACCGCATGAAACGTAGGTAATAGGACAGGTGCATGGTATTGCCTGCGTTTAAGAGAAATTATATCTGCTATAAAAATATTGAACACGATCAAAACAGTAACATGAGCTATTAACAGGATGGAAACCTGCTCTGGAGGAATCATTATGGATTCGATAAACAGCAACCTTTGAAAACACTTCTTCTGTAAGTTAGCGAGACATATTAGTAGATAACAGTGTAAATAACGGTGCCCTGGGTGATTCCGTATTTCTTGACATCCGGAGACATTCAGTAAAGATCCGAGGTATCATACAGTGGAACATAAACGTATATTAGCTTACGGAATACAGAAATAGATTTCTGAGTTGATGCATAACTTCCTAGCTCATAACTAACAAGCACAAGGCATCATCAAAATACAATTTCAAGAGTATACTAAAGAAGTGTTAGAGCACTGTTACTGTTCACGTTATACACAACGTCTGAACGAAATTATGAGCGAGCAGAGGGTTAATGACGCTTTGTAAAGGATCTGGTTGCGCATTTTCAGTTAAATGTATGTAGGGAAAGGTGCCGAGTCAGACTGGCGGTCCTGCACCCAGTTTTAATCCGCCAGGAAGTTTCATACCAGCGCACACTCAGCTGCAGAGTGAACATCTCATTTACTTTACAACATCTTCGTTCAACCGTTTCATCACCACTGTTAGTCAGTTTGACACCCGGATCAGCTACGGTTAAAAATAGGAGATGAGAGTTAGGTTAAGAACAGCGTAGTTAAAACTTTCTGAAGCCAAGATCGAATTAATACTTCTTTACTTACAACAACCGCTTTGGACAAATTTAGCTGCCATCTTCTGGTCCTCACTAATTTTTGTTATAAAATTTGTTCATTTTGGGTTGGAACATCAAGTCAAGTTACGTTAACGGCTGAAATGTTGCACACTGTGCAAAAGTGTGTCATAAATAAAATATATAAAGGCAAAATTCACCTCGTGGATAGCCCTCACACATTCTGTTATGTCTTAAGAATGACAGTACATAATAAAATGAACAGTAACCACTAAGTTTACATTTTCTGGAAATGTTTTAATTTAGACAGCTCATAATGTACCAGAAGAACGCCTGATTCCCATCCATCGTTTCGGTCAAGACAAATGCTTTCAACTGCTGTTTCTTCTGTTCAGAAGTATTCGTAACGACAAGAACAAAAGATAAAGTATGATTGCTTCTCCGGCTCTAATCGACTTGGTTATTGACTTTGGTTTGCCTAAGTCGCCTAATATTTTTCCTCCCGAAGATAAATTCTTTTGCTTTTCGTATTGTAAGTTTCAAAATCGCTATATTTGCAAAATTTACCCTCCACATTGTACGTCATCTTCTATGTCTGCTTTGTTCTCAGCTAGAGTTGCGCTCTACCATAATTTCGGTTCGGTAGTTTTGATACACTAGACAAATGACGTAGTAAATGGTAGGATTACCGGACGTATTGGTAGCTTGAAAAGGAAGCAGCATAAATGAATGTTTAAGAGATAAACTGGGAGACAACTGTTCCCCTTTGTATCTTTGTTGTTCGGCTGTTTGTTTTGCACACATTGAGCTACTTGCGTCTCGAAGATTGGGATGATATGATGATGAGGACAACACAACACCCAGTCCCTGAGCGGAGAACATCGGCCCCAGTCGGAAATCGAAAACGGGCATTACGCTGCACCGACCACTCAGCTACCAGGGACGGACAATCCAGTGTGTGTTATATATCATTACAAAACATAAATAGATTTTTATAAGAGCTATGAATTAGTTTATCGCGTAACTTCAGCGTTAGTAAGTAACCAAGGCAGTTACTTTTGATGCAAGTACAGTTCACATACACTAACATAAAAAACGTATATAATTGTTGTTGTTATTTTGTAGTCATTGGAACGGTCTTCATCATGATCAGTGGGGAGAGATTGTTTTTATTACAGATAAATGACAAATTTGTTTATGAATAAGAGAAATATGTTTTACATTAAGTTCGATCACTTATGGCACTCTACAGGGTGGTCCATTGATAGTGACCGGGCCAAATATCTCACTAAATAATCATCGAACGAAACTCGTCTAACTTTAAGGGGGAAACCAGATGGCGCCATGGTTGGAGCGCTGGATGGCGCTGCCATAGGCCAAACAGATATCAACTGCGGTTTTTCAAATTGGAACTCCTATTTTACATAACATATTCGTGTAGTACGTAGAGAAGTATGATGTTTTAGCTGGGCCACTTTTTTCGATTTGTGATAGATGACGCTGTAATAGTCACAAATGTATAAGTACGTGGTATCACGTAACATTCCGCCAATGCGGACGGTCATTGCTTCCTGATACATTAACCGTGTTAAAATGGACCGTTTACCAAATGCGAAAAAGGTCGATATCGTGTTCATGTATGGATATTGTGATCAAAATGCCCAACGGCCGTGTGCCATGTATGCTGCTCGGTATCCTGGACGACATTATCCAAGTGTCCAGACCGTTCGCAGGATAGTTACGTTATTTAAGGAAACGGGAAGTGTTCAGCCACATGTGAAACATCAACCACGACCTACAACAAATGATGAAGCCCAAGTAGATGTTTTAGCTGCTGTCGCGGTTAATCCGCAGATCAGTAGCAGACAAATTGCGCTAGAATCGGGAATCTGGAAAACGTCGGTGTTGAGAATGCTACATCAACATCGATCGCGCCCGTACCATATTTCCATGCACCGGGAATTGCATGACGACGACATTGAACGTCGTGTACACTTCTGCCACTGGCCACAAGAGAAATTACGAGACGACGACAGATTTTTTGCAGACGTTATATTTATCGAAGAAGCGTCATTCACCAATAACGGTAACGTCAACCGACAAAATATGCACTATTGGGCAACGGAAAATCCACGATGGCTGCGACAAGTGGAACTTCAGCGACCTTGGCGGGTTAATGTTTGGTGCGGCATTATGGGAGGAAGGATAATTGGCCCCCATTTTATCGATGGCAGTCTAAATGGTGCGATGTATGCTGATTTTCTAGGTAATGTTCTACCGATGTTACTACAAAATGTTTCACTGCATGACACACTGGCGATGTACTTCCAACATGTTGGATGCCCAGCACATAGCTCGCGTGCGGTTGAAGTGATATTGAATTGCATATTTCATGACAGGTGGATTGGTCGTCGAAGCACCATACCATAGCCCGCACGTTCACCGGATGTGACGTCCCCGGATTTCTTTCCGTGGGGAAAATTGAAGGATATTTTCCATCGTGATCCACCGACAACGTCTGACCACACGCGTCAAAGCATTGTTAATGCATGTGCGAACATTACGAAAGGTGAAATACTCGCTGTTGAGAGGAATGTCGTTACACGTGTTGCCAAATGCATTGAGGTTGACGGACATCATTTTGAGCATTTATTGCATTAATGTGGTATTTGCTGGTAAACACGCTGTAACACCATGCGTTCTCAGAAATGAAAAGTTGACAAAGGTGCATCTATCACATTGGAAACCAAAATAAAATGTTCAAACGTACCTACGTTCTGTATTATAATTTAAAAGACCTACCTGTTACTAACTGTTCTAAAATTGTGAGCCATATGTTTGTGAGTATTACACCGCCATCTATCACAAAGCGAATACAGTGATCCAAGTAAAACATCTCTTCACGTACTACAGGAATGTATAACAAAAATGGGGGTTCCAATTAAAAAAATAAAAAATGTTGGTATCCGTTTGACCTATGGCAGCGCCATCTAGCGGGCCAACCATAGCGCCATCTGGTTTCCCCTTTCAAGCTAGACAAGTGCCGTTCTTTGTAGTTTTTTCGTTTGACGCTAATTTTGTGAAATATTTGGCCCGGCCACGATCAATGGACCGCCATGTATAATGTGTTTTCATTTATTTTACACTTTTTTGAAGAAATGTCGTTTCGTAGCACTATATGGAGAAATCTGTATTGTTTCCACTATTTTTACTACAACATCCTAATGTTCCACGGTACAGATTGACATTTTTCGAATAAAACCTGAATTAACGTTTATAATTTCTAATTTGCTATAGATACTATATACTTTTAAGTAACAGACGTAGGGTACCCTGCGCTTCCCATATCGTCGATCTGTTTCTAGACCGTTCAGTGCTGCTGGTTTCTAGGGGGATCTAGTAAAACACTAATGAGATACTCAAAGAAAGCGATCTTTATCCGGTAACGCCCAACAGGTTATGAAACACACCTGACGTGCAGGTAAAGCGGGTACGACATTAACTGACCAAAGCTAGTAGCAATAATACTGCAATCTACGTTTGCTTAAGATAGTCTGCGTTAGCCTATAGTAGCTTTACAACTATATGTATACTTAACTCAAAATCTGTGCTTCGTATAATGCGCACTCCATTTGCCCTGGGTATTAAGGGTTTCTTGGAGACCTCTAGAAGATTAGCTGTAGAATGTTATTTCTTAGCAAGTTAATTAATGAAGCGAAAATTTTCGTGTAGGTTCGCAGTGTTCGTGTTAGAATAACGGTGAAGCTAAATAATTTAATAAATCTAGACGGTGCCCTGTTTATTCTCCACCACGCAACATCCATGAGCAAACGACGCCGCCAAAGATATGTATGTCTCTAAAACTAACTTACGTTTTCTCTGCCGTGGTGGTCTCAAGAACAATTCGTGTCCATTCGGATGACTTCGTCTTACAAAGAAGTTAGAGCGAGCCCCTGCGACGCCGCGGTCAATTTCGGCGCGGCTGGAGGCCGTTTGGTCGCCTGCTTCTGCTGCTGGTGGCGACGTAACGATCGGTGGGCGTGGCGTGGGGTGGCAGCTGCTCCGGACGGCCTGCAGCGGCCGGGTTCGAAGCCGGAGGTGTGTGGCGGAGGTGACACGGAGCCATTAAATTCCCATCAGCAGACGTCCACGGCCGGCGCTAGGTGCTGGAATGTCTTAATTTTCTTCACGACTCTGCTATCGCCACCTCCACGTCCATACCGGAATGTCAATACCGCGGTTATTAATTACACTGACTTCTTTATTTCCTGAGTCGGTAAAAATGAAGGTACTCATAAATTTTCAGTAAATGGTGTGGTACATAACAGGAGGATAGAAACTTATAAACAAGCTATAAATCTTTTTGCCTTTACTTATGTTGCACTCAATGCACATTTGATGACACTCGCAGCTGAAGTAGTGCACAACATCACCAATAGATGGTTCCTCCCCACTATGAAACATCCGAAAATCTGCAAGCTTCAATTACTCTGTGACGTAAAAACGATGGCAATATGAATGCAGTGACATCCCTTATATGTGTGTGTACCCCACCATTATCTGCAGAAGAGAAGATGTACAGGTGCCAAGATGGCCACGGAGAGGGCATCTGCGAAAGGTAGCTTCAATTAAGGACAGGAGAATTAAATAATTGATCACGTGTGCATCCAAAAATGTGTAAATTATTAATAGAATAAAAGATCTTCTTCAGTTGCCAGTAACGTATTATTCATTGTACGAACATTCTGGAAGTCTAAAGTCTGGAAGTCTAAAACCTTCAGGTGAAAACAACTACAAGCAAAAGGAGGAGATACTAGTGTACAAGGACTATGTGTTGACATAGGAAACTTTAACGTAAAGCCCTAAAAAGTGACGTATTCACATTATTATTTAACATAAAAGTGTGGTAGTCCTACGCATGAGTACAGAAACTTATTTATTTATTTACTAGCTGTTACCCATCGATATGCTGCATATTAGCAGTTCTGTTATGATCACTGATAATGATTAACAAAGCTGTAGTGTGTGCAACAACATCAGCTACACTCACATAGCAGCTTGGTTGGGTAAACACAATTCGTGATGAGTGGCCTCCCCCAGCTGCCACAATATGTGACTATGCATCAGGCACAGCATTGCTGCCATGCAGTACGTAGGAAAAGACCTGGGCATCTATACATTTTACAGGGTGTACATTATGCCACAGATTTTGTACCTTTTTCAACATCGTATATTTTCACTGATGTAGAAAAAAATGTTCCATTGTGTACTTCACGCTATATGGTAGAATTCTTTTGTATCTATTTTCTCATCAAAATTGGTCAAGTGAATTAGTCATATGAATGTAACAAATAGAGTTGCTGCTGTATTTGGTGATATTAGTATGGAAGTATGGATTAAGCATGTTAAGAATCATATAAGCTTTGTATTCTAGCTGTTACTGACAGCTGCACTTGTATATCAGTAGAATGAAATGAAATGTGCATGTAGCTTTATGGCTGCAATACCCATTCGGGGTGTTCGGCTGCTTGTTGGATGTCCTTTTATTTGTCGCCACTTTGGCAACTTGTACTTCGATTGTTATAATATGATGATGAGGACAACACAAACAACATCAGATGCCCTGACATACACGTCCGTTACCTGTGACTGCGCACGCATATCGTAATTAAATGCAGCCTCACTAAAACCGTCCTATGTTCTACATCTAAAGGCTTAACATCTGTCATCTAACATGTTGATGCTTGCACACACTGTGTTCATTATGTTGAATAGTATTACATAGGAAATATCAAACAATAAAGGCATTTCTACAAATAACTAGTAAATAGCTTTTTCAAAAAGTAATTATTGTTCCATATATTCCGTTATAATCTTCAAATCAATTAATATATTGTGTTTTGCACATTCTAAATTAGCCTTTGTTCTTCCTCGGCGCTCAGGCTATCACCACAACAAATTTCATCAGACTCTGTTCAGTGGTTTAATCGTTAAACTGTAACAGGCAAACTTTCCCCTGCACGTTTAATGCAGCTGCAACTCTCGCGGCTTACCGACATTGTCCGCGCAGTGGGGACTGTTGTTTCTCTTCAGGCCAACTAATGTAGATTATGAGTAGTTACTAAGGTACCACAGTTTTATACAGGACATGGCCAACCTTTGGCGCTTCTGTGCTTCTGAAGAAGGCCAAATTATTTTGGATGAAAGCTGGGTACAGTTTGGTTTCTATTTGCAACTGAGGCTGACGTGTTACATGTTCAATTATCACAGTTGCTGACAGGGCTGCACAATGTTAAAAATTCTTAAAACATAATGTAATACAGCCACCCAAGTGGGCAAGCCAAACGGGGTGTCGTTGTGTGTGAACGAATTCAAGTCTCCGTAAAATGTGGGGAGAGGCTCTGATAAAAAGGATGAATTAACGCTTCCTGTGGTAAGAGACCTTACAGCATCAGATATAGCTGGATCTCAAATCCATGATTCATTGAGTCCATTTTTCTAAAATATAGATGTTGTTGCATATTTAGAGGCTGTGTGTCAGCATCCGCTTTTCGAAGACCTCTAAGGGTGTGCGTCCAGTAGTGTAGCGCGTGTCACGTTGAAGGCAGCTGCATAATCAAGATTCCCTAGAGTTAGGCCTATTCCAAAGTTCTTTGGGCAGATTTAAAGAAAGCATTAAACCATTTACAAACCCAACGGTCCATGAGACTCAATTCTTCTAACCCGCTGGCTACCCTGTTACTTGCTATTCGTGAGCCTAATGGGTCACTTAGTACATGTGGCGATTTTGAACCGGCACTAAATGCCCAGTCATAATCTGATTTAGACAAAAAATATTAATGACACACCTGTCAAGTGGCGAAAGTGTCCCAGAATCAATTTTGTTGGTGCATATTTGAAAATTCCATTCTATCTAGGATCTTAATGAATTATGGTGATCACCATACCTTTTGGAATTCTTTTAGATATTTGTGTACCATTTGTAATTGTATTAAAGTCCGTTTTACGCAAACATTTTACACAAACAACTTTCTCATCAAAATGGCCTACTCCGTCTGCATGCGCCTTTCCTGCCTGCTTTTAAATAAACAGCCAACCACAAGACGAGTGTATCTACGACGTGAATGACCTATAGAGCGAGCCAAGTATAGAGTTCTAAACGTCCGAGTGTGCTGCACACTGCACATGCGCAGAGGAAGTGTTCTGTGGCGACATCTGAAAAAATTGGATGTTAACCTGCCCTCGCCGACATCACTTTATTATAGAAATCGGTTTAGTGCTTTCATGTGTTCTTGATCTTTGGTGTGTTGTTTGTTTTCGTACTAGAGACCTCCTACAAGGGCAGACACCTGGCTAACCGGCGCGGCTAAAGCGCCTTGTCACAGTCGGAGGTTAGAGTCCTCCCTCGGGCATGGGTGTGTTTGTTGTCCTTAGCAACTTAAATTAAGTTAGATTAAGTAGTGTGTAAGCTGAGGGACCGATGACTGATATGACGCTTGCCGCTAACCTGTGATCTTGTTCAGAGCGTGTGCTGTCATCGATTATAGTTCGCTGTCCTGGTGCGGGTGGCGCTCCAGTGGCGATTTGCTATGACGTTGCTGGCGTGTGTTTGCGAGAGGGTAGTTGTTTTCCGGGCATTTGACGGAACGTGAAGGTCGCTCTGCCTCACCTGCTAGTGACTTGCGCTAAAGTTGTTCTGCCTCGCGATATGAGCAGAGTGGTCTGGAGCGGAGGCGACTCGCCACTGTTCTGGCCATGCGATGGTGATTAATTGGAGTCTTCGTACTTGTTCTTCCTGCCTGTCTGATGTTAAGATCCGGTGAGGTCCTGTGACACTCTGCCCAGAGACAACTAGTTGCTGAATTTTGGAGTCGTCTGCCGGGTAAGGGTGTGGGCTCGGTTGGCTCGTCAGATTTTCCCCTGGAAGCTCCAGCAGCGGCTTCTGAACTTCATGCTGATGTGGGACGGCGTTGTTGGAACTTTTTGCTGTGTGTGTGTGTGTGTGTGTGTGTGTGTGTGTGTGTGTGTGTGTGTGTGTGTGTTACTGCTGCTTGGTGTATGTGGTCTTTTGGGACTGAACAACACGATCTCGTCAATTTGGTTGTGTAACAGCATTTCGTGGTCTGTTAGGTATTTTTCTCACTGTGTTATTATTAACTTGGTGGAATAGTCACGTTTGATGTCGTTAAGGCTGTGGTACGACTATTAATCTGCGGTTGGGTTTTATTGTTTCGTTTTAAGAAGCGAGAATTGTTTACTCAGATTTGTGTGTGTTGATTTCTGGCACTTATTAAGAGCGCCCGAGATAACTTCGCCCTGGTTGCCATGTGCTGTCGGGATGTTATATTGTATTTTTGAATTTTATCTTGTATTGATATTATCTGTCGTGTGTTACAGAACATAACCAAGGTGCGTAAGTGATGTGCAGTTGTGGGAGGCATGTCGGGCAGCTCTCAACGGTTTATTTCGGGGACCGTTACTAGTGGGAAGACTCCGAAGTGTTGAGAGCTCGCTTGTCTGCGATTGCGTTGGGAGTTGCCCTCGCCCTTTGGTTGTATCAAATTATCATTTTGTTATTATATTTATTGGTTGTGTGTTGCGCTTCTCTCATTTTATGGTGCCAACAGCCGTTATCTTTCTCAAAGCGTTGTTTTATATAAATCATTTTAAATTGTAATGCCAAGTTAAATTATTATTGGATTTTGTCTTTTGGGTAAACTCTAAAAGCACTATTGTAAAAGGTTCTTTGATTTTATGGTGGCAAGCCGTCGTTATTTTTGTTAAAGCTCATTCTTTTAACCATTTGTTAAGTTCTGTAAGTTACATGAATTTGATGTTATTTAAAAGAGTTTAGTATTGGCAATTTAATAAATTGTGTGCAGACTCTGCTGTTTGGATGTTATTGGGTGGAACTCCTTGGTTAGTTGTCCTGTAAGAAAACACATTTCAGACCTTTGCAGTTTGGTCCCATAAGACCTTAACACAAATTTCCAATTTCCTACAACATAACGCACTATGTATTAGCAAAAGATTATTTACGATTTACAAAGCAAAGTCCTACATTATGCATAAATAGGAGCATAAATAGATAAACCTGTTTTAGTGAAAATTCTTTCAACAGTGGAAATATCGGAATTATTTTACAATAAAAGTAACCGTCGATGTCATTTAGCTCTTAGTAAGAACGCAAGATTTAGAGTATGGAGAAAACAGGTGCTATTTACCATTCGCCCAATCTAAGTTCACATTCAGCACGATTGTAAATGAGAGCGACTGTAAATGAGGAATGCTTCCATCAGCCATGGCACCGACTGTGAACTCAGTTTGTGCAACTATTACTGCGTTCTAAAAGATGTTTGAGATGTTTCCAAGTATATATTTTCTCGAGCATATATAGTGTCTCACATAATTATTTAAAAAAATGGCTTTCAGCGCTATGGAACTTAACATCGTAGGTCATTAGTCCCCTAGATCTCACAACTACTTAAAATTGACTACCCTAAGGACATCACACACATCCATGCCCGTGCAGGATTCCAACCTGCGACCGTAGCGGTGTGAACCTAAACATTCAGCGAGGTAGTGTGCTGTGTATGACTGAAGTAACGATGGGCTGCACAGAAAGAGAGAGAATATTAGAACAGCAGCAGCTGTAATGTATCACCATGCTAAGGGCCAAAGTTGTCAAATAGTTCCAGTATAATAAATGAAGAAAAGAAGAGTTTCCGATATAATCGGAATATTTCGGTAGTAATATATCATTGATAATATACCGCATGCACGACTTCCAACGACGTTTACTCTGTTGATCGTTTGTGAATGCGTGACAGCGGATGGTCAAATATTTGCCAAGGAGTGTCTCTTGATAACAGTATGTTTTGAGAAATTATCTTATTAGACAAACAGTTTCGGCACCTCAGTAATGACACCTTCATGTCACATATGTACTACCTGTATAGACAATTATATGTATAAGTACTAGCATACTGGAGCCATCAGTATCTGGATACCATGACTTCGTGTTTTCCGACAAAGACTGGACAACTGTTGTTCTAAAGCATGTTACTACCCTTGAGAAGCAGCTTCTTGGTTCCATGAACCCCGTTCAGGCACCTGATTGTTAACTGCAGAGTAATCATGTAGATGTAGCTGCTCTGGCAAGCGTGAAACTTTCAGAATCGTCACAAGCTTTTAAAACAGAAAACTAATATTTGCCCTCCTGCAGGCGGTGAAGTTATGTGTATGATTAGAGGAACGGGGCGCCTCCTGTTGGCCCCCAAAGCTTTGCGAACTTCCAGCAATATCGCTACCATTAAAGAAAATTTATGCCGCCACACGTTGTAAGTTTTGATCGAGACTTAGGACCTCGGCTCCAACGGCATTCAAAAGTTTCAGTCAACGCACAGGCACTTGAAAAAGCTATTGGCATTTAAGAGGAAATATTTGCTTCTTATGCATACAGTCTCGCGTGATCTTTTGTATGTTTCTACTTTACAATGCCAAGCATATGAAAGACACACAGAATGAACAAATCGCCAAGGAGACTCCGTTTGACAAACGACGCCTTGCTGTTTTGTAATGTAAGCAATGGTTAGTCGTGTGAAATCCTAACTCTTTCTTGTCAACTAATGGTTACACAGTCATAAAAATATAATATTTTGCAGCAGTTAGTTCTGAAAATTAATGTCAGATATTTAAGTAAAATGATTTGTAAGTAGGCTGTTTTAGGCGTCGTTTCAGATTCATTCGGTCGCTAAATGGAAATTACCGCTCAGTTCTTCGTAACTGAGCTCGCATTCGGTAGGCCTATGATTGAAAACCAAGTGCGGGAGTCCTGATTGTTTTCGGCAATTTCCCTAAATTGGGCCGGCCCCGGTGGTCTAGCGGTTCTAGGTGCGCAGTCCGGAACCGTGCGACTGCTACGGTCGCTGGTTCGAATCCTGCCTCGGTCATGGATGTGTGTGATGTCCTTAGGTTAGTTAGGTTTAAGTAGTTCTCAGTTCTAGGGGACTGATGACCACAGCTGTTTAGTCCCATTGTGCTCAGAGCCATTTGAACCATTTGAACACTAAATTGGTGAAGGCAAATGCCATAACGTTTCTTTTGAGAGGGAACGGCAGATTTCCCAACCTGTGATACATTACTCCGAGCTTCTGCCCCTTCGCTAGTGATCTTGATGTCGATACAACCTTAAACCCTAATCTTCCTTCCTTTTTCCTTCGTAACTCTCTTTTGTACTCAACCGGCTTTATTGCATTGCTGTTTGTATTAATCAGTATGGTACAATGGCTTTATCAGTTATCTCTCCTAGAGATACGTTTTTCTTTATATAGAAACAAAACATTCAGAGAAAGCAAGAGATCGAAAGCCACTATGTCTTTGGACAGCTACATTTGTGTATGCTATACATGTCGTATTAATTTTTACATTTTAGCGAAAGTTACACAGTCTTTTTTTTTTCTACCTAAGTTAAGTTTCCGTTGCGTGCCGCTGACGTTATGCAGCAGATACGCGCTCCTTTGTGCACCTTTTAACTGGCTGCAGAATAGCCAGTAGCAGCAGTTAAGTTTGTGGCCACGCTCAACTGCTTACCGTGCCGACTGCTCCAACGTAGTGGGTAAACACGACACTATAGTATTTGTGATCTTTTGTGCATCTAAATATCACACTACAGTATCTCTGATATTTGTATATGGTATGTAAGGCGGACGTCCCTAATGAACAGGCCCTTTCATATCTATATATGGCTTTTAATCCAAAGATGACTGTTTAAACGTACCGAAACTTGTCGTTTTAATAAATGTTCTGCAATCTTGACTGCCTTCTTCAATTGATATCAAGAACAGATTGCCGTTACTCCCTTATCATGACGGTTAACATTATTTGTATTTGTTTTCCGTCCATGCTCCAAATTAATGTAACGTGAACTCTTTCAGCGGAACAGACAAATGTTGGCGAATCGTTAGCGTCACCGCAGGCTGTCTTTATTTGAGAATGTACGTCTGATATCAGACCTTAAATACTAACGGATTGACGCAGATAAGATTGAACATACAGGATATTTTATACTTATGGTTCATCATATACTGAATTTAGTGTGAGATGCTCGACCAACGTAGAGTTTTCAAGCCTGTCATTACTTCAAACTTTTAACGTCTGAGATCATGTGAGATTACGACACTGCTTTTCAGTGCTCCAGAACATTTTGTTTCATATGCTACTTCACCCACGAATGAACTAATGTAATGCAACTATATTTTAGATTTGTACAGACCACGAAATTTGGCATAGTGCAACAAAACAATTAAAGGGGGTTTAATGTAACTCCTCCAAGACCAAACTAAGACCATATTCCTTACAACAGATATTTGCTATCTCACCTGTGTAATTCGTGCATTTCAGATGTGTTGTCACTCCATATCCATCTACAAATAATAAACAGAAAAGATTTAAGCTAGTGTGGTAGCAAAATGTCGAAGTCTTCGTCGCATCGACTACATGCTTTAAAGTCTCAGTACAACACGAAATCACCTAGCAATTTTTCAGAAGAGTGTAAAATACGTTCATGAGAATGCTAATTTATTGTTATACATAAACTGTATTATTCACAGAATGAATACAAAATCTCAAGTTGAATATACAATGTGTCTACAATGGACGTAGTAACCTTACATGATCGTAAATAATCTTGTACAAACGACAAGGAAGATCATCCGGCATACGTACTGACTTCAATTGTATTATGTGAAGAATGGAAAGCAGACACTATGGGACTTAACATCTGAGGTCAGCAGTCCCTTAGAACTTAGAACTACTTAAACCTAACCAACCTAAGGACATCACACACATCCATGCCCGAGGCAGGATTCGAACCTTCGACCGTAACGGTCGCGTGGTTCCAGACTGAAGGGCCTAGAGCCTCTCGGCCACAGCGGCCGGCGGCAAGTGTTCCACGGACCGAGTTACTCATGCATGACTCACGACTTTTCAGAGCTTTACTTCTGCCAGTAACTCGTCTCCTACCTTCCAAACTTTAGAGAAGCTCTCCTGCGAACCTTGCAGGACTAGCACTCCTGAAAGAAAGGATATTGCGGATACATGGCTTAGCCACAGCCTGGTGGATGTGTCCAGAATGAATTTTACACTGCAGCGGAGTGTATACTGACAGCTTTCAGAACAAGTTGTAAGTCGTGCGAATGGCAAAAGTTCCCGATTTCGACTCTCGGAATGAAACGCAATTTTAATCTGCCATGAAGTTTCACATCAATGCACACTCCGCTGCAGCCTGAAAATTTCATTCTGAAAAAATGCCCGCAGTTCTCATGCCAATACAAGCTACTCTACGCTATTAGGAAGTGACAGGATCTTTGAGAGAGACAAGCCCTAATCGGTCCATACAGAAGTACATGACACTACAGGTGTCTAACAGCATACGATTGTCAAGCACAAATTGAGTCTACAACAATGTCTTACAATGTACGTATTTAAAAGTGAATTTCTCTGCTTGACTGGCTCATATTTTTCTCTATTGCACAACTCGTATATCACAGCAACACGTTTACAAATGGGGTCACCTCTTGTACTGCTTCGTATCTAATACTCTTAAATATTCCTTAGTACATAGCGTTAGTCTCCTGTTTACAGCTCGGAATAAAATTGTAAATTTGTGGTAAGGTCTTGTGGGCCCAAACTGCTGAGGTCATCGGTCTCTAAGCTTACACACTACTTAATGTAACTTAAACTAACACTCCCATGACCGAGGGAGCACTCGAACCTCCGATGGGGGGAGCCACGCGCACCGTGACAAGATGTCCCCAGACCCCACGGCTACCTCGCTTGGCTAACTTATATATACTACTTATTGATATACGAATTCTGATTAGCAAAATACTATCGAGCCAGTAATTATAGAGATGCTATCCTAGTTGGGAATATTCTCGGATGCTGGCTTTTGCCATAGCGCAAGGGATACCTCCCGAAGAACTGGGCCACTACTGCGATAATTGGGTTATTGCTAATTCATTTGCGGTACAATTGATCCAGACAAAATATTATGTTTTACACCATGTTCAAGCAACTTAGTAAATTACAGTGCATTTATAAATACTCTGAACAGTTCCTTACAAGATTTTTTTGTATGCCAATAGTGTAGGTCAGTTGTAATATAATTGAGAGAAAAGGCACGACGAAAGAAAGGAGATATAAATTACTTTACACAGTCCTCAATTTCTTTCTCGGTTAAGTTATTTTATAACATATCGTTCTGCAACAAGGTGCCTTTCCCCCCAATAAAGACTAAAATTTGCAGACATTCAGACTACTATTACGAATAGGTCTAATCAACGGAAACTCGAAAGTTGTGTAGTACAGTGTGCCACATTAAGCAGTTGTTTTTGAAAAGGGATGCACTACCCAAAGGTCGAACTGCGTTACCTTTTGTGTGATGCGTAGCATCAGTGTTATGCCTGTTAACGTCAGTGCGGTTCTTAGACGTCAGAGCACATATACAAACTTCTTCATTTGTATAGCCACATTGCCTGCAGTTGCTCTACAATTTTCGTTTCGTCCTTTCAACTACAAGAAAAGTACGTGTTTTTTTCTTCATCAGAAGCTTTTCGCTTTATTGAGGTGCAGCAGCATTAGTGGTCTGTTATTAATTATATTTAGAATTTGATTTGCCTTTAAGGTCGAAAAAATTCGTTTACAATTTGTTAGATTTTGCTTAGGGTGATTCCTTGTCAGGAAATGCTGGCTGTTACCACGTCTTTGGTGTCTTTCTTCAGTAGCCACTGATACTTGTAGTCTGTGCTCTGCAGAACTATGCATTTCGTAGGTTTTACACATTACACTTTTTCGAACACTGGTTTTTACTTGTAATTTCTATACTCATAAGTATGTATAGTGTTTTTGGGCCACTTGGTTAGCCGTTAAGACTAATGCACCGCTTTCCGGGCGCGAAGGCGTGCCGGTCCCTGGCACGCATCCGCCCGGCGGATACAATACAATAGTGTTTTTTAACGTTGTCAGTATAACTTGCCGCTTGTTTGTCTTTGACCTGTATTTTTTTTACAATTAATTGTATGTGGGTTATTCTAACTATGTTGCTGTGAATTTATGTACCGTGTAAGAGTAATGAAGCAATAGTGATGGAGGGCTTTTCTTAAAATATTTGTCGGAGCAAGAAGCGAAGATGAGTTGACATAAATGAAATGAAATGAAGTTGGAAGGTGGCGGGTGGTGCTGGGTGGGAGGGTTGAAGTAGTGTAAATACTCTTTTCTTTCTTTTCATGTGATTTTCTCAATTATTTTTTACAGTATCTCGTTTACAATATTTATTTGGTCATAGCCTTGGCTTCAGTATTTATAACTCGGTGGAGTTGCTATACAGCAGCTAAGGAAAGACATAAATCCTTTATACAAATACGTAAAGCTTACAACAGCAGCAGAACAAGAAAACTTACTCTGCTTTCTAGGTATAACCATAAAAAAGATAAAGAAACGCACATTTGAAATATTCAGGAATGGCACAACAAGTGACATTACCTTAAATGTAACCTCAGACTACCTGCAGAAACAAGAACAGGCTGCAATCACATACATTTTAAACAAAATGAATAGAATCATCATAAACTTTTGATTACCAAATAGAGCTAACCATTATAAAACAAATATCCTTAAAACTGCATACAAAGAAACAGTGGTAGACAAAGTAAACAGAAAAATATAGGCACAAATAACGAAAAAATAAGCAAACCACCCCAACACATAAATCTACACTACCACAGAAAATGGCACAAAATGATCTACCACAACAAATTCAAACATAAATTAGAAAATATACTAAAATCACGACACAAACATTGCTTGAAAAACAGGTACCTCAGTACGAAAGCACGTTCCAAAACTGAAATTAAAACCACACAGAAACCAACTATCTGTTATCAGCTCAGTTACAGAGATTGTGAAAACATATGCACTGGAATGACTGGCAGGACATTCGACGCAAGATATGAAGAACACATCAGAACATTGAACTGTGGTACACACAATTCAACATTTGCACATCGTCTAAAACAGTGTACCAAAGACTAATCAATCATTAAAAGTGATATGAACATCAAAAGAATCAGTAAAAACACCTCCTCCCTTTCCAAGAAAATTTCCATGTACACAAAGCATTAACAGTTCTCAATAATCAAACAGATTTTGGAAATCAAACACTGTGTAAAGTACTTGAAAAAAATCACATCAAAAACAAAACAGGCTTTTCCATTCTTCAGCCTTTCCCAACCAACAGCTCACACTCCAATTTCATTGCATTTCTTGTTCATCACTTTTCTTCCAACTCAGTCTTCTTCACACTATTATGTTCTTATGTTTTCTCCCTTCCCCAACTATTAACAAAAAAATAAATAAAAAAATATTCCTTCAGCATACCTTCATTACTCTTACACTTTATATAGACAACATAATTGAAAAGAATAACACATGCATTTAACTAAACAAAGAAGGTATAAGTGAAAGACACATTAGTGGCAGTGTTATACTGACAACGCTACAAGAAACAATACAGACTTAGAAACATAACATTAAACAGTAAAAAGTTGTCTGCAAGGAAAAGTGTGCTTAATAAACGCATAGCCCTGTAGAGCCAAGGAAAATTAGACTACCTGTATCAGTTTCTAATGGATAAAGACTCCAAACTTACGCTAGCACACGGCATTTCCTGATGTAGGCGAGAAACCAAGCAGGAGTCACTGTAATTAAAATCCAAGAAATTGTTAACGAACTGTTTCTCGATCTTGACAACAAAACAAGTTGTAGATTAATTACAGATCACTCATGATGGTTTATGTCTAAGTGCGTCTGGTGAAAACTGGAAAAGATGTGTGTGTTTACTTGTAGTTATAACTACGGAACGAAAATAGATTCAGAAATTTATACAACATGTTGGTGAATTGGAACAGTCGAACACGTACTGAGATATGTATGTAGGTGCAGAATGGACACGTCCTTCAAGCATTGGTCTTACATCTGATTGTGTGCCTACCAGGAATACACTCACATGACCATTACACGTCGTCATTAGAGGAACTATGTTTGTGGCTTAAATAGCTGACGTCAGAATCGGCATTCATAGAATTCCCCCCACACCCATTTCGCGGGATATCCTCCCCCAACCCTTTCCCCAGCGGCTAATGGAGTTCCTGAGTGCATCGACATCATCGTGCTGTCAGCCATAGAGAGCGTCTTGTGGCACTCTACAGGGTGGTCCATTGATAGCGACTGGACCAAATATCTCACGAAATAAGCATCAAACGGAAAACTACAATGAACGAAACTTATCTAGGTTGAAGAGGAAAACCAGATGGCGATTTGGTTGGCCCGCTAGATGGCGCTGCTATAGGTCAAACGGATATCAACTGCGCTTTTTTAATAGGAACTCCCTTTTTTTATTACATATCCGTGTAGTACGTGAAGAAAGATGAACGATTTAATTGGACCACTTTTTTCGCTTTGTGATAGATGGTGCTGTAATAGTCACAAACGTGTAAGTACGTGGAATAACGTAACTTTCCGCCAGTGCAGACGGCATTTGCTTCCTTTTACATTACTCGTGTTAAAATGGACCATTTACAAATTGCGGAAAAGTCCGATATCGTCTTGATGTGTGGCTATTGTGATCAAAATACCCTACAGGTATGTGCTATGTATGCTGCTCGGTATCCTGGACGACATCATCCAAGTGTCCGACCGTTCGCCGGATAGTTACGTTCTTTAAGGAAACAGGAAGTGTTCAGCCGCATGTGAAACATCAACCACGACCTACAACAAATGATGAAGCCCAAGTAGGTGTTTTAGCTGCTGTCGCGGTTAATCCGCATATCAGTAGCAGACAAACTGCGCGATAATCAGGAGCCTCGAAAACGTCGGGATTGAGAACGCTACATCAACATCCACTGCACCCGTACCATATTTCTATGCACCAGGAATTGCATGGTGACGGCTTTAAACGTCGTGTACATTTCTGCCACTGGGCACAAGAGAAATTACGGGACGATGACAGATTTTTTGCATGCATTCTATTAAACGACGAAGCGTCACTCACCAACAGTGGTAACGTAAACCGGCATAATATGCCGGTAGCGGAAAATCCACGATGGCTGTGACAAGTGGAACATCAGCGACATTTTCGGGTTAATGTATGGTGCGGCATTATGGGAGGAAGGATAATTGGCCCCCATTTTATCGATGACAGTCTAAATGGTACAATGTATGCAGACTTCCTACGTAATGTTCTACCGGCGTTACTACAAGATGTTTCACTGAATGACAGAATGGCGATGTACTTCCAACATGGTGGATGTCCGGCACATAGCTCGAGTGCGGTTGAAGCGGGAGTGTATAGCATATTTCATGACAGGTAGATTCGTCGTTGAAACACCATACCGTGACCCTCACGTTCACGGGATCTGATATCCCCGGATTTCTTTCCGTGGGGAAAGTTGAAGGATATTTGCTATCGTGATCCACCGACAACGCCTGACACCATGCGTCACCACATTGTCATTGCATGTGCGAACATTACGATAGGTGAACTACTCGCTGTTGAGAGGAATGACGTTACACGTGTTGCCAAATGGATTGAGGTTGACGGACATCATTTAGGGCATTTATTGCATTAATTTGGTATTTGCAGGTAAACACGCTGAAACACCATGTGTTCTCAGAAATGAAAAGTTTACAAAGGTGCATCTATCACATTGGAACAACCGAAATAAAATGCTTAAACGTACTTATGTTCTGTATTTTAATTTAAAAAACCTACCTGTTACCATCTGTTGGTCAAACATTGTTAGGCATATCTTCATGACTATTACAGCCCCATCTATCAGAAAGCGAAGAAAGTGGTCCAACTAAGACAATCGTATTTCTTTATGTACTACACGAATATGTAATAAAAATGCGTGTTCCTATCTTTAAAAAATGCAGTTGAAATCAGTTTGACCTGTGGCAGTGGCATCTAGCGCGCCAACCATAGCGCCATCTGGTTTCCCCTTCAAGCTAGAAAGGTTTCGTTCTTTGTAGTTTTTTTTCGTTTGATGCTCATTTCGAGAGATATTTGGCCTGTCACGATCAATGGACCACCCTGTAAAAAGCTTTCAACTTGGTAATGAAGATCAACTTGGAAATGAAGATTAAATCACCATGGTTGATGGAAGTGGAGAAAGATCTTCAGGAACTGGGAATACCAGAAGGAAACTTGAAGGATAGCACTATACTCAGAAAGAAGCTTAGACAAAAGAGGTTCCAGGGCAGACTACCAAGATAGAAAGACGTGTGGTCTCTGTACACAGGAGAGGAAGGAACAACACAGCCAGAGGAGGCATAACTACTAGGAAAACTTGAAAACCCACTCCAAACTAAATAGTTGAATGGCGTAGTCCTTATTTGGCCTATACGAAATAATAATAATAAGAAAAGTAGGCTATAGTTTTAGAGACTAGCCATGAAAAAACACTGGGCAAAGAAATGGGGTGTGGATATTTATGAAATAAAGAATAGTCTTGAAGTTCTCCAAGGATGCAGATACTGCTTTAATGCATACCTCAGTAGACAGTTCAGTTGAAGAGGAATGGACAACTCCAAAGATGGCAACACAGAAGTTTGAATAGATAACGTAGGTACAAAGAAAGTAACTGTAAAGAACCCATGAATGATAGAAGAAATACTTCAATAGTTCAGCTGACTGAAAAAGAAGCAAATACACAAATGGTCGAAGAAATTCAGGGACACTTAGGAACGCAATCAACTGGAAGTGTAGAGAAATTAAGGAAAAATGCCTTCTTGAAAATTGTAAAGAAATCGAAAAGGAAATGGTTGTCGGGAGAACTGACACAGCATAGTGCAAGGTGCAATGGAGATTCACTCTTAAATGCGCGAGAGAGAGCAGACAGGTGTAAAGAGTACATTGAAAGCCTCTATGAGGGGGAAGACCTGATGTGATGACGTGATGGAAGGAAAAGCAGGACACCATATAGCCGATATAGGATATCCATTACTAGAATCAGAATCGCCGGGACGTACTTCAACGCAATAAGGTCCTTATTCGTTATGTGGCATGAAAATCGGTCCACGTTGCACAGGTGCTTATTGACGACGACTAGGCGCAAACTTCGACGGCCATTGTCTATTATCTTACAACGTGTTCCATGTTTAAAGTCCGTTATAAGACCATTAATCTGTGACCCCCGAGATAACGGCTTTAGACTCGTCAACATCAGTATGCTAGCTGCGACCTTATATATGATTGTTATATATATGATTACCTTATATATGAGTACAATGGACCGGAGGGAGCATATTCCTAAATCACAGCTGGCATGAGGTGTTCCAACTAGCGGGTTATCCTAGGATAACAAAATACTGTGACGTAAATTGTAAGGGAAGTCGATGATTATTATTTATAACAATACGGAGATATACTCTGTTCTATAACCTTAATCGTTTGTACCTTAACATGAACGTGAATTGTGATACTAAAGTTGGTTTTGTAGTCTGTTAGTTTAATGATTTTGTTTTAATTACATTTTACACTGAAGTAGTGTCGATAAGTGTTCTGTAAATGGATTTCATCTATTAATCGACATTCATAGTTAAACGCAAAATTCTTACTTTCACTCTGATTCAGTCACAAATACCATCCTAAAAGCCACTTAGGGAAACGCAAATATTAGTGCATACAAATCATTATAGTTTGTAAACATAAAATTCATCACAGAGCTTAAAGCGACAAGTATAATCACCGTTTAGAATCTTTCATAAGTTTCGATAATATTAATGGAGGGCGTATCGAACTGAGTGAAAAAGATGTTTTCCAGAGATGGCCGAGAGATGTTACATGAATATGCGGATGTGTACTAAGTGACTCCTACAGCTGATTCAAAGAACTTTAATAAAAATGGAATACGGAATCAGCAGCATAATAAACATTTTAATAAAATGGACTGGATTTAAGTGTACATCGACCTACCATTAAAATTTACTTTTAACACTTCCCCTCCACGAACCATGGATCTGGCCGTTGGTGGGGAGGCTTGCGTGCCTCAGCGATAGAGATAGCCTTTCCGTAGGTGCAACCACAACGGAGTGGTATGCGTTGACAGGCTAGACAAACGTGTGGGTCCTGAAGAGGGTCAGCAGCCTTTTCAGTAGTTGCAGGGGCAACAGTCTGGATGATTGATCTGGCCTTGTAACAATAACCAAACCGGTCTTCCTGTGCTGGTACTGCGAACGACTGAATGTAAGGGGCAACTACAGCCGTAACTTTTCCCGAGGGTTTGTAGCTTTACTGAATGGTTAAATGATGATTGCGTCCTCTTGGGTAAAATATTCCGGAGTTAAAATAGTCCCCCATTTGGATCTACAGGCGAAGACTGCTCAGGAGGACGTCGTTATCAGGAGAAAGAAAACAGGCGTTCTACAGATTGGAGCGTGTAATGTGAGTTCCCTTAATCGGGCAGGTAGATTAGAAAATTTTAAATGGGAAATGGATAGGTTGAAGTTAGATATAGTTGGAATTGGTGACGTTCGGTGGCAGGAGGAACAAGACTTCTGGTCAGATGAATACAGGGTTATAAATACAAAATCAAATCGGGGTTATGCAAAAGGAGGTTTAATAATGAATGAAAATGCGGTTAGGCTACTACCAACACCATAGTGAACTCATTACTGTGGCTAAGATAGAAACGAAGCGCACGCATACCACAGTACTACAAGTTTATATGGCAACTAGCTCCGCAGGTGATGAAGAAATTGATGAAATATATGATCTGCTAAAAGAAATTATTCAGATAGTGAGGGAAGACGAAAATGTAATAGTCATGGGTGAGTGGAATTTGATAGTAGGAAAAGGAAGAGAAGGTAACGTATTAGGTGAATATGGATGAGGCTAAGGAATGAAAGATGAAGCCACATGGTAGAATTTCGCACAGAGCGTAACTCAATCATAACCAACACTTGGTTGAAGAATCATGAATGAAGGTTGTGTAGATGGAAGAAGCCTGGAGACATTGGAAGGTTTCAAATGGATTATATAATGGTCAGATGGAGATTTAGGAACTAGGTTTGAAACTGTAAGACATTTCCAGAGACAGATGTGGACTCTGACCACTATCTATTGGTTACGAACTGTAGATTAAAACTGAAGAAACTGCAAAAAACTGGGACTTTAAAGAGGTAGAACCTGGATAAACTGACAGTACCAGAGGTTGTAGAGAGTTTCAGGGAGAGCATTAGGGATCGAGTAACAAGGATGGGGGAAAGTAAAACAGTAGAAGAAGAAGGGGTAGATTTCAGAGATGAAATAGTAAAGGCAGCAGAGGATCAAGTAGGTAAGAAGACGAGGGCTAGTAGAAATCCTTGGATAACAGAAGACATATTGAATTTAATTGACGAAAGGAGAATACATAAAAAAAATCATTAAATGAAGCAGGCAAAAAGAAATACAAACGTCTCAAAAATGATATCGACAGGAAGTGCAAAATGGCTAAATGAGGACAAATGTAAGGATGTTGGGGTAAGATAGATACTGCCTACAGGAAAATTAAAGACACCTTTGCAGAAAAGAAAACCACTTGTATGAATATACAGAGCTCAGATGGAAAGCAGAAGGGTGAAAGGAGTATATATAGGGTCTATACAAGGGCGTTGTACTTGAGGACAATATTATTGAACTATAGCGCCTAGAACCGCACGGCCACACCGGCCGGCACAAGCGAAATAACCCCAGACTTCAAGAAAAATATAATAAATCCAATCCCAAAGAAAGCAATAGTTGGCAGATGACATGGTTGAGAAGTACTAACACGAATTCTTTACAGACAAATGGAAGAAATGGTAGCAGCCGACCTCGCGGATGATCAGATTGTATTCCGTAGAAATGTTGGAACACGTGAGGCAATAGTGACACAACTACTTATCTTAGAACATAGATTAAGGAGAGGCAAACCTACGTTTCCAGCTTTTGTAGAGTTAGATGGTTCAAATGGTTCAAATGGCACTGAGCAGTATGGGACTTAACATCTGAGATCATCAGTCCCCTAGAGCTTAGAACTACTTAAACCTAACTAACCTAAGGACAACACACACATCCATGCCCGAGGCAGGATTCGAACCTGCGTCCGTAGCAGTCGTGCGTTGAACCTCTCGGCTACCGTGACCTGCTGTAGAGTTAGAGAAAGCTTTTAACAATGTTGACTAGAATAATCTCTTTCAAATTTTGAAGGTGTCACGGGTAAAGTACAAGAAACGAAAGGCTATTTAGAATTTGTGCAGAAACTAGATGGCAGTTATAAGAGTCGAGGGGCCTGAAAGGGAAGCAGTGGTTGGGAAAGCAGTGAGACAGGACTGTAGCCTACCCCCGATGTTATTCAATCTGTATATTGTATAAGCAGTAAAGGAAAAGAAAGAAAAGTTCGGAGTAGGAATTAAAATCCATGGAGAAGAAATAAATACTTTGAGGTTCGCCGATGATATTGTAATTCTGTCAGAGACCGCAAATTACCTGGAAGAGCAGTTGAACGGAATGGATAGTGTCTTGAAAGGATATAAGATAAACATCAACAAAAGCAAAACGAGGCTAATGGCATATAGTCGTATTAAATCGGGTGGTGCTGAGGAAAGTAGATCAGGAAATGAGACACTTAGAGTAGTAAAGGAGTTTTGCTATTTGGGGAGAAAAATAACTGATGATGGTCGTAGTACGTAGTAGAGAGGATATATAATATTAACTGGCAATGGCTGTGAAAGCTTTTCTGAAGAAGAGCAATTTGTTATCATCGAGTATAGATGTAAGTGTCAGGAAGTCGTTTCTGTAATTATTTGTATGGAGTGTAGCCACGTATGGAAGTGAAACTTGGACGATAAATACTTTAGACAAGAACAGAATAGAAGCTTTCGAAATGTGATGCCACAGAAGAATGCTGAAGATTTGATGGGTAGATCAAATAACTAATGAGGAGGTATTGAATAGAACTGGGGAGAAGAGAAATTTATGCCACAACTTGACTAGAAGAAGGGATCGGTTGGTAGGACTTGGTTTGAGGCATCAAGGGATCACCAGTTTAGTATTGGATGGAACGTGTAGTGTAACAATCGTAGAGGGAGACCAAGAATGAATACACTAAGCAGATTGAGAAAGGTATACGTTGCAGCATGTACTGGGAGATGAAGAAGCTAGCACAGGATAGAGTAGCATGGAGAGCTGATGATCACAACAAGAACAACACGTGTTAAGTGCGTCTCAGTTTAACCTTCGATGCATTGTCAATCGTGAAAAAGGTCAACTTGAAATTTATCTTTGTGCTTATTGAGGGCAATTAATGATAATTCAGTGCCGAGGCACTCTTAGTCCTAGCTCCTGCGGGCATAAACGTGAGGCTGCAAGCAATGAAGGTAATGGGCGGGCGACGCCTCATATGTCACATGTGTCAGAAGTTGGAAATTTAGGTTGGACGAAAAGCGTGCTGTGTTAGCCAAAACTGTTTATGCTACCTACGCGCAATAACATACGATAACATTGCGCAAAACGGAAGCTCCAGGTTCGAGTCCCGATACAGTGTAGGATTTCGCTTGCTACCATCGAATTTATTTTAATGCCCTATTGCGGGTAATATTGGAATTTTGTAATTTCAGCTTCGTGATATATACCAACCGTCCCCCAGTACGCCGTTGTTGTAGCTTTTGTTTGCCTCGTTACTGCTGTCCAAAAGGAATGTGCACGCGTGAGTTTTCCTCCTGGTTTCACTCTTGTAGCGTCAAGCGGCCGTCTGTAGTTCGAGTCAGGTCTTAATGTGAAGCAGGTAACAGCTGCAATGTATTCCAGTGAAGCCAACATCGAAATGATACTGTTCTATGGGGAAACGCTCTGCAATGTAGCTGAAGCCCTAAGTCTGTATTCTAAACGTTTTCTTACGCGACATCTAGCTTTTGTGCATGTTTTTAGTAGTAAAGTGATGCGTTGAAGAACCAAGGGAGCTCTCCAGATACAACGTGTCATGGAAAGACCAATCCGAAATGTACCGGATATTGACCAGAAAGTTATTAAATAATTTGGAGCACATCCTTCGTACGGTAGCGTAGCTTAAATGAAAATAACACTCACTTACAATGTAATATTGCCACATAAGGAGCTGAGTAGCACAGTCGCCGTGGTGGAGTGCTTATGATACTAGATTTCTGCATGAAGGGTTGTGAGTTCAGTCCGCGATAGCGTTCTCGCTTCCCGCAATCGGGTTCCCGGGTTTGATTCCTGACGGGGTCAGGAATTTTCTCTGCCTCGTGATGACTGGGTGTTTTGTGATGTCCTTAGGTTAGTTAGGTTTAAGTAGTTCTATGTTCTAGGGGACTGATGACCATAGATGTTAAGTCCCATAGTGCTCAGACCCATTTTTTTTGTGAGTTTAAAATTTACCTGAACTGTAAAATTTTAATTTCTATATTCGGTTCGAGTACATTCTAAAAGTATCATTGTATTGGAATGTTCTGTAACTGTATATATACCGTATGTGTTCTGTTCGGAGGCAGTTGGCTCCGCACTCTTATATGTGTAAGTGGTGGGTAAACATTCGTTAAGTGAAGTGAGTACTCGTTATTCATCTGATTACACCTTTTCCTACGTGACATTATTCTGGTGAAGACGCTGGATACTGGATCTTCTGATAGCTCACATTATCGACGGCACAGTGGCTCCCATCAGGGCACGACAGAGCAGCCGTTTATGTGGCGAGAATCCTGAGTTCGAGCCATATTCAACAGATCGCAACCTTTCGGAGACAGAAGAAGAAGAGGATGTTACCAGGAGAGCAACTGTGTGCCACCACATGATACATCCTCCCAGGTGACGATGGCCAAGATCCAAACAAGTGGCTGAAGGTACATCAGCGTATAGCCAGATTTAACAAATCGGATGACACCGTGTGTTTGGCTAACGTATGTTTCTACTTGGAGGGCCCTGCCCAGCAATGGTATGAGAACAACGAGGAGACGTTCACAAGCTGGGAAGCGCTGCAGGCGGAACTGTGCAATTATTTCGACGACAAACAACGACAGAAGTGCCATGCTAAAGATAAATTAAAGTGCAGGGCACAGCGTCTAGGAGAAACTACAGCATCCTACATTCAAGACGTCTTGGAGCTGTGTAAAATAGTGGGTCCTAGAACGAAGGAGGAAGATAAGGTTGCACATCTCATGAAGCGTGTTGATGAGGACATGTAACAAGCCCTACTCCTGAAAGAGGTTTCGACAGCAGACGACTTCATAAAATGGTAGTATCTCGACAAAATGCATAAAAAAATTACACGCAAGAAGTTCAAACGTCTTCCAAACTTCGTATCGATGTCTGTGATGCAGGAAGGAACTGACTTCACAACTGTTCTTCGTCACATAGTGAGAGAGGAAGTTCAGAAGGTACTTGGATTGCACGGCGAGCAAAAATCAGTGACGCTTCCAGAGGTCATAAGGGAGGAGGTGGAACCGACATTGAACCATATCTCCTGTCCTTCATTTCCCTTTAAAATGGTGAAAAAGACGAGACCCAAACGAAGTTTAGTTCCTACAATGCAGAATGAGGAACCTGTTAGGGCACCAAGGAAGACTGACGTCTGGAGGACCCAGGACAACCAACCAGAATGTTTCCACTGCGGACGACAGGGACATGTGGTTCGCTATTGTCAAGAATGGCGGCGGATATGTGATGACGCCCACGCGAGAAGACAGCACATCGATCTTAGCTTACTCCAAATCAGAGACGACTAAGATGAACAAGAAGATGTGGGATGCAGGACGACGCAGGTCACCATCGCCAGAAGCTAGTCGCTGGAGAGGACGCTCCCCAACACGCCGCTCAAGGTCTCCACCGCCGTTTAGAAGCTCCAGCCGATCATCTAGCCGCAACCTGGAGAACTAAACGGTGCGACCCTAGCTGGAGGTGAGGCCGCTGAAGAGGAGAATCCTCCACCGTCTATCACTACAAAAACGATAGGAAACTAAGTCGATATCCTCATGGATGACTGACCAGCCCAAGCTCTTGTGGACTCTGGAGCATGATATTCAGTCATTTCGGAGAAGTGCCGTCGCCATTTGCAGAAAATCGTATTCGTCAACAGTAAAACATCTTTTCTGAAGGTGATGTGTCATTCCTGTGGGTATAAGTGGCCATACACAGCCCTTAGAATTCATCGTCTTACAAGAGTGTAGTCATGACGTCATTCTCGGATCGGACTTTTTGAAAGCTTCTCAGCCAGTTACAGATTGTGGTCTCACGAAGATTATACTAGACAAGATGAGATACTGTGGACTGTAAGATGCCCATCCGAGGGTGTGGACACTATGTGTGCTGGATAATCATTTTTACAGTCAGCAATAGAAGGGTTAACTGTCACTTATCACGCCATGCATAAACCCATGGATCTTGTCGTGGATTGTAAGAGAAGCATACCACTGAAGAATAAGTTGGTCATCCCACCCTCTGTCGTCTCCTTTAAGAATGGATTTGGTGCATTGTGGATGCCGAGAACTGCAGATCCTAGCAAGACGCATGTGCGTAGCAAAACGCTGAACCGTTAATTGCCGAATAGCTGAGCGTCATAGAGTCTGTGGGCGAAATTGGCGCTACGACTACAATATCTTCTAACTCGACTTTCACCAGATCTCAGTGAGGAACAACAGAAGAAGCCACTTGTCATTCTTCAAGAATTCTCTGAATGCTTCATTCCATAGGTGAAGAGGGAATCAGAGAAATCGACGGTGAAGCACCAGTTTAGCACTGGACATCGCCAACCAATAGGCCGGAGAGCATACAGTGTGTCAGCAACGGCACGTCGAATAATTTGAAACGAAATAGAGAAGATAATGAATAATGACACCATTCAACATTCACAGAGCCCATGGTCGTCACTAGTGGTCCTCGGTAAGAAGAAGGATGGCAGCTGGCGCTTGGATTTGATTACAGGAAGATTAATAAGATAACTAAAAAGGAGGTTTACCCCCTGTCATGAACTGAAGATGCGCCAGATTGTCTGAAGGGGGCTAATTTTTCTCAACGATGGACATGTACTCGGGATACTGGCAAATTGAATTAGATGAGACTGATCGTGACAAAACTGCATTCGTCACCCCTGAGGGCCTGTATGAGTTTAGGGTAAGGCCGTTTGGTTTGCGCAAATCACCAGCAACTTTTGAACAGATGATGGATAATTTTCTAATTCATCTGATGTGGACGATGTGTTTTTGTTATTTAGATGACGTTATAGTCCTATCACAGACATCTGATGAAAACATAAACGGACTGAGGGCGTTTTTGAGTGTCTCCAACAAGCTGCACTTAAACTTAATCCAATAAAGTGTTCCTTTGGAGCAAAAAAAAAAAAAATCCAAATACTTGGGCACCTTGTGTCAAACGAAGGTGTGTGGCCATAAGCAGGAAAGGTGAGATCTGTAACGGAATTTCCTATTCCTAAAAGTATTAGAGATGTGAGAAGCTTCCTCGGATTATATTCTTATTACCGTCGTTTTATAAAAGACTTGTATCAAAGCCATACCACACCACGAGTTCCTAAAATCCGATGTTCAATTTATCTGACGTGGTGCTCAACAAGATTAATTCGTTGTGCTGCGAAAATCTATGAAGACGGACCCTGTACTTGGTCTGTATGATGAGGAACCAGCTACAGAACTACACACAGTAGCCAGTGAGTATGGGATCGGTGCTGTTGTGGTTCAATTTTGGAAAGAAAAGAGGTTATAGCCTTTGATTCTAGGACGCTTACATAAGCCGAGAGAAACTCTCAACTACAGGAAGATAATGTCTTGCTGTGATCTAAGCCATGTGCAAATTTCGACAGTGTCTCTATGTAAGGCCACTCACAGTTGTTACAGACCATCATTAACTTTGTTGGTTGACAGGTCTTCAGAATCCACCAGAAAGACTCACCAGGTGGGCAACACCTCTTCAAGAGTATGACATTACCGAAGTGTACAAAAGTGGAAGAAAACACCAAAATGCGACTGTCTCTCAAGAAACCCTGTACAAGACCATCAAGACATTGATGAAGATAGTGAATGTCTCGTTGCACTCGAGGATCTCACTGGTGAGCCCAAGAAGGACGCAAAGGTATCTCAAATTATGCTTGCCTTCAATCGGTCAGAGGATGTGAAAAGACAATTTAAGATAGTCAATGGATTACTTTGCAAGAAAAACTTGGATCCGTTTGTAAATAGGTGGCTACCAGTGATTCCTGAAGACGTGCACTTAGATGTTCTACAAAAATTCCATGACACACCAGAGGCTGGACATTTAGAATTTATTAAGACATACTATAGGATTCGCAAGAGATTTTTCTGACCGGGTTTATTTAGGAATGTCCCTCACTATGTGTCGCACCGTCGAGAGTACCAGAGGAGGAAGGCAGTTCGTCAGAAACCACCTGGCCGACTCATACCAATTCTACTAGTCGAAACGCCTTTGTAGCATGTTGGGATTGACCCCCTTTGACGATTTCCAACGTCTGCTAGTGACAATAGATTGATTATTGAAACTTCCTGGCAGATTAAAACTGTGTGCCCGACGAAGACTCGAACTCGGGACATTTGCCTTTCGCGGGCAAGTGGTAGAGCACTTGCCCGCGAAAGGCAAAGGTCCCGAGTTCGAGTCTTGGTCGGGCACACAGTTTTAATCTGCCAGGAAGTTTCATATCAGCGCACACTCCGCTGCAGAGTGAAAGTCTCATTCTAGATCGATTATTGTGTGCACTGATTATCTGATGCGCTTTGCCATTCCAAAAGCTGTGAAAACAGCCGAAGCATTTGAGGTAGCCAAATTCACCGTGGAAGATATTGTATTAAAACACTGTGCCCCAAGGTCGTTAATTACGGATCGGGGGAAAGTCTTTCAGTTAAATGTTGTGACGGAGGTAAACCGTAGGTGCTACATCACTCATCACATGACGACTGCCTACCATCCGTGAACGAACGGGGTTACTGTATGCCTTAACAAGACCTTGATCGACATGCTATCAATATTCGTCAATGTTGAGCAGAGTAACTGGGATGAGGTGCTACCTTTCGTGACGTTTGCCAACGACACCGCCAAACAAGACATTTTTCCTGGTGTATGGGCGTGAGGTGGCTACGACGATGAGCATTGTGTTTCCGTCACATCCTGATGACATGGACGACGCCATGTGCTAACCAGAGCTGAGGAAGTTCCTCAGTTAGCTCCACTGCGCAAACTGCAGGCTCAAGAAAACTATCACCGAAGGTATGACGCGAGCCACCTCACTGTTGTCTAGCGGCGTGGTGACCTCGTCTGGATCTTTACTCCTGTTCGGAAGCTCGGTCTCTGAGAACTCATCAGTCGATACTTGGGACCTTATAAGGTTGAAAGACAGTTGTCTGATGCTATGAAGTAGAAAATTTCGATCCCGACACAAGACAACAAAAGATCAGAGATACAGTCAACGTCCTTCGAATGAAGCCCTACAAGGATCCTGCCACCCAGGGTAAATTCTAAGCTCCTGCGACAGGCTACAAGCGGAAAGTTGACGAAGAGCGTAGCGGCAAAGGAGGTTCAAAGAAGGTCACCTTTCGGGTGAGCATCAATCATCGGGACTCGGAGCAGGCAGGACCGATGACTCGTTCCCGGTTTAGGAGGACGTAACACCGACACGCTGTTCTCTTACAGAGGGAGAAATGTCACAAAATGTGTGGAGTAACACAGTCACTGTGGTGTAGTGGTTATGATACTAGACTGCTGCGTGGAGGGCTGTGATTTCGAAACTCACCTGAAACGTAATTTTTTTGTTTTCTATATTCGGTTTGAGTACATTCTAGATGTATCCACAAATGTCAAGAATCATTGTACTGGAGTGTTCTGTAGATGTATGTTATGGCCGGAGGCAGTTTGCTCCACGCTCTTGTATGTGCAAGTGCTGAATTAACCTTCGTTAAGTGAAGTTAGTGCTCGCCATTCATCTAATTACACCTTCTCCTATGTGACAATATTAACGAAAGTGTTGTCGTGTTATTGCATTTAAACAGCGGTAGTATTTGTTCCCATAAGAATATTGTCAGTATAATTAATGTTATGAAAATCATTAGATACCTGTTTGTCATCGTAATTAGGACAAACGAAAGCTGCAGATGATCTAGAGATATCGAAGTCTTCGATACAATGGATCTGAACGAACCAAAATTGCAACCCTTTAAGCTTTACCTATACCAAAAGCCATATGGAAAGATTTCTAAAATTGGGACTCGTTCTGAAGACGTATTGTAAATAAAGTAGCAGCGGATCCGGATTTCACAAAGCAGATTTTTTGGGAGATGCTTTTCGACGGGGACGCCACTGTTAATAGACACCAGCTGCATTACTGGTCTCCCACAAATCCGCAGTGGTTTCGAGTACATGAAATGCAAGCACACTGAGGTGTTAACGGATGGTGCGGCGTTCTAGAAGACCACGTCATTGGACTAGTTTATTTGGCTCCCATGCTAACTGTTCGGATGTATTTGCAGGTCCTGCAGAATGAGCTGACGGTAGGTCATCTCCTAGATGGCCTCCCCATCAGTTAGCTTCAATTCTCGCTGAGCTTCAAGCGCTAATAGAAATCATTATAGGTACAGAAAGCAATATTAAAGCCTGAAATAAGTTCTGCAGAAATTATTACGAAGTCTCACACTGTGTTCAGGAAAGATAGATTAGGCTGAATTGGTGGTGGCGTGTTTGTGTCTGTCAGTAGTGGTTTATCTTGTAGTGAAGTCGAAGTAGATACTCCGTGCGAATTGGTATCCATGGAGATTATACTTAACAGCCGAACTAAGTTAATAATTGGCTCCTTCTACCAACCCATAGTTGCTGAATAGTTCAGAGAACATTTGAATCACCTCGAAGGGAACGATCTATTGATACGTAATCAGCATGGTTTCAGAAAACATCGTTCTTGTGAAACGCAGCTAGCTCTTTATTCGCACGAAGTAATGGCCGCTATCGACAGGGGATCTCAAGTTGATTCCGTATGTCTAATTTCGGGAAAGCTTTTCACACCGTTCCTCACAAGCGACTTCTAATCAAGCTGTGGACCTATGCGGTATAGTCTCAGTTGTGCGACTGGATTCGTGATTTCCTGTCAGGAAGGTCGCAGTTCGTAATAATAGGCGGCAAATCATCGAGTAAAACTGAAGTGATATCAGGTGTTCCCCAGGGAAGCGTCCTGGGACCTCTGCTGTTCCTGATCTACATAAATGACCTGGATGACAATCTGAGCAGTTGTCTTAGGTTGTTCGCAGATGCTGTAATTTACCGTCTAGTAAAGTCATCCGAAGACTAGTATCAGTTGCAAAGCTATTTAGAAAAGGTTGCTGTGTGGTGTGGCAGGTGGCAGTTGACGCTAAGCAATGACAAGTGCGAGGTGATCCACATGAGTTCCAAAAGAAATCCGTTTGAATTCGATTGCTCGATAAATAGTACAATTCTCAAGGCTGTCAATTCAACTAAGTACCTGGGTGTTAAAATTACCAACAATTTCAGTTGGAAAGACGACATTGATAATAATGTGGGGAAAGCGAGCCAAAGGTTGCGTTTCATTGGTAGGACACTTAGAAGATGCAACAAGTCCACTACAGAGACAGCTTACACTACATTCGTTCGTCCTCTGTTAGAATATTGCTGCGCAATGTGGGATCCTTACCAGGTGGGATTGACGGACGACATCGAAATGGTGCAAAAAAGGGCAGTTCGTTTCGTATTATTACGTAATAGGGGAGAGAGTGTGGCAGATATGATACGCAAGTGATGACTGGGTGTTGTGTGTTGTCCTTAGGTTAGTAAAGTTTAAGTAGTTCTAAGTTCTAGGGGACTAATGACCACAGCAGTTGAGTCCCATAGTGCTCAGAGCCATTTTTGACCGTTCACGCAAAGCAGGAAATCTATGTTCGAGTCCCAGTGTAGCAAAGATTTTGTCTTGTCGCCACTGAATTTATTTCAACGCAGCAATTTCTACTGCTGTCGGGATTTCAGTTACTTTACTTTCTGGTTGTGGTTTCCTTGTGTCTCTTAAGCCATCTGTGAGGTCATTTGGTGGTTGCTGTAGGAAGAGGTCTGCTGTCCAACTTGGTGGGTCTATATTGCCATAACGCTCATAGGCTGGTAGTGGTTGGAGCTAGGCTGACTTCAAGGTCTAGTAATTTTTCTATGTCGAACTATTTTCCAACAGCCTTTGTGGAGAAAATTCTAAAAGCCTCTGCAAGAAGAAGCACTTTACGGAGGCACTGTGAGCGGGGACAATAAATAGCCAATGAAAATGCCTGTTTTCTGCTACTGTTTCTGGTTCGAGGGAAACCCTAAGTGTAGTTAGTTACCTGGAGTTAGTTACCCCTAAGTCGGACAACAGCCCTCATGGATGTATGTGGCGTCGCGCGCCTTCTGGTGCGTTTATGGAATCAGAAACTGCTCGTCCTTAGTGATCATTCAGCTTGTTTTTTAAGTACAGAATTGATGTTGTAATGTGTCTTTCCTCTCTGTAATTACTTTAATTGTTTACTTCGGGCTTTCATTTTTAGGTACTTCGAAATAGAACTGATAAGCCAATAGTAAATAGAGAAGCAGTGTTTAACTCATCAAAAAGTCACGAATCTATCACTTGGTATAATATCCACTGATTACTTCTTGACTCAGCTCTTGTTTTCGGCGTTGTGCGGGCGCCCACGCACTCGTAACGGCACTTGGCGTTCTTTGGAGTGCTGGTAACATGGTGTGTTATAACTGAATACAATAGAGTGCTCAATTTATTTTTAGTAATTTAACGCTGAGAGCAGTTTTTAAATCGCTGTGTGATGCTATTATTATTATTTGCTTCTGTAATTCGTATTTTGTATGCAAGTGTTTTGTTAGGGACAGAACATTTTTTATGCCATCAACTACTAATCAAGACCTCTAGTCTGATTTGGATGCTGATCAACACATTTTTCACAGGGCATTTGATTAGCTCCCATCGTTATGAAAACGAGTGAACGTTTGTGCTGAACGGTAGAGCTCGGCATTCTGGGCTATATTAATGCATTGAAATAGACAGCACCTCCGTTTTTAGAGAAGGAACTGGCACGATATGTAAAAATACGTATAATCTCTACGAATCAGAACCCTGTCGCTTTTATGTATCCCACTTATTTCAACAAAATAAAGATTTCAGTGGGTTCCAATCGTAGAAAATTCGTACGGGGGCGGCAGAACGCGCTTTAGTTAATGCCTTCTACATTTAGTTCCTTACATTGAGATGTGAGATAATGTAGTACGCTTTTTTTAAGGAAGGAGGAAGAAATGCCAAGACGTAACTCCTAGTCAACATCGATGTCATCAGAGATGGAGCCCATTCTCTGAGTGGGCTAGAAAGAAGCAGCAAACAGAAAGAGTTCATTTCGGAGGATTGATCCTAGCCTTCGTCCTAATCATTTACGTAAATCACTGAAAACATGAATATAGATGGATACTCTTGCTTCTAAACTCTGCGCCTTAAAGGTGCGAATTACTCACATGAGAAGCAAGCACGTGGTGGGAAAAGGCTGAAATGATTTAGCGAAGCCACGAGAGATAATTTAATGACGTCTGTATGTGAGAAAACCGATCATTTACTGATGGGGACGTAGGTACATTATCGATCGTTCCATAGGCACCCCTCCTGTCTCTCCCCCCCCCCCTCTCCCACCCGTCCACCCCATGAACCATGGACCTTGTCGTGGGTGGGGAGGCTTGCGTACGTCAGCGATACAGGCAGCCGTACCGTAGGTACAACCTCCTTTTCGGTAGTTCCAGGGGCTACAGTCTGGATAACTGAATGATCTAGCTTTGTAACATTGTAAAGAGGCAGAATAAATGAAGGTGAGATTCGCACCTTACTTGAGAGCTGTACTGTTTCTGGTTCGAGGGAAAGTCTAAGTGTAGTAAATTACCTGGAGCAGTTTGGATCTCGGGAAACCCCGAAGTCGGAAAACAAACCTCAAGGATGTATGTGGTGTCGCTAGCCTTCTGATGTGTTTATGTAATCAGAAACTGGTCGTCCTTAGTGATCATTCAGCCTAATTTTTACGCACGGAATTCAGGAAACCTTCTAAAGTGCGTTATTGCGAGCAAGAACGGAATTCTGATTTCGTGCGTTTCCTTATTCTATCTGATTGTTACCTTTAAGCGAACGTACGTATTAAGCTGAAGCGCATACGAAACTGGTTTAGGGATGCATATTCCAATATAGATAAATGTAGACAGGCAGAGTACGGAGCTGCGGTCGGAAACGCCTGTATCAGATAACAAGTGTCTGACGTAGTTGCTACATCGGTTACTGCTGCTACAAAGGCAGGTTATTAAGATTTAAGTGAGTTTGAAGGTGAGGCTAAAGTCGGTGCTCGAGCGATGGGACACAGCATCACCGAGACAGCGACAAAGTAGGGATTTTATGTAGGGCTATTTCACGACTGTACCGTGAATATCAGCAATATGCTAGAACATCAAATTTGCAGAATCGCAGCGGTCGGAAAGAGATCCTACAAGAACTGGACCATAGGCGACTGAAATTAATCGTTCAACATGACAGAAGTGCAATCCTTCCACAAACTGCTGCGATTTCAATTCTCGGTCATCAGCAAGTGTCAGTGTGTGAACCATTAAACGAAACATCATCGATATAGCCTTACGGAACTGAAGGCTATCTCATGTTCCCTTAAGAACTACACGACACAAAGCTTTATACCTCGTCTGGGCTCGTCAACAACTACATTCTACTGTTGATTACTGGAAACATGTTGCCTGGTCGGACGAGTCTGGTTTGAAATTGTATCGAACGGATGGACGTGTACCTGTATGGAGACTACCTCATGAATCCATGAACCCTACATGTCAGCAGGGGACCTTTCAAGCTGGTGGAGGCTCTGAAATGATGTGGGCGTGTGCAGTTGGAGTGATATGGAACACCTGATACGTCTAGATACGACTCTGATAGGTGAAACATACGTAAGCATCCTGTATGCTGACTTGCATCTATTCATGTCCATTGTGCATTCCAAATGACTTAGGCAATTCCAACATTACAATGCGACACCCTACAATTTCTAAATTGATACAGAGTGGCCCCAGGAAGAATCTTCTGAGTTTAAACACTTCCACCAGCTACCTAACTCATAAGACCAGAACATTACTGAGCATTTCTGGGTTGCATTGCAAGGTGCTATTCCACTTCTTCATACTCCTACACATTTAAAGACAGCCCTGCAGGGTTCCTGGTGTCAGTTTCCTCCAGCACTACTTCAGACATACGTCGAGTCCATGCCACGCCGTACTGCGGCCCTGCGGGGCCCTACACGATATTAGGTAGGTGTATCAGTTTCTTTGATTCTCCGTGTGTAACACTGCCTTATCAATCTCAGGAAAATATGACTGATTTTGTATTACTCACATATAAAGTGCTTAAATTTAAGTTAACTACGAGAGATGTACTATTGCAATCTAAGGTGTTGCTTTATGCCTTTTCATATATCTTTTTAAGGAAGAATATCAGAATTCTTCAATTGTCACCTGGATAGTCTCTCACGTTCTGCTGTCTCTTTACGTGGGTGGATATAAGGATTACACATCTGTGATGTAAATGGTTTAATTAACGATTACTGAGTTAATTTATGTAACACTGTTTCAGTTAGCGCAAATATCTGAAATACCCATTTTCCATGTCCTTAATCAGTCACAACTCTCGGCTGACATTTTCACAAAATGCCAACTTAAATAGCAGTGCAACCGGATTGTTCAGTGTCGAAACGAGTTGAGCTTCAAGTTCGTTTTCTTTTTTTAAATAAAAATTTCCAAGTTGTAGTTTTATCGTCAGAAACCAATAAACAACAAATGGGGGCCATTCGCAACGCACTGGCCTGATCATCAAGCGATGGGAAATTGGTAATGAAACTCATCAATCTTCAAATAATTATTTCTTACTGAAGATAGAGAAAGTGTAAGAATGAGATATAATCCCATCGCTGTTGGAATTTGCTTTGTTGGCGTTGTACGTATGCGAATCTTTTGAATTCCGCGCATCTTTAAATTTGGCTTAACCAGAGTATTTTTTCTGTCTGCAATTTTCTCTAACAAGATGGCACATTTCAACGTGTCCTTCAAAAGAGTCAGCAGAGCCAACAGTTAAATACATGGCTGGGTTTTAGTATGCGTCATGGATTAGGTAATCCATTATATTTAATTTCCACCATTTTCTGTTCCAGTCACGATGTGTTCACTGGAGATACTGGTGGTAAGTCTGCGTGTGCGTTCGAATCCCTCCAGTTTTTACCGTCGCCATTTCTATCGCGAGGTGGAAATACACTGGTTGAGTGAAGAGAAGGGAAACTGAAATAAAATTAAAACTTACCTCATGTCTCTGTAGCAGCCTCATCGAATGGTTTGAATGTTATTTGACATGGTTAGAAATGAAGACTTAATTTTTATATTTGGTATCAGAACTGGAGATAATCGGTCTGTTGTGTTAAAACTGTGGATTCGGAAGAACCGTTAATACTCAGGATGGAAAATATAATTTAATTTGATTATTAGTTTTAGCTTATCTACAAGCCACCATCTGATAAAAAAAATATATTGCTTAGTGTACAACTGCAGAACGGTGGGACACATCTACATAATTTTTGTAAGAAGGATCATATGTTATGCAACACAACGGAACAGGGATGTAAAATATCGCAGAGTAATAGCTCGTCATATGAAATGCATTAACGGGCATGTGTGGACACTGTCATTTTATTTGCTGAGTTCCAGTACAGTACTCGTGGCTGCCGCATCGCGGTCGCGAAGTGGGGCCGAGGCAGCTTCATATAAGTTTTTACAGTCTGACAATAATTTATGGGTTTGTAGTTTTTGCTTGGCGATGTCCACTGAGGACAAACGACAGTTACTTTTATTTTGATGAAGGTTGGGTTGTCCCGACTGAAAACTAGGTAAATCTAGGTAAAATTTTGCAACTTAGGCTATTGGTTTTCAAAATTAAAATTAATGTTTATACAGTTGCTGGCAGGGCCGCGAAATTTTGAAAATATTTAGATGATCATAGTTATTAAAAACTGACAATCACAAATTTTCTGTCTACGAGTATACGTGGCTAACAATCATGGGGATAGAAAAAAATATTTCATTCATTTTAACCTGTTTAAAATATGTCCGATTAAATATTTAACTTAATTTTAGTAACTGGACTGAGGTGAAAAAAATCATGGGAACATCCTAATATCGTTCCGGACATCCATTTTTCCGATACAGTGCAGCCGGCCGCGGTGGTCTCGCGGTTCTAGGCGCGCAGTCCGGAACCGTGCGACTGCTACGGTCGCAGGTTCGAATCCTGCCTCGGGCATGGATGTGTGTGATGTCCTTAGGATAGTTAGGTTTAAGTAGTTCTAAGTTCTAAGTTCTAGGGGACTAATGACCACAGCAGTTGAGTCCCATAGTGCTCAGAGCCGTTTGAACCATTTGAACCGATACAGTGCAGCAACTCGACGTGGCATGGACTCAACAAGCCGTTGGAGGTCCGTTGCAGAAATACTTACCCATCCACAAGTGCCAAAGAGTTGCTGGTGCAGGATTTTTTGTGCAAGCTGACCTTCCGATTATGCCCCGTAGGTGTTCGATAGGCTGCCAAATTAGCCACTCGAACTGTCCAAAACATTCTTCAAATCGTGAACAGCTGTCGAACTGTGTCAGCACGCACGTCATCCATAAAAGACCTACTATTTAAAAAAAAAAACAGTTGTAGGTTGTAGAATGGTTTTTAGATAGTAGCAGGAGGAAGTTTATGTACTACCAAGCCAAGACGGAACGGAATAATTTTCAATAAAATTGCATTGTGGTTTCCAAACATGAAGTCAATGAATGCTGGCAGATGATCTCCAAGTAGCCGAATACAACATTTCCTCTTCCAGTCCACACCATTATGAGGGCACCACCAGCTTTCTCAGTGCCCAGTTGACGACATAGGTCCACCTTTCTTGGGATCTGCGCCACTTTCGAACACTACTATCAGCTCTTACCAACTGAAATTAGGACTAATCTCATCTGGCCACCGCTTCTTAGTCGTCTAAGATCCAAGCGACGTGGACACGAGCTCTGAATCAGCACAACAGACGTCGTTCGACTACTTCCAGAGCCCATTAACGCCAAAATTTACAGCACTGTTCTAATGAATACTTTCGTCGAACACTCAGTTCTGCGATTATTTTAAGCACTGTTGCCTGTCTGTTAGTAATAACAACTCTACGGAAACGCCGCTTCTCTTAGCAGACAAGTGAAGGCCGTCGGCTACTGCGTTGTTCTTGGTGATGCCTGAAATTTGGTGTTCTCGACCACTCTTGATGCTATGGATTTCGGAGAATTGGTCTAAAGATGTCCCAAATGGAATGTCCCGTACGTGTAGCTCCCACGCCGCCACTATCGAGGACTCTCATCCGAGAGGACTACGGTACAATCCCGCGTCCGGCCATCGTGATTTAAGTTTTCCGTGATTTTCTTAAATAGCATAAGGGAAATGAAGGGATGGTTCCTTTGAAAGGGCGGCTCACTTCCTTCCCCATCCTTTCCTAACCCGATGGGACAGATGACTTCACTGTTTGGTCTCCTCCCTGTAAAGCGTCCTCTTATATCATTATGTTTTGCTACTGTTATTGTTAGTATAATCTTTATTCAGTCGATCGTTGAAATTTTTAAATAAAAGTTATTGTAGATGTCGTGTAATAAAACTTTCGCGTGAATCGCTGCTGCGACACAGGCAAAGATCAATTGTGATAACTAACCCGCTGAATATTACAAATAATGTTATTAAAGAATACGGCCGACTGACTACATCAATAAGAGGGCACGTACGTTCGCGAATTAGTGCTCAAAAAAAAAAAAAAAAAAAAAAAAAGGCGTTTATACTGTGTAAGAGATGAGTCTTAAATGTAGTTAGGCTTGTACACACTCAAATGTATGCGAACATACTAACGGGATGGAGGCACGTACCTTTTGAGTGCAATCATCCCCCTGGCCGGGATAAAAATATTTACAGTTAAATTCATTAACTTATCTTAGAATGTAAATGCATGGACTTCAAAATTAAATGAAAAGAAAGACTCCAGTTTCTGAATGTTGCGGCAAATATATTGAAATTGACGGCAGCGGCCACAAAAGCAAAAAAATGAACACATTCACGTATCTCTATTGTTGAACTGCGTCGCCGTGAAGATAGTTGCTTCCACCTAAATTCTCTGCATAAAATTAAAATAATAGTAATAATTTTCCAGAATTTCAGGAGCTGTGACCGATGGTATCACAAAAGACGAAATCGCTGTGCTTCAAAATCACGTTCATTATTTAACCCAATTTTATCAGAAAGAAATGGCAGAACACGTATTAACACTAGGACAGGATAAAAATAATAAACGAAGAGCGTAAAGCTTCTTTTGTTCAGCAAATGCTTTACGCATTAATCTCTGGTAGTTGAACTAGTGTCTAAATATTCATAAAAATATTTATGTAATTCCTTTACATCCCCCAAACCAACAGACCAAGTTCACTCTCGTCGTGAGGCCACAATCGCGTCCGGCACTGTTTCATATGAATCACCCGAGTACAAATGATTGATCCGGCAGTGCACTGCCTTTTTATACCTTGTGTACGCGATTCGATCACCATTTTTATTCGTGCAAATCATTAACCAATTTTTGCCACCTGAATGAATTTGTTCTGTGGACGTAATATCAAAAAGTGTTTCAGTAACTTTTGGTGGCAGTGTGGCATGTACTTAATCTCTTCCAGTGGTCGCACCTCGGAATCCTTCTGAAAATGGTTGGATTGATACAGAGCTTTAAATTATTAACTTTGCCCTAGTGATTATCGCTGCCTCAATGGTCAAAGTGATGTAAGCGACCCTTGCTTAGATCGGTTTTATATGTGGAACATTGCGGAGAGTTAATCCGAGTGCACCAATAAACGTTTCCGATTAAATATATACTGCAGTACGTAACGTAATTTGTCACACTAGCTGGACATCACCGAGAGTAGTCTTATTTTGACGGCGGTCGCGAGTTTGACTTCATGCGACCCACGGAAGCTCCGAAACATGGAATAAAGGAAATATGACGTCGCAACGCCTTCCCACAATTGCAAATCACCGTGTGTTACCTACATCATCTTCTACGCTACAGTGTGCAGCGACTACTATGGGGTAATCACTCGAGTGAAATTCTGCGGTTTTGCTCAACTCTTCAGGGTACGGGCTTTAGTGCGACATTTCGACCATACTGTGATACATGAAATGTGTTCCCACTTCCGAATATAGTCAAGCATCAGCTGTGTAATGGAATAACGACGATGAAAATTTTTGCCTGGCGGAGACTTGAACCTAGATATCCTACTTCATGCGAACAGTACAGTCGCCTTACCATTTCTTTTTTTCCAACGATTACAACTTTTTCTTCTTTGTTTTGTTTCCGTCCGGTATTGGACGGGGGATCTTCCGCGTGTTTCTTATTTTTTAAGCCCCTTAGGAAAATGAAACGAAAAAAAAGAAACTAAGTGCCACTGACTAAACCTACCCCAGAGAGCTGCCTATATATCAGAGTAAATGTGGGAATTCAAGGTTAGGGCTAGCCTTAAAAATAAAATAAAATCTTCGTTTTTCTGATTTTTTTGTTTATTTTTGTTTTGTAATTGATCAGAGGTCTTCTGCGCCCCGCTGGTAATGTGTTGAGTCACGTCTTCTCGCAATTGATGTGTTCCGTTCAATTGTTCAGAAATGTTCATTGGTTCAAACAGGAAACATTCTTCTCTCTTGGCTTAACACATTCCAGCTGCGAGGCGTGTCGTAGAAAGCATTCCCAAGGAAGTTCGATAAAAATTGTCTGTACTTTGGGTGACGGACAAGGGCATAATGACTGTCATTGACGTATGTCAAAAAATCTTGTACAGAGCCTACAGTTTGTCTGCGCCACTTTCGAACACTACTATCAGCTCTTACCAACTGAAATTAGGACTAATCTCATCTGGCCACCGCTTCTTAGTCGTCTAAGATCCAAGCGACGTGGACACGAGCTCTGAATCAGCACAACAGACGTCGTTCGACTACTTCCAGAGCCCATTAACGCCAAAATTTACAGCACTGTTCTAATGAATACTTTCGTCGAACACTCAGTTCTGCGATTATTTTAAGCACTGTTGCCTGTCTGTTAGTAATAACAACTCTACGGAAACGCCGCTTCTCTTAGCAGACAAGTGAAGGCCGTCGGCTACTGCGTTGTTCTTGGTGATGCCTGAAATTTGGTGTTCTCGACCACTCTTGATGCTATGGATTTCGGAGAATTGGTCTAAAGATGTCCCAAATGGAATGTCCCATACGTGTAGCTCCCACGCCGCCACTATCGAGGACTCTCATCCGAGAGGACTACGGTACAATCCCGCGTCCGGCCATCGTGATTTAAGTTTTCCGTGATTTTCTTAAATAGCATAAGGGAAATGAAGGGATGGTTCCTTTGAAAGGGCGGCTCACTTCCTTCCCCATCCTTTCCTAACCCGATGGGACAGATGACTTCACTGTTTGGTCTCCTCCCTGTAAAGCGTCCTCTTATATCATTATGTTTTGCTACTGTTATTGTTAGTATAATCTTTATTCAGTCGATCGTTGAAATTTTTAAATAAAAGTTATTGTAGATGTCGTGTAATAAAACTTTCGCGTGAATCGCTGCTGCGACACAGGCAAAGATCAATTGTGATAACTAACCCGCTGAATATTACAAATAATGTTATTAAAGAATACGGCCGACTGACTACATCAATAAGAAGGCACGTACGTTCGCGAATGAGTGCTCAAAAAAAAAAAAAAAAAAAAAAAGGCGTTTATACTGTGTAAGAGATGAGTCTTAAATGTAGTTAGGCTTGTACACACTCAAATGTATGCGAACATACTAACGGGATGGAGGCACGTACCTTTTGAGTGCAATCATCCCCCTGGCCGGGATAAACATATTTACAGTTAAATTCATTAACTTATCTTAGAATGTAAATGCATGGACTTCAAAATTAAATGAAAAGAAAGACTCCAGTTTCTGAATGTTGCGGCAAATATATTGAAATTGACGGCAGCGGCCACAAAAGCAAAAAAATGAACACATTCACGTATCTCTATTGTTGAACTGCGTCGCCGTGAAGATAGTTGCTTCCACCTAAATTCTCTGCATAAAATTAAAATAATAGTAATAATTTTCCAGAATTTCAGGAGCTGTGACCGATGGTATCACAAAAGACGAAATCGCTGTGCTTCAAAATCACGTTCATTATTTAACCCAATTTTATCAGAAAGAAATGGCAGAACACGTATTAACACTAGGACAGGATAAAAATAATAAACGAAGAGCGTAAAGCTTCTTTTGTTCAGCAAATGCTTTACGCATTAATCTCTGGTAGTTGAACTAGTGTCTAAATATTCATAAAAATATTTATGTAATTCCTTTACATCCCCCAAACCAACAGACCAAGTTCATTCTCGTCGTGAGGCCACAATCGCGTCCGGCACTGTTTCATATGAATCACCCGAGTACAAATGATTGATCCGGCAGTGCACTGCCTTTTTATACCTTGTGTACGCGATTCGATCACCATTTTTATTCGTGCAAATCATTAACCAATTTTTGCCACCTGAATGAATTTGTTCTGTGGACGTAATATCAAAAAGTGTTTCAGTAACTTTTGGTGGCAGTGTGGCATGTACTTAATCTCTTCCAGTGGTCGCACCTCGGAATCCTTCTGAAAATGGTTGGATTGATACAGAGCTTTAAATTATTAACTTTGCCCTAGTGATTATCGCTGCCTCAATGGTCAAAGTGATGTAAGCGACCCTTGCTTAGATCGGTTTTATATGTGGAACATTGCGGAGAATTAATCCGAGTGCACCAATAAACGTTTCCGATTAAATATATACTGCAGTACGTAACGTAATTTGTCACACTAGCTGGACATCACCGAGAGTAGTCTTATTTTGACGGCGGTCGCGAGTTTGACTTCATGCGACCCACGGAAGCTCCGAAACATGGAATAAAGGAAATATGACGTCGCAACGCCTTCCCACAATTGCAAATCACCGTGTGTTACCTACATCATCTTCTACGCTACAGTGTGCAGCGACTACTATGGGGTAATCACTCGAGTGAAATTCTGCGGTTTTGCTCAACTCTTCAGGGTACGGGCTTTAGTGCGACATTTCGACCATACTGTGATACATGAAATGTGTTCCCACTTCCGAATATAGTCAAGCATCAGCTGTGTAATGGAATAACGACGATGAAAATTTTTGCCTGGCGGAGACTTGAACCTAGATATCCTACTTCATGCGAACAGTACAGTCGCCTTACCATTTCTTTTTTTCCATTTTTTCCAACGATTACAACTTTTTCTTCTTTGTTTTGTTTCCGTCCGGTATTGGACGGGGGATCTTCCGCGTGTTTATTATTTTTTAAGCCCCTTAGGAAAATGAAACGAAAAAAAAGAAACTAAGTGCCACTGACTAAACCTACCCCAGAGAGCTGCCTATATATCAGAGTAAATGTGGGAATTCAAGGTTAGGGCTAGCCTTAAAAATAAAATAAAATCTTCGTTTTTCTGATTTTTTTGTTTATTTTTGTTTTGTAATTGATCAGAGGTCTTCTGCGCCCCGCTGGTAATGTGTTGAGTCACGTCTTCTCGCAATTGATGTGTTCCGTTCAATTGTTCAGAAATGTTCATTGGTTCAAACAGGAAACATTCTTCTCTCTTGGCTTAACACATTCCAGCTGCGAGGCGTGTCGTAGAAAGCATTCCCAAGGAAGTTCGATAAAAATTGTCTGTACTTTGGGTGACGGACAAGGGCATAATGACTGTCATTGACGTATGTCAAAAAATCGAGTACAGAGTCTACAGTTTGTCCAGATAGGTAGCGAATGGCATGTCCACGAATCCAATTCAAAGCATTGGTCTTTGTCCGAGGAAAATAGTCACGTTCCGCAAATAATCATAAAGGGGAGTAATCCGATCCGGAACGTCCCGCGTTAGAAAAGCCAGAATACGACTAATCAATTGCCAAACCTCCGCCGCCGGTCTACAAACAAACCGATGTTCGTCATTGTCTGGCACTCCACAAGTGGAACATAAAGGTGATTGGGCGAGGTGGATACGATGAAGGCCAGATTGGTTGATTTGCTTACCATTGAAAGTTAAGTACCAGACAGATTGAACATTCGTCTCAAGGTAACAGGCGAACACCGCGCGCCATACGTGATGCCAGTCAACCTTGGGGAACTTTTGTTCAATCGGGTTAGGTGGACGACGTAATTGGAGGACACTGTAAACTGTCTTTTTCATGAGTAAAAGCTGTCTTGGTAAGGTGAGGCGTAGATAACTCAGTTCAAGAAAGAAGTATCTTACATAATGGAATTGGTCCAGAACATCCGAGATGATCACTGGGGCTGACAGTGAGGCCGGCATATATGCCGACAGGAGGAGACCAGTGAGGCTCTTTGGACAACGTGTCCATACCGTCATCTGGGAGCTGACAAATAGGGCGCGAGCTCTATCCAGCAAATGAAACAGACCTATCACACCTCGTTCACGGGGAAGAGTAAGGGTTGCAGAGTTGACTTTGAGCAACAGACCAGAGCTGACGAAAGATGCCTTCGCTGCCAACATCCGCCCTGACACAGTAAGCGGGAAAGGTAGAACTTGTGCTACATGGGGAACTCGGGATGCGATATATATATTGAAATATAACTATCGATCGAAGGCGATGTTTCATAAGACCTGCTCTGATCATTAAAAGGAAGCGTCGGCAGTTGATGGTGGCTGAACGCCGCGGGTCATATGAAAAATCTATTCCCAAACAGCGAATGGTATCAACTGTGGTGAGAGGTGTAACACACTCTACGGTAAGTCCCGTGCCAATGAACATAACATGTGAGTTACGTACGTTTAAAGAGCTACCCGACGCCTTACCGTAAGTCGCTACCCACGTCTAAACAGCTTGAACATCGTCGGCATTACGTAAACAGATGACTACATCTTCAGTATTGGCCGTGCAACAGAATCGGTAGTGATCTATGGAAAACCCTACAAAACATTGTCTTAGTCCACATAGCAAGGATTCCAAGGAAAACGCGTACAAAATCGCTGATAGAGGGCAACCATGACGTACGGATCGGCCTATTGTTATCGGAGGAGTGAGTCTGCAATTGTACATAATCCTGGATGAGACACACCGCTGAAGGCGCGTTACTACTGTGATAACGGAGACTGGAAAACCCATATGGTGGAGAACGGCCGTAAGGAACGAATGGTCAACCCTATGAAAAGCTTGACTAAATTCCAAAGACGCAAGTGCCCCAGAGAGGCGTTGTGCCTGGGTAACTGCGATCACATCCCTGTAGCGGCTTAAAGCCGTGCGGAAATTACTATCCCATCCCAAAGCTGCTTAGTATGGCGACACAACATATCGGGCAACGTTTTTATGTCGTACCGCCAAAAGAAGAGTGAAGATTTTCGTATCACTGTTAAGGAGGGTGATGGGCCGATAATCACTGATATTGTTGCCACCATGCAGTTTATGTACAGGAATAATAATTCCTTCCATGAAAGCGTCCGGCACCGGTACTTCTGGAGACATCAGTTCCCGAGAGATGGAGGTAAAGGTAGATTCTAACAAATCACGGAACGTGCGAAAAAATTCGAGGGGAAGACCGTCGGATCCTGGGGAGCGATTAATGGTTCCTGCCCGGATAACACTGCGGACTTCAGCACCTCTGACATCAAGTCAATCGCCGCATCTCCTGGGATAACACCGAAGTTTAGCTGTGAGACTTCCTCGTTAACTCTGGGGAACGTGGAATTGGGACGTAGAGCTGCTGGTAGTGGGCGAGAAGCACATTCCCTATTGCAGCTTGGGTTACGCAGCGACGCCCTTCTTGGTCTGTTAGGACGTGAATCAATTTTCGGCGTCGATTTTGACGTTCTTGGATAATATGGTACATCGACGGATGTGATCAGCAGTACGAGATCGTACTATCGCTTCTTCCAAATGGCTTCGGATGAGATTGGAGATTTGGGCCTTAGTATGGTTCATCCTTGTATGGCGCTCAGGGGAGGCTCGCATGGTGGAGCATTCTCGTAAGATCCTGTATTAAAGTTCCATAGTGCTCTTCCTCCAGGCGACAACATCATTGCCATACCGGATCAAAGTTTGTCGAAGAGCAGGTTTTGCACACTGGATCCACAAGCACACGGTAGACGGATACGTGCGACGGCGTCTATTACATGCGATACAAGTGTTTTCTACTAGAAGTCGACAGTAAGGTGAATTAAGAAGTGCCGTGTTCAGTTTCCATAAAGCACGTCCGTGCCATACTGTCTGTCTTGTGAGAACAGCAACACAGAAGTAAGCCTCATGATCTGAGAAAGCAACAGGCCAGATTTCTGTCTGTCGAGTGTGTTGAATTAGGGATCACGAGATGTAGATGCGATGCAGGCGGCTAGAGGAGTGCGCAGTGTAGTACGTAGAGCCCAAAAGATCACCTTTCACATGTCTTCACGTGTCGACAAATTGTAATCGCGTGACGACTGTTTCCAGAGCTGCGCATGGTGAGTGACGCGGCAATTACTCCTGAGGTCGCTGGGTACAGTTGAAGTCTCCACCAATGACCCAGTCATCGTGTGGTCCCATAAAAAGGAGTGTAACTTCATTCGCGAAGATGGCTTTGCGATCACGAACGGTAGCTGGTGCCCGACGGCGAATAATGTTGACGATGCGTATACCAAAGACAGTAAGGGCTATACCTCTGCCGTTGGGGAGGTATAGGACACCTTCGGCAGGAAGACCTTCTCGTAAGATGATGGCAAGACCCCTACCGGTGTCCGAAGAGGAAGATGCGCCGTGAAACCATGTGGCAGTGAAAAATCGGCGACATGCACTTCCCGAAAAAACGCAATATCTATGTCTGCATCATAAATCATAACACCGAGCAGCGCTAGTTTGTGGGTCTCATGAAGGGTCGCGAGGTTATTCGTTGCGACACTGGTTGTGGAGTCCCACAGGCACAATTGGGGCTCATTTTCAGGAGTGCGAGGTCATCGATTTTGCCAGTCCGCTGAAGGGGCTGCTATTGTGAAGAGTTTGCGGGCACGGGCGCAACCGATGGGGGCGGCCCATCATCAGCACTGTCCACCCCAGTCCCTTTGATCTCCACGTCATCTCCCCAAGAGACTGGTAGTGCGGTAGGGCGTCGGCTGTGCACGTCATCCACGTGGAGAGGAGACTTAGTTTTCGGCTCAACGGATAGGCTCCCTTCAACGTCGACCTGTGGGGGCGACGGTACCAGCAGGGAGGGGTGTTCGTGGCCACTCGTCGCCTGTGGCGGGTTGTTCGCATCAGACTTTTGGTCATCAAGGAGCGGTTTATAGTCCATATTTGGGTCTGCATCCCTGATATCCATCCATAGAATGGATTCATCCGGGGGTGTATGGCTATGTTTCTTTCTTTTTCGTTGCGATCCTTGTTTTCGATCATGTTGTTCAGAGTTCGATTGCGGGTGGCTTTCGTCTGACTCCGGACCAGTCTGAAGGGAAGAAGAAGTAGGTACCACTCCCGGATCAACGTCCATCTCAGTAGCATTTTGTCACCGTGCTGCGAAGATTCGGGAGGTCAGGATCTGGCTTCTGTTGTACCCCCGAAGGAATCTCAGTAGCGGTGGCATCTACCTGATCAGACGACGTCAACGGAGCAGGAAGACCCTGTGTAGAAGTGCTACCTTCCTGGACAACCTTGGCATATGTGACAGGGATCTGAGTGATCACCGCTGGGGACGTTTCCTCACCGACTGGCGTCTGGATCAGGCGGCGCCGCAAGCAGGCAGATCTGTCGTGGCCTTCTTGTCCACAACCCGCACATGATCGGTGTTGGTCGTCGTACATGACAATGGCTCGCACCCCGCCTATTGTCAGATATGTTGGTATATGTTTTCTCAGTTCAATTTTGACCTGACGCGCACCATTAAGGACATGGTAGGTAGTGAAAGTTGGCCATTTTTCTTCAACGTAACCGATGACGTTACCATATGTTTGTGATGCAGAGACAACTTCGTCCTTCGGCACTTCAAAAGGTAGTTCAAACACCCTAATTGTGCGTTGACCGTACCCTGGGAGTTCAAGTATTACAGCTCCGATGTGACCATCAGAGTATTTGAACTTAAGTCCATTGGAATGTCGGCGAAGAAACTTCTTCACACACCTCGGTGTTTGTCATTTGAATATAAACGACACTACTCGTGATCGAAAAATGGATTCCGAGAACGTGGTTAGGATCTAAACGAACTTCTTCACGTAGGAACTTTTCAACTTCATGTGCACGGGGTAGCACATGTTCAGCTGGGAAGGAAACTTTAAGGGTGACACGGCGGTAAGTGCTCCACTTGTTCACGGTGGACGGACACAAGCCTTGAAGCTACGACGCGGAAATAAACAACGCCTGCAGCGGAGCACCGGCGCGAGGGGCCTTCCGCACGCTGCCACGGCTGAGAGCCGACTGTCCTCCATTAGGCTGACTCGAGCACGACTCAGGGCCAGACCCAAACTTGCTTATCGTCAACCATTTGTCTGCAACCTGCACTTTGCACGTTTATCATGTAGTTTCTGTACAGGGAAGACATTTTAACAAAGACGCTTGTTCGGTGTTGCCGGACAAATACGATATTGTAGTGCCCGTGTTCTTCAGAACTGCTCTGAAAAAGAAAGGCACTGCAACGTCGTATTTATGCACTAGCAGTGGGAAAGCAAATTACAGTTACAACGTCTCCCCTGTATGATAATATTCGTGATGATGTACGACTGCGGGTTGCAGGAACCTGGTTGACGACATAGGAATTTTCACTCTGGCAGTGAGTGGTGGTGGTTAGTGTTTAACGTCCCGTCGAAAACGAGGTCATTGGAGAGGAACGCAAGCTCGGGTTAGGGATGGATTGGGAAGGAAATCGGCCGTGCCCTTTCAGAGGAACCATCCCGGCAATTGCCTGAAACGATTTAGGGAAATCACGGAAAACCTAAATCAGGATGGCTGGAGACGAGATTGAACCGTCGTCCTCCCGAATGCGAGTCCAGTATGCTAATCACTGTGCCACCTCGCTCGGTCTCTGGCAGTGAGTCGTGCTTGGATAGCCTAATGGTAAGGTGACCGCTCATGATATACAGGCCATCCGAGTTTGAGTCCTAGTCCAGCACAAATTTTCAATGTCGTCATTCAGTTGTACAGCTGATGGTTGTCTATACTCGCATATGCGCATAAATTTCACGTATCTACTGATCGGCGGAAGAAGTGCCATAATTACAGCCAGCCTTGGACCTATTCCGTGTGTGGCAAAGAAGGCTACCTTCGATCTGAATGTCTAGAACGGAACGTTAACTAACTTCCGGCCGCCGACGCACCACCCGAGTCGCAAACTACTTCGCAAGAGAATGCGTCAGCCATAGACGTGTAGCTAAGAGGCGACTTTGCAGGCCGAAGACGAAACAGACGTTGACCCGAACAACACCCAAAAAAACAACGGCTACTGAAGGAGACGATGTGAGAGCGGCGAGGCCGGCCGCGGTGGCCGGGCGGTTCTAGGCACTTCAGTCCGGTACCGCGTGACAGGTACGGTCGCCGGTTCGAATCTGCCTAGGGCATGGATATGTGTGATATCCTTAGGTGACTAAGGTTTAAGTAGTTCTAAGTTCTAGGGGACTGATGACCTGAGATGTTCAGTCCCATAGTGATCAGAGCCACTCAAGAGTGGCGAATTCCACCTGCTGTCTGTCCCCACACCCCCCACCACCCACACCCCCACAAAACAACATGAGGATGCCGAACAAGCTAATGGACTAAATCACGAACCAGTACTCGATCTCCTGAGAACAACAAAAGTGATAAACTGCCTCCTTGGTATGACACGAAAAGGACCTCGAGGAGCAGGGACCGTTACAGGACACTGCGTCGTCAGCGGCTCGCCACTAATCATACTCTTCCTTGATCCCCCTAGTGTCGGGCATTGAGGGGGGGGTGGGGCGTGAGAAGGATGATGTCCCACATTAACATCGACGTCCTTCTGCGTATGCCTCAGTGGATCAGCGTACAGTGGTCTGCCACTAGACCTATCGGATAGCAGCAATCAGCACCAACTACATCCGTTCAAAGAGGTAAATCCATCTTACATGAAGATAGTCTGGGTTTCTGTTATTGAGTTCACCATCCTGCAGGAAGTTCGCCTGGGCAGTCTCCTGGATATAAATAGCTGTACCGCCCAGGCCTCCGCAGGTGGATCTTCGAGTGTCCTCCTATATCTGCGAAGGGATTTCTGTCACTGGAGCACCATCTCTGGACATAGCATTCACTTTAATGGGGACACACTTCGTTAATGAGTACGCCCCATCGAGTACCGACCAACGGCGTGAAATGACCCACTTTCATACTGAGGAAATTGTCCCCAACAACCACACCCCCCCATCCACACACACACACACACACACACACACACACACACACACACACACACACACACACACACACACAGCCATACATACTGCTTTCATGGCGCTACGAATACTGCCTTCTAACCGCTGATTTTAACTGAGCACTGCTCCTGAAATATCAGGTCCGCCATTGTCCTACATGCCAGAAACTACATGCAGTGGTGCAGGATCTCCTGGGACGTCCAGGATGGCGACTGTTCTGGCTGTTCCTATCTTATCAGTTAATCTGCAAGCCACCTATACAGAATATAAGTATCATGGGATTTTACAACTGTGTTACGGGATAGCAACCGCTGGTCACTCTCTTTTTCTAACCATTGCACTTACATCTGCTTCATCTTCTTTCCACCCTAGTGCAGACATGCACCTTGGAAACTGAATACTTCATATTTTTATGGCCTACCTTGTCACCAACAAATGACTGAGACATGGGCATCCTGCGAACGACGCCTTAGCATCTACCACTCTAGACTGAAGTGGTGGATCGACTGCGCCAAACCGGTAATCGGGAGAAGATTACATACGGCAAAGACTTGGTCGAGTGGCATCTCATCATCTACTATGTAATCCTCTGAAGTAAGGACGGTCAGCCACCAACCTAAGAAAACGAGATAGAATGACAAATAACTGTTGTTGTTGTGGTCCTCAGTCCTGAGACTGGTTTGATGCAGCTCTCCCTGCTGCTCTATCCCGTGCAAGCTTCTTCATCTCCCAGTACCTACTGCAACCTACATCCTTCTGAATCTGCTTAGTTTATTCATCTCTTGGTCTCCCTCTACGATTTTTACCATCCACGCTGCCCTCCGATACTAAATTGGTGATCCCTTGATGCCTCAGAACATGTCCTACCAACCGATCCCTTCTTCTTGTCAAGTTGTGCCAAAAAACTTCTCTTCTCCCAAATCCTATTCAACACCTCCTCATTAGTTACGTGATCTACCCATCTAATCTTCAGCATTCTTCTGTAGCACTACATTTAAAAAGCTTCTATTCTCTTCTTGTCCAAACTATTTATCGTCCATGTTTCACTTCCATACATGGCTACACTCCATTCAAATACTTTCAGAAATGACTTCCTGACAAATCTATGCTCGATGTTAACAAATTTCTCTTCTTCAGAAACGCTTTCCTTGCTATTGCCAGTCTACATTTTATATCCTCTCTACTTCGCCCATCGTCAATTATTTTGCTCCCCAAGTAGCAAAACTCCTTTACTACTTAAGGTGTCTCATTTCCTAATCTAATTCCTTCAGCCACACTCGACTTAATTCGACTACATTCCATTATCCTCGTTTTTGTTGATGTTCATCTTATACCCTCCTTTAAAGACACTGTCCATTCCGTTCAACTGCTCTTCCAAGTCCTTTGCTGTCTCTGACAGAATTCCGATGTCATCGGCAAACCTCAAAGTTTTTATTTCTTCTCCATGGATTTTAATACCTACTCCGAATTTTTCTTTTGTTTCCTTCACTGCTTGCTCAATATACAGATTGAATGACATCGGGGAGGGAACTACAAACCTGTCTCACTCCCTTCCCAACCACTGCTACCCTTTCATGTCTCTCGACTCTTATAACTGCCATCTGGTTTCTGTACAAATTGTAAATTGCCTTTCGCTCCCTTTATTTTACCCCTGCCACCTTTAGAATTTGAAAGAGAGTATTCCAGTCAATGTTGTCAAAAGCTTTCTCTAAGTCTACAAATTCTAGATACGTAGGTTTGGTCTTCCTTAATCTAGCTTCTAAGATACGTCGTAGGGTCAGTATTGCCTCACGTGTTCCAACATTTCTAAGGAATCCAAACTGATCTTCCCCGAGTTCGGCTTCTACTAGTTTTTCCATTCGTCTGTAAGGAATTCGTGTCAATATTTTGCAGCTGTGACTTATTATACTGATAGTTCGGCAATTTTCACATCTGTCAACACCTGCTTTCTTTGGGATTGGAATTATTATATTCTTCTTGAAGTCTGAGGGAATTTCTCCTGTCTCATACATCTTGCTCACCAGATGGTAGAGTTTTGTCAGGACTGGCTCTCCCAAGGCTGTCAGTAGTTCCAATGGAATGTTGTGTACTCCCGGGGCCTTGTTTCGACTCAGGTCTTTCACTGCTCTATCAAACTCTTCACGCAGTCTCGTATCTCCCATTTCATCTTCACCTACATTCTCTTCCATTTCCATAATATTGTCCTCAAGTACATCGCCCTTGTACAGACCCTCAATATACTCCTTCCACCTTTCTGCTTTCCCTTCTTTGCTTAGAACTGGGATTTCATTTGAGCTCTTGGTGTTCATACAAGTGGTTCTCTTATCTCTAAAGGTCTCTTTAATTTTCCTGTAGGCAGTATCTATCTTACCCCTAGTGAGATAAGCCTCTACATCCTTACATTTGTCCTCTAGCCATCCCTGCTTAGCCATTTTGCACTTCCTGTCGATCTCATTTTTGAGGCGTCTGTATTCCTTTTTGCCTGCTTCTTTTACTGCTTTTTTATATTTTCTCCTTTCATCAATTAAATTCAATATTTCTTCTGTTACCCAAGGATTTCTACTAGCCCTCGTCTTTTTACCTACTTGATCCTCTGCTGCCTTCACTACTTCATCCCTCAAAGCTACCCATTCTTTGTCTACTGTATTTCTTTCCCCCATCCTGTCAATTGATTCCTTATGCTCTCCCTGAAACTCTGTACAACCTCTGGTTCTTTCAGTCTATCCAGGTCCCATCTCTTTAAATTCCCACCTTTTTGCAGTTTCTTCAGTTTTAATCTACAGGTCATAACCAATAGATTGTGGTCAGAGTCCACATCTGCCCCTGGAAATGGCTTACAAATTAAGACCTGGTTCCTAAATCTCTGTGTTACCATTATGTAATCTATCTGAAACCTGTCAGTTTCTCCAGGCTTCTTCCATGTATACAGCCTTCTTTTATGATTCTTGAACCAAGTATTAGCTGAGCAAAATTCTACCAGGCGGGTTCCTCTTTCATTTCTTTTCCCCAATCCAGATTCACCTACTACGTTTCCTTCTCTGCCTTTTACTACTACCGAATTCCAGTCTCCCATGACTATTAAATTATCATCACCCTTCACTATCTGAATAATTTCTTTTATTTCATCATACATTTCTTCAATTTCTTCGTCATTTGCAGAGCTAGTTGGCATGTAAACTTGTACTACTGTAGTAGGTGTGGGCTTCGTATCTATCTTGGCCACAATAATGCATTCACAATGCTGTTTGTAGTAGCTTACCCGCATTCCTGTTGTTTTATTCATTATTAAACCTACTCCTGCATTACCCCTATTTGATTTTGTGTTTATAACCATGTAGTCACCTGACCACAAGTCTTGTTCTTCCTGCCATCGAACTTCACTGATTCCCACGATAACTAAATTTGACCTATCCATTTCCTTTTTTAAATTTTCTAACCTACCTGCCCGGTTAAGTGATCTGACATTCCACCCTCCGATCCGTAGAACGCCAGTTTTCTTTCTCCTGATAACGACATCCTCTTGAGTAGTCCCCGCCCGGAGATCCGAAGGGGGGGGGGGACTATTTTACCTCCGGAATATTTTACCCAAGAGGATGCCATCATCATTTTATAATACAGTAAACTGCTGAAAAAGCTGCTCTTCCTCTTCAGGAACCACACGTTTGTCTGGTCTCTCAACAGATACCCCTCCGTGGTTGTTGCGCCTACGGTACAGCTATCTGTATCGCTGAGGCACGCAAGCCTCCCCACCAGCGGCAAGGTCCATGGTTCATGAGTAGGGACAAATATCTAAGACGAGAATAATTGCGATGGCATCCCACAAACAGCAGGAGATGATGCCGCGATCAGGAGGGATTTAGAAGTCCATCCATGCATCACATAGCAATCAGAATGACATCGTTAATGCTGTCCTTGACGCACAGGTGGCGCAGTGGTTAGCACACTGGACTCGCATTCTGGAGGACGATGGTTCAATCCCATCTCCAGCCATACTGATTTAGGTTTTCCGTGATTTCCCTAAATCGTTTCAGGCAAATGCCGGGATGGTTCCTTTGAAAAAAATGACCTCGTTGTCGAAGGGACGTTAAACACTAACCACCACCACCACCAATGCTGTCGTTGAACACTACTGATATATCTACAGCAATAAGCTGGCGATGCCGTTGCGGACGACTCAATCTTGAATTACGTCATGTGCGCCCCCACCCATTCAGACACAGATACTTTTACAGTGGAAGTCACACAATACGAAATGTACGACACAATCGAAAAGGGTGCAGTCAACAGATCACCTCGCATCGGTGGCTTCCCAATTAGATTTTACCAAACTTTCCAGTGGTTCATGGAAAAACAGTAGATGACGATGTTGCAAGAACTGATGATATACTACCAAGGAGACCCATCTGGCTTCTTTGGGACGTCATCACTCCAGCCCACAAACCACTCCACGTTTCGATGTTCACGAACTACAACCACTCACCTTAATCAGTGGAATTTACAAGATCTTCATTCGGTTGTTGGCGATGCGTCTCTGGACGAGACTCCGTGGTGTCCTCTCAGTGCAGCAAATGACGCGTGCGGGGACAGGTGGGTATACAGGTTGCCACAGGCAAATGCGGCGACTTATTTGCAATGGTGGTGACTAGCACACTCTGTACAGCGGCCATCTCTATAGTCTGTAGCATTGCCTTCGATAAAGTGCGCCACCGTTTCGTGTTTTCGGTGGCTGCCCGCATCTGTGTTCTACCTTCCTTCACTGACGACCTCCGGGTCCTATAATGTGGTGGCAGTTCACGAGTCCAATTCAACGGGAGTTTGGGGGCTGGTATCCATTAGCCACTCAGTTCGGGAAAGGTGCTTCCTCTCGATATTTCCGTATGCTATTGCCCTGAAGCTTCTCATTGGGGGCCTGACGACGCAACACACCTTTCGCTGATGACGTCCAGCTCATCTGCTGAGCCTTCGTCATTCGGGCAGTCCCGAATAGATTAGACTTCATGGAGCTGCTGCAGGTAGTGCCAAATCTTCTGCTATTACATTGAACTAGGCCTTCAGGAAGGTGAAGTGGCATCCTTACCGCTAGTGGGGACGTTCTACTACCTGGGCATTACGCACAGCCGCGACGAATTTTTGTCGCCTATTACACGTTATCCGCAGCGACGTCCAACAGACATCCTGCCCCGCCGGGACGTACTTCAACGCATTAAGTTTCTCAGTCGTTATGTGGCATGAAAATTGGTATACGTTACGCAAGTGTTTATTGACAACGACTGGCGCCAATTTCGACGGCCATTGTCTATTATCTTACAACATGTTCCATGTTTAAAGTCCGTTATAAGACCCTTATTCTGTGCCCCCGGGATAATGGCTTTAGACCCGTCAACATCAGTGTGCTAGCTGGGACCTTATATATGATTGCTGTATATATGATTACCTTATATATGAGTACAATTGACCGGAGGGAGCATATCCCTAATACACAGCTTGCATAAGTTGTTCATGCCGGTGTCTGTCTACCATATCGCGCTTCGTTTTTCTCACTTTTCTATCGACTAAGTTTACGCACATATCAGCATCCAAGATACGCGCCGACCCACGACCAAAGATTTGCCCTGTGATCCCTGTAATGTGCTTGATACTGAATCTGCTGGTCCATAGTGTGGAGTACTGTCCACTAGCCCTTTCATGCTACAGAAGTCCGGACAATATGATATCTCATAGTCAACACGGAATTTGCCACAAACCAGAGGCGACACAGCATCAGTTTGTCGTATTCTCCTCTGGAGGCAACTCGACACTGACGACCATCGTCTGACCTCGTACGACGCCTGGCGGCTTGTCAGCAAAATGACTGCCTGCTGCATCCGTGTACCACAAGTTGCGATCGTAACGTGAATGTTTCTGTAAACGGAGAACACATACTTTCCCGCCGCCAAATATCACACGGCGGTTCAAGTGACGGGAGGTCATGTTCCTATTTCATGAGGGACCAAATCCCGTCTCCACTTCTGTATCTATTTACGAACAGCTCAACCCGCAATGCTCGAACACACGCCACGATACGTAGTTTTATTTGCCAACTAATTTCGATTTTTCTTTCTTAGGCTCCATTTAGTTGAGGTGTACCGGCAGCTGAGGGCACCTATCATCCATATGACGCTGTCTGAGATTCAGACGACTATAATCAACTCTACCCCGACCTGTGCGGACGGACAGATATCTTTTTCACCAAGTCATTTCCACGTAATCTGTTCCATTTAATTTCATAACAGTAAGAATTCAAAAAAATTAGAAATTAATAAATAAGAAACAGAGTTCCTCGGGAATTGCACCCCTGACCACTCTGCCCGTTGAGTCTCCAGCCTTCCAAGAAAAAGAAAAAAAACGGTAAGTCGACCGCTAGCAATAAGGGGGAAATTCGGATTCGAGTCAAAGTCCAGCACAAATTTTCGTTGCCATCGTTCGATTATGCTACTGATAGTTATCCGTATTCACAAATGTGAGCACATATCATGTATTTCATAGCTGCTGTATTCAAATCAATGCCTGTTCCTCTGAGCATGCATGCAAGGAATTTTGCGTCGTACTTTTGAAAACATGGGACTGCAATATCGTAACAGTCAGGATATTTATTGCTGGAGATGTTGAAAATTGTAATGTGACAAAACGATTAAGAGGTTAGGTAGGGAGTACAAAGGGTAAATAAGAAGAAGGAGAGAAAAGGAAAAAGCGAAAGGGAGGAAGCAGAGAGAAGAGGAAAATGTTACATAGAAGAGAGGAAGAGGAAAGGATGGTCAAAAACGTAATACACGTCTTACAAGGCTTAGAAAATTGTAAGGTTCAGTTTATGCAATTTCGGAAGAAAATGTCCTTAAAAATAAATAATCCGCAGATGAGTGTCATGCAGAATTCGAAAGGGTTTACGAATGTATAGAAAGAGGTGGCAGGGAAAAAACTGTATGAGCTGCAGCTGAAATAGAAACAATAGAGTAGTGTTCGATACCCTTGGAGATACTTACGATGATATGTTTGGTGGCATGCAGTATGTTCGGTGGCAAGCAGTCAGCGTTTAGAATTTGATAAATTGTCAGGAGAAGGGTGGCAACACCTGATCGAATTATTTAAACATTTGAATCATTACCTCCATACTAGCAGTTACAAGATACGAACTTATACGGATACCAGGTACAGCTTCTGATTGGGGAAGCAAAGGTAATAGACGAACCTTCGAAACTGGTTCCCCGAATTTCGAAAGACGATTAGCTAACAACTATGGTCGTCGCGTAGTTAGGATTGATGGTGCCGTAGTATTCGTCTGTGGAATCGTACCATAATATATTCGACACACAAAAATGTTTCGTTTTACGATAAGTTGAGAAAGAACGGAAATCTGACGTCCCTTTTGAAGAGAGACATTTAGTATGTACTAGATTAGAAAAGCATCCAATCACAACACACGTGTTGGAGGTGGTATTAGACATCTGCGGCAACTGAGAGTGCGTTAGGATTTTTACACGTGGTAAGAACGCATCCTGAAAGTAGTAAATACTCACTGCGGGCCCACGGACGTTATCTCGGAGAGAGAAACCGTTCAATTGGCCACGGGCATATAAGAACGAGACAAATAGGGAATTACGTAGTACCTCTCAAAACCCGACAGCGGTTAGATAAAGTTACGAGTGGCGACAATTTTCCCACTCCCGTTCTGACGGCATCCCAGGAATACTTTGAGAAACAAAAAGGTGCTGTAAAAGCCGCAAATGGCAGAGTTTCCTGAAATCTTATTAAAACATCAGGGGAGAGGGGAGGGTGGGGAAACTCGATAGCATTAATAGATTGTGGGAGCAACGTATTACACTAAATGAAAATAATGTGAGCCTTTCCTCTGTAACAGTGAGGAAAAACGGAAGGAAATGAGAAAGTCTACTGGTGTGACTTAGAGAATGCAGGATGATTTCAGCAAAGAGATCTTTCAGTCCCCGACAAATTGCCGATTCCACTCCTATTAAGAGCGACTTGGCTAACTCAAGAAAGGGATACTTGGAACTTCAAGAACGGGCTATCAGTTACCCAACAAATTTAAAGTTACTCTCCGGTGCGGGCAGCAAGCAGTATTGGCGGGAAACCTTAAGAGATAAAGGTTTACTGCTGCCGGAACTACCGGAAAAGAAAAAGGCAAACAGACTGGTAAAGCTTTCGGATCGAGGGAACAGACCATTGAGCGGTAGGAGGCAATCGGATGCCAGTGACGCAAAAGGAACAGGGTAAAGGGCAAAAAAGTTCCCGTCTCCCTACAGTAAGACAGAGGACGGGTATGGCGCAAGAGACGGAAACAGAATTTGTGTTGCTAAACGATCAGTAGACGGAGGATATCGACTGTAGGTCATCACGTGTAATCACACGAGAAATTATCAACCCATAACCCACTCTCTATGTTTCCCGACGTCAGAGCAGATTCCAAAGCCACTCTTCCTCAGCGTACACTTTGTGCGAATGGTTTCTTCACACTTTGAGATGACTGAGAGAATGCAAAAAGAAGTGAAAGGTGTGACCAGATTTTTTAAGGTGTTTCGGCTGTGGGTAGCCCTCCGCCGAAGTGGCAACGTTAGGGCTCTAACGTGAATTCCTGCGAAGCAGGTACATGGTTGTCAGATACTCCATCATTAAGAGACTTTTATTGTGGCTCCATTGTTTCATATATGAAATAATCAGTATGTAGTTATTTCCAGTGTTACTTTTTGTGCCATGTTTCTGTTCATATATTTTATTGATGTTCTTTGCGCAGAAGTTTCTTTGTTTCCCATTTTGAGTGATTGAGATTCCGTATGTCCAACTGCCATTTCCGCGATCGTTCAGGATTTTTTCCTTTAGCTGGGATATACTTTATTATTTGGAGATCTCCGTTGTAAGTCGTTGGGAGCCAGTATCAGGAGGTGTCACAATTGTAAGCATTGTACTTATTGCAGCCCAGTGATATCTTTCTGAAAGTTGAGGTACTGTTATGCAGATTAAAATTATTAATTTTGCCGCAGTGAGAAGATTAAATATGTTTCGCTGGTCACAGTGAGACTCTCCATATTATTTGGACTGACTTTACTTTTGGGGAAGAGCAGAGAATTAAATCTAGTCGGACAGCAAACTTTTCTCATTAAGTGTGTGGAGCAGTACACTGCGTACTTTGCCTCGGAAGCCGCCTAACGCCAACGTTCGAGGATACTGACCAAAACCGAGGGTGAGATTACGCGCGTTGCCAAGGAAGCTCTGAAGTACGAATGGAAGAATTAAAGAGCATTGCATACATCTTTTCCTTTCGGATCTGACTTTTTTATGCATGAAGAAAATTGTTTCTTTATGAGGAAATGCTCTTAGATGATTTGTTAATGACTTTAGATGCGAGATTAATATAAAAATGTGTACCCGTTTCCAAAACATTCTTTGTGCACTTGACTTCATTCCATGGACTAAAGTAACTAATTACCAAATATTCTTTCATTTTAATCAATAGTGAACTGGTCATTCAATAATTACCATGCAAAATAGTAATAACAACATTCAATTACCCCTTGGAATATAGCGAATCAACCGCATTAGTTTGTTCTGGTGAGTACGAGGTGCGACGCACTGCCACATTGACCTGCTCATATTTTCTAGTGACGCCCAATATTTGGCTGCAGCTACATATGACAAAAAGACTAAACATTCACGAAAGTGTATCTCAAGTTTCCACGGGGACAAATTCTTCTGCTGCAGCTGAGACCTAGTATAAATTCATGTACATAATCGTAGTCAGAGAGTTTAAAAAGATAAAACATACACATAATGATACTGGAAGGATGTAACCGATGTAACTATTTGTATAGTAATTTATTACGAAACTATCACTCAAACATATATGAAATATATTCACATTACCAGTTGTGAGAAGAAGTTTCACTTAATAATAAAAAAAAGGTTCCAACAGATATACAGTGTGTGTCACTGCCCCTAAAGTTGTCGTTTTACGGAACTCACTACTCTGTACCTGGGCATCAAAATCTAAGTGCCAGATTTTCATATTCCTTGCTCACTATTCTCCGACTACTAGTCTTGGAGAAAAAAACGAACAGCACTTTTTTTGTAAGAAATGTAATGTAGCTATATTTTGTACAGGGATACTTTCTCACGTGAGGTCAAGGCTGTCGTGATTTTCAAGGAAAAGTACAACAGTGACCTTCCTACGCACCCCCACAGCCAACCTCATCACTCATGAGTCGAGATTTCTGTTATGTTGTTCATGGGACTCCTTCCCCACCACTCTATAAATATTTCCAACTATACAGATGTTTCCGTTATTAGACGTTTTTAGTCTCTGTCGATTGGGCTTTTACGGCACCAGGAAAGTCGGATACATCGTTAACAGTATTAATTTAAATGTAACCACGAGAGTAATGAAAGAAAAGCGAGTTTTGTTAACGTTAAGCTAAAACTAATTACGCTGATATTTCGATCCAAACTTAAACTCGGCAAAGTGCGCTAATTTCGTAGTTAGAAGGTGCGGTGAATACAATGATATAATTGTTTATATTGTTAAAATTCTCGAAGTCATTATGGAAAATATACACAAACGTCAGTTTTAAAATATGTAACTACTTGACTACGCCGGTGGAGTGATAAAGCCACTCAATGAGCACCATAAATGGTCGTATGTGGGCAATAATTCGTGCAGTTGCAAATTTTTGTATAGCGGTAGGAGAAAGTACCACAACTCTGATAGGCGGGGAGTTGGAGATCGCTTCTGTACATTTTTCTTCAAGGACTTGAGAACTACAACCAGTAGTAAAAATGCATCCCGGTACAATACTCAAATACTCAACTACATTAAATTTCCTACAAGAAGATCCCTTTCATTTGTTCTGTAGGACAAATAATTTAAGTGTAGCGGTCGAGAGAAAATCTCGCGCGCGGCTTTTGGTGGCCACATATAAACTTGAGGGTAGCATAAAATGACTTCGGCAGGAGCAGCTGACTCACCCAGTATAACATACATACTTGCCCGTATTTCAATGAATGTACACTGATCACCCAAATCATTATGACCACCGGCCTACATTCGATATAAACCCGTACAGGTCATAGCAGCGCCAGCGGGTGAGGAATGGGCGCTAGTCAGACACATGCACATACTTTCAGTGAAAGTGCTATCCGTTTGTAGCATGGGGAAGGTGTGTCATCTACCTGCGCGTTACTGAAGGCTGATTATGATGGCCTTGAGGCTGAGCACGAACATTTCTGAAGCTGCACTCCTTGTCAGGTGTTCGAAGAGTGTCGTGGTGGGTGCCTTTAACAAGTGGCAAAACGAAGGTAAACTACTTCCACAAGTCGAGAGTTTTTGCGGCCAGGCCCCATTACAGACGTCTGGAGTCGTTGGCTGGGAAGACTGGGTAAGCAGAAAAGGCGGCTAGCTGTGGCAGTAATAACGTTAGTAGTGGGCCGAGTACAAGTGTGTCAAAATAGACAGTGCACCGAGCACTCATAACGATGAGCCTCCACAGCCGACCACCCATGCATGTGCCAATGTCAGCATCACGACATTGGCAACTACAACCGAAATGAGCATGTGACCATAGCCACTGAACATTGGCGCGGTGACACATTGTTGCATAGTCTGATGACTCTCGATATATTCTTCGCCGTGTTGATGATAGGGCGCGAATCCATTGTGTTCCAGGGGAACAGCTCCGTGACACCTGTACTGCGGGACGGGCACAAGCTGGTGGCTGCTCTATTCACGTGGCCATCCATGAATCCTGTGGAGCTCGTGCAAGGCACCGTGACAGCCAAGGAGAATCCACATTGGTTGCACACCACATTTATCTCTTCATGACAATCTATTTTCCGACGGCAATGACATTTTACAATAACATGATGCACCATGTATCGTGTCAGTTGTGCGACTGGATTCGTGATTTCCTGTCAGGATCGCAGTTCGTAGTAATATATATATATATATATATATATATATATATATATATATATATATATATATATATATATATATATATATGTGTGTGTGTGTGTGTGAAAACGGTATCTGCTCTTTCGCACATGTCTGAAAGAAAAGATACCATCTTCATATACACTCCTGGAAATTGATATAAGAACACCGTGAATTCATTGTCCCAGGAAGGGGAAACTTTATTGACACATTCCTGGGGTCAGATACATCACATGATCACACTGACAGAACCACAGGCACATAGACACAGGCAACAGAGCATGCACAATGTCGGCACTAGTACAGTGTATATCCACCTTTCGCAGCAATGCAGGCAGCTATTCTCCCATGGAGACGATAGTAGAGATGCTGGATGTAGTCCTGTGGAACGGCTTGCCATGCCATATCCACCTGGCGCCTCAGTTGGACCAGCGTTCGTGCTGGACATGCAGACCGCGTGAGACGACGCTTCATCCAGTCCCAAACATGCTCAATGGGAGACAGATCCGGATATCTTGCTGGCCAGGGTAGTTGACTTACACCTTCTAGAGCACGTTGGGTGGCACGGGATACATGCGGACGTGCATTGTCCTGTTGGAACAGCAAGTTCCCTTGCCGGTCTAGGAATGGTAGAAAGATGGGTTCGATGACGGTTTGGATGTACCGTGCATTATTCAGTGTCCCCTAGACGATCACCAGAGGTGTACGGCCAGTGTAGGAGATCGCTCCCCACAGCATGATGCCGGGTGTTGGCCCTGTGTACCTCGGTCGTATGCAGTCCTGATTGTTGCGCTCAGCTGCACGGCGCCAAACACGCATACGACCATCATTGGCACCAAGGCAGAAGCGACTCTCATCGCTGAAGACGACACGTCTCCATTCGTCCCTCCATTCACGCCTGTCGCGACACCACTGGAGGCGGGCTGCACGATGTTGGGGCGTGAGCGGAAGACGGCCTAACGGTGTGCGGGACCGTAGCCCAGCTTCATGGAGACGGTTGCGAATGGTCCTCGCCGATACCCCAGGAGCAACAGTGTCCCTAATTTGCTGGGAAGTGGCGGTGCGGTCCCCTACGGCACTGCGTAGGATCCTACGGTCTTGGCGTGCATCCGTCGTCGCTGCGGTCCGGTCCCAGGTCGACGGGCACGTGCACCTTCCGCCGACCATTGGCGACAACATCGATGTACTGTGGAGACCTCACGCCCCACGTGTTGAGCAATTCGGCGGTACGTCCACCCGGCCTCCCGCATGCCCACTATACGTCCTCGCTGAAAGTCCGTCAACTGCACATACGGTTCACGTCCACGCTGTCGCGGCATGCTACCAGTGTTAAAGACTGCGATGGAGCTCCGTATGCCACGGCAAACTGGCTGACACTGGCGGCGGCGGTGCACAAATGCTGCGCAGGTAGCGCCATTCGACGGCCAACACCGCGGTTCCTGGTGTGTCCGCTGTGCCGTGCGTGTGATCATTGCTTGTAAAGCCCTCTCGCAGTGTCCGGAGCAAGTATGGTGGGTCTGACACACTGGTGTCATTGTGTTCTTTTTTCCATTTCCAGGAGTGTATATACAGTTAACGCTCACCGGCCATTTGACCATCTTCTGTGCAAATACACAAACAGTGCACGAACTCTTACAGGAAACGGCAGTAAACCCGCGAGTAAAGAGTATAATAGGCAGTGGCACTAGGAATATAGTGTCGGGCAATAAGTTGCGAATGTAGGTATCACGGGAGGCTTGACAGAAATAAGTCCCTGCAGACGCACTCTCATATGTGTCCTTGGTAGCTCAGATAAGTCCGGCTTTCGCCACCGTGCAGTGCGGACGTGTTGTTGTTTCCGCCTGCGGAGCGCGCGCGCTCGCTGTTGTTTACATTTCAGCGGCCGTCACTTACGTGTCGCTTACGTGCACTATAGACGTGGCCAACTGGTTTCGAAAATCAACTTTACGATTCAACTTCTGCAACGAATACGTACCACCAAAGGCCTTGGAAATGGAACGCTTCCTACATGACGTTGCTACGATCCCAGCTTCCGACATCTTGGGCATCCATTTGTCCATATTAAGCAGTACTGTGTACGTGAAAGTTGTCAACGACGCGGTGTGTGAAAGAATACTTCGTGACACCAACCATGGATTACGCTTTTGCCACGCCGACGGCAACGTCGGAGCGGTCACTGTTGACCATGCCGGCTTAGGAATGTGCACCATACGAGTTTTCGAACTCCCGTTCGAGCTACCGGCGGAAGATGTTATCGCGGCTTTCCGCCCCTATGGCACTGTACATGGCCACACTGCCGAACGCTGGGCGCAATTCCAAACGTACCCCGTTCTTAACGGTGTATGGCAGATCACCATCGACCTCCTTCGCCACGTGCCATCTTACCCTCAAATTAGCGGGTGCCGCGTGGTTGTCATATACGACGGCCAACCCAAGATCTGTTCCGGGTGCGGAAATGAAGCCCACCTCAAATCTGAGTGTCTTCAGCGACGGTTCACCCAATTGCCAGCCGCTACCGTGGCACCTCCGGCTCCGACGACGGTTTTACCGATCACCTACGCATCAGCGCTCTCTTCTCCTCCCACCGCGGTGGGAGGATGGAGCCCATTACGCGTGACGAAATCCACGATGCAATCAAAAACGGTGCTCTGAATAAGTCACCCAGTGTCGACGGATTGACGATAGAATTTTATCGCGCTTTCTTCACACTAATGGCGACACGGTGGACAACGTTGTTTTATGAACTGCTGACGATTGGGAACGCCTTACCGCCGTCCTTCGTCACGGGAATTACTATACCCATCCACAAACCGACACCAGGTCTGACGACAGCACGTTACCGTCCCATGACTCTGTTTAACGCAGACTGTAAAATTTTTACACGCCTCCTGGCAACGCGATGCAGCAAGGTCCTGCCCAGCATTCTATCCCCGGAACAGACAACTCCGGGCGGCTCAGCTAATATACAAACGGCTACAGGAGAATGTCGCGATTTAATTGCACTGGCAGCGGCGTGCAGACTCCGCGCTGCAGTGGTTGCCATTGATTCTGACAGCGCATTCGACAAAGTGCGGCATCCTTTTCTGTCCTCCATGATGAAACGCATGGGTTTTCCACCAGCCTTTATCGACGTAATCCGGCGCCTGTACGGAACCGCCGAATCGCTGGTACAGGTTAATGGCCGTGTGACGGGACCAGTGGCAATCCGACGTTCCGTACGGCAAGGCTATCCACTTTCTACCCTACTTTATGCCATCAGCGTGGAGCCACTCATCGGGAGTCTGACGAGCCACCTTTCTAGTCTCACTTAGCGACAGCACAGTTTTCGATGTCGTGCGTATGCGGACGACCTCCTCCTCTTAATCCGCTCACGGGGTGAAACACACGTTACTTGATTTGATATCAACGCACGGCACTGCAGCGGGCAGTAACATGAATGTGGCTACATCCGCGGCGATGCCCATTGGACGCGGCTCCTCACACGACGACTTAGCACCTCTCCCGTGTGTACAAAAACTACGATACCTTGGTATCATTTTCACCTCCACCGTGCGCCGCTCCGCTGCCATCAGTTTTCGGCGTGCTCTCCAAACTATCCGCACGACGGTGCGACAAAATCTTCTCCAACGACTCGATTCTTTACAACGTGTCGATACCTCAATCAACATGTGGTTTCCAGAATGGTCCACATTGCACAGGTCCTCCCGCTGCCATCAAATATTGGATGCAGCCTGCAGGCTGCCTTCGGATACTTCCTTACGGCCGGTACGCTCTTTAGGGTCCGTTACGACACGATCACCCTTCCCCAGCGAGCGGGAGGCCTCGGTCTTGTCAATGTGCGACTCCGCGCGGCGTCCTTGTACATGTCCACCATGCACAAGCAGTGGCACGGCGGCACCTCCCTTACGCGGCGCTTGCTGGAAATTCTTGTGCCCGCGACCATAACACCACCAGTACCAGTCGGACACATCAAGCACCATCTGACGCACATTTCTGATTTCATCGTCGACTTCAGTTATGCTCACACACACTTGCTGACCACGCGTTCTCCTCGATCTAAAGATTTTTACACCCCACTCCTTCGTTCCATATCCAGCAACAATATCGAACTGCGACATCCGTCCACGCGGTGGCCCACGGTTTGGCGTCACACCCACCAGCCTTTTCTTCCCTCCAATGTCCGGGCAACATGGTACCAAGTCGCAAATGAAAAATTCGCCACAAATCATCGTCTTCACGCCATCGGACTAAAGGAAGAGGAGGAGGACATTATTGTTTAACGTCCCGTCGACAACGAGGTCATTAGAGACGGAGCGCAAGGGAAGGATTGGGAAAGAAATCGGCCGTGCCCTTTCAAAGGAACCATCCCGGCATTTGCCTGAAGCGATTTAGGGAAATCACGGAAAACCTAAATCAGGATGGCCGGAGACGGGATTGAACCGTCGTCCTCCCGAATGCGAGTCCAGTGTGCTAACCACTGCGCTACCTCGCTCGGTCGGACTAAAGGACTCTCCACTCTGCTCCATTTGCCACCTCATGCGTGACGATGTCCATCGTCTGACTTGTGCTGCCACCAGTGACGACTGGAAAGTTGCCCGACAGTTCGTTGCCTGTTACCTCCGTGTTCCGCCGGACTCGATTGATCTATGGACTTTTGTCCATCCTGAGAATACTTATTTCCCCGCCACCAAAAATCATCATGTTATTGTATGGGTCAAGGGATGGACCATCACCTACATGTATAATGATGGCGACAAATCACGCCTTGATTTGTCTCAGTACTTACAAACCGCCCACAGTGAAGTCGAACAGCTACCGCGCTACAGCGCTTTCTTCGCTAATTACCTACACGCGATCTTTACGTCACAACCTCTCAGTTGGATGGTGCCACACGCCGACAGCACTCCCCCCCCCCCCCCCCCCTGCTGACACCTGAGACCCCTCGCGCTGCTTTCTACATTGAAACCCACAGTGGAGTAGACGCATGGACAAGCGTCTCCTTTATTTTGTGCACTACACCAGAAAACACTGGTTTTTCCCTCACACCACTGTATATTGCTTTAGACCTCTTAGCTTCCATCAGTATTATTATCTTTTTCCCTGGACCTTGTTCATGAAAAAAAATTGCTCACCTTGTACGGGTATCATGTCTTGTGTTATTTTCGCCGGAAGGATGGCATTTTTGTTGTATTTAAGTTTGTACCAATAAAGATCTTTTGTTCATTTACCCTGTTCCTGGTGCAGAAAAAAAGCGTGTTCGGTCAGAGGGTTTAGCTACCCTCTCTAATATATAGAAAAAGGTGGATAGAGCGTCTGCCATGTAAGCAGGAGATCCCGTGTTCGAGTCCCGGTCGGGACACACATTTTCAACTGTCCCCCTTGACTTATATCAACGCCTGTATGCAGCTAAGGGGTATTCATTTCATTGTAACTACATTTAAAAGATCCGACATGTGCTTTGAGAACTTCAAGATTTTAAAATATATCTAGCGCGTGACACTAAACTGCACTACGAATTTGTAGATCCGTTAGAACGTCTGGGAATTCACTCAATGTCTTGATCAGCCAATTCGTTCGCTTCTTTACTAAGTGACCTACATTAAACGGAGACTTTTCCGCCTTCACGTAATACGTCTGTCCTAGCGAGCCACGCTTGCAGTGTCATCTCTTTCCGGCTGAAATATAATTATGAATCTGCTATCTCGTAGTCGAGAATACACCCCTTTAAAAAAAAAAAAAAAGAAATCATGACATAAAAGCTCCCGTTTCGACAACTCTTTTATTCTTTTATGACAGCTAAATACATTGGTCACTTGCAACTCTGAATGTTCGTGGTAAAAATTCGCATACACAAATGGTAATAGTCTTGGCACTGCTTAGTGCAACCATCTAGCCGAGATATCCCCTCTGGCGTCAATTTCATCCGATCTTCTCTTGAGGTGTTGGGCCCGTGGTCTAAATGAAGCCACTGTGACTAGCAATTAAAACGTCCAGGCTTCGAACATTATCATTGCTTCAATTATGAATAAAAATCATAATCAAGGTTGGAAAAAGTTTGCGGCATAAGAAGTCACCCTCGTTCTATAAACAGCCTTGTCAAAGAGGGTGGACGAGTGGACAGAAATTAAGGGCGCAAGTGGGGTGGTCATTGGGCTTCAGTTCGAAGCGTTCTCATCACTTATGACAGTTCTTCTGCAGTCAATGAAATGTCTACAGGTGCCCTAGACAGCAGTGGGATTCCTACCAGACTGTTGTTCATAATATCGCATGACAAACCGGAGTTATGGCCGGAGGTGCCAACTAGTTTCATAGCAGGACCCTTTGGTTGCCATCCGCAACACCCTTACAGCAGAACGGTACGTCATCGATATTCTACCCCCCTCGGTGTTGCGTTTCATATCATTCTATTATGGGCAACATTTCAGCTAGATAGTGCCTGCCGGCACACAGCGGAAGTTTCTATCGCTGGTCTTCGTCCTTACCAACCCTAATATGGCCAGCGAAGTGATCGAATCTCTCCCAAGTCGAGCACGTTTGGAGCATTATGGGCAGAACGGTCAAAGGCCCTCGAACCATTTCGGGCTTTTGACAACCTAACACGCCAGCTGAACGAATTTGGCTCTGTATGCCTCAGGATGCCATCCAGTATCTCTGTCAATGTCAAGAGGAGTAACTGTTTACATCAAGGAGAGAGGTAGACCAGTGCATTAGTGACTTGCTCTGTTTATGAAGCTCTTTCGCTTGAATACATCACCTAATTTTTCTGAGATGATTTGTTTTTCAATACATGTACCTCTCCTGTCTCGATTACCTTCTCATTTGGATGATTACTTCGAAAAAAAATTATGCAAATGAATCGGTGATCGACAGAAGTTACGTACAAGGATGAACAAATGAGAGATTTCAGAGTAATTCCATGTTTTATTCAAGAGAAAGATGTCCTCCTGAGGGCGGTATGGCAAAGCGGTTCTAGGTGCTTCAGTCTGGAACCGTGCGACCGCTACGGTCGCAGGTTGGAATCCTGCCTCGGGCATGGATGTGTGTGATGTCCTTAGGTTGGTTAGGTTTAAGTAGTTCTAAGTTCTAGGGAACTGATGACCTAAGATGTTAAGTCTCATAGTGCCCAGAGCCATTTGAACCATTGGAACCTCCTGAGGGATACTGAGTCAAACTCTGTGCAACTGGCGCATTAGGTTCTTTATAATAAATAAATAACGAAAAGCATCAACTGAAAAGTATTTAGCTCGTAAACGACCAAGACGAGTAAATTATTACATGAGGGCCAGAGATAGACCAGCGCATGATTGACTACCTCAATTTATGAAGCTCTTTCTCTTAAATACATCACCCAATTTTTTTTTATATCATTTGTTTGTCCGTACATGTACAACACATCTGGTTATTAAGGTTTCATTAGGATAATTCATTTGAGGGATGCCCATTTTTTATATATTCACTGTTATTAATTTATTAATCTTCGAGTTTAAAATCAGGGGTTTTGGTGTCAAGTTACATCGGAGGGAGTTGCGTGCCCTAGATGACCTTGAGAGGTTACGTGAGGGATATGTGCGACGTACATTCAATTTACCATAATCCACCAACGTCCAGGCCTCCCAGCACACTTGGGCACGCAGGTGGTCTTGACATGGGTATCATATTACACGTCCGTCCGACACACCCTTCTCCATCCTCTCCTCAATTGACCAATAAGGTACAAGATCCCCGTCACCCTCCTTATCTTTTACTACTACAGAAATTGCGTGGGCGGTATCAATCTTGTTCTGTACACTGCAGGGAAAGAGAGCCAGGTTCCTTTTTAATCATGGTGTGGGTATTTCTTATGAATAATAATAGTAGCAAATCAAGTTTATAATCATTATTCAAATTACGCAACTTTCGTTATTTTCTCTCTCTGCAAAATAGTGAGTGGTCCATGAGCAGGAGAACGAACGTCTAATCTGCGATCCTAAAGAAAATTGTCGAGAAGTTTTAAACAGCAGTCTGGTAGGGGAGTGGTACGTCGGAGCTTGAGTTGCGTCGCCATACTTTATCGTAAGCCTTCTCTATATCGAGAACCACTCCAATGGTATGTTTTCTTCTGGTTGAAATTGTCTTGGATAGATTCCATGATGCATAGTAGTTGTAACTCAGCCGATAGCTTCGCCTGGAAGCCAAGCTGCTCCGTTCGCATGATGTTGTGAACCACAAGGATGTGCAGCATGCGTTCCAGTAGGACACGTTCCAGTGCCTTTCCCAGCGTCGGTAGCAAACTTGTGGGTCTGAAGCTGTCAGGGCGTGAGGGTTCCTTGCCCGGTTTTGGTATTGGCTCTATTCCGGCAATCTTCCATGGCTATGGAAAGTATCAAGTCCTGAGGCAGCTTTTCACTATCCGGGTGAGAAGCACAATAGGCTTTCTCGGTATGTGTTTCAGATCCGTAATGCTGATTCCATCTGTTCCATGGAAGGTGTGTTTGATATACTTGATAATCCTCCATATTTCCTCCCGCGTTGTAACCCGGTCATAGTATTAGTCGGGGCGTCCCCAATAGCTTCCTATTCCGCCGCTGTGTCCTCCTCTGCACGGTGGAGTGCAGCATCTCCATCCTACTTGGGGAGGGGGGGGGGGGGTGAGCGGCGTAGTCATGTGTTGTTTGTATGTATCCGCATACAGCTCAGCCTGAGCCAGTGACTCGTACAAGAGGCCATGGGGTCTTCGAATTGCCCTTTTGGGGGGCTGTTGCTGTCTGAGACTTTTAACTATTCGCCATTCATCGTTGGTGCGTAATAGAAAGTTGTCCGTTCGGAGTTTAGACGTGTATTGCTTCCAGTCCTGAACTTTCTGCAGGAGTTCTCGGGTTAGTCTGTGAGTCTCCCGTCTATCATTGGGATGGGGGTAACGGACCCATCGTTTCCGAAATCGATTGCGCCTTGTCTTAAGTTCCTGCAGTGGTGGTGGAAACTCTTCATAGTTGACTTCTGGTTGCAGGCGCTCCGTGAGTGCTCGTTGTTTCGCACTGTTAATCTTCTTCGTGAGTACTGCGACTGCCACATCAATCGCTTCTCTCGTATTAACAACCTGGGTTGGTAGCACATTATTGTTGAGGTACGTTTGGAACTGCTGCCAGTCGTAAGTTCTTGTCGTCGGCAGTGGGAGTTGCTAAGTAGCCCTCTCTATGAGTCCTAACACCGGTCTGTAGT